>NC_064634.1:395769962-396406212 GCF_023864275.1 Schistocerca cancellata | reverse complement strand
AAAAGGTAGAGGGTGCTAAAACAATGTAGCAGATGGAGGTGGCTGGCTGACCGCAAGGAAAAAAGGGAGGAGTCAGCCACTCTGCAATACACTAACTGCAACGTGAGTGGGCTCCAGAAGGTATCGTTGATGTCCAACACATAATGAAGAAGGTTGATGGCACTCTTGTCAAATCCGACTCCTTTATTCTGACCTTCAGTAGCACAAAGCTTCCTGAACATGTTAAAGCTGGCTTCCTTCGCCTTAGTGTGAGGCCTTATTTCCCGACCCCAATGCGCTGTTTCAAATGCCAGCGTTTTGGTCATACCACCTTAGGCTGTAAAGGCGAAGCGACTTGTGGAAACTGTGGTCAGGCTGCTCATGAAGGAGTTGGTTGCTCGTCTCCGGCTAAATGTATTAATTGCTCTGGGAACCACCCTGTTTGGAGTAGGGACTGCCGAATATTTTTAGAGGAACGCAAGGTCCAGGAAATAAAAACAACCAAGCGTGCAGTTTAAAAGCTGATTTCAAAATCTCTGACTTAGCACTATATAATCTGTCAGCTTCAAGTGTTCCAGGACACCTATCACATAAACAACTTTCTTTCTTGAATATTAATAACTGTTGGCTGTCGTGAAATAACGCTCTATGTCAGTTTATACCAGATGGCTTAGCATTTCATTGCTATCCTCCAGAAGGTTTTCTCCTACAATTTTACATTCTCTTGTTTTCCTTCTTTTGGATCGAATGTGTAACGCATAACGTTGCAGTGGTCGTCAGAAGCCAAAGCATACACAGTCCAATCACCTTAATGTGTCCAGCAGTCACTATTCAGAAACTAGAGAAAGCTTTCGTCTGACGCCGCTAGGCGCGCCGATAGCGTATATTTTTGTATGTGCGCGCTCGGCAGCTCAGTCGTCATCCATCCATGAGAGCGGGAACGTCTCTGCGTGTCTGGTTTTGTCGATATTCGAATTGGAAATGTGCTCTGCAATCGAAAATCCTGCCAGTTGTGAGGTGCCGTTCGTGATTTGGTTCTTGTTGGCAACAAACCTAAAACCTATAGAAATTTATCGTGAACTGTGCGAAGTGTACGGAAACAACGTGATGAGTGAATGTTCCGTCCGGAAATGGTGCTTTCTGTTTAAAAATGGCCGAACCAACGTTCGTGATGAAGAGAAAAGTGGACGCCTGAGCATTGTGACTGACGATCTTGCCGCTAAAGTTGATAAACGATTCGTGAAAACCGTCGCTTCAAAATAACGGAGCTTTCGCTTTTTTTTTTTTTTTTTTTTTTTTGCACATGTTTCACGGACTTTGTTGTTTGAAATTTTCACTCAAAAGCTAGGCTTCCACAAATTTTGTGCATGATGGGTGCCCAAAATGCTTACAGACCACAACAAAGAACAGCGAATGGGGGCAACGTTGACATTTCTGGAGACCTACCACAACCATGGTGATCCATTACTGGATAGAATCGTAACCGGTGACGAGAATTGGCTGAAACACGTCAATTTCGAGACAAAATTGCAGTCCATGGAGTGGGGGCACACAATGTCCCCCAAAAACCAAGAAAATATTTGCAAACCTTGTCAACAAGGAAGTTGATGGAGACAGTGTTTTGTAATAGGCAAGGTGTGCTCTTTCTCGAACGTGGAGCAACCATAAATTCTGCCCGGTACTGTCGAACTTTGCACAGCCTTAGAAGAGCAGTTCGAAACAAACGCCGAGGAAAGCTGACGTCCAAAATTTTGTTTTTGCACGACAATGCCCGACCTCACACGGCAAACCGCACTGAAGAACTCCTTAATTCATTCAAATGGGAAATTTTCCCTCATCCGCCCTACAGCCCCGATCTTGCACCAAGCAACTTGCACTTGTTTCCCAAGATGAAGAACTGGCTTGCAACGCAGCGCTTTGATGACGGAACTCTAGGTGGGCGTGACTCTGGCTGAAGTCTCAGGCTGCAGAATTTTAGTACGAAGGAATTTCAAATGCCGGCCGGAGTGGCCAAGCGGTTCTAGGCGCTACAGTCCGGAACCGCGCGACCGCTACTGTCGCAGGTTCGAATCCTAACTCGGGCATGGATGTTTGTGATGTCCTTAGGTTTGTTAGGTTTAAGTAGTTCTAAGTTATAGGGGACTGATGACCTCAGAAGTTAAGTCTCATAGTGCTCAGAGCCATTTGAATCATTTTTTGAATTTCAAATCTTGTCCACCACTATGATAAGTGAAACTTCCTGGCAGATTAAAACTGTGTGCCCGACCGAGACTCGAACTCGCGACATTTGCCTTTGGCGGGCAAGTGCTCTACCATCTGAGCTACCGAGCACTCCTGGAGTGCTAGTTCTGCAAGGTTCGCAGGAGAGCTGTAAAGTTTGGAAGGTAGGAGACGAGATACTGGCACTCTTGGAGTGCTAGTTCTGCAAGATTCGCAGAAGAGCTTCTGTAAAGTTTGGAAGGTGGGAGACGAGATACTGGCAGAAGTAAAGCTGTGAGGACAAGGCGTGAGTCGTGCTCGGTAGCGCAGATGGTAGAGCACTTGCCCGCGAAAGCCAAAGGTCCCGAGTTCGAGTCTCTGTCGAGCACACAGTTTTAATCTTCCAGGAAGTTTCATATCAGCGCACACTCCGCTGCAGAGTGAAAATCTCATTCTGGAAACTATGATAAGTGCCTCAATGTGTTTGGTGACTATATGAATAGTCAGTCGCTCTTTCAGATGTATACATAATAAAATGTATTTCTTGTACTTAGTTTTTTTAATGTCAAAAAGTTGCCTACTTTCTGAAAAGCCTCGTAACTACCTTTTGCAGCGCGGCCGTTCAAGACGACAGTCAGTGAGGTTCTGTTAGGTACTGACAGTGGTGTGGAACCATGCCGACTCCAGTTTCGCGGCCAGCTGCGCTAGGTTTATCGGATGGGTATCGGAATTAGTCCCACAGATTCTCGATTGGGTTTAAATGAGGGATGTTTGGTGGCCAGGAGAGTATGGTATACTAATCCTGGTGTTCTTAGAACCACGCATGTAGGCTGTGAACTGTGTGACACGGTGCATTGTCCTGCTGGTAGATACCATCGTGCCAAGGAGAAAACATACTGCATTTAGGAATGCACATGGTCTGAAAGGATAGCTACATACTTATGTAGATCCATTGTGCCTTCCAGAATGACGAGATCACCCAGGGAATGCCACGAAAACATTTCCCAGATCACAACGAACCCTACTGCAGCCTGGACCCTTTCGACGATTGTTGCGGGGCCACACACGGCAACTGTCATATTTCTGATGTACCATTAAACGCGATTCCTCTGAAAAGGTTATTTGTCGCCTCTCAGTTGCGGTATTGGCGTGCAAACACCAGTTTTTGTCGATGACGCATAGCAGTCAGCCTGGGTGTATTAACCAGACACCTGTTGTGGAGGCTCATACGCAGCAACGTCCACTGAACGGTCGCTGAGGAGACAGTGTTGGTACTCACTTGGTACATCTGGGCGATCAGCTGGTCGACTGTTCACCCGTACACATCTCCGCAGCCACCGTTAGCCCCTGTCATCTATGACCTTTGGTGCATCATAACTGCCTCGGCGCTGATGTTGGACAGCGCTGTTTTACTGTCAACACTATACTTTAACCGCCCGCCCGGTTGGCCGTGAGGTCTAACGCACCGCTTTCCGGGCGGGAAGGAGCGCCTGGTCCGGTGAGCCGGCCAGTCTGTGGATGGTTTTTAGGCGGGTTTCCACCTGCCACGGCGAATGCGAGCTGGTTCCCCTTATTCCGCCTCAGCTACATTATGTCGGCGATTGCTGCGCAAACAAGTTCCCCACGTACGCGTACACCACTATTACTCTACCACGCAAACATAGGGGTTACAGTCGTCTGATGTCAGACGTTCCCTGGGGGGGTCCACCGGGGCACGAACCACACAATAACCCTGGGTTTGGTGTGGGACGGCGGAGGGGTGAAGTGGACTGCGGTAGTCGTCGTGGGGTTGTGGACCACTGCGGCTGCGGAGGGGACGGAGCCTCTCCGTCGTCTCTAGGCCCCCGGTAAACATACAATACAATACTTTAACCACGGCAACACGAGGACAGTTTACAAACTTTGCTGTTTCGGAAATGTTTCCATTCTTGGTCCGAAAGCCAATGATCGTGCCCTCATGGACGTCAGATAAGTCGCTCCGTTTCCGCATTACGACGACTGCACTGCTTTCCACTGTTAAGTGCAGCCACCTGCAGTCTGTGAGTGGTTATTGCACGTTGATGTCGAACATAGGCTGTGGTCACATTAATGTGATTCCATCGTGTAAATTCACACTACCATAAAATAAGTTTCGCTGTGTTTGTAAACTGTGGCGCTTAACTCGAATGTGGACTCATCGCTCCAGAAATATTGTTTTTAAAATCTACATTTCCGAATATCTGACGAGATACCGCATACAAAATAAAACCTAGAAGTCAGAAGGTTATGTAGTGGGAGGGTAGATTAATGTGAGACTTAAAATTCTTGTGTCGTTACCTACTGATGATACATATTTGCCGACCGGTGTGGCCGTGCGGTTCTAAGCGCATCTGTCTGGGACCGCGAGACCGCTACGGTCGCAGGTTCGAATCCTCCCTCGGGCATGGATGTGTGTGATGTCCTTGGGTTAGTTAGGTTGAAATAGTTCTAAGTTTTTGGAGACTGATGACCTCAGATGTAAATCCCATAGTGCTCAGAGCCATTTTGATACATATTTCTGTTCGAAAGTGCTACAGTCAAGAAGCTACTTATTAAGAGAACTGAAATTCGTGTCTCGCGACCCACTGACAAAACATGTTTTCGTTTACGAAGTGCAAACAAAAAAGTGAAGTGTACGCAAAAGCGGTAGTAGACAAGACAGTTTGGTACTGAGGCATATTTTACGTTAGGCACGAACCCGTCCCACAGCGGGGTAAACCATATTACTCGTCCACGAGGGGAAAGTTTTGGAGCCGGTTTCCTCTGTCAGTATACTTTCGGTTCTTAACTGCACAATACAGAGCTGCATTTTCTATGTCGCCTTTATTAAGTAGGATGGTCTTCCCTCTCTTTTCCCCATTCAATTCTCCTGCTTCACTCCCCTGTATCAATTTTTCTTATATCCCTTTACCATAGTCCCCCCAGGGGCTCAGCATTCATTTGCTGAGTACGGGCTTGGCGACCCCGGGGTCCTGAGCTGGGGACTGGTCAGCGCCGCCAGTCTCCTGTCACCGTAACCCCCGGACATGCTTCAGCGACCACCGCATGGCGCCGCGGTGGAATGTTGTGTGCTGCGGGGAATGGTAATCTTCGCTTGACCGCCTCGATTGAGAGGAAGGTAAACCTCTATAAAAAAACCCTCAATGCTGCGCGACTATAAGATGCATGGCTGTTGGGGTGGAACAGTTGCAAGCGGGCAACCTCTGGGGCACCTGCCGCACCCCAGTTGTATAAGGCTTACCTAGGCACGCGGGGCTCTGTCTAGGTGGACTTCTAGTTCCCTAGCTGCTCGTGGGACCGAGATGGAACCCTCGATCTTTTATTCTTCTCCTGCCAGCGGAAAGGGTGGACCGATGGTGGGTTCTAACACCCAATCCAACAAGAGGGCTAGTGTAGCCAGTCCTCCTGATTCAGGTAGTAGTAACAGAACACATGCTGCTTCGCAGAATGTGTTTTTCATAATTAAAAGAAAAGATGGGAGTTTTGAAAAACTTTCGCCATTTTATATACAGAAGGGCTTAGAAGGTATTGCTGGCACATTAAAATCTGTATAGCGCTTGCGAAATGGCACCTTGTTGGTTGAAACATCTAGCTTCCAGCAAGTCCATAACCTTCAGAAGTCACAGTTTCTTGGGGAGTTTGCGATAGAGACTGAATTTCACAACTCCTTGAACTACAGCAAGGGTGTTGTGGCTTGCAGAGATTTCGTTGACATTCCCCAAGTCGAACTGAAGTCTGAATGGTCCCGGGAAGGAATTGTCGACTTGCAACACATTATGAAACGGGTGGATGGTGCTCTCATAAAGACTGACTCATTTATCCTTACATTTAACAGCACCAAATTGCCTGAGCATGTGAAGGCAGGTTTCCTATGTCTCAGTGTACGGCCTTATTCCCGCAACCCCATGCGGTGTTTTAAATGCCAACACTTTGGACACACTACTCTCGGCTGTAGAGGGGAAACCACTTGCGGGAATTGTGGTAAAGTCGCCCATTAGGGAGTTGGTTGCTCCTCTCCTCCCAAGTGTGTCAACTGCTCTGGGGATCACCCTGTGCGGAGTTGGGAACGCAGAGTTTTCCTTGAGGAACGAAAGATCCAGGAACTAAAAACTACAAAACGCATCCCGTATGGTGAGGCAAAGAAAATTTACAAGTCCATGCAGCCGCCCACGTTCGCTGCTTCCTTTTCTTCCGTTCTCAAACAACCAGTCTTGAAAACCGATGCCGCTACACAAACAGAGGTTGCTACTGTCAGCACTAGCACCTGCGCTTGTCAATGTACGTGTGCTGCTGCCGTTCCTGTTAAGCCTGCTGCTCCCCCGGCCTTCTGACCAGGCCGTGGTAGCTGACGTCATGGAACTTCCTGCCCCTTCCCGGGTCCAGTCTTGTGCACTGCCCAGCGCTGCTACACCCCCTACTGCTTCTGAGGTTTTGGCTCCAATGCCACCTCAGGCCAGAACATCGAAGCCAAAGACAAAGGTGAAGACTCGCCCACTAAAGGAGACTGCAGTTATACAGTCTCCTGATGTGGATGTCATTCTCTCTGACGTCTCTCTCGACTCCTCTTCTGAGGCGATGGAGGTTGATGTCAGACTGGGGCAATCATCTCGCCCCAAAACTGAGCCTCCACCTGTTGTGGGCTCTCCTCCCCGACAGAAAGTGAGGATGAAGGTACTCCCACCCTGATAGATGGCTCCCATTATACAGTGGTACATGAATGGATTCTGGGCACATGTGCAGGAACTGAACCTCCTAGCACGGCAACGCCCCCTGTGCTTGTGTTTACAGGAAACGCATTTAAAACCATCTGATGCTCCTGTACTAAGGGGCTAAACGTCATATCGCAAAGATGACCTGACTGGAGAAAGGGCCAAAGGCGGAGTCGCTGTGTTTGTCAATAATGACCACCACTCCTCTGCGCTCCCCCTGGATACTGACCTGCAAGCAGCTGCAGTTGAAATTCATTCACCTCAGAGGCTTACCGTTTGCTCCCTTTATTTACCCCCTCTGGATGCAATGACCTTAGACGCTCTCACAGATCTTATCGACCAACCCCCCCGCCCATTTCTCCTCCTGGGAGACTTCAATGCCCATCATGTCCTGTGGGGCTCCACTTCTCTTTGCGCTCGAGGTCGAATTTTGGAGAGCCTCCTAACATCTCAAGTGTTGTGCATCCTCAACACAGGTACTCCAACTCATTTCTTTACTGCTACAGGGTCATTCTCAGCCATTGACCTATCTTTCTGCTCTCCAACTCTCACCGACTCTGTTCACTGGGAGGTCATTGACGACCATCATTCCAGCGATCACTTCCCTATTCGCATTCACCTCCTGGATGGTGTATTGCTGGAGCAGCGGCCACCATCGTGGATAATTGGTAGGGCTAACTGGCCACTGTCCACTCGGTTGGCTGTCTTTGACCGCCACAATAACGTACAGGAATGGGTGGAGCACATCACGCTTATGGTCCATCACGCTGCTGACCTGTCCATACCACAGTCTTCTGGCACTCTTAAGCGGCGCCTTGTCCCTTGGTGGACAGAAGAGTGCCGTTCAGCCATCCGGGACAGGCGTGCTGCTCTTCGCCGATTTAAATGCCGCCCAACAGCGGTCAATCTTACCGCCTTTCGAATCGCGAGAGCCAGGGCACGCCGTGTCATAAAAAAGAGCAAGAAAAGGTCATGGCAGGAGTTCCTGGACTCCATCAACCGTTCCACTTGTTCCACAAGAGTATGGGAAGCCATCCGGAGGATTTCCGGTAAACATAGCCATTTACCAATAGCTGCTGTCCTGAAACAGGGATGCCTCCAAACAACACCCAGAGACATTGCTCAGACGCTGGCAGAGCATTTTGCACAAAGTACTGCCACTGCAAATCAGGATCCAGCGTTTCGTCGCTACCGTGCGACTGTCGAAAAAGCGACCTTGGACTTTCGGTCGAAGAGTTCTGAGGCCTACAATTCCCGTTTCTCCATGTAGGAACTTCAATCGGCACTTACTGAGACTTCTGACACTGCACCAGGTTACGACCGCATCCGGTACTCCATGCTTCGACATCTGCCAGCGGCGTCAAAGGAAATTCTCCTCGAATGTTTTAATCTCATATGGCAGACAGGAGTGTTCCCCACCTCGTGGAGGGAGGCAATCCTCATCCCTCTCCTCAAACCAGGAAAGGACCGCACATGTCCCGGTAGTTATCGTAGTATCGCCTTGACAAGCTGTGTCGGAAAGACCATGGAACGGATGGTTAACCGGCGTCTGGTCTGGCTGTTAGAGACCAGACAGCTCCTTAGCCGCTTTCAATGTGGATTCCGAAATTTTCGGTCCACGCTCGACAACCTGACCCTCCTAGAGGCGGCTATTCAGCAGGCTTTTCTCCGTCAGCATCACTGTATCGGTATCTTCTTTGATATCAGTAAGGCATGTGATACTACTTGGAGACACTGTATTCTTGCACAAATGCATCAATGGGGCTTTCGTGGCCGCCTCCCAATTTTCATTCGGTCTTTCCTGTCTCAGCGGTTTTTTCGGACCCGCGTTGGTAACACACTGTCTGATCGCTTTGAGCAAGAGAACGGTGTCCCCCAGGGCAGTGTTTTAAGTGTTACCCTCTTTGCCATAGCCATAAACAGTATAACGTCTACAGTGAGGAGTCCAGTACAGTGCTCCTTATTTGTGGACGACTTTGGTGTTTTCTGTTCCTCCTCCAGTGTTGCAACCGTGATCCGTCAGTTGCAGCTAACAGTGCGGCGGTTAGAGGAGTGGGCTGCAAAGGTGGGTTTTCGGTTTTCTGCCGATAAGTGTGTTTGTGTTCGTATTAATAGTTCTCGTCGTCTTTTTACTTTGCCTGCCTTGCATATGGGGGATACTGTCCTACATTTTAGAGACACAGTGCGGTTTCTGGGCCTATTTTTTTGACTCCAGGTTGTCATGGCTGCCACACTTACGTGACTTGAAAGCCAGAACGCTGAAGGCACTGAACATCCTCAAGTGCCTCAGCCACAGGTCTTGGGGCGCGGACAGGGCCCGTCTCCTTCAGTTTTATGGAGCTTTTGTGCGTTCACGGCTGGACTATGGGTGCACAGTATATGGGTCAGCGAGGCCATCTTATTTGCGGATCCATGACGCTGTTCACCATGCTGGGATCCGACTGGCCACGGGTACTTATCGGACCAGTCCCGTACCCAGCCTCTGTGCTGAGTCTGGCGAACCGCCACTTACCATCCGGCGGCAGCTCCTGCTGGTGCGCCAGGCTTGTAAGTTTCTTGCAGCTCCCAGCTCGCCTGCTCACCGTCTTGTTGCCCATCCACCTCTGGACCGTCTTTTTTCCCGCCGTCCCCGGGCTACGTTGCCGTGTGGGAGCCGTGTGCAACGTGTACTAGAGTCCCTCGGTGTGGAGTCCGTACAACCCCAAATCCAAGGTTTTAACCGCCTGCCACCCTGGTTACTGAAGAGGCCCGGAGTGATTTTAGATTTATTGCCGTACAAGAGAGATTGCACTCCTGCCATCGTTTTTAATGCAGCATTTTCTGCCATTTTATCTGAGCACCACGACTATGTAGCTGTTTTTACGGGTGGGTCGAAACAAGGGGATTCTGTTGGTCGCTCAGTTGTTTTTCCGGATCTTGTCCTCAAAGTCCTACTGCCTCAGACTTTTACTGTCTTTGATGCAGAATTATTTGCGATATTGCGGGCACTGGAGCACATGCGACATTCTTCCTCTCCTAATTTCTTGTCTGTTCCGATTCACTCAGTGCCCTTCACTCATTGCAACGTTTGTATCCGGCAGACAAAATTGTCCAGACCATCCAGGATGCCCTCCTCCGACTACAGCGACTGGGGAAGGTTGTAGCTTTTTGCTGGGTTCCGGGGCATGTCGGCATTGCTGGGAATGAAAGGGCAGATCTCGCAGCCAAGGAGGCGTGTCTCGTCCCACAAGTATCTCAGTGTGCTATCCCCTTGCACGCACTCACCTCGCTGTTGAGCTCACGGGTCATGCGTCGGTGGGAGGATGAGTGGCTGGAAGTGACTGACAATAAGCTCCGTATAGTCAAGCCCACAACGCGTGTGTGGTGTACTTCCTTTCAGCTCCATTGACGGGACGAGGGTGTACTCACTCGGCTTCGAATAGGCCACAGCCCTATGACGCATGGCTTCCTGCTCCGGCGAGAGGACCCTCCAATGTGTGGTGCTTGCGGCGTCCAGGTCACTGTGCGCCACGTTTTATTGGATTGCGTTTTATTTTCTGACCAGCGGGTCGCGACTGACTTGCCAGCGGACCTGCCATCTCTTTTAGGCAACACTCGGACGAATGTGGTTAAAGTTTTAAAGTTCTGTGCCCTGTCAAATGTTTTTACAAAGATTTTAGGGAGAGGATTTTAATTAGCTCACTGTGTGACAAGCTCGCCCATATTTTATGTAAGTGGCCAGCCAATAACAATTTCCTGTGACATTCTTGTTGCTATGTTTCCCCTTTCCTTAGGTTTTACTTTCTTATGTAGCATTTTCCTTCTTTTCCTGCTTTCTTTGAGTGTGTGCTTTAGTTTTCTTAGGTCTGTCCACATTCGTTCCTTTTAATGTGTGTCAGGGCGCTGATGACCTCGATGTTGGGCGCCCATAAACCCCAACACACCACCACTTTACCATAGTCAGTTACAGTACGTCAGTGAGCAGAGCCGCCAAAGATGAAAGAGAAAGCTGTTGACAATTATGAGTACATAATTATTGATGAAAACGACAGGGAATCGATGTACTGCTAGTGTATATCTTCTGTATTTCTCCTTATTTTAGGGAGTAAAAAAGACATTAATGGAATAAAATCCTAGCAGAAACATCTTTCGGTACACCACGCAACAGTGCTTTGCATGACGAAGGTCCTACATATCACACATTTACTTTCCAACAAAATTTTAGAGGCCACTTCAGAACAAAAAGAATATCAGCAGTTTAGCAGCGAGTGTCGAAAAAGTCTTCATTTTTTGGGGTAATATTAATTATAACGTCATAGTGGAGTATCCTGAAACATTTGCTTCATCTGTGAAAACGCATCCAAAAATAGTGTAATGAACAAAAATGTGTAATATACCAGGTGATCAAAAAGTCAGGATATATTTGAAAACTTAATAAACCACGGAATAAAGTAGATAGAGAGGTAAAAATTGACACGCATGCATGGAATGACATGGTGTTTTATTACAACAACAAAAAGTTCACAGAATGTTGGTATGCTTCTTTCCAAAGCTGCTGCTCACTCGTCGTGTTTGGGAAACAGCGGTGTCTGCGTTATTAAGAATTACGGTGCACAGATGCATGCGTAACGTTCGAGTGCGTGTTGTGACGCATGGACGGTGATCTATGGAAGATGCTGTCTGATTCGTGCTCGGATGGCCGAATCGGTTAAGGCAACCGCTCGCGTAAAGCGGGAAATCCGGGTTCGACTTCCCGTCAGACACAAATTTTAATTGTCTTCATTCCGATATACAGCTGAAGATGGTACATATTCACAACTGCGAATACACTTCCCGTCTAGTTGACTCCCGGTTGAAACCGACACGCCACCTGCCAGACTGTCCGGATAACATGCCACCGCGTCTTGCGGTCATGGCAAACTACCTGCGTAGATATTGGTTCCCATGCAACGCGTATACACCGCCTGTACCGTACGTTAAATACCCTATAATTTAGGTACGAGCGCCGTACACTCGGTGGAAACAGACACTGTATCCCTGTAGCATTACAACTGAAGTTTGATCAAACGTAAAAAGAGCAATTATGTCATCAGAGATAGACCTCTCAGAAATTTAAACCTCCCTTGCATCACATGACTGCATGAGACACACGTCACCAGACAGATCGCTGATTTCATATCGGGATATGTGCTTCTCACAGGAGCTGTGCAAAGTTCACGAGTTGTATGTTTTCATCAGTGACGCCTCACGTGATGTTCTCGGCTACGATTACATCACTCTTATCTTATGTTTTCCTAAGTGTATTTATCGCTGTCCATCCAGTCATACAAAGAGTTTACTGTGCTTCAGCTGTTTCTGCTACAATTCGTACATGACCAACATTTTCCAACATGACTAAACAGCGATGAATAAAGGATTGTGTTGCAACTCATGCCCAACTATTGTTTCATCGGTTATCCAGGTCAACGACGTAATAACTTTTTGGACGAGCGTGGCTTATTCTTACGGTTTTTGCGATGTGAAATCCTAGTAGATAATACTCAGCCATTTTACTAACGTGTATAATATGAAGCGGAAATGTCCATCTCAATCGTCGCACTGGTTTCTGTAGATCAGTGACCCTACACACTCCCCTTTCCCTTCAAAGTAAGATTTTTAAAGGAACAGAATCTCTCTTCTGGGTCTCTTGATTTTCATGCGACTCCCATTTCCCGAAGTTAGCTGAGAAATCAGGAAATACAAAGTGATTCAGCTCCCTCTACCGCCGTCATTTTATGCAAATCGCAATGCTATACCTGGCCTTCAAAAACCACTCTTGAGATTTTCATGTTGTCTCGCTTGCTACGCGCAAACTATTAACCCTACAGAAAAAAATGAACAGGACCTCTCTGTAGGAAATTCAATGCAGTTCAATTCTACACTCCTGGAAATGGAAAAAAGAACACATTGACACCGGTGTGTCAGACCCACCATACTTGCTCCGGACACTGCGAGAGGGCTATACAAGCAATGATCACACGCACGGCACAGCGGACACACCAGGAACCGCGGTGTTGGCCGTCGAATGGCGCTAGGTGCGCAGCATTTGTGCACCGCCGCCGTCAGTGTCAGCCAGTTTGCCGTGGCATACGGAGCTCCATCGCAGTCTTTTAACACCGGTAGCATGCCGCGACAGCGTGGACGTGAACCGTATGTGCAGTTGACGGACTTTGAGCGAGGGCGTATAGTGGGCATGCGGGAGGCCGGGTGGACGTACCGCCGAATTGCTCAACACGTGGGGCGTGAGGTCTCCACAGTACATCGATGTTGTCGCCAGTGGTCGGTGGAAGGTGCACGTGCCCGTCGACCTGGGACCGGACCGCAGCGACGCACGGATGCACGCCAAGACCGTAGGATCCTACGCAGTGCCGTAGGGGACCGCACCGCCACTTCCCAGCAAATTAGGGACACTGTTGCTCCTGGGGTATCGGCGAGGACCATTCGCAACCGTCTCCATGAAGCTGGGCTACGGTCCCGCACACCGTTAGGCCGTCTTCCGCTCACGCCCCAACATCGTGCAGCCCGCCTCCAGTGGTGTCGCGACAGGCGTGAATGGAGGGACGAATGGAGACGTGTCGTCTTCAGCGATGAGAGTCGCTTCTGCCTTGGTGCCAGTGATGGTCGTATGCGTGTTTGGCGCCGTGCAGGTGAGCGCCACAATCAGGACTGCATACGACCGAGGCACACAGGGCCAACACCCGGCATCATGGTGTGGGGAGCGATCTCCTACACTGGCCGTACACCACTGGTGATCGTCGAGGGGACACTGAATAGTGCACGGTACATCCAAACCGTCATCGAACCCATCGTTCTACCATTCCTAGACCGGCAAGGGAACTTGATGTTCCAACAGGACAATGCACGTCCGCATGTATCCCGTGCCACCCAACGTGCTCTAGAAGGTGTAAGTCAACTACCCTGGCCAGCAAGATCTCCGGATCTGTCCCCCATTGAGCATGTTTGGGACTGGATGAAGCGTCGTCTCACGCGGTCTGCACGTCCAGCACGAACGCTGGTCCAACTGAGGCGCCAGGTGGAAATGGCATGGCAAGCCGTTCCACAGGACTACATCCAGCATCTCTACGATCGTCTCCATGGGAGAATAGCAGCCTGCATTGCTGCGAAAGGTGGATATACACTGTACTAGTGCCGACATTGTGCATGCTCTGTTGCCTGTGTCTATGTGCCTGTGGTTCTGTCAGTGTGATCATGTGATGTATCTGACCCCAGGAATGTGTCAATAAAGTTTCCCCTTCCTGGGACAATGAATTCACGGTGTCCTTATTTCAATTTCCAGGAGTGTATATTGGTATAAATTTCGCTGGAGGTCGTGGTTTTTGAGTTATTCGAGATAAACGTACAAAATTTATGGTTATCCATTACGGATGTATAGAAGTGACTGTTTATTCAATTTAAATGCAGAAAACTGCAACCAGTCACTATTTTGAAACAGTTATTTATTCTATGAACCGGTTTTCGAATCTTTTCAGGCTCATCTTCAGATAGTATACAGAAAGCTACAAAGCTGTTTCAAAGGGTAATGCTGGGTGCTGGGTCGGTGCTGGCTCTGTGTCAAGAAGATGGAACATGCTTGAATGCGTCGCCATGAGTATTGTTTATATGCCGATTTGATCCAGAATATAATTTTGTAGTACGACAGCATGGGCTGCTTTTGTTGTTAACATCCATCTGTCTGCTTCCATTGTGATGGGCAGTTGGTACCATGTCACTTTTACATAATATGTATTCATACACACTGTCATATCCAAACTTTGCCAGCATCCAGCATGTGCTGTAAACTGTTACTTGTTGCAAAGATCTTCACAGAGAGATGTGACATAGGCCTACATTGCTCAGAGATGTCTTTTATTTTCGTTTGCATGTATTTAATTCAATATACGGACAAATACTTTAATGAAAACTGGCATTAAAATGAACGCCCAATATAAAACAAATAAATGAATCCAGAATGATATATTCACTCTGCAGCGGAGTGTGTGCTGATATGAAACTTCCTGTGTGCTGGACCGAGACTCAAACTCGGGACCTTTGTCTTTCGCGGGTAAGTGCTCTACCATCTTTTTTTGGTGTTGATCTCATTTTGTTCGTTATTATTCGTTGTATTTGTTGGGGGCGGACGTCCCATGATACCCGTTGAATGTCATCGTTGATCCATTCACTCAGTTTCTTTGTTGCAGAGGACAGCTAACCCTCTGACAGAAAACGCTGAGCTACCGTGCTGGCATCTGAGCTATCCAAGCACAACTCACAACCCGTCCTCACAGCCTTACTTCCGCCAGTACCTCGTCTCCTACCTTCCAGATTTCTCAGAATCTCTCCTTTCTTACAAGAGCGCTAGTTCTGCAGGTTCGCAGGAGAGCTTCTGTGGAGTTTGGAAGGTAGGAGACGAGATACTGGCAGAAGTAAAGCTGTGAGGACGAGTCGTGAGGCGTGATTGGGTAGCTCAGATGGTAGAGCACTTGCCCGCAAAAGGCAAGGAAGTTTTAATTATATAAATCACTACAAACTTCAAATTATATGGTGTCATTTCTATTCTTATTTTAACAGATAATACAATCAATTTATGCGCAAGTATTTTCATCGTGACTGGTATTAACATGAATCCCAGGAATAAAGTAATACAAAGATACAGCATTTGCAGTGAACTGCAGATGTGAATTTTACTTTTAACAAATAAAAATAAAATGTCTTTCGTGAGGTCGAAGGAGTCGAGCGCGGTTGCGAGCCTGCAGTTTTTCGGTCGCTTGACGGGGCGCTTGGTGTGTTCCTGCCCGTTGCCGGGGCGCCGTAAGACACGGAGTCTCGCACTAGGGCATATCGCTTCTGGTCGGGAGTGCACGCGACAGACTCGACAGGGGGAAGTGATGATTCACACATAGCCTCTCCTTACCAAGTGGCTCTTTCCGCCTTCCCGTGGTGCCAGACATGAAGCTCGGCATTTCTAGGGGCTGCCCGGATGTTGCCTTGCATCAAAAAGGAGAGCTGCGACCCAATCCGATCCGAAAGTGAAGGGTGCGTGGCACAGGGGGAGCTGTGTCTGTCCCTTGGGGGGGGGGGGGGAGGGGGTTGAGCAGGGCTGCTAGGCTGCAGGGGGTGTTGCTGACTTCGTGTGTGACCCCTCTGCACTGGGCAGCTGTTGCTCCTCTCCCTCTCACTGCGCAGAGCACACACCAGCAGGTGCTCTGCATGCCTGCGACCTCATTTGTCAGCGTGGGATCTCGGCGCGAGTCGGCAAGGATGCTTCGCTGCGCCCGTGATGATGATGATGATGATTATTATTAGTGTTTTAGGGCGCACAACAGCGAGGTTATCAGCGCCCGTTCCCAAAAGTTCAATTCAGAGCCGAATTGTGAGAGAATTGGTATTGTTCAAATTGCAAGATTGGACACAGCACATCAAAACAGGGAGATAAAACTAAAAATAAAATAGCAGTACAAACAGGTAAAAATAATTAACGGTGGCTGAGTGAACACTTACAAATAATGGGTGACCAAACCACTGGACAGCACATTAAGACTTCAATCCCAATATTTTGGGAAGAAGGCCAGACATCACACAAAAACGTAAAACTCTAGCGACACGCGCCTCATTATTAGTTAAAAGAGAGGGTATGTCTGGTGGGAAACTGAAATCTTCCCTCAAACCCGCAGATAAAACACACTCAGTTAAAATATGTCGTATCGACAGCTGTGTCCCACATGTCTGACACGTTGGTGGCTCCTCACGAAGGAACAGAAAACCATGCGTCAAAGGACAATGTCCTATTCTAAGCCGTGTAAGGGATACTTCCTCAGCGCGTCGTTGTCGGAAGGAGGTGAGCCACGGTCGGACAGAATCCTTCACCGCTCGCAACTTATTATCCCTCACGTCCAGCCACTGAGCCTCCCACCAACGCATGACCATCCGAGTCACGAAAGACGTAATGGCCTTAAGGGGGACATAACAGCGAGCAGGAGGTGGGATGGAGCAAGCCTCCTTGGCAGCCGCATCTGCAAGTTCATTTCCAGGAATCCCTATATGCCCTGAAACCCAGCAGAAAATTACATCCTTACCCTGCTGTTGCAAGAGCAGGAGTGCGGTGTGGTGGTGGTGTGTTGGGGCTTACGGGCCCTCAACATCGAGGTCATCAGCGCCCTGACACACATTAAAAGGAACGAATGTGGACAGACCTAAGAAAACTAAAGCACACACTCAAAAAAAGCAGGAAAAGAAGGAAAATGCTACATAAGAAAGTAAAAACTAAGGAAAGGGGAAACATAGCAACAAGAATGTCACAGGAAATTGTTATCGGCTGGCCACTTACATAAAATATGGGCGAGCTTGTCACACAGTGAGCAAATTAAAATCCTCTCCCTAAAAGCTTTGTAAAAACATTTGACAGGGCACAGAACTTTAAAACTTGAGCCACATTTGTCCGAGTGTTGCCTAAAAGAGATGGCAGGTCCGCTGGCAAGTCAGCCGCGACCCGCTGGTCAGAAAATAAAACGCAATCCAATAAAACATGGCGCACAGTGACCTGGACGCCGCAAGCACCACACATTGGAGGGTCCTCTCGCCGGAGAAGGAAGCCATGCGTCATAGGACTGTGGCCTATTCGAAGCCGAGTGAGGAGAACCTCGTCCCGTCGATGGGGCTGAAAGGAAGTACACCACACACGCGTTGTGGGCTTGACTATACGGAGCTTATTGTCAGTCACTTCCAGCCACTCATCCTCCCACTGACGCATGACCCGTGAGCTCAACAGCGAGGTGAGTGCGTGCAAGGGGATAGCACACTGAGATACTTGTGGGGCGAGATCTTGGCTGCAAGATCTGCCCTTTCATTCCCAGCAATGCCGACATGCCCGGGAACCCAGCAGAAAGCTACAACCTTCCCCAGTCGCTGTAATCGGAGGAGGGCTTCCTGGATGGTCTGGACAATTTTGTCTGCCGGATACAAACGTTGCAATGAGTGAAGGGCACTGAGTGAATCGGAACAGACAAGAAATTTAGGAGAGGAAGAATGTCTCATGTGCTCCAGTGCCCGCAAGATCGCAGACAATTCTGCATCAAAGACAGTAAAAGTCTGAGGCAGTCGGATCTTGAGGACACGATCCGGAAAAACAACTGAGCAGCCAACAGTATCCCCTTGTTTCGACCCATCCGTAAAAACAGCTACATAGTCGTGGTGCTCAGATAAAATGGCAGAAAATGCTGCATTAAAAACGGTTTCACTAGTACAATCTCTCTTGTACTGCAATAAATCTAAAATTACTCCGGGACTCTTCAGTAACCAGGGTGGCAGGCTGTTAAAACCCAGGATTTGGGGTTGTACAGACTCCACACCGAGCGACTCTAGCACACGTTGCACACGCATCTCAAACGGCAACGTAGCCCGGGGATGGCGGGAAAAAAGACGGTCCAGAGGTAGATGGGCAACAAGACGGTGAGCAGGCGAGCTGGGAGCTGCAAGAAACTTACAAGCCTGGCGCACCAGCAGGAGCTGCCGCCGGATGGTAAGTGGCGGTTCGCCAGACTCAGCACAGAGGCTGGGTACGGGACTGGTCCGATAAGCACCCGTGGCTAGTCGAATCCCAGCATGGTGAACAGCGTGTGTGTGTGTGTGTGTGTGTGTGTGGTTTGAGGTTTTCGGGCGCTAAACAGCGTGGTCATCAGCGACCAGACGCACAGAAACAGGAACACATGCAGTGAAGGGACGAAGACAGACACCGAACAAGGAGAACGGCTAAAAGACACAGACCTGACGCAGTTCCAAATCCTCACATACAGAGGCAAAACAAGAGGAGAAGAAACGCACTAAAAGAGGAAAGGAAACACAAGGAAAAGAAAACAGAAATCGAAGTGAAACAAGTAGGTAATCGTGACTGGCGGACCTCCTACCTAAAGCCTGGGTGAGCCAGTCACCCAGCAGCACATTAAAATCCTCTCCCTGAAATCCGAGCCAACAAATTGGACAGGACACAGAACCGTAAGACCTTAACCGCAGTCGTTGCGTCGTCTTGCAAAATACAGGGCAAACCGGTGGCAAGGAAACCACCGCCCTCTGGTCAGAGAATAAAGGACAGTCAAGTAAAATGTGGCGGACAGTAATCTGGACGCCACAAGCACTGCAGATTGGGGGGTCCTCCCGCCGGAGTAAAAAACCATGCGTTAAGGGACTGTGCCCGATGCGGAGGCGAGTGAGGAGAACCTCATCCCGCCTTCACGACTGGTAGGACGCACGCCATGGCCGCGTGGTGGCCTTGACCAAACACAGCTTATTTTCACCGACTGCCAGCCACTCCTCTTCCCATTGATGCATAACACGAAAACGCAAAAGGGAGGTAACAGCATGGAGGGGGACGGCACATTCAACAACGTGAGGGAGGAACCATGCATCTTCGGCAGCCACATCCGCCACTTCGTTTCCCCTAATACCCACGTGCCCCGGCACCCAGCAGAAAGAAACCTCCTTCCCCTGCCATTGCAGGTGGAGCAGGGCATCATGGATGTTCTGGACGACCGTATCCGCTGGGCACAAGTGTTGCATGGTCTGAAGGGCACTCAGGGACTCAGAACAGATGAGAAACTTAAGACTGGGAACACATGTCATCCGCTCCAATGCCCACAAGATCGCAAATAATTCGGCATCAATGATGGTAAACGCCGCAGGAAGCCGTAACTTGACGACTCGATCAGGGAAAACAACAGCACAACCAACAGAGTCCCCCTGTTTAGAGCCATCCGTAAATACTGGTACATGGTCGGGATGCTGGTTTAAAATATCATAAAATAAGGAGGTAAAAACAAACGCAGGAGTGCAGCTCCTCCGGTACTCTGACAAGTCTAAAATGACGCTGGGCGTCTGGAGCAACCAGGGAGGCAGGCGGATAAAATCCTGGAGTTGGGGTTCAACACGCTCCTCACCAAGGGACTCAAGCAAATGCTTGGCACAAATCCCAAATGGTCTCGTTGCCCTGGGACGAATGGAAATGAGACTTTCCATAGGCGTTCAGGCAACAGTAGGGTACGCAGGGGAGGTAGGACAGCCAAGGAATTGACACACCTGTCGCACCATGAGGAGTTTCCGCCGGATGGCGAGCCGCGGTTCCCCTGCCTCAGCACACAGGCTGGGGATGGGACTGGTACGGAAGGCACCAGTAGCCAGCCTGATACCCTCATGGTGTGCTGCGTCAAGAATCTTCAGATACGAAGCCCTCGCTGACCCATACACAGTGCATCCATAGTCAAGACGCGACCGGACGAAAGCTCTATAAAACTGCAGCAGACGCGCCCGATCTGCTCCCCAGGACCGATGGCTCAGACACTTCAAAATATTCAGTGCCTTCAGAGCCCGAATCCTTGAGGTCTTTAGGGTGCGGCAACCACGACAACTTGGAATCAAAAGTCAGGCCCAGGAACCTCACAGTGTCCCTAAAAGGAAGAATGGTGTCCCTCAGACGCAATTCAGGGGAGGTAAAAGCACGTCGAGAACGATTAAAATGAACACATACCCATTTGTCTGCAGAAAAGGTAAAACTCGTCTTCGCAGTCCATGCCTCTAATCGCTTTATCGTAAGCTGCAGCTGCCGACTAGCAGTGACAAGACTGGAGGAAGAACAGAAAACAGCAAAATCGTCCACAAACAAGGAGCACTGGGCCGGACTCCGGATAGTGGACGTGATACTGTTAATGGCGATGGCAAAGAGGGTGACACTTAAAACGCTTCCCTGAGGAACACCATTCTCCTGCATGTACAAATCAGATAGCACATTACCAACCCGATATCGAAAGAGGCGGCGGGAAAGAAAGGACCGAATGAAGATGGGGAGATGGCCACGAAAGCCCCACTGATGGATTTGATTGAGGATAAGGCGGCGCCAAGTAGTGTCATACGCCTTATTAATGTCAAAGAATACACCTAGACAATGCTGGTTACGTAGGAAGGCCTGCTGGATGGCCGCCTCAAGCAGGGTCAAGTTGTCTATAGTTGAACGACATCTCCGAAAGCCACACTGAGAGTGGCTAAGGAGCTGCCTGGTCTCGAGCTGCCAAACCAGGCGATGGTTGACCATGCGTGCAATGTCTTCCCGACACAGCTCGTCAAAGCAATACTCCGATAACTACTGGGATGCGTTCGGTCCTTTCCCGGTGTGAGGAGGGGAATCATGCATGGCCAGCGTCTGGGAAATGTCTCTTGGCGCCGTGAGTAGACAACCCTGATGCAGCAATGCCATGATAGGTAGTTGGCGGCGTTTCCCGGAAATCCTCCTGATGGCTTCTCATACTTTCGTAGAACTAGTGGAGCGGGAGATGGAGTTCAAGAACGATTGCCATGACCGTCGTTTGCTCTCTGTAATCACTCGCCGCGCCTTGGCCCTTGCCACCCGAAAGGCCGCGAGATTGTCAGCTGAGGGACGGCACTTGAAGCGGCGCAGAGCTGCACGACGGGCTCGGATGGCTGAGCGGCACTCAGTGGTCCACCAAGGGACAGGATGCCTCTTGGGATGACTTGAGGACCGTGGGATCGACAATTCAGCTGCATGGGAGATCACGGCTGTAACATGGTCGACCCATTCGTGGGCGCTAGCACGGTGTTCCAAAACAGCTAAATGGCTGAAAAGTGTCCAGTCAGCTCTGCAGAGGTGCCACCTGGGCGGCACTGGTAATGCCACAGCCTCATCCAGGAGGCGAATCCAAAGGGGGAAGTGGTCACTAGAATGGAGGTCAGTGGCAACCTCCCACAGAGAAGAATCCGCGAGTGCTGGAGAGCAAAAGGAGAGGTCAATAGCTGACGACGACCCAGAAGCAGTACAGAAATGAGTGGGAGCACCAGAGTTGAGGATGCACAGTTCTTCAGACGTCATGAGCATTTCCAGAACGCGACCCCTGGGGCAAGTAGTCGTAGAGCCCCATAAGACATTATGAGCATTGAAGTACCCCAGAAGGAGAAATGGGCCGGGGAATTGGCTAATAAGGTCTGTGAGAGCCTCAGAATCTATTGCATCCTGAGGCGGTAAGTAAACGGAACAGATTGTGAGCCTCCGCCGCACTAGAAGGTCAACTGCAACTGCTTGCAAGTCCGTAACGAGAGGGAGCTCAGATGAGTGGTGCGTCTGACGGACAAAAACCGCAACACCACCCTTTGCCCTTTTCCCGATCAGATCATCTTTTCGATACACAGTATAGCCCCTTAAAGAATGAGCATGAGTGGCCCGAAAATGTGTCTCTTGGAGACATAAGCACAAGGGGCGCTCTCGTACAAGGAGTTGTAATTCGGCCACATGCGTCCTGAACCCATTCAGGTTCCACTGTAATATGGGAGGCAGTGATCAGGGTGGCTGAATTTTCACCCTGCCTCTGTGCTTAGGAGGAGAGCCCGTACTGGCTGGAGATTTATTCCTGGGGCGAGAATATCGCCCCCGGTCGACATCAATGTCCATCAGCTCTGATGGCGACCCAAGGGAGATGTCAGATAGTACGATGGCATCGTCATCGGACTGACCCTGACTAGTCTCCTCAGGTGGCAAAACCTTCACCTTCGGCGTCTTCGTCTTGGGGGGCTTAGAATGCAGAACCTTGTCAACAGTTGGAGCTTTACTCGCCTGGGCAGGAAGTACCCCAATGTCAGCAACCACGGCCATGTCCGACGTTGTGGGGAGAGCTGCAGGTTGCAAAACAACCGCAGCAGCACAAGTGCACTGGCAAACGCAGGTATTAGTGCTGACACTAGCAACCTCCGTTTGTGTAGCAACAGTGGCCAACTGTACCGGTTTCTGCAGAGTGGAAGCGAAAGATGTTGTAAACACAGTAGGCTGCATGGCCTTAAAGAGCTTCTTGGCCTCACCATAGGGGATGCGCTCAGTTGTTTTGATCTGCTGTATCTTCCGTTCCTCGAGATAGATGGGGCAGACCCGGCTCCAGACAGGGTGACTCCCACAGCAATTCACGCACTTCACAGGCGATGAACAATCGGCTCCTTCATGGGCAGGCTGACCACATTTACCACAAGTGGCTATCCCATTGCACCCCAACGTAGTATGCCCAAAGCGCTGACATTTAAAACAGCGCATTGGGTTGGGGAAATATGGCGGTACTGGCAAACGTAAGAAACCCGCTTTAACATGATCTGGGAGTCTCGGGCAATTGAACGTGAGAATAAACGAGTCGGATTTGACTAGGTCACCATCGACTCGTTTCATAACATGCTGCACGTCGACAATACCTTCGTCAGCCCACTCAGATTTCAACTCGTCCTTGGGGATATCCACCAAGTCCCTACATGTCACAACACCCTTACTATAGAATGAGATTTTCACTCTGCAGCGGAGTGTGCGCTGATATGAAACTTCCTGGCAGATTAAAACTGTGTGCCAGACCAAGACTCGAACTCGGGACCTTTCGTGGGCAAGTGCTCTACCGACTAAGCTACCCAAGCACGACTAATGCCCCGTCCTCACAGCTTTACTTCTACCAGTACCTCGTCTCCTACTTTCCAAACTTAACAGAAGCTCTTCTGTGGTAGAGCACTTGCCCGCAAAATGCAAAGGTCCCGAGTTCGAGTCTCAGTCCGGTAAACAGTTTTAATCTGCCAGGAAGTTTCGCCCTTACTATAGTTCAAAGTGGAGTGGAGCTCAGTCTCGATAGCGTACTCTCCGAGACAGGTTGCTTCCCAAAGAGAAATGCCTTGACGGGAACTATAAGTTTCAACTAACAGAGTCCAATTGCACAGTCGCTTCACAGATTTCAGTGTTCCTTAAATCTCTCAAGACCCTTGTGGATGTAAAAGGGAGAAACTCTCTCAAAGCTACCTTCCTTCCATTTGACAATCAAAAACACATTCTGATTATCAGCATGTGCTCTGTTATGACAGTCTGGTAAATCTCTAGTAACACCAGGCGCTGGAGGACTCGCAGCACAAAGTCGCTTTTTTGATGGGGTGTGTTTTCCTACCAGTGGCCCACCCAATCCACTGGTAGGGGGAAACGTAGAGGTCGAAGGGTCCATTGTGGTCCCACGAGCAGCTAGGGAACTAGAAGTCCACCTAGACAGAGCCCCACATGCGTAGGTAAGCCTTATACAACTGGGGTGCGGCAGGTGCCCCAGAGGTTGCCCGCTTGCGACTGTTCCACCCCAACAGCCATGCATCTTATAGGCGCGCAGCACACCGTAAGATTGAGGGTTTTTTATGGAGGTTTACCTTCCTCGCAATCCAGGCGGTCAAACCAAGATTACCATTCCCCGCAGCACACAACATTCCACCGCCGCACCATGCGGTGGTCGCTGAAGCTTGTCCGGCGTTTACGGTGACAGGAGACTGGCGGCGCTGACCAGTCCCCAACTCAGGACCCCGGGGTCGCCAAGCCCGTACTCAGCAAATGAATGCTGAGCCCCTGGGGGGAATGTTTTTTGCCTTGTTTCACAAATTTTAATATAGTTACTACAAATCTACGTTCTGGTTTATAAGCCAATTTTAAAGTACATTACTGATTCCAAAGGTGATAAAGCAAGAATAAACATATTGATAGGCATAGATAAACATCTTAATCTCGTAATGTATCGATAATTGGCTTGATGTAACATTACTTCAATGACTAATGGAATTACACAATTCAGCAATTACACTAGCATGACCAAAGGCACCTAGAGATAAAGTTATAAATCAGCCTAGAACTTTTTATCTATGATGGACTGAGGTCCAAAGATTTGCGTCTGTCTATGAGTTGTGATATCATCTACCACGAATATGTAATAGAGGTACAAGTGTTACACAAAGGATAAAAGGGGGCAAAACTAAGCCAACTAGAAATTCTAGAAATTAAAAAAAGGGTATTTATAACCCACACCTATTATCAAACGAGCAAACACAGTTCAATTACTCACCTCTTTTCGATGATACGACAATCGATCAGTAGATACAACTTTTAGGCTGATGTATATCTTTATTCCTAGATATGTTTAGTCATATTAGAGTAATTGCTGAATTGTGTAATTCCATATGTAATTTGTCAAAATATGGTCATTGAAGTAATTTTACATTAATCCAAGGGTCGATACATTAAGAAGTTGAGATGTCTATCTTTGCCTTATCATCACTTTTTTTCCTGCCTAAATTACGAAATAACACTAGAATGAGCTACCGTCAAGATAAAAGAGACCTCTGCTTCCGCGAGTCGTGAAGATGGCAGCAAAATAAAAAAAAAAAAAAAAAAAATTTCTATGTATAAAACAAAAAAGTACAGATTTCGTGATAATGTATGGCCTGAAATTATTACATATGCAACTTACTTGCTTCATCCATGTGAATTTATGTTATTGGACAGTACTGTTAGAGGAACAGTTTCAGACAGCATTTATAATACACTTTTGTGTCAAAAGAAGAAGTTCAACAGTTATTATCAGCGAAGGAGAGAACCCTAACCCCAAAAATGCCGATCCAGTTTGCAGACAGAAGTGGGAATTTATAAACATTAACCCTTTCAGAATCAGAAGGAAAGTTATTACCAAAAGGCCACACATACGCTCCAGACATGGTAACAAAACCTCAAGTCTCAGTCCATCTAAAGGTAGATCTGGAACTGTGTGTGTGTGTGTGTGTGTGTGTGTGTGTGTGTGTGTGTGGTTTGAGGTTTTCGGGCGCTAAACAGCGTGGTCATCAGCGCCTAAACGCATAGGAACAGGAACATATGCAGTGAAGGGACGAAGATGGACAGCGAACAAGGAGAACGGCTAAAAGACACAGACTTGACGCAGTTACAAATCCTCACATACAGAGGCAAAACAAGAGGAGAAGAAACGCACTAAAAAAAGAAAGGAAACACAAGGAAAAGAGGACAGAAATCGAAGCGAAACAAGTAGGTAATCGTGGATCTAGCTCTACAGAAAGATACAGTAACGAAAGTGCAATGTGTAGAAGAAATTAATCAGGCACAGAAACAACAACAACAACAATAAGCACAATATGGGAAGAACAAAGAGTTCTTAGTCATGAAGGAACTTAAAACCAGGATTGAAAGCAGTAAGCGAGTGTGACTAGGACAGATAAAGGCGGGATTGAAGTGCTGTTAAATAAAACAGATTATACAAGCAAAATAGAACTTTTTCCAGTCAGTGAAGCTACAAAGACAGCTAGTAACAGCTAGTTACAATGACCAGGCTAAGCAGGTGGAAAAACAACTGCTCTAACATCTTTTCTGAATATGCCTGTAAGAGCATTCTGCAAATGAACCCTAGGGCCCCACAGCTCCACAAACCGGAAGTGTCAATCCGTCCAGTGTATCTGCAATACAAGTTCCAGTACAGAAGGCTGTCAAAATGATCAACATCAACGTGAAGGAGAAACTGAGCTCCTGAGGGAAATATAGCGTTAAGAACAGTTTAGATTTAGTTAACAAGTTAACAGATGTTAAGGTCCCAGCAAACGCAAAATTAGTCTCTTTTGATGTGCATAGCTTGTTCACATGTTGTTTCGACCAAAATTGTTTCTGTTTCCAAGGGGGCTATTATAAGCAAGCAGATGGTCTTTCAATGCGCTCACCTTTATCCTCCTTACTAGCATAAATATTCATGGACAAGTGGGAAACTGATTTTCTTAAGAAGGAAGCACTGGCAAATAATGTTGTGTGTTGGTACAGTTACGTTGATAATATTCATAGTATTTGGAAAGGTTCCAATACACAACTCCACAAATCTGTGGAAAATATGGACCAGTGACATACTAATATAAAGGTCTGCATGGAGTAAGGGGGACCCAGCATAAATTTCCTAGACTTTAACTTAAAGACAGAAGACAGCACCCATAAATTTAAAATTTATTGCAAAGATTATTTCACTGATACATTCATCCCAGCTTCCTTCCAAAATCCTACAGACTATAATCATGCAGCATTCCACCAAATGATCCACTTTTCCCTTTCTATCCCCATGTTCCAAGAAGACTTTGACCAGCAACAAATACAACAATAGCCACAAATAATGAATTTGACTCAACATCATCGACAAAATTCTAAGTAAAAAGATGAAGAAGCAAGCCAGGCCCCTACTGTCCCAATGAAAAACACAGACAAGCTGAAAAAGAAATGCTGTAGATTACCTTTTACAGGGAAAACATCGAACAGGATAAGCAACGATCTGAAGGCAAAGCGTTTCTCTGTGTTTTTCTATATCCCTCAGACAATAGATACTTGCTTGTTCAGTACAAAAGACTACTAGCCATTGTAAAAAGTGGGGTTTATGAAATCATATGCTGGGAGTGTCAATTGTATATTGGACAGACTAGGAAGTCAATCTGCACCAGAATTAAAGAAAATCATAGAAGCGGGTGATTGAATAAGCCTAATTCATTCTTTGCAGAACATTGCCTTAAGGGAACCACACCCTGTCTATCTAACCCATTTTAATTCAGGCAAGTATTTGACCCATTTCTGAAAAAAACTATTTGATGCAGGACCTTAATATTTTTACTGTATGTTACATGATGCTAATAGAGTCAACTGTACTAATATCTATTTTATCCATTTTATAGTTTTTAAGAAATACTTTTTTAAATTTATTAACAAAAAATATTAAGTTTTTTCTGCAGAAAATATTTTTTTGTGAACTTCCTAATGGGGTAATATTAATGAATGTAGTACCAGAGGTGGATTTTTATGTTATGAAGAGTCATTCATTTATCTATGATAGTTTCTGATATAATGGGGCATACGTACTGAAAATTTTAGTTTGCAGGAAATTGACTTTAAAGAAAAAACTTTTGAAATTTGTTACTTACCGTTAATTAAAACTATCCTGCTGCATATGATGGCCCTTGTTTGGCCTCTAGTATCTCTTCCAGCTTCTTTTTCACCTTCCTGGAAGTTTGTCTTGCTTTCTTTGTCATATTAGATGGAGACCTGTCTGCATCGGCTATCCTCATTTTATCGCAATGTTGCAGTCCAGTGATCAGTGATCATATTTTCACCAGGATTAATTCCCATCTTTTTCAGTACCCAACACTTTCCAACACTACCACAATTGAATGTAATAACAGCGTCATGAACTCCTAGTTTCATTGTATGCATCCTACAGTTTTAGGAAGGTGCTGTTGAAACATTCATTTGGGTTCTGTGTCTGCCCATGCAGACATTTCCTTAGAAGATCAGAATGAGCCAAGTCTCTGAAAATAGGTTTAATTGCTGTAATAACAGCAGCAAGAAGAGAATGCTGGTGAGAATAAGATTCTCCAGTTCTGACCCCTATTGTATTTTCACCACGAATTTTCTCCTGATGGACACAATCCATGACATGGCTTATCATCAGTAGAGGACTTATGGAAGAATATGGCCCAAACATCTTTCTTCATTGCCTCCAGATTTTCTTTATTTCTCCTAACTGACTGCCAATAGTCTACCTGCAAGTTTTCTTTAACAACTACTCGCAAAAACTAACCGCGTGTTTGAAAGTGTGTTGTTTACAAACAGCAGATACAAAAGAATACTGACCGTTGCATTCCAAGGACAGCCAACACACTCAGGAGTAAAAAAAATCCCTAACGTGCAATGTAGGGAATATAAAGATCTAAAATATATGCAGAAAAGTGGGTGACAGAAAAGTGGGCGTAGCACATAAACACACATGGTAGGAAAATGCTCTTTAAATGCTCGAAAAAGTTTTTTCAGCACAAACCTTTTCAGAGTACATAAATAAAACCTTAATATATCGAAATATGATGAAAACCGAAAATCGATTTTTTTAGACCTGAAGCGCGGTGTGGTCCCCTTAACAAAAGCCACAAGTACATAGTACATGTACAAGTAGATGTATAAGTCTTACATACAGAGAAAAAGGGGGCAAAACTAAGCCAGTTAGAAATTATAGAAATTAAAAAACAGGTTTGTATATCGCCACACCTATTATTAAACGAGCATGCCCAGTTCAATTCTTCACCTCTTTTAGATGATATCACAACTCGTAGATATAAGTAAACTTTCGGTCTCAATCCATCATAGATAAAAAGTTCTAGGCTGATGCATAACTTTATTCCTAGTAACGCTTAAGTCATGTTACTGTAATTGCCATATTTCCCTATCATACAATGCTGTGCTCAAGACGTACATTCTCAGAAATTTCTGCCTCATATTACGACCTAATGTTTCATACTAGTACAGTTCTCCTGATCTGGAATGCCCTGTTTGCTAATGCCATTCTGTTTTTTATGTCCTAAAAAATGGTTCAATGGCTCTGAGCACTATGGGACTTAACTTCTGAGGTCATCAGTCCCCTAGAACTTAGAACTAATTAAACCTAACTAACCAAAGGACATCACACACATCCATGCCCGAGGCAGGATTCGAACCTGCGACCGTAGCGGTCGCGCGGTTCCAGACTGTAGCGCCTAGAACCGCTCGGCCACCCAGGTCGGCCTTTATGTCCTCCTTGCTCCGTCCATCATGGGTTATTTTTGTATCTAGGTAGCAGAATTCCTTAACTCATCTACTTCCTGATCACCAATACTAACGTTCAGTTTCTCGCTGTTCTCACTTCTGCTAGTTCTCATTACTTTCATATTTCTTCGGTTTACTCTCAATCCATATACTGTCCTCATTAGAATGTTCATTCCTTTTGTAATTCTTCTTCACTTTCTCTGAGGATAGCAATGTCATCAGCGAATCTTATCATTGATATCCTTTCAGAATTTTAATTCCAATTTCGAAATTTTCTTTCATTTACGTCATTGTTTCTTGATACAGGTATAGATGGAACAGAAGGGGCGTCAGACTACATCGCTGTCTTATACCTTTTTTAATCCGAACATTTCATTCTTGGTCCTCCACTCAGTTTTCTCTTGGCTCTCGAACGTTTTGTACGTGTATTACCCGTCTGTCCATATAGTTTTCCCCTGTCTTTTTCAGAATTTCGGACATCTTATACCATTTGACATTCTCTAATGCTTTGTCCAGATTGCCAAATCCTATGAACGTAGTTTTCTTTACTTCTGTTTCCTTGTCAACCTCAAAGTCAGAATTGGCTCTCTGGTGCTTTTACTTTTCCTACAGCCAAACTGATCGTTATCTAACACATCCTTAATTTCCTTTTCCAGTTTTCTGCATGCTATTCTTGCCACCAACTTGGATACATTAGCTGTTAAGCTAATTGAGCGATAATTCTCGTACTTGTCGTGTGTGTGTGGTTTGAGGTTTTCGGGCGCTAAACAGCGTGGTCATCAGCGCCTAAACGCATAGAAACAGGAACACATGCGGTGAAGGGACGAAGACGGACAGCGAACAAGGAGAACGACTAAAAGACACAGGCCAGACGCAGTTCCAAATACTCATATACAGAAGCAAAACAAGTGGAAAAGAAACGCACTAAAAAAGGAAAGGAAACACAAGGAAAAGAGAACAGAAATCGAAGTGAAACAAGTAGGTAATCGTGACCTGTGTGAGCCAGTCACCCAGCAGCACATTAAAATCCTCTCCCTAAAATCCGAGGCAACAAATTGGACAGGACACAGAACCGTAAGACCTTAACCACAGTCGTTGCATCGTCTTGCAAAATAGAGGGCAAATCCGGTGGCAAGGAAACCACCGTCCTCTGGTCAGAGAATAAAGGACAGTCAAGTAGAATGTGGCGGACAGTAATCTGGACGCCACAAGCACTGCAGATTGGGGGGTCCTCCCGCCGGAGTAAAAAACCTTGCGCTAAGGGACTGTGTCCGATTCGGCGTCTCTTGCAGTCTACGGAATTGTGTGGATAATGTTCTTCCCAAAGTCAGGTGGTATATCACCAGTCTCATACATTCTGCACGCCAACTAGGATAATCGTTTTGCTACCATTCCCCCCGATGATTTTAGTAATTCTGATGGAATGTTGTCTATCCCTTCTGCCTTATTCGATCTTAAGTTTTCCAAAGCTCTTTAAAATTCTGAATCTAATACTGCATCCACTATCGGCTCTGTATCGACTCCTGTTTCTTCATCTGTCACTTTATCAGACCAGTCTTCCCTCTCATAGAGCTCTTCAATGTACTCTTTCCACCCATCCGCTCTCTCCTCTGCACTTAAAATTGGAAATCCCATTGCACTTTTACTGTTACCACTGTTGGTTTCAATTTCACCGAAGGATGTTTTGACTTCTCTATATGCTCAATTTCCTTACATTTTTCATGCAGCATTTTCGCCTTAGCTTCTCTCCACTTCCTATTTATTTCATTTCCCAGTGACGTGTATTTCTGTATTCCTTAATTTCCGTGAATATTTTTGTATTTCCATCTTTCATCAATTAGTTGAAGAATTTCTTCTGTTACACGGAACTTTCTTTGTACTAACATTTTTCTTTTCATCTTCTGTGATTGCCTCCCTACTGAGCCTCAGAGCATCAAAGAACTTCAAGCGTATCTCCTCATTCCTTAGTAATTATCTATTACACTTCTTTGCACGTTGACTCCTAAGACTAGTCTCTTAAACTTCAGTCTACTCTTCATCACTGCTCCTGGGTACACCTTACAATCCATTATCTGATTTCGGAATCTCTGCCTGACCATCATGTAATCAAATTCAAATCTGCCGGCCTTTTCAAAGTATGGCACTTCCTATTGTGATTCTTGAACAGAGTATTCGCTGGTACTAGCTGAAATGTAGTACAGAACTCAGTTAGTCTTTCTCCTCTCTCATTCTTAGTATTAAGCCCACATTCTCCCGTAACCCTTTCTTCTAGTTCTTTCTCTACAACCGCATTCCTGTCCCCAGTGCCTATTTGATTTTCATCTTCCCTTATGTACTGAATTACCCGCTTTTGAACGCATTAATGTTATGACAGATTTCATCTCTCTCTCTTTCACTCTCTCTCTCAAGGCAACGACATTATGTTGTGTAACAGAGGAATAATGATGATGATGATGATGATATATGGCGGAGGGTATTAAACAGCACGGTTCTCAGCACCCATGCATTAACATTATACCGAAGAAGATTGTGAAAATCTATGGAAGAAGATCGATAAACTGGAAAACGGTGATGAATGATTATGATGATGATGATGATTAGTGTTTTAGGGCGCACAACAACGAGGTTATCAGAAACCGTTCCCAAAATAAATGTTGACGAGTGCAGCCAAGATCTGTTAAACAAGGATCAATTCAGAGCCGATCTTTGCGAGAATTGTAAATGCTCAATTTTCAAGATTGGACACAGCACACCAAAACAGGAAGATAAAACTAAAAATCAAATACCAGTACAAAACAGGTAAAAATAATTAACTGTGGCTAGGGGACCACTTACAAATAATGGGTGACCAAACCACTTTATAGCACATTAAGATCTCGATCCCAATATTTTGGGAAGAAGTCCAGGCATCACACAAAAACGTAAAACTCCAGCCACTCTCACCTCATTATTAGTTAAAATAGAAAGCAGGTCTGGTGGGAAACTTAAATCTTCCCTCAAACTCGCATATAAAACACTCTCAGTTAAAATATGTCGTATCGACAGCTGTGTCACACGTGTCTGACACGTTGGTGGCTCCTCACGACGTAACAGAAAACCATGTGTCAATGGACAATGTCCTATTCGAAGACGTGTAAGGGCTACTTCCTCAGCTCGTCGTGGTCGGAAGGAGAGTGTGTGTGTGTGTGTGTGTGTGTGTGTGTGTGTGTGTGTGTGTTTTGAGGTTTTCGGGCGCTAAACAGCGAGGTCATCAGCGCCCAAACGCATAGAAACAGGAACACATTCGGTGAAGGGACGAAGACGGACAGCGAACAAGAAAAACGGCTAAAAGACACAGACTTGACGCCGTTCCAAATCCTCACATACAGACGATAACAAGAGGAGACGAAACCCACTAAAAAGGAAAGGAAACATAAGGAAAAGAGAACAGAAATCGAAGTGAAACAAGTAGGTAATCGTGACTGGCGGACCTCTTACCTAAAGCCTGGGTCAGCCAGTCACCCAGCAGCACATTAAAATCCTCTCCCTAAAATCCGAGGCAACAAATTGGACAGGACACAGAACCGTAAGACCTTAACCACAGTCGTTGCATCGTCTTGCAAAATAGAGGGCAAATCCGGTGGCAAGGAAACCACCGTCCTCTGGTCAGAGAATAAAGGACAGTCAAGTAAAATGTGGCGGACCGTAATCTGGACGCCACAAGCACTGCAGATTGGGGGGTCCTCCCGCCGGAGTAAAAAACCATGCGTTAAGGGACTGTGTCCAATGCAGAGGCGAGTGAGGAGAACCTCATCCCGCCTGCATGACTGGTAGGACGTACGCCATGGCCGCGTGGTGGCCTTGACCAAACGCAGCTTATTTTCACTAACTGCCAGCCACTCCTCTTCCCATTGACGGATAACACGAAAACGCAAAATGGAGGTAACAGCATGGAGGGGGACGGCACGTTCAACAACGTGAGGGAGGGAACATGCATCTTTGGCAGCCACAGCCGTCAGTTCGTTTCCCCTAATTCCCACGTTCCCTGGCACCCAGCAGAAAGAAACCTCCTTCCCCTGCCGTTGCAGGTGGAGTAGGGCATCGTGGATGTTCTGGACGACCGTATCCGCTGGGTACAAGTGTTGCATGGTCTGAAGGGCACTCAGGGAGTCAGAACAGATGAGAAACTTAAGACTGGGAACACATCTCATCTGCTCCAATGCCCGCAAGATCGCAAACAATTCGGCATCAAAGATGGTAAACGCCGCAGGAAGCCGTAACTTGACGACTCGATCAGGGAAAACAACAGCACAACCAACAGAGTCCCCCTGTTTAGAGCCATCCGTCAATACTGGTACATGGTCGGGATGCTGGTTTAAAATATCATAAAATAAGGAGGTAAAAACAAATCAGGAGTGCAGCTCCTCCGGTACTCTGACAAGTCTAAAAGGACGCTAAGCCTTTCGAGCAACCAGGATGGCAGACGGGTAAAACCCTGGAGTTGGGGTGCCACACGCTCCACACCAAGGGACTCAAGCAAATGCTTGGCACGAATCCCAAATGGTCTCGTTGCCCTGGGACGACTGGAAAAGAGATGTTCCATAGGCGGTCGGGCAACAGTAGGGTACGCAGGGGAGGTAGGACAGGCAAGGAATTGACACACCCGTCGCACCATGAGGAGTTTCCGCCGGATGGCGAGCGGCGGTTCCCCTGCCTCAAAACACAGGCTGGGGATGGTGGTGGTGTGTTGGGGCTTATGGGCGCCCAACATCGAGGTCATCAGCGCCCTGACAACACATTAAAAGGAACGAATGTGGACAGACCTAAGAAAACTAAAGCACACACTCAAAAAAAGCAGGAAAAGAAGGAAAATGCTACATAAGAAAGTAAAACCTAAGGAAAGGGGAAACATAGCAACAAGAATGTCACAGGAAATTGTTATTGGCTGGCCACTTACATAAAATATGGGTGAGCTTGTCACACAGTGAGCAAATTAAAATCCTCTCCCTAAAATCCCTGTAAAAACATTTGACGGGGCACAGAACTTTAAAACTTTAACCACATTCGTCCGAGCGTTGCCTAAAAGAGATGGCAGGTCCGCTGGCAAGTCAGCCGCGACCCGCTGGTCAGAAAATAAAACGCAATCCAATAAAACGTGGCGCACAGTTACCTGGACGCCGCTAGCACCACACATTGGAGTGTCATCTTGCTGGAGCAGGAAGCCATGCGTCATAGGGCTGTGGCCTATTCGAAGCCGAGTGAGGAGAACCTCGTCCCGTCGATGGGGCTGAAAGGAAGTACACCACACACGCGTTGTGGGCTTGACTATACGGAGCTTATTGTCAGTCACTTCCAGCCACTCATCTTCCCACCGACGCATGACCCGTGAGCTCAACAGCGAGGTGAGTGCGTGCAAGGGGATAGCACACTGAGATACTTGTGGATCGAGACACGCCTCCTTGGCTGCGAGATCTGCCCTTTCATTCCCAGCAATGCCGACATGCCCGGGAACCCAGCAGAAAGCTACAACCTTCCCCAGTCGCTGTAGTCGGAGGAGGTCATCCTGGATGGTCTGGACAATTTTGTCTGCTGGATACAAAGGTTGCAAAGACTGAAGGGCACTTAGTGAATCGGAACAGACAAGAAATTTAGGACAGGAATAATGTATCATCAGCTCCAGTGCCCACAAGATCGCAGACAATTCTGCATCAAAGACAGTAAAAGTCTGAGGCAGTCGGACCTTGAGGACACGATATGGAAAAACAACTGAGCAGCCAACGGAATCCCCTTGTTTCGACCCATCCGTAAAAACAGCTACATAGTCGTGGTGCTCAGATAAAATGGCAGAAAATGCTGCATTAAAAACGGTGGCAGGAGTGCAATCTCTCTTGTACTGCAATAAATATAAAATCACTCCGAGCCTCTTCAGTAACCAGGGTGGCAGGCGGTTAAAACCTTGGATTTTGGGTTGTACAGACTCCACACCGAGCGACTCTAGCACACGTTGCACACGCATCCCTAACGACAATGTATCCCGTGGACGGCGGGAAAAAAGACGGTCCAGAGGTGGATAGGCAACAAGACGGTGATCAGGCGAGCTGGGAGCTGCAAGAAACTTACAAGCCTGGCGCACCAGCAGGAGCTGCCGCCGGATGGTAAGTGGCGGTTCGCCAGACTCAGCACAGAGGCTGGGTACGGGACTGGTCCGATAAGCACCCGTGGCCTGTCGGATCCCAGCATGGTGAACAGCATCAAGGATCCGCAAATAAGACGGCCTCGCTGACCCATACACTGTGCACCCATAGTCCAGTCGTGAACGCACAGAAGTGCGATAAAATTGAAGGAGACGCGCCCTGTCCGCTCCCCAAGACCTATGGCTGAGGCACTTGAGGATGTTCAGTGCCTTCAGCGTTCTGGCTTTCAAGTCACGTAGGTGTGGCAGCCATGACAACCTGGAGTCAAAAATTAGGCCCAGAAACCGCACTATGTCTCTCAAATGTAGGACAGTATCCCCCATATGCAAGGCAGGCAAAGTAAAAAGACGACGAGAATGATTAAAATGAACACAAACACACTTATCGGCAGAAAACCGAAAACCCGTCTTTGCAGCCCACTCCTCTAACCGCCGCACTGTTAGCTACAACTGACGGCTCACGGTTGCAACACTGGAGGAGGAACAGAAAACACCAAAGTCGTCCACTAATAAGGAGCACTGTACTGGACTCCTCACTGTAGACGTTATACTGTTGATGGCTATGGCAAAGAGGGTAACGCTTAAAACACTGCCCTGGGGAACACCGTTCTCTTGCTCAAAGCGATCAGACAGTGTGTTACCAACTCGGGTCCGAAAATATCGCTGAGACAGGAAAGACCGAATGGAAATGGGGAGGCGGCCACGAAAGCGCCACTGATGCAGTTGCGCGAGTATACAACGTCTCCAAGTAGTATCGTATGCCTTACTTATATGCCAATACAGTGGTGCTGACGGAGGAAAGCCTGCTGAACAGCTGCCTCTAGGAGGGTCAGGTTGTCTACAGTGGACCGATATCGGCAGAATCCACACTGAGAACAGCTGAGGAGTTGCCTGCGATTCGTTGTGGCCCGAGTGCAGTTCGACTGGGAATGTTGGAGAAGTACTTCCTCCGCACGAGGTAGTATCCAAAGGTAAGACACATTTCCAATTCAGCTCAGAATATTGTGCGTAACAACTATTTCTGCCAGGATTTTGATCGACTATCATATTTGAACCATTAGTGAATGACGTGACAATATCGCTAGAGTGGATATCAAGTAGTGACTCAGTTTCAGCAGATCGAGATACGATGCAGCGAGCGATAAATCTTAACAGCAAACCCTAACAGCAAAATATCCTGGCAGGGTCGAAATTATGAGAGGCATCCACATGCCTTGCTCATATTGTGGCATCAAGCAGTCAGGCCTGCAAGATGAGTGGTCTGCCAAGCGAGTGGATTCATTCTTATCTGTCGAGTAACATGAACTCTAGTACTCGCAATAAAGATACAAATTATCCTCCTGTATGAACAATGCGCAACGGAAACGCTCATCTGACTATCAGCAATTTACAGAACTCTGATTGTTCACTACGCACTGGCAATACCACATTTTCTTTTTTTATTTAACGGCTTTTATCAACATGTGGCCATCGCACTGAATATGAGTGGCGCACACATTATAAATTCTGGATATCATGACAACATACAATTCGAAGGAAAAGGCCACCAATCTTTTTCTTTTCACTATCTTATTTATTCCGATAAATTCTGTAACCTAAACACACAAATTCTATAACCTACAACAATAACACATGAGAAATTCCGCCCAGTGGGCATGGCTTTACATTGGTGATTCTCTATCTTATGGTCTCGTAATTATTCGACGCTACAGTGCACTTTCTGGATAGGATGGTGGATCTTTTATTATTTCTCACACTTCGACTCTCACAATCATAATCACGAAACTTCCCTACAGACCGAGCAGTACGAAAGGAACACGCATAACCCACTACCTCTGAAACTACCTTGCTACTCTCCCATGCAAACCACACATACTTAAATTACATGACATACACCACACTACAACATGAAATACTACACAGGGAATAGTCACAACATTATCACTTTCAGCTTTCCCACTTCAATTAATATTTATCCCAGTTTCACACGACACTGCCCCACTTCGTAATTCTACTTTCCCACTATGAACTCTGGAGGTATATGCACGTCTTCCTGTGCAATGCAAGCCAAGTGGCGTTGCTGGATAGACGGCTGACTCACCTTGTTTCTCTCTCAGAGTGTTGTAGTTTGAATCAAGCGTCACACGGAAACATATCTCGCAAAGTAATATTAAGAACACATTCATCACACACACGAGTCCTCAAATGATACCATGGGCGAGTACTTCTCTTTATCTTTTGTCTCATACACAGATTGAGACTCACACAGTACTCACAACGTGGAAGTACTCGCCTCTAATTTCAAGTCCTGCACACGCTATTTCTTAAATATTTCAACTTATAGTACATACGCTAGTAATTCAGCTTAACTTAAGCACACGGAAGTATTTCAACTTATTGCTACACGTGGTTTCATTGTGACCGTTGGTCACTTCCGAAGATTACTACGATCCCATTAATATTACCTGCCTAACATTTAATTCTCCCCACAAAAGTTCCTGAAATAGAGAAATTATTATTTCAAACTACTCTTAAATATTCCACATGCATACCATGTCTCCACTCTTTTGTCTTTACGGAGCACAACAAGACAGGTCTTAACAGCACAAGATCCAGCGGCAGAGTCCTGAAACATGGCCGTTCTTCAGGTCATCTCGCACCTCTGTTGAGGTGGGGGAAGACCATGCTACCATATTGGTCAGCCACATTTCAGGCGCTCAAAGCTCAGGTAAATTTCATCTCTTTGGTCCCACCAAAGGTGGCCAAAGGATCGTCTCAAAGATGATCATATATTCACATTCACTATCTGCGGTTAGCAGACGACCATACATTCATTCATTTCACAGATCTCACCAAACTGGATGTAGGGATTTATTTTGAGGGAGTGCACATGTGATCAATTAAATAAATAAATTGTCATTCTTTCCCACACTGGTATCCGGCTTCGCTGTATTAATTGAAATTGAGTTATTATTAGAAAAAATTAGTTGTTCAGACAAGAATAATGAAGTATGTTGTACCTATTTTCAATGTTTTCAAGGTCGGGCGGTACTGTACCCTTTCACTCTTATCATTCAACGACATTATACAGTCTCCAGAGACATGAGCGATTCGGCACTGTTTATTTAACGCACGCGTTATTTGTGAAGGATGTCATTGTGCTGCATTTACGGAAGTTTCTGACAGCTGAAAGGAAGGCAATGGTTTTCTGAAATTGCAACTCATGAAGTCAAGTACAAACATAGATACAAGTAAATGAGTGGTACGAATTTTCAGTTAGTTCAGTTACGCTGATGTTACATTGAATACTCGTATTTACACGTGAACGCTTAGGAAGACCATTCTTATGGTATAATAGTTTCCTTCAGTATTGATGAGCAGCACAAAAGCTCTTCCAAGAGTATTTGTTTCGCAATGAGCCTAAAGCCGTGAAGCAAAATGTGAGAATGTTTCATTATAAATGTGTACACGCATAATTTTCGAATTTAGTCTCTGCTATCCTTTCGATCTTTATACCGACCTGTCTATCGACATAAACATTCTTTCTCTTATTCCCGACTGTTTCAGATTCAGTTAGCGTTGATTTCTTATTTTCTACCACTCTGGAAACTGTGTTTGGTAAGGTTCTGTGTTTATGAATAGCGTTACAGTGAGCTGTCCACAGATGTGACCGTTGCTGGAAAATTACTTCCGACTTCACTATCTGCAAACGTAGGTATATAATCGTCTTGAACGGTTGAGTATCTTATCTAAAATTCTTTCATTACTATTCCGAGTGCATTCGTATTATAATTTGTGATTCAGGAGAAAATACCTGCATCATAAAATAATTAACGATTATCAAGATGTTATTGAAGGTTTTTTGAAGATAATTTATTGCACTGAAACAGAGATTATGTTTTATTGTTTTGTAGACAGGAGGTGGACGGACGAGCGTCCCACGGTACCACTGGTACACTGTTATTCGAGGGATGAGCTGCAGGCATTTCTCAGCTCAGTACACGCTCCACTGGCGACACGTATCCTGTCGAAGAGGACCAGAATCCCTGGGATGACGACTGGCCAGGTTTGCCGGAATATTACTGTGAGTACCCCAGCTCCGTAAGAGTACAACTTTTATTCTAAACTGATGCTCATGTCACGGAATAACTGTAGAAAATTATCTAAAATTTTGGGTATTTTGCGCGTTGTATATGTCCTTTATATCTGGCCAGGAGATCAACCATGACCATGCCTGAAACTGATAATATTACATGTGTAGTAAAAAATGATCACATGTGATGTGTAACTGCTGCAAATGCCATTTCGTTAACTGGCATGCTTCCTCTTGCGTAGATGCTGAATTCGAGTAGCCTCACCACACGAGTGGGCAGGAGACATGGCACCCAGAAACGCTTGCAAATGGATGGTGGTAGCGGAAGCAGATGTAAAGAAAGGTAAGGTTATGAACGTGGGAACACCGGAGACGTCAGAGGAGAAGCAGCCACTAAAACACCAGCAGGTAAGCGAAAAGGACGCAGTAGAAGATTTTGATGAAGTAATATGTGTTTCAGGCCTTGTGCGCTTGCAGACACTAGAAAACCTGGTGGTGAGCGAAACACATGCAGGGGTAGAGATTAACGAGGTACAATCTGGTTCAGGTCTTACTGGTTGTCTGCTGAATTGCTTTGCGTTCGACTGTCGAAGAAGCTCTCCACCACCCTTTACCCATGTAAGCTGACAACCTAAGAATAATTTCAGGACGTCTTCGGTGAAATTATCTTTGTGAAACATTTTCGTTGTTTGAATGAAGCCTAAAGAGTATATCACAGGCAGAGGTAGCCGAGAGAACTGAAGCGCCAGCTTCCAAGACACAAAGTAGGCGAGCCAGCCCGGGATCAGTGTCGAGAGCTGGTGAGTTTGGTCGGTTGTTTTGGAGTATAAAGGGACCAAACTACAGAATCATCAGTCCCTTTCTCGTCATGCAAACAAGGATCAAGTTAAAACCATTTCCAAAAAAAGACGGGTAAAGGAAAAGGGCGGAAAATTAACAAGGAACCACACGGAAAGCAAAAACGAAAGAAGCTAACCAAAAGTGGAAAAGTACACGAAAATGAAAAGTATTGAGGGGTATTAAAATAATGTATCAGATGACTGAAGCTGGCTGATTACAAGAATAAAAAAGGATGATCCAGCCACTCTGCAACACACTCTTAGGATGCGAATAGTGTTTCTTAATGTAGCGTTTGATACTTGAGACACGGTATATGCTCTGCATTACGTCAACGACCTCCTTGCCTATCAAGTGTGTGTGTGCTGGGTCTTACAGGCGCTGAACGTGAGCTCATCAGCGCCCTAACACACATTAAAATGCTGTATAAGAAAGTAAAACGTAAGGAAAACGAGAAAGGAGCGTCAAGGATGCCACAGGATATTGTCACCGTCCGGCCATTTACGCAAAATATGAGCGAGCCAGTCATCCTGTGAACAAATTAAGACTCTCTCCTTAAAATCTTAGTAAAGATATTGGAAAGTCACAAAACTTTATATCTTTAACCACATTGCTTACCAAGCTGATGTCAATGGTAATAACGATGATTTATAGTGGAGGGCGCTAAACAGCTAGGTTATCAGCGCCCTTGCATTAATGTTATTCCGAAAGAGATTTTCACAGTCTGTGGAAGATCAATAAATTGGAAAACTATATTTGGTCCCACCTCTGGAAAAATAAAGCAACGCCAAGAAGGTGAGGATTATAAAAGCTCGTAACAAAATACCAGCGAGACACAGCGGGATACCTAAATAAAATCATTGATGAAATACCTGTAAGGATGCTGTTAAAAAAGGGACAAATAAGCGTCGCTGGATGACGACTTAGAAATAATACGTGAGCCAGCCACTCTGTCACACACTAAGATCTCACACCCAGTACTTTGAGTAGAATTCCGGACACCACACAAAATCTCAAGACACGAACAACACTCGCCTCGTTATCATTTAAAATAGAGAGAAGATCCTGTGGGACACCCAGTTCAACCCTCACGTCGTCATATAAAAAATAGTCAGTAACAATACGTCGTACGGACATCTGTGTCCTACATCTCTGACATACTGGGGGCTTCTCGCGATGTAAGACCAAGCCATGTGTCAACGGACAATATCCCACACTAAGGCGAGTAAGGGCTACTCCTAAGGTAATCCATGGTCGCACTGAAGTCCTAATGGAACGCAGTTTATTATTCCTCACTTCCAGCCACTGAGAATACAAACAACAAATGAGCTTCCTGGTCACAAATGAAGTGACAGCCCGCAGAGAGCCTGAACAGCGAGCAGGAGGAGAAAGGAGGCAAGCCTCCTTAGCAGTAGCAGCAGCGAATTTGTTTCCCTGAATTCCTATGTGCCCTGGAACCCAGTGAAAAATGATTTCCTTGTTTTGCCTTAACAAGAGAAGGAGAGCGTGCTGCACCTGTTGCATTAACCGATCTGCTTCCTACAACTGTCCAGTAGCGAGAATTTTTTGTCCGTCACCGTCTCATCTGCTCCATTGCATTCAGAACAGCAAACAGTTACGCATAATAAAATGAAAACTGCTCTGTGAACCCTATCCTGAGAACAAAGTCTGCGAACACGGGAGAACAAGAGAAAAAAATCTTCCTGCTTAGAATCATCTGCGTAGACAGTAACAAGATCTGGGTGGCTAAGTAAACTCTCATTAAATTTAATTTTAAAACTATAGTCTGGGGTACAATGCTTCTCGTAGCCAGTCAGCTCTTCAAGCAATCTGGGCCTTGGTAGTAGCCAGGGAGGGGAACGAGTTGGGGTTATACTTCCTTGCATTGAACTGACCCCTTGAACGCTTAGAAACTGCTGGTGTTAGACCACCAGCGAGAGGTGACGTAGTCGCTAAAGGTCACAGAGCATGAACGACACGTTGCACCATGTAAGACGCCCTTCCCCAATTTTGTGTGTGTGTGTGTGTGTGTGAGTGTGTGTGTGTGTGTGTGTGTGTTGAGGCTTACGGGCGTTCGACGTTGAGGTCTCGCACTTCGAAACTATTTTGAAGGACTGGGGTCAGACACTCTATGGAACCATTATAGAAAGGCCGAAATGTTTGAGACTCCTTTTTGTCGTCTCTTACGACAGGCAGGCGGAGCGCAACACTGGAAGACAGTCTGCGATCGATAGATTCATGTCTGACGAAACGATCCCTGAAGTTGCTTCATGATGGCCGATGCGATTCGTTGTGATCCGAGTGCAGTTGAACTGCAAATGTTGGAGTAGTACTTCCTCTGCAGGAGGTAGTATGCTGAGGTAAGCTCAGGATATAGTGTTTAACAACTATTTATACCTAGACGTTGATCGACTTGGGTATTTGACACAGTAACGAATGACGTGACGACATCGCTAGAGTGGGTATCCCCCAATCGCTCAGTTTCTGCAGATCGAGATACAATGCGGTGAACAATATTTTCGTATCAATCAACGATATTACACATTTTGCAGGGAGATACAGCGATTCATCACCTGTTGAGTGAAAGCACGAGTTACTTGTGAAGGATGTAATTGTGCTGCATTTACAGAAGTTTCTGACATCTAACAGGAAGGCTCTGGTTTTCTGAAATTACAACGCATGAAGCAAAGCACAAACACAGATACAAGTAAATGAGTGGTAGGAAATAGTTCTGTTAGGTTGATGTTACATTGAATACTCGTATTTAAATGTGAACGCTTAGGAAGACCATTCGTGAGGTATAATAGTTGCCTTCGCTATCGATTAGCAAAACATACGGTTAGGTCTTTCAAAATTATTTGTTTCGCAATGCACCTAATGCTGTGAGGGAAAATGTGAGACTGTGTAATTATAAATGTGTAGGCCCATAATTTTCGGATTGACTCTCTGTATTTCACTCGATCTATATACCTACCTGTGTATCAACATACCAATTCGTTTTCTTCTTTCCGACTGTTTCAGATTCAGTTAGCGTCGTTGTTTTTTTTTTTTTATTTTCTACCACTGTGGAAATTGTGTGTTAGGGTTGTGTGTTTCAGAATAGCGATAAAATGACCTGTCCACAGTTGTGAGCATGCTGGAAAATTAGTTCCAACTTCATATTTGCGAACATACGCATTTAATCGTCTTGAACGGGTGACTATCTTACTTAAAATGTATTCATAAGTATTCCGAGTACATTCGCATTATAAATTGTAATTCAGGGAATATACCTACATCGTAAAACAATTTACTGGTTATCAAGATGTTATTAAAGTTTTTTTATAGACAGTTTATTGCACCGACACACAAATTTTGTTTCACTGTTTTGTAGACGCGGTGTGCACGGACGAGCGTCCCGCTGTAGCGCTGGTACACTGTTATTCGAGGGATGAGCTGCAGGCATTTCTCTGCTCAGTACACTGCTCCACTGGCGACACATATCCTGACTATGAGAACCAGAATCCCAGGGATAGGGACTGGCCAGGTTTTCCAGAAAATTACTGTAAGTACCCCACCTCCAGGAGAGTACAACTTTAATTCTAAATTGATAACTTCTGTTGTTGAATAACAGTAGAGAGTAGAACGTTGTCTAATACTGTGGGTATTTTGTGCGTTGTGTATGTCTTTCATATCTGGCCAGTAAATCTACCATCAACATGCCTGAGACTAACAATATTATATGCCTAGTAAAAAAGAATTTGTAACTACTGCAAACGCCATTTCCTTAATTGTCACCTTTGTTCTTGTGTAGATGCTGAGTTCGAGCAGGCTCCCTACAGGAGTGGGCGGGAGACATGGCGCCCAGAAATGCTTGCAAACTGGTGATGGCAGGGGAAGAGGAGAATGAAACAGATGGAGAGAAAGGTAAGAAGATGGACGTGGGAGCATCGGACACGTCAGAGGAGAAGCAGCCACTACAAATGCAGCAGGTAAACGAAAAGGACGCTTGGGAAGATACTGATGAAATAAGATATGGTTCAGGCCTTGTGAGCCAGCAGGCAATAGAAAACCTGGTGATGAGCGAAAGCGATGCAGAGGAAGAAGTTGACGAGGTACGATCTGGTTCAGGTCTTGTTAGTTGTCTGCTGAATAGCTTTGCGTTTGAACGTCGAAGAAGCGCTCCAGTACGTTTCACCCAGTTAAGCTGACAAACTAGAAATAATTTCAGGCAAGTCCTCGGTGAAATTATCTTTGTGCTTCATTGTCATAGTTTGAATTATGCCTAATTTTTTTCGTGTAGCAAAACGGTATATTACGGGCAGAGACTAGGATCATATTTTCATTGCTGATAGGTAAAATATGGTTCCAACGAGTTAATAAAAATAAATGTTAGTAATGCCTCTTCATCCAGCCAGGTAGCCGCGCCAGAAACCAGGACACAAAGAGCTGAGCAAAACTCCTATTAGCGACGAGAGCTAGTGAGATTGAGTGGTTGGTGTGGGATACAAAGCACCCAAACTACGTGGTTATGAGTCCCTTTTTTTTGACGCAAACAAGGGTCAAGTTAAAAAAATTCCCAATAGGAGTTAGGGAAATGAAAATGGCGGAAAACTAATGGGGAACTACATGGAAAGAAAAAACGAAAGAAGCTAATGAAATGGGAAAACGCACACTAAAAGGAACAGTAGCGGAAGGCAATAAAATAATACACTTATATCTCCAACCGAATGAGAAGGTGTAATGGATCTGGGAGTTATGTTATTTTTTTACTGTATTTATACCAAATTGTGGATGTTCTCTTATATTTTTTGTCAGAATGGTGGTGGTGGTTGTTAGGATGTTTAAGGGGGACTAAACAGCTAAGGTCATCAGTCCCCCATTCCAAAAACAGACGAGACATTAAGGCGCGGAGCAGATAAAACCCCTAGGGGAAGGATACCCCCCCCCCCCCAGGCCCTAAAAGAACACAAATGCGGTAACGAATACGACAGACACGAAGAGGACAGATGATCACCAGACAGAAAGAAACAGAAGAAAAGAAGATGGCCGGAGACTGGTTGACTGACCACGACAACAAAAAAGGGAAAGAGTCAGCCAACCGACTACACACTAAAAGCTGCAACCAAATATGAGAGACTCGAGGACAAGAGACACACAAAGGGAAAGGTGCAGGACCACTCTAAATGGAACCATAAAAAGGACTAGCATGGATAAAATGTAAAACACTGTCAGTCATGGAGGCATCGTCGCATAAAATCAAAGGCAAGGTGCCCGGGAGATTAAAAGTCTGCCGAAGGGTGCGCAGTCGGGGACACTCCAATAAAACGTGGGCGACCGTCAGCCGGGACCCACACCGACACAGGGGGGGATCCTCCTGACGTAAAAGATGGCCGTGCGTCAGGTATGTATGGCCGATGCGGAGCCTGCGAGAAGACCGCAGGGAGGAGCGCCACACATCGGTCGTCTCCTTGACAGCCCGCAGTTTATTCTGGGCTGTCATGCCATGCCACTCAACAGACCACACCCCAAGCACCTTACGGCGCCTCACCAGCTGCAGGTCGCGAGCTGTGAGGCCGATCTCCAAAGCTGGGGCGTCGATCGCCCCTTTAGCCAGCCTGTCAACACGTTCGTTCCCCGGGATGCCAACGTGACCTGGCGTCCAAACCAAGACCACCGAACGACCAGAGCGGGCAATGGCGGAAACAGACTCCTGAATAGAGGACACCAGAGGAGAAGAGGGATAGCAGCGGTCGATGGCCTGAAGGCTGCTCAGGGAGTCACTGCAGATGACGACGGACCTACCTGAGCAGAAACGCATATGCTCAAGAGCGCGCAAGAAGGCCACCAGCTCTGCAGTAAAAATACTGCAGCCAGCCGGCAAGGAGCGTTGCTCAACATGGGCAGCGTGAGCAAAAGCGTAAGCAGTACGACCATCAACCAGGGAACCATCAGTGTAGACAGGCTCACAGCCCAGAAATGATTCGAGGAGCGCAAGAAAACGGCGACGGAGGGCCACAGGTGGAACCGAGTCCTTAGGTCCCTGTGCCAAATCCAGACGGACGGACGGCCGGGACAAACACCAGGGAGGCGTAGGTGTATGGACCCGGAAGGGAGGCAGAAGAGGGAACGACCCCAGTTCTGACAGCAGGGACTGGACACGGACAGCTACGGAAAGCCCAGACCTAGGTCGCCGTTCGGGCAGATGGAGGACCATGGCAGGGAAAAGCAGGCGACGATTGGGATGGCCTGGCGAGCAATGCACGTGGACAGCATAGTCGGCGAGCAGTCGATGGCGGTGAATCCGCAGCGGGGGAACCCCGGCCTCCACCAGTAGACTATCCACGGGGCTGGTACGAAAAGTGCCAGTTGCAAGCCGAACCCCACAGTGGTGTATGGGGTCTAACAACTTCAACACTGAGGGTGATGCAGACCCATAGGCCGGGCTCCCATAACCAAGCCGGGACTGCACAAGGGCTCTGTACAATCGCAGCAGCGTGCAGCGATCTGCACCCCAAGACGTATGGCTAAGGCACCGGAGGGCGTTGAGGTGCCGCCAGCATTTTTGCTTCAGCTGAGTAATATGAGGAACCCATGTGAGCCGGGCATCAAACACGAGTCCCAAGAAGCGGCAAGTGTCCACCACTTCAAGCAGGTGGCCGTCGAGGTAAAGTTCAGGATGAGGGTGGACCGTCCGACGCCTGCAGAAGTGCATAACTCGAGTCTTGGCTGCAGAGAACTGAAAACCATGAGTCAGAGCCCATGATGCTGCCTTGCGAACGGCGACTTGCAGCCTGCGGTCGGCGACTCCCGTAGTCGTGGAGCTAAATGAGATGCAGAAGTCGTCGGCATACAAAGAAGGAGACACCGACGACCTCACTGCTGCAGCCAGATCATTAATGGCCATTAGAAATAAGGAGACGCTCAACACTGAGCCCTGCGGGACCCCATTTTCCTGTATATAAGATGAACTAGAGGTGGCACCGACTTGCACCCGGAAAGAGCGGCACAATAAAAAGGTTTGAAGAAAAGCCGGGAGCCGACCACGAAGACCCCACTCATGCAACGTGGCGAGGATGTGATGCCGCCATGTGGTGTCATACGCCTTCCGCAGATCGAAAAATACATATTTTTTATTGTAATTTGCCTTAGTATATGTTGGAGGAGGAGGAGGAGATTAGTGTTTAACGTCCTGTCGACAACGAGGTCATTAGAGACGGAGCGGAAGCTCGGGTGAGGGAAGGATGGGGAAGGAAATCGGCCGTTCCCTTTCAAAGGAACCATCCCGGCATTTGCCTAAAGCGATTTAGGGAAATCACGGAAAACCTAAATCAGGATGGCCGGAGACGGGATTGAACCGTCGTCCTCCCGAATGCTAGTATATGTTAATTTACTTATGTTTTTTGAGAGTGAAAGCATATTGATTACTATTAGTAAATGTATCGAAGAATAGCAAAGAGACTGATTACAAGTGGAAGCTTGTGTGTTGTGTAAAACATCTTTGACGCTGGCGACGTCTTTGACTATAGTCAGTCGGCAGTTAACTCTTGGTGTGTGTTGACGGTAGAAGAATGTGAAGGTCGCCGTCAAAAATAATTTTGAGTTATGTTACTTTTTTTGTATAAACTATAAAAAGAAACTACATTTGAAGAATTGGTATTTGAAACACCAAAATGAGGGAACACGTTGAACCACGTCAATTCTGCAACCGACAAAGATGCATTGTGGAATCATACTTAGACACCTGAAGCCAAGACTAATATCGCCGTGTAAACGTCTAACGGAAAAGGTACTGTCACGAAATATGGCAAATTTAAGTAAATAAAAACTAGTGAGCATATTTTCAAATTGTGTCTTAGCTGGGATACCATATTTCAACTGGAGACTGTAGCCGGGATGCCATATTTCAAAGGCGAGATGAACACACACAGGTACAAAAAGAACACCAAGGCGAACAGACAGCAAAGAAAGAATGAGGGATGGATGGATGGAGAAGGTTGTATGGGAGCACGACGGCAAGGCCTTGGTTGGTTGGTTGGTTTAAAGATTAAAGGGACCAAACTGCAAAGGTCATCGGTCCCTTGCTTCATAAAAACACAGAGCACAGTGAAACCATCCACCAGTCAGGCGAAGCACTAAAATAAAAATTCCGGGGGAAGAAAAGCCCCATGGTCAATGGTAAGACAACACGGAAAACGGAGCACAGCAACAAAAACTACATAGAGAACAAAGGCAGAAGGAATTAAAACTGCACAGCAGAGGACTGTGGATCGCTGATCACGAAAATAATAGGATGAGCCAGCCACTCTGCAACACGTTAAAACGTCCAGCCTAAAAGATTAGGGTGGAGTCGAATTACAACACAAAACAAAGTAAAAGATACAGCACAAAAGAGGGTGATGTAATAAAATTAAATGGACCTATAAAAGCCGCTTGCGCGAATAAAACTTAAAACCCGATCTGCCAGAGAGACATTGTCACCTAAAAGAGATGATAAATCACCCTGGAGATTAAATGCACGCCTGAGAGCGGTTAAAAGAGGACATTCCAACAACAGATGGGCCACCGTCATGGTTGCACCACAGCGACAATGAGGGGGGGTCCTCTACACGCAGCAGATGACCATGCGTCAGATAAGAGTGACCAATGCGGAGCCTACAGAGAATAACCGAATCCCTGCGAGAGGCCCGCATGGAAGAACCCCACACGGTCGTGGTCTCCTTTACACGCCGCAGCTTGTTGGGTACAGACAGAGTGCGCCATTCGTCTGCCCACATCCCAAAGACCCGACGGCGTAACACCGATCGAAGATCAGTGGCCGGGAGGCCGATCTCCAACGGCAGTGTGCGGGTGGCTTTTTTAGCTAACTTGTCGGCGTGTTCGTTTCTCGCTATCCCAACATAGCTCCCGCTCAGTCACAGATTGAGACGGGTGCCAAGAAAAGACTCACAACAGTAAGATAAAACAGAACGTAAAACACAGGTAACAAGCTTGGAAAAATATGTGCCTACCCACACCGAAGCGTGGGACGAAGCATAGCGCCAGCAGTAAAACATGGACAACACAGGCAGAAAGTGGTAGAGGGAGCTAAGACAATATAGCAGATGGAAGTGGCTGGCTGACCGCAAGGAAGAAAGGGAGGAGCCAGCCACTGTGCAATACACTAAAACCTCCAGCCTAAAAGTTTAGGCCAGAGTCCAGACACATCGCAAAACTTTAAAACCCTAGACACACACGTCTCATCATTTAGCTAAAACACAGGGTAGTGAAAATGGAAGGAAGGTGGAGGCCTGGTAGAAAAGGCCAGTCTCCCGTCCTTAGAATGTGTGATATAAAGCCCCTTACGAATAAAACGTCAAGCAACACCAGCTATTGAGGCACCATCGTTCAACGCCGAAGGCACAGTGCTGGAAAGGTTAAAGGTCCGCCGCAGAGCGACTAAAATAGGACAATTGGATGGTTGGTTGGTTCGGGATATAAAGGGGCCAAACGATAGAGTCATCAGTGCCTTTTTCCTGGCGCAAACAATGCTCAAGGTATAACAAGACCTAAATTTAATTTGGGGAGTTAAAAGGGGGAATAGGAATGCGGAACCAATCCGAAAGAGAAAACCAAAGAAAGGAAGAAAAAAGGGGGAAAACTTACAACAGAAGGAAAAGCAGAGGAAGGTATTAGGTAAAACCACAGAGCAAGTAGTCTGGGCTGGCTGACCACAAGAATAAAAGAGGATGGACCAGACACCCTGCTACACACGGAAATGTCCAGCCCACATACAAGGTGTGGACGACAGTCATACAGGAGCCACAGCGACACCGAGGTGGGTCCTCGCGACAGAGGAGGCAAGTATGGCCGATGCAGAGCCAGCGAAGAACAGCCGAGTGGCCGCGAGTGGCTTGCATGGATGACCGCCTAGCGTTCGTAATCTTCCTGATAACACGTAGTTTATTTGGTGTACTCAGGGTGCACCATTCAGTATCCCAGATCGCGAAAACACTTGCGGCGGTAGATCGAAGATTAGTGTCTCGGAGGCCAATCTCCAGAGGTGGTTTACTGGTAGCCTGTGTGGCCAGGTGGTCAGCAAGTTCATTGGCCGGGATCCCGGAATGGGGTAGAGGACAACTACGATTTTAAACAGGCAGTTTCGCACCTGCAACCGTACTATCCAGCTGCTCTACTCCATCGAACTCACTGCGTTCACTAAATTAGAATGATCAGCCTGCAAAGATTCGCTCGACGCAGATTACTGGCGTGACAGCTTACTATTTAGAGGTTCACTGCTGTGTGTGCGGTTGATGACGACGATGATGATGATTATTACTACTATTTTCTCGTATATGTGAGGTTCCCCGGGGTGAGCTTCAAGCATACCCCCATAATCCTATTAAGACCTGAAGCCTGTGAACGATCTGCACAGCCGAAAATTATTTGGAACATCTGAATTTGAAAAGGGGTCAGTCTTATTTAAAATACTTGCTCACGAAAAATTCTTGTATCTTACTAAAATGTATGCGAAACAGAAATGTGTAAAACAAGTAAGTACTGCTTTTATGAGATTGCAAATGAACTACACGAACTTTTGCGATGACAGATTGCACGGATTTTAACTATTCCACGTAAACCGTCAGTGACTGCTGAATTAATTATAAGAATGATGAATGATGTGTCATACACAAAAATAACACACACCCATCAATTCCTTTGCTTAAGTGCATATTTAGTTGAACTTGCTGAGTGCGTGAATGAATTTATTATACTAAAACCTGAATCATACCCTTGGACTTCGCACCCACCTCAAAAAATGTTTCACCAATTCTGCACATGTTACTATACTTTGCACAATCAGAGGCAGAGGATGACAGTGATGTTAATTAAACCTCTGTATGTCACTAATCATATGTGAACACAAGACTATGGACTTGGAACGATGTGCTCTCTCCAAGAACCTGAGCATACATCTTTCCTCTCGTCACTCTGGCTAGAACATCCATTTTCTCCTCGTTAGCACACTTATTGTCTGAGAATTCTTTAGCTTACTAAACGGCAGCACGTCTTTGGAGCTCCGACCAATTGCATCTCCCCTAGTGAGTTAGTATTTTCCCTTCAATGCACAGCTTATTTATCATTAACCAACCGAATGCTGAATCCGAGAAGGAGCTAAATAGTTACTTCCACTCATTGCCCCTTCTTGTGTCTCTGGCAGTGAGATTTCGTGCACGCAATCACAAGATTCCCGTCCTACCACTTCTTTCTCATTTTAGTAAACCAATTGTGTCTGTTCTTACAAAATTTCAGGCATTTAGTTAATTAGGCGCTTGGAGGGCCCTTGACACAAAAGTGAGCTCCGTGGAGCACGACTTGTCTTATCTTCACTTTACAGATATTATCTTCTAGACAGCATCCTGTACTGAGCCACCCTTTACACGCAGACCTTTCGTAGAAATAACACAGTATGAGCAAGTGCTACCAACACTGCGACACGCAGGACAGAAAGCAACGCCGAACAGTATACGCTCTACATTTGAATACGTCACTTTACTCTACAGACAAGACAGCGCGTACGATCAACGACGTAATCCGTGTATTCAGAAACGGTCGTCTATAGAGATACAACGATGGCACGTAAGCTTGGACGTTAATTTTCTCTCACTACAGATCACACTACGTATCACTACAAGACTGTATGTAATGAACGATAGCCACAGTTGCTATCTTTTTCGTGTAATAGACCTATTAATAGTTACCGGGATATGCTAATATTGATCTTAAAACGCATTTGACTCACAGGATATCACACGGTTCACAAGGGTAACTCCGACCAAAATTAATCTCAGTTAGTATGAAAAATACTATGCGCAAGAGAATACCATGGATAGAAGTCAGATAGTCCACTTTAACACTTGCAGCGACATCCTAAAATCTTCCAGAATATGAGCTGAAAATATGATGACGCACTTCGCTAAGCAACGGCGTAACCAAAATATACCACCAACGTAAAACATTAATAAATACGGGCTGTCTAACCCGCTGATTCCACTTAAATGCTTTTCCTACCAAAACATCAAATTATAATGTAAATTTATCCAATCAATGTGGCCTTAAGCACTTTTACGTAAAATTAAGTATACGTTCAACTTCCAACGACGTAATTTACTGTTTATCTAGTCGTTGCTAGTCAACGATAACGTCTGTAAGTAGCGTCTCGCAACAACAAGATCATTAGTTAAGTCGACTTATAACATCTTAATTGTTTTTCGAAAACTTCGATCTATCTAAACTAAATAAAATTTCTTTCTTTTTAAAGTGATTGTCTTTCATAAAGTGTAAACTATCTTTCCCTTTTTTAAATGGAAATATTTATTCTCTAGTTGGAAATTAATAAATGTAAATCATTATATCAGTTTCTTTGACGTTTAAGATCTCTGTACTTTACTTCCACACAATGCTCACCTTTTTCCCTATGTATCTGCGGCTTCGCTTTAATACTTTGCTATAAAGACAAATTAATCCTCTGCTTTGATACTGAAGTTTATTTTCACTTATCTTTCCAGTAATAATTTGAGGATAAAGGGTACTCGGCGACTTGTTTTTATAGCTTAAAACAGAAAATCTCTGTCTTTATTGCCTGTTATTATTTCGCGTACAGGTACAAGTCACCATATTTTGTTACAAGTGCTGGTTAACTGCATGAACACCACTAAGCGGAAACGTAATAATCATGATTAGGATTTGTAGGTGCGCACATTTTTTATTGGGGTAAATTAACTTTGTTCGAAAAGATATCAGAGTGTGAAATTTTGTACCTAGTTGCGAAAAAATGCATTTTTTCACGCACCTTTTTCCTTTTTTAATACCTTTATCCCTGCAAAATGCTAACGGGAATTGTTTACAGACGAATGGAAAAACTAGTAGAAGCCGACCTCGGGGAAGATCCGTTTGGATTCCGTAGAAATGTTGGAACACGTGACGCAATACTGACCTTACGACTTATCTTAGAAGAAAGATTAAGGAAAGGCAAACCTACGTTTCTAGCATTTGTAGACTTAGTGAAAGCTTTCAATGTTGACTGGAATACTCTCTTTCAAATTCTAAAGGTGGCAGGGGTAAAATACAGGGTGCGAAAGGCTGTTTACAATTTGTACAGAAACCAGATGGCATTTATAAGAGTCGAGGGACATGAAAGGGTAGCAGTGGTTGGGAAGGGAGTGAGACAGGGTTGTAGCCTCTCCCCGATGTTATTCAATCTGTATACTGAGCAAGCAGTAAAGGAAACAAAACAAAAATTTGGCGTAGGTATTAAAGTCCAGGGAGAAGAAATAAAAACTTTGAGGTTCGCCGATGACATTGTAATTCTGTCAGAGTCGTCAAAGGACTTGGAAGAGCAGTTGAGCGGAATGGACAGTGTCTTGAAAGGAGGATATAAGATGAACATCAACAAAAGTAAAATGAGGATAATGGAATGTAGTAGAATTAAGTCGGGTGATGCTGAGGGAATTAGATTAGGAAATGAGACACTTAAAGTAGTAAAGGAGTTTTCCTATTTGGGGAACCAAATAACTGATGATGGTCGAAGTAGAGAGGATATAAAATGTAGACTGGCAATGGCAAGGAAATGAAGAAGAGAAATTTGTTAACATCGAGTATAGATTTAAGTGTCAGGAAGTCGTTTCTGAAAGTATTTGTATGGAGTGTAGCCATGTATGGAAGTAAAACATGGACAATAAATAGTGTGGACAAGAAGAGAATAGAAGCTTTCGAAATGTGGTGCTACAGAAGAATGTTGAAGATTAGGTGGGTAGATCACGTAACTAATGAGGAGGTATTGAATAGGATTGGGGTGAAGAGAAGTTTGTGGCCCAACTTGACTAGAAGAAGGGATCGGTTGGTAGGACATGTCCTGAGGCATCAAAGGATTACAAATTTAGCATTGGAGGGCAGCGTGGAGGGTAAAAATCGTAGAGGGAGACCAAGAGATGAATACACTAAGCATATTCAGAAGGATGTAAGCTGCAGTAGGTACTGGGAGATGAAGGAGCTTGCACAGGATAGATTAGCATGGAGAGCTGCATCAAACCAGTCGCAGCACTAAAGACCACAACAACACAACAACAACATCCCTTTTTCCTCACCCATGCCCATAATCACCTTTTCTCCCTCTTTTCTTTTAAGTTTCATTCCAATTTATTCTAACAGATTTCTGTTCAATATAAAATACTTAACTTTCAATTTACGTCCACTCAGATGATGTGTACGTGCGAATAGTAAGCCTACAGTACATGCCAGTCAGGAGTTGAAAGGACACCTGCTACAATGGAAAATAATTGTGTGTGTGTGTTCGACGAAACCTCTTTCTCTCGCTTTGACGCTATAAATTGGCCCACAAAAAGGCAGTTGACTATTCGTGTTTTTATCCCCCCAGAATCAGTAGCCTGTTATTCGTAGATGTGAGGTTGTTACTGCGAGAAACGTCATCCGTTCGCGTGGAGGTGGAGGCTGGTCACGCACCGCACTGGTGTAGTTCCGAGAACTGAGACTGGGTTCTGCTCGAAGCTACTACAAATCTCTGACATCTTCACGATGAAATCGTTCTTGCTATGTCGTTTAGTGACCTTGGATAAAAACTACTAAATCGATATCGCGTATGTAAATCTTCGACTACTTCCGATTGGTTCTCAGTATTATATTAACAACGTAGGACGCCTCACAACAAAAATTAAGCTTTCAGCGTATATCTAAGGAAATTTGCTATGCTTACAACGGTAAACGACACTCACTCTGAAGTCACACCTAACACAAAATCGCGAAGCCACTATTCCACAACCAAAATACACTAACGCAACGCCAGGGTTATCTTAGCGTGCGATATAATCTATCTCACAAAATCAAATATTGACTTATCGTGATAATATCTCTTCCACAAATCAACGGAAAATCTCCGACTAAACGAGACACGCTACATCTACAAACGCTTGGCTATCAAGCAACCCCACGTTTAGCTACTGCGTCTTCACAGAATTAACAAACATGAGAAATCAATCTCATATCTCAATTAATCGTAGCGTCAACTGCTACTACCCAAAAAAATTCTAAGTTTCGTTAGAAATTTATCTTCAGCTTTTCCCTCCACACGGTGAGTTTAAACTCCACCCAAACTGGCGAAACTATTACGTTCTCCAAGAAGCCGATAAAATTTCAAAGCATCTATGCAAACGACTTAAAATTTACTTTGAACTCTCCATGTCCAAACCCCGTAGCAGACTAATTTATTTTAATTCCGCCGGCCGAAGTGGCCGTGCGGTTAAAGGCGCTGCAGTCTGGAACCGCAAGACCGCTACGGTCGCAGGTTCGAATTCTGCCTCGGGCATGGATGTTTGTGATGTCCTTAGGTTAGTTAGGTTTAACTAGTTCTAAGTTCTAGGAGACTAATGACCTCAGCAGTTGAGTCCCATAGTGCTCAGAGCCATTTGAACCATTTTTATTTTAATTCTCTCATTGCAACTCGCTCATCGTGACTAACTCTTGAGACCAACTCTTCAGACTAACTCTTGACAGACTAAATAAAATTCTTAACGGACAGGCCAAGAGCCATTTACTCTGAACAAACCTATCACGCTAATTCTCTCTTTAATAATGGGTGTTTCTTCTTAGTAATCGCCAGCGTCATCTTGTACGGGCCAGCTACACTGTACCTGTAATGGCTTCAAATGGCTCTGAGCACTATGGGACTCAACTGCTGTGGTCATAAGTCCCCTAGAACTTAGAACTACTTAAACCTAACTAACCTAAGGACAGCACACAACACCCAGCCATCACGAGGCAGAGAAAATCCCTGACCCCGCCGGGAATCGAACCCGGGAACCCGGGCGTGGGAAGCGAGAACGCTACCGCACGACCACGAGATGCGGGCGTACCTGTAATGTTTCCCGCATGCAGCGACTGTGCAGTCGCCTGGGCGTAGTAAACTATGTGACTTGACTGGAATCTGCTTTCCACGTACGTCAGGCGACAAAATCTACAACATTTTAACACACACATATAACAAAACTTTACAAACTCATAAATTGTTGGTAAGGCGGGTACCAGGTTGAGATTCATTGGGAGAGTCCTTAGAAAATGTAGTCCATCAACAAAGGAGGTGGCTTACAAAACACTCGTTCGACCTATAATTGAGTATTGCTCATCAGTGTGGGATCCGTACCAGATCGGGTTGACGGAGGAGATAGAGAAGATCCAAAGAAGAGCGGCGTGTTTCGTCACAGGGTTATTTGGTAACCGTGATAGCGTTACGGAGATGTTTAGCAAACTCAAATGGCAAACTCTGCAAGAGAGGCGCTCTGCATCGCGGTGTAGCTTGCTCGCCAGGTTTCGAGAGGGTGCGTTTCTGGATGAGGTATCGAATATATTGCTTCCCCCTGCTTATACCTCCCGAGGAAATCACGAATGTAAAATTAGAGAGATTCGAGCGCGCACGGAGGCTTTCAGACAGTCGTTCTTCCCGCGAACAATACGCGACTGGAACAGAAAAGGGAGGTAATGACAGTGGCACGTAAAGTGCCCTCCGCCACACACCGTTGGGTGGCTTGCGGAGTATAAATGTAGATGTAGATGTAGATGTAGAAATAAACTCTCGAGTATTGCAAAAAACAGTCAACTCGAATAATAAGATGAGACGGTAACACCCTGTAATGCGCTTTCGAATTGGCACATTAAAATACCTTGCGTTGCTTTTATGAATGTAATTGTACAACCTGAGGCGTTCGTGTTCCCACCTTCAGAGAGCAAGCTTACTACGATACTTGACTTTCCCTATTACAATATTATGAAATGAAATAAAAGTTACTAGTTTCTTGCAATAACTGTTATTTGCTTTAACTGCATGCATCGTCTAATGCAAAATTTGGAATTAGCTTCATTTTGATCGATAACTGAGAGGGTTATTAAGTTGGGTAAAGAGTGGTTTTGGAAAAAATCTACGCTATTGGATATGACTCTTAGTTAAATCTGCATTATGTACTAAAGAAATGTAAGTAAATGAAAATGAGTGTGCACCTCTCTCCACCTCTTACATCATATAACGCTTAAATATTTCTTCAATTACGAAGTGAAACCTGGAAGCGAGTAGTATGGCTCTAAGCGACAGACATGTTCAAGTCACTCAGTTGTGACTAACAGCTCAAAAAGATGGTTCTTCTTGGAGAGTGTAATTTCCTAACGTAATTTTTCTGTGATTGTAACTTGGTCTGGTTAGTTTAAGGGAAGTGTGTATTTCTAATATAACACCTTTTCATTCGGAATGTTATCTGTCAGTCAGAGGGCCAATTGCGGTTGAATGATCGACTACATAAGTAATAAAAATGGTTAGTCGTTCGTGTCACTGACACTCATGCTCACGCTTTCTGTCATCATCTGAAATAAAATTAGTCAAAGCCGCTCTCTGTATGGAGTGACTGTCCCGAAGCCTCAAGAAGGAAAAAGGACACTTGGTGTAAACTTCCACGAATGTTTGAGAGCAGCTGGCCAAAGACCGCCACGGCCTATCTGTCTAAGCGCGGACCAGCGCCGTTGGAAGGATGGACTTGACCTGCTGCGTTCCGCCCGTTCCACACCACCACGGAGTGGCAGCCAGCTGGTTGTAACACTGACGTCAGAGGTTCTCAGTCGTCCCAGCAGGACCCGTGTCACCAATACTGAACCCACTGTTGCCGTTATATTGGTGAGCTCAGTGTCACAACTTTTATATGAGCCTTCTAAAACCGAATTTCTGAAACCGGTTTGCCACTACCGCTTCTGGTTGGTTATGTAAACACAGCAGTATCGATTCTGGAAATGCCGTTCTAGCTGCCGGATTTACTCTTTCACAATCCATTCTCGCTCCCATGTAAAAGAATAAAAGTTTTTAAAAGGTAATTATGTCATGATATTACGCTTTGTTTCTAAAAATATTCGAAGAGGCTTTTTTTACAGAGAAAAAGTATTAGAAATAATGGAGTGAGCAGAGCTGTCTACCAACGAAATTTCACTGAATAGAAACAGTCATTGTAATGATTAACTCAGGAAATGAAACATATTTCTGTAAAACAACTGGCGATCAGAAAACCGATATTGAACTGTCCTAGGAAAACCACTTCAGGCCTTTCCATGAAAACGCGACAACTAATAATGACTTCCCAAATTCAGTTTACAACTTCCAGAAGTTGTGTCTCGTGTAAACGTAGTAAGTAAATCACCGTTGGTGCTCTGCAGAGCAACAAACAATAACTTTTCTACTCTAAGCTAGACACAATATGGGTAACTCAACCCACAACTCTGAGAAACAGAATTTTTATTATTTAATTGTATTTTAGAACTGTTCGTCCTCAACGAGAGTCTGAAAAACACAATTCCTAACTTTCTACCCTAAACGGTCTGATGAGAAGGAGAAAAGAAGCAATGATTGTAAATTTATTGATGTTTTTCTTTTGTTAAATAAACCCTTTGTAGCTGTATGACCTGTTTTTGTGATAAGACAGCTGCTAGACATATTCTTTAAAGCTAAACGCCCTTTAGTGTGGTGACGAATTTTGTCAGGATCCTGGTGTTACAGAGGTCAATGACAAAGCGTTATGGACTATGTGGTGGAGCGCAACAATCTGTTCCTCTCCCTTTGGATAGAAAGTGAACTGAGTGAGGAGATGAAGGGGATTTTCGCAGTATCACAAATTGGATTCTTCCATCCCCTCACTGTCGCAACTCGCTAACCAATTCAGTCATTTCCTCATGTCTAAGTGCAGAGAGAGATTAGAAATATCAGAACTGACCTCGCTTGTGTTCCCTAACACATCTGAAGAACTCTTCTGGCTATCAATACAACAATATTGCATGTCAGACACCCCACAGATTTCTTTGCCCTCCTTATTTTGTCAAATATAATTTACACAAGAATCCCATAGAATCGTTGAAGTATCATCAAAAGGTTTACGGTACCTTATGGAATCTATAACTAGTTGTCGTTTTGCTAAAATAAATTTAATCAACGTTCCTACGAGTATCACATCTTCAGGTTCACTTTAGAGTGACTATACTTGTTCATTCGCGCAACAAAACTTGTAGGATCATATTCACACGAGGCTTACATTCGTATTGTATTGTTTGTCTCAGTTGTTGGCTAACCTACACCTCAGTAACAGGTAACCTGCTGGAGCTCGTGACCTTATATTTTACTGTGACTATCGAGGCAACTGCGTCCTTTCTTACGTTATAGACAATAGGAAAGTAATATTACACTAGTCCCCTTGGCAGCTTACTCCGTCACATGGTATGCATTTATTTTCTTTGTCTGACAATTTTAAACAAGCAAATGTCACCCCTTATAAGAAATATCTTAATACTACGACTATGAATTCTAATTGTTTTACATTCATTTCCTTACAAAGATTCCGTCCTACTCCTGTTTATGCGATTACATAGTGATCACACATCTGCTCATAAGCCTGGAACCGTTCATTAAAGGTAAAGAATATGATTAACATCAACAAGTACACCAGTGTACTAGTGCATGTAGTTCATTTCTTTGTGTGGCAATGGGCTTTTACATAGAATGGCTGCGTAAGCTTCGTGAAGCCGTGGGCGTGAGGCTGGGGGCAGATAAGGGGCCCAGTGGGGTGCCTCAGGACGGCAGTAGCTGATTCTTGGAAGAAAGCCTGCCTTGGGTGGTCGCCGAAACGCGGGACAGTATATGAATGCGCTCACCGACCCCGAGGCGCCGAGTTTTACGAGGTACAGGATATCGCTCTGGACTAATTCAGACGTTAGTCTCTGCAAAGCTGCTTATCATTCATCGGTCTATGCCCATAAAATGTTCTGTTTTTGGTGGCTGGTTCAAACAAAGCTCATAAAATGTTTACGTTGACACGAATCTCCTATAGAAACAAAATAACTGGAACATTGTCTGCAACAGCCGTTTGTTCGCAGAACCAGACGACGCCTCTGTATCTTCCTACTTAGTCCCTCGGAGACTATTCTCTGAGCACTAATGACGTACCACATAAATTTAATTTCTCCTGACAGATTTTGCCTTACATCGCTTTCGCTTCATATCTCCATTTTGCTAAACCACTAATATTTCGCGACAGATCACAGTGTTTTGACCAAGTGGGCATGTTCAGAATTATGAGATCGACGTACAGAGGTGAATGATATATTTATTCCAGTCCAAACACTTGATTCATTGCCCTCATAAATAGAGAGACACCTATGTCCAAACCAAAAGACACCAACAAAATCTGTAGTGTAGGCTGTTCTGAGAAGAAGGCGGTCCACAAAAGCGTACCCGATAGCTGGCAGGTGGGACGAAATGCGCCCATTTAACCATTGTGCGTTACTTGCATTCAATGAGCAACGTTCGAGAAAAAAGACAGGAAGGAAGATAGGGTTAAACGTTCTGTCACCTACAAGGTCATTAGAGATGAATAAAAAGCTCGGATTGAGAAGCAAGTGGAAGGAAATTGGCTGTTCGCTTTCAAAGGAAATAGCTCAGCATTTACCTCAATCAATTTATGGAAATCAATTAAAGCTTATATAGTTATCCTCACACTGGAATTCGAACCATCATGCCTTAGCTGAATGTTTGAAACCTAAGGAAAGACACCTCAGACAAAGGCCACTGTCAGTCCACAAAATGTAATTTCATACTCCAGGCGGCACAAAGAAGGTTTTGTGTTACCAACTGCTTTCCCCGAGCGCATCCATCAGAGCTGACATTTGTTGCGAACGACTGAGACGCTTGAAGTCTCATTATAAGAGAAACAACCAACAAGAGAGCATCAACTGGAGCAACAGCAGGAGAGCGGCCACCTACACTCTGCTGATTTCACAGCATAAGTAATCCTGGAGTTTCGTTGGGAAGTCGCCCTTTACCGCACTTGTCTTCTAATCTTCTAATATTCACCTTGTCCGCTTTTTATTCCATAACATTAAGTAAACATGTTTGATGATGACATTGCAGGTTTCTATGAGAATGGAATCAAAAGTTGCCTGAATATGGTCAGACTGTTTTAGATAATGTGAAAGCATATATACAGGATGGGACAAATAAAAGCGGCCCGGAGAACTGGGTTCCACTGCATAAAGATGCACAGCAGAGAAAAGTCGCAGAGTAAAGAAAATAGACTTCACTACTTGCTTCGAATATCATTAAGCATAAAGTATTTGAGCAACCTGTTCTCGCTCACAAAGGTTACATATCGATTGAGATACAAAAATAAAACGCTTGCCTACTTTCTTGCAACAGCTGTCTACATACTGAAACATCTACATCTACATGATTACTCTGCAATTCACATTTAAGTGCTTGGCAGAGGGTTCATCGAACCACAATCATACTACCTCTCTATCATTCCACTCCCGAACAGCGCGCGGGAAAAACGAACACCTAAACCTTTCTGTTCGAGCTCTGATTTCTCTTATTTTATTTTGATGATCATTCCTACCTATGTAGGTTGGGCTCAACTCAATATTTTCGCATTCGGAAGAGAAAGTTGGTGACTAAAATTTCGTAAATAGATCTCGCCGCGACGAAAAACGTCTTTGCTTTAATGACTTCCATCCCAACTCGCGTATCATATCTGCCACACTCTCTCCCCTATTACGTGGTAATACAAAACGAGCTGCCCTTTTTTGCACCCTTTCGATGTCCTCCGTCAATCCCACCTGGTAAGGATCCCACACCGCGCAGCAATATTCTAACAGAGGACGAACGAGTGTGGTGTAAGCTGTCTCTTTAGTGGACTTGTTGCATCTTCTAAGTGCCCTGCCAATGAAACGCAACCTTTGGCTCGCCTTCCCCATAATATTATCCATGTGGTCCTTCCAACTGAAGTTGTTCGTAATTTTAACACCCAGGTACTTAGTTGAATTGACAGCCTTGAGAATTGTACTATTTATCGAGTAATCGAATTCCAACGGATTTCTTTTGGAACTCATGTGGATCACCTCACACTTTTCGTTATTTAGCATTAACTGACACCTGCCACACCATACAGCAATCTTTTCTAAATCGCATTGCAGCTGATACTGGTCTTCGGATGACCTTACTAAAAAGGAGAAAGAAGATTTCTCGGTGAAATAGGAGTGTTGGAATCCGTTCAGATCGATTTAAATAAGAATTGTACACTTTACTTGCTTTCAGAAACGGCTTCTCTTTTTTCCTATCAACACTTGTTTATTCATTCTAGCAGTTGGTAATCACACCTAGACATCAAAAACACTTCATCATTGTATATTTGTCAATTAATCCATTATGACAAAAACTTGTTATTTTTGTTACATTATAAGTTCTAAGTATGCTTGCCAACTCTTTTACTTGAAAGTACCAATGCATTCACACTTACCACTTTAATATCCTTCTTCTTAATACCAATACTGTCAACAGCTCCAACAATTATTAATTTTTCATTCCTCTATAAATACATGCCACATGATTCGACACATCCAATACACTACATTCGATGACAATCTATCCTTAACCCTAACACTAACATTGTACCAGAATAAAAAAATCGTCTGATATTCTTATAAACAGTACTTCTGGATTTCCGGAAGGCTTTTGTAGTAAAATTGCGTGCTATGGAATATCGTCTCAGTTATGTGATTGGATTCTTGATTTCCAGTCAGAGAGGTCACAGTTCGTAGTAATCGACGGAAAGTCAGCGAGTAAAACAGAAGTGATTTATGGCGTTCCCCAAGGCAGTGTTATAAGCCCTTTGTTGTTCCTTATCTATATAAACCAGTTGGGAGACAATCTGAGCAGCCGTCTTAGGTTGTTTGGAAATGGCGCTGTCTTTTATCGACTAGTAAAGTCATTAGAAGATCAAAACAAATTGCAAAACGATTTACAAAAGATATCTGTATGGTATACGGATTGGCAGTTGACCCTAAATAAAGAAAAGTGTGAGATCATCCACATGATTGCTGAAAGGAATCCATTAAACGTCGGTTACACGATAAGTCAGTCAAATCTAAAGGCCATGAATTCAACTACATATCTAGGAATTACAATTACGAACAACTGAAACTGAAAGCAACACACAGAAAATGTTGTGGGCAAGGCTAACCAGAGACTCGTTTTATTGGCAGGACACTTAGAAAATGTAACAGATCTACTAAGGTGACTGCCTACATTATGCTTGTCCGTCCTCTTTTAGAATACTGCTGCGTGGTGTGGGATTCTTACCAGACAGATTTGACGGAGTCCATCGAAAAAGTTCAAAGAAGAGCAGCACTTTTTGTATCATATCGAAATAGTGGGGAGAGTGTCACTGAAATGATACAGGATTTGGGGTGGACAACATTAAAACAAAGGCATTTTTCGTTGCGGTGGAATCTTCTCACGAAATTCCAGTCATCAGCTTTCTCCTATGAAAGCGAAAATATTTTGTTGACGCCGACCTACGTAGGGAGAAACGATCACCATGATAAATTAAGGGATATCAGAACTCGTAGGGAAAGATATAGGTGTTCGTTCTTTCCGCACGCTGTACCAGATTTGAATAATACAGAATTGTGAAGGTGGTTCAATGAATCCACTGCACTTAAATGTGATTTGCAGAGTATCCATGGAAATGTAGATGTAGATGTAGATGATTTATCTTTAAAATCTTGCTCAATACAACACTATATTATTATCACAAAAAATTCTCGAATTTTCCAAACGTTTCACAATCACTACAATCCTAACATCTCACAATAATCTTCATTACTTCAACTAACCCTTACATCCCAGACAACTAGAACATCTCAATTATGATCATCATTAGATTAGTATAACAATATCTAATTGTTACTTTACTGTAGATAAAAATTATTTGTACCTCATAAATTGTGAACTTTCAACAACTTTATACTCACAGCCCCCCCCCCCACCAAGAACCATGGACCTTGCCGTTGGTGGGGAGGCTTGCGTGCATCAGCGATACAGATAGCCGTACCGTAGGTGCAACCACAACGGAGGGGTATCTGTTGAGAGGCCAGACAAACGTATGGTTCCTGAAGAGGGGCAGCAGCCTTTTCAGTAGTTGCAGGGGCAACAGTCTGGATGATTGACTGATCTGGCTTTGTAACACTAACCAAAACGGCCTTGCTGTGCTGGTACTGCGAACGGCTGAAAGCAAGGTGAAACTACAGCCGTAATTTTTCCCGAGGGTATGCAGCTTTACTGTATGGGTTAATGATGATAGCGTCCTCTGTGGTAAAATATTCCGGAGGTAAAATGGTCCCCCATTCGGATCTCCGGGCGGGGACTACTCAGGAGGACGTCGTTATCAGGAGAAAGAAAACTCGCGTTCTACGGATCGGATCGTGGAATGTCAGATCCCTTAATCGGGCAGGTAGGTTAGAAAATTTAGAAAGGGAAATGGATAGGTTAAATTTAGATATAGTTGGAATTAGTAAAGTTCGCTGGCAGGAGGAACAAGACTTTTGGTCAGGCGAATACAGGATTATAAATACAACATCAAACAGAGGAAATGCAGGAGTATAATAATAATAAAAAATAATGAATAAAAAATAGGAGTGCGGGTAAGCTACTACAAACAGTATAGTGAACGCATTATTGTGGCCAAGATAGACACGAAGCCCATGCCTACTACAGTAGTACAAGTTTATATGCCAACTAGCTCTGCCGATGACGAAGAAATTGAAGAAATGTATGATGAGATAAAAGAAATTATTCAAGTAGTGAAGGGCGACGAAAATATAATAGTCATGGGTGACTGGAATTCGACAGTAGGAAAAGGGAGAGAACGAAACATAGTAGGTGGATATGGATTGGGGCTAAGAAATGAAAGAGGAAGCCGTCTGGTAGAATTTTGTACAGAACATAACTTAATAATAGCAAACACTTGGTTCAAGAATCATAAAAGAAGGTTGTATACATGGAAGAATCCTGGAGATACTAAAAGGTATCAGATAGATTATATAATGGTAAGACAGAGATTTAGGAACCAGGTTTTAAATTGTAGGACATTTCCAGGGGCAGATGTGGACTCTGACAACAATCTATTGGTTATGAACTGTAGATTAAAACTGAAGAAATTGCAAAAAGGTGGGAATTTAAGGAGATGGGACCTGGATAAACTGACTAAACCAGAGGTTGTACAGAGTTTCAGGGACAGCATAAGGGAACAATTGACAGAAATGGGGGAAAGAAATACAGTAGAAGACGAATGGGTAGATCTGAGGGATGAAGTAGTGAAGGCAGCAGAGGATCAAGTAGGTAAAAAGACGAGGGCTAGTAGAAATCCCTGGGTAACAGAAGAAATATTGAATTTAATTGATGAAAGGAGAAAATATAAAAATGCAGTAAATGAAGCAGGCAAAAAGGAATACAAACGTCTCAAAAATGAGACCGTCAGTAAGTGCAAAATGGCTAAGCAGGCATGGCTAGAGGACAAATGTAAGGATGTAGAGGCTTATCTCACTAGGGGTAAGATAGATACTGCCTACAGGAAAATTAAAGAGACCTTTGGAGAAAAGAGAACCACTTGTATGAATATCAAGAGCTCAGACGGGAACCCAGTTCTAAACAAAGAAGGGAAAGCAGAAAGGTGGAAAGAGTATATAGAGGGTCTATACAAGGGCGATGTACTTGAGGACAATATTATGGAAATGGAAGAGGATGTAGATGAAGATGAAATGGGAGATACGATACTGCGTGAAGAGTTTGACAGACCACTGAAAGATCTGAGTCGAAACAAGGCCGCGGGAGTAGACAACATTCCATTAGAACTACTGACGGCCTAGGGAGAGCCAGTCCTGACATAACTCTACCATCTGGTGAGCAAGATGTACGAGACAGGCGAAATACCCTCAGACTTCAAGAAGAATATAATAATTCCAATCCCAGAGAAAGCAGGTGTTGACAGATGTGAAAAGTTCCGAACTATCAGTTTAATAAGCCACAGCTGCAAAATACTAACGCGAATTCTTTACAGACGAATGGAAAAACTAGTAGAAGCCGACCTCGGGGACGATCAGTTTGGATTCCGTAGAAACGTTGGAACACGTAGGCAATACTGACCTTACGACTTATCTTAGAAGAAAGGTTAAGGAAAGGCAAACCTACGTTTCTAGCATTTGTAGACTTAGACAAAGCTTTTGACAATGTTGACTGGAATACTCTCTTTCAAATTCTGAAGGTGGCAGGGGTAAAATACAGGGAGCGAAAGGCTATTTACAGTTTGTACAGAAACCAGATGGCAGTTATAAGAGTCGAGGGGCATGAAAGGGAAGCAGTGGTTGGGAAGGGAGTAAGACAGGGTTGTAGTCTCTCCCCGATGTTATTCAATCTGTATATTGAGCAAGCAGTAAAGGAAACAAAAGAAAAATTCGGAGTAGGTATTAAAATCCATGGAGAAGAAATAAAAACTTTGAGGTTCGCCGGTGACATTGTAATTCTGTCAGAGACAGCAAAGGACTTGGAAGAGCAGTTGAAAGGAATGGATGGTGTCTTGAAGGGAGGATATAAGATGAACATCAACAAAAGCAAAACGAGGATAATGGAATGTAGTCGAATTAAGTCGGGTGATGCTGAGGGAATTAGAATAGGAAATAGACACTTAATGTAGTAAAGGAGTTTTGCTATTTGGGGAGCAAAATAACTGATGATGGTCGAAGTAGAGGGGATATAAAATGTAGACTGTCAATGGCAAGCAAAGCGTTTCTGAAGAAGAGAAATTTGTTAACATCGAGTATAGATTTAAGTGCCAGGACGTCGTTTCTGAAAGTATTTGTATGGAGCGTAGTCATGTATGGAAGTGAAACATGGACGATAACTAGTTTGGACAAGAAGAGAATAGAAGCTTTCGAAATGTGGTGCTACAGAAGGATGCTGAAGATTAGATGGGTAGATCACAAAACTAATGAGGAGGTATTGAATAGGATTGGGGAGAAGAGAAGTTTGTGGCACAACTTGACTAGAAGAAGGGATCGGTTGGTAGGACATGTTCTGAGGCATCAAGGGATCACCAATTTAGTATTGGAGGGCAGCGTGGAGGGTCAAAATCATAGAGGGAGACCAAGAGATGAATACACTAAACAGATTCAGAAGGATGTAGGTTGCAGCAGGTACGGGGAGACGAAGAAGCTTGCACAGGATAGAGTAGCATGGAGAGCTGCATCAAACCAGTCTCAGGACTGAAGACCACGACAACAACAACATACTCACAGCACGAGAACATACATCACTCACTTCTTTCAAGATTGTCTGTTTTTTGGTTTGAACCTACGTAAAGAAATTTACTCCTGTTTTAGTGATTAAGAATTACTTCAAACTATGAAAAGATTTTACTTATGATATTGCACCTTACGGATCTCAATTTCCTGCAGGATACTTGATACTAGCCTCCTTTAAAAGGTAATTGATCTTTAACTACTGTCTTCTTGTGTATAACATGACTGTTACTACAGTTTACGATTCAACATGGATACAGTTTTGTTAGTGACAGGGCAACACTTATGTCATCCAAATAACTAACAGAATTCAAATAATACAAGTTATGTGTCAGTTTAGCCTCAAACAAGACGGATTAGAAAACAGTTCTGTTCAGTTTCAGAAGCTATAAACAGATTTAATTCCGTAAACTTAGAGATACATGTGGGGTAAAATTGAAACACTAAAAACCTGACTGGACTACGGCAGAGAGAGTTAACACAATAGAAAGACATAGTTGGATATAAAATGGAAAGCCGGCCATAGTGGCCGTGAGGTTCTAGGCGTTGCAGTCTGGAGCCGGCGGCCGCTACGGTCGCAGGTTCGAATCCTGCCTCGGGCATGGATGCGTGTGATGTCCTTAGGTTAGTTAGGTTTAATTTGTTCTAAGTTCTAGGCGACTGATGACCTCAGACGTTAAGTCGCATAGTGCTGAGAGCCATTTGAACCATTTTTTATAAAATGGAAAAGGAAGAAATAGCACAGCGCACAACAACAGAGGGTGGAACGCTGCTATATGGCTCAGAGTCCTGTACTATACGTTTAACAAGTGAATAAGCTCTTTAAAATGTACCATATTATATACATCAATTTTTTCAAGACATTACATACAACTTAAAACAAGTTAATACATCCTTATTTACAATATATAGCGATAAACTAAGCAAAAGTATCTGTACATAAGTAGAAAATCAGCATTAAATAAGGTAAAAAGCAACATAAGCATAACAAAATTCAAAAGCCTCTCTAGGATGACTAATAAAACTAACTTAATAATCTAAACTGTACCATGATGGAAATCAGTGACACAAAAACAATCTCTGGTGCATACTGACAACACAAGTAACTTGCTGGAAAACCATCCCAAACAACACACGATGCACGCACTCCTATTACTCAGTGACACAAGGACAACCTAAACTTCACACTACCAGGTAACACAGAGAAAAACCAAATGTACAGTTACATAAATCATTATCATGAAGAATTCCTCCTACCTTTCCTCCTGGCCATTGAGCTCCACTTTAACTTTTGAAACCACAGTAATCCTAAGTAATTACCCTGTCCCATCACAATTTCAAAATTTCATATTCATGAAGTTTTGGGAGTTTTAAAGTAAAAGGTTCAACTGGTTTTGAGTTCCATAACTTGCGCAGATTTACACAGAATTTATTTGATAAGTTCTACATCTGTACAATTTTCCTGGGAAATATACTGCCTTTGCTTCACTGTGAAATATAGAAAACTTTATATCTTTAAACAATGATCTCTACAATTTCGTTATAGCATATTTACTACACATAATAAAAATATGGTTTTGAAAATAAAATCAGACTGTGTTTAATAGTCTGGTGAGTGTTGTTGTTGTTGTGGTCTTCAGTCCTGAGACTGGTTTGATGCAGCTCTCCATGCTACTCTATCCTGTGCAAGCTTCTTCATCTCCCAGTATCTACTGCAACCTACATCCTTCTGAATCTGCTTAGTGTATTCATCTCTTGGTCTCCCTCTACGATTTTTACCCTCCACACTGCCCTCCAATGCTAAATTTGTGATCCCTTGATGCCTCAAAACATGTCCTACCAACCGATCCCTTCTTCTAGTCAAGTTGTGCCACAAACTTCTCTTCTCCCCAATCCTATACAATACCTCGTCATTAGTTACGTGATCTACCCACCTTATCTTCAGCATTCTTCTGTAGCACCACATTTCGAAAGCTTCTATTCTCTTCTTGTCCAAACTAGTTATCGTCCATGTTTCACTTCCATACATGGCTACACTCCATACAAATACTTTCAGAAACGACTTTCTGACACTTAAATCTATACTCGATGTTAACAAATTCCTCTTCTTGAGAAACGCTTTCCTTGCCACTGCCAGTCTACTTTTTATATCCTCTCTACTTCGACCATCATCGGTTATTTTACTCCCTAAATAGCAAAACTCCTTTACTACTTTAAGTGTCTCATTTCCTAATCTAATTCCCTCAGCATCACCCGACTTAATTTGACTACATTCCATTATCCTCGTTTTGCTTTTGTTGATGTTCATCGTATATCCTCCTTTCAAGACACTGTCCATTCCGTTCAACTGCTCTTCCAAGTCCTTTGCTGTCTCTGACAGAATTACAATGTCATCGGCGAACCTCAAAGTTTTTACTTCTTCTCCATGAATTTTAATACCTACTCCGAATTTTTCTTTTGTTTCCTTTACTGCTTGCTCAATATACAGATTGAATAAAATCGGGGAGAGGCTACAACCCTGTCTTACTCCTTTCCCAACCACTGCTTCCCTTTCATGCCCCTCGACTCTTATAACTGCCATCTGGTTTCTGTACAAACTGTAAATAGCCTTTCGCTCCCTGTATTTTACCCCTGCCACCATCAGAATTTGAAAGAGAGTATTCCAGTTAACATTGTCAAAAGCTTTCTCTAAGTCTACAAATGCTAGAAACGTAGGTTTGCCTTTTCTTAATCTTTCTTCTAAGATAAGTCGTAAGGTCAGTATTTCCTCACGTGTTCCAACATTTCTACGGAATCCAAACTGATCGTCCCCGAGGTCGGCTTCTACCAGTTTTTCCATTCGTCTGTAAAGAATTCGCGTTAGTATTTTGCAGCTGTGACTTATTAAACTGATAGTTCGGTAATCTTCACATCTGTCAACACCTGCTTTCTTTGGGATTGGAATTATTATATTCTTCTTGAAGTCTGAGGGTATTTCGCCTGTCTCATACATCGTGCTCACCAGATGGTAGAGTTTTTTCATGACTGGCTCTCCCGAGGCCATCAGTAGTTCAAATGGAATGTTGTCTACTCCCGGGGCCTTGTTTCGACTCAGGTCTTTCAGTGCTCTGTCAAACTCTTCACGCAGTATCTTATCTCCCATTTCGTCTTCATCTACATCCTCTTCCATTTCCATAATATTGTGCTCAAGTTCATCGCCCTTGTATAAACCCTCTATATACTCCTTCCACCTTTCTGCCTTCCCTTCTTTGCTTAGAACTGGGTTGCCATCTGAGCTCTTAATATTCATACAAGTGGTTCTCTTTTCTCGAAAGGTCTCTTTAATTTTCCTGTAGGCAGTATCTATCTTACCCCTAGTGAGACAAGCCTCTACATCCTTACATTTGTCCTCTAGCCATCCCTGCTTAGCCATTTTGCACTTCCTGTCGATCTCATTTTTGAGACGTTTGTATTCCTTTTTGCCTGCTTCATTTACTGCATTTTTATATTTTCTCCTTTCATCAATTAAATTCAATATTTCTTCTGTTACCCAAGGATTTCTATTAGCCCTCGTCTTTTTACCTACTTGATCCTCTGCTGCCTTCACTACTTCATCCCTCAGAGCTACCCATTCTTCTTCTACTGTATTTCTTTCCCCCATTCCTGTCAATTGTTTCCTTATGCTCTCCCTGAAACTCTGTACAACCTCTGGTTCTTTCAGTTTATTCAGGTCCCATCTCCTTAAATTCCCACCTTTTTGCAGTTTCTTCAGTTTCAATCTGCAGTTCATAACCAATAGATTGTGGTCAGAATCCACATCTGCGCCAGGAAATGTCTTACAATTTAAAACCTGGTTCCTAAATCTCTGTCTTACCATTATATAATCTATCTGATACCTTTTAGTATCTCCAGGATTCTTCCAGGTATACAACCTTCTTTTATGATTCTTGAACCAAGTGTTGGCTATGATTAAGTTATGCTCTGTGCAAAATTCTACAAGGCGGCTTTCTCTTTCATTCCTTCCCCCCAATCCATATTCACCTACTATGTTTCCTTCTCTCCCTTTTCCTACTGACGAATTCCAGTCACCCATGACTATTAAATTTTCGTCTCCCTTCACTACCTGAATAATTTCTTTTATCTCGTCATACATTTCATCTATTTCTTCATCATCTGCAGAGGTAGTTGGCATATAAACTTGTACTACTGTGGTAGGCATGGGCTTTGTGTCTATCTTGGCCACAATAATGCGTTCACTATGCTGTTTGTAGTAGCTAACCCGCACTCCTATTTTTTTATTCATTATTAAACCTACTCCTGCATTACCCCTATTTGATTTTGTATTTATAACCCTGTAATCACCTGACCAAAAGTCTTGTTCCTCCTGCCACCGAACTTCACTAATTCCCACTATATCTAACTTTAACCTATCCATTTCCCTTTTTAAATTTTCTAACCTACCTGCCCGATTAAGGGATCTGACATTCCACGCTCCGATCCGTAGAACGCCAGTTTTCTTTCTCCTGATAACGACGTCCTCCTGAGTAGTCCCCGCCCGGAGATCCGAATGGGGGACTATTTTACCTCCGGAATATTTTACCCAAGAGGACGCCATCATCATTTAATCATACAGTAGAGCTGCATGTCCTCGGGAAAAAATTACTGCCGTAGTTTCCCCTTGCTTTCAGCCGTTCGCAGTACCAGCACAGCAAGGCCGTTTTGGTTAATGTTACAAGGCCAGATCAGTCAATCATCCAGACTGTTGCCCCTGCAACTACTGAAAAGGCTGCTGCCCCTCTTCAGGAACCACATGTTTGTCTGGCCTCTCAACAGATACCCCTCCGTTGTGGTTGCACCTACGGTACGGCCATCTGTATCGCTGAGGCACGCAAGCCTGTTATTATTTTATTTAATATTATTTCTTTGCTTCACAATAAATATAGGAAGTGCAAAGTTTAAACACCCCAAGTGAGGCTACTGCATACATCACATGGGATATTTCATATATCTCTACCTATGAGTTACATATCAAGGTCCAAAAGCTCTAATTATTTTTATGCGCCTTACGTTAGCAAAGGATGGTGGAAGCATTACTTTGGTCACTGGAGGACTATGGCTATATTTGGAATGGATCTGCCCGACCATCCTATCCAAAAAACATGGGCTTGCTCCACAATGAGTGCACTAGATTCATGACGGGAGCTCTTCAAGGCGCAACCTACATCTAGCTTCTGTGCTGATGGAGGGGATCCACTCTTAACCATCACACTGATGAATACTAACCCTTATTTATACTGGCGTGGTAAGGAAGTTCGTACTGTCCGCTTCTCAATATTTTCCACTGTCAGAACATTTACTGTTCGACTTAGAGATAAACTTACATTTTCTGCCACAAGTTCTGTTCAATTATAAATTAATTGGAGCACATTATCTGCAATCGAAAAGATAAATATCTCATCTGCTCTGATGCCCTGAGGCCCTCCAGACCATTCATCAAAACAACGAGATCTCAAAGATAAAAGATACTTCTCAAGTACGACAACATGAAGGGGAGGATTCTGCTTATCACTAGGACATGTGGAAAATTAACAAGCTGATAACAGCAGAAAGATACAGTTGCAACGAAAAAAATTTTATACTGTGTGCTGTTCCGTGGGTGTATTTACCATATTGTTGAGGAGGAATTACGAGGGCGACTCGAAAAGTAAGGTCCGACAGGTCGCAAAATGGAAACGACAGTGAAAATCTGATGAAACTTTGCACAGATGTGTTGGACAGTGTCTCTGGTATGCCAGCCGATCGAATTACGGCACCCTTTTCTGCTCTGAGTGCACAGTGATCACGTAAAGACGTCTAGAAAATAGCATCTCCCGCCATGTGTGAGGGTCTGGTGAGAGATTTCGCCTGATATCATGCAGCCAACATAACATATTTGTCATGCATTTCCTTCTTCATGACAATTCTCGCCCGCACGCTGCAGGGACAATGAAAATGTTCCTGCGGCGTTTTCGATGCAGTGGCTGGTTGTAGTTATCTTCTATCTAAGAGTCAACCTATATTTTGTACACAGCGACGGGCTCAATATGTCAGCTCTGACAAAATAGCAGACAACATTACGGCACAGACAATGGGCTGCAGACCAGCGTAGATATTTGGCTGCCCTCCATGACGAGTCCATTGGAAAGTTCGTACAACGCTGCGACAAATGTCTAAGTGGGAGCGGTGGCTATGTGAAGAATTAGCCGGAAGGTCTAGCTAACTGTTGCAAATAAAACGTTTTTGATTTTCTCAGTGATTTCTATTTCGCGACCAAGCGGACCTTACTTTCCGAATAGCCCTCATATAAGTCCTTGGAAAAATGAGTGGCTGGTGGCAAAAGTTTTTCTTGTAATCTGAACACAAATGCAGCTTAAATATAAGAAAACTCTTCTTAATTTTCCAGGTTATAGGTGTTGTAACAGCTTGCATTGTTAGCTATCGGTCTCTAAAAGCTTTAGAATGTTATGAAATGGACCTATTTGCTGCGGTAGCTTCCAGGCATGCACAGGAACACAGAGGCTTGTATTCAGCTGGGATAGTGGAAGTGGCTAGGAGCTGAATGACACACTGACGCAGCGACTTGCAGACACCTGCCTGCCCACCTTACACTGCACGAGTTCTTCTGAGGCTGTACTGTTTTAGTGGAAACTCTGGTTGCTTTAAGACAAATATTAAGCCAAGGAATGTCATAAATAAGTACCAGATAGTTTGCTCTAAACATACTATATGTTATGGGATTCTGTTCCTCCAGTTAAATAGTACACGTAAGTCTCATATCTTGCTCAAAGTAGCTTCCGTTCGGCATCAGAATCGAAGCGAACTTTATGGTAGCCACTAATTCAAAGTAATCGCGTACTCAATGTTCTCTCTAAAGACTCGAGAAATCCATGGTAAACTAAAAACGCAAGCGAAAGTTATATACTGAGGTGACGAAAGTCATGGGATACCTCCTAATACCATGTCGGATCTCCATTTTCCCGCGTAGTGTAGCAGCTCACCGTATCATGGGCTCAACAAATCGTTGGAAGTCGCCTACAGAAATATTGATCCATGCTGAGTCTGTCGCCATCCATAATTGCGAAAGTCTTGCCGAGGCTTGCAAGACTTTGTGCATGAACTGACCTTTCGTTTATGTCCCAGTCGTTTCAAGGGGTTCATATCAGGCGATCTCGGTAGCCAGATCATAAGCTCAAACTGCACAGAATCCTCTTCAAATCATCGCGAACTATTGTGGCCCAGTGACATGGCACATTGTCATTCACAAAAATTCCATCGTTGTTTGGGATCATGAGTTCAATGAATGGCTACAAATGGGTTCCAAATGGTCGAACATAACTATTTACAGTCAATGAATGGTTGAGTTGGACCAGAGGACCCAATCCATTCCTTGTTAAGGCAATGCACGCCATTATGGAGCCACCATCGGCTTGCACAGTGCCTTGTCCACTTGGGTCCACGGTTCATGAGGTCTGAACCACACCCGAACCTACCATCAGCTCTTCCCAATCGCTGCTCATCTGACCAGCCCACGGTTTTCCAGTCGTCTCGGTTCCATCCGATACAGTCACGAGCCCAGGAGAGGCGCTGCAGGCGACGTCGTGACATTAACGAAGACACTCGTGTCGATCGACTGCTGCCACAGCCCAGTAACGCCAGATTTCGGCGCACTGTTCGAACGGATACGCTCGTCGTACGTCCCACATTAATTATTGCCGTTGTTTCACGCAGTGCCGTTTATCTCTTAGCAATGAAAACTTGGACTCGCACTCGGGAGGACGACGGTTCAATCCCGCGTCCGGCCATCCTGATTTAGGTTTCTACATCTACATCTACATCTACATCTACATCCATACTCCGCAAGCCACCTGACGGTGTGTGGCGGAGGGTACCTTCAGTACCTCTATCGGTTCTCCCTTCTATTCCAGTCTCGTATTGTTCGTGGAAAGAAGGATTGTCGGTATGCCTCTGTGTGGGCTCTAATCTCTCTGATTTTATCCTCATGGTCTCTTCGCGAGATATACGTAGGAGGGAGCAATATACTGCTTGACTCTTCGGTGAAGATATGTTCTCGAAACTTTGACAAAAGCCCGTAACGAGCTACTGAGCGTCTCTCCTGCAGAGTCTTCCACTGGAGTTTATCTATCATCTCCGTAACGCTTTCGCGATTAGTAAATGATCCTGTAACGAAGCGCGCTGCTCTCCGTTGGATCTTCTCTATATCTTCTATCAACCCTATCTGGTACGGATCCCACACTGCTGAGCAGTATTCAAGCAGTGGGCGAACAAGCGTACTGTAACCTACTTCCTTTGTTTTCGGATTGCATTTCCTTAGGATTCTTCCAATGAATCTCAGTCTGGCATCTGCTTTACCGACGATCAACATTATATGATCATTCCATTTTAAATCACTCCTAATGCGTACTCCAAGATAATTTATGGTATTAACTGCTTCCAGTTGCTGACCTGCTATTTTGTAGCTAAATGATAAAGGATCTATCTTTCTGTGTATTCGCAGCACATTACACTTGTCTACATTGAGATTCAATTGCCATTCCCTGCACCATGCGTCAATTCGCTGCAGATCCTCCTGCATTTCAGTACAACTTTCCATTGTTACAACCTCTCGATACACCACAGCATCATCTGCAAAAAGCCTCAGTGAACTTCCGATGTCATCCACCAGGTCATTTATGTATATTGTGAATAGCAACGGTCCTATGACACTCCCCTGCGGCACACCTGAAATCACTCTTACTTCGGAAGACTTCTCTCCATTGAGAATAACATGCTGCGTCCTGTTATCTAGGAACTCCTCAATCCAATCACACAATTGGTCTGATAGTCCATATGCTCTTACTTTGTTCATTAAACGACTGTGGGGAACTGTATCGAACGCCTTGCGGATTTCCGTGATTTCCCTAGATCGCTCCAGGCAAATGCCGGGATGGTTCCTTTTAAAGGGCACGGCCGACTTCCTTCCTCGTCCTTCCCTAATCCGATGAGACCGATGACCACGCTGTCTGGTCTCCTTCCCCCAAACAATCCAATCCAATGAGAACTCTACGCGAACTTCGCTGCTCTCGGTCATTAAGTGACGACCGTCGGCTACTGCGTTGTCCGTTGTGAGAGGAAGTGTTTGAAATTTGATATTTTCGGCACACTCTTGTCCCTATCGATCTCGAAATACTGAATTACTAATGCTTTCAGAAATGGAATGCTCCTTGCGTCTAGCTCGAACTAGCTTTCCGCGTTCAAAGTCCGTTAATGTCCGTCGTGCTGCCATAATAGCGCCCGAAACTTTTTCACATGAATCACCTGAGTTCAAATGACAGGTTCGCCAATGCACTGCCCCTTTATACCTTGTGTAAGCAATACTACGGTCATCTGTGTATGTGGATATCGCTATCCTATGATTTTTGTCGCCTCAGTGTGTAGTCACTTCTACAGACGCCCATTAAAACAGTCTTAACATAGCAGGTGTTGAATCACTTCATCAGCATGGTATTAACATAGAATTCTCGCTCTTTGTCGCATTTTACACACGCACTCGCGACCAGACGAGCATTTGCAAATGCCAATACAACACTTAAAAAATCGTGCATCAATCTAACCAGCATGCCTCAATTTACCATTACAGAATCAGAAAGTAATGTTATGTAGTTGGGGAAATTTATACTCGGGATTGAGATAAGGAGGAAAATAAAATAGAGCTGCCCGCGTTCACCCCACCACCATTGGTTTTAAAAAGATTTAATTTTTTTTTATCCGTGCACCATGAATTAATGTCCTCTCAAACTTCAAATCTCTGAGGAATCCCTTTTGTTCCCTTTCAAGTGAATTTCAGGTTTTCACATTTTTTGTTGCAATGAATTAAGAAACATGTTTCAGACTCTCTTAACTATCAGCAATACAAATAATCACAGCACTTAAACAATAAATTTTTATCAAACATGGAATATAATGCCCTTGCAACAAACACAAATCACCCAAATAACTTCCCCTAACGCAGAAAAAAACATAATAAATGTGGTTAGCACTACATAAACCGGAAATCTAAATTACACGGATATTAAAATCAGAAATCATAAAAAATTATTTTATACTTCATATTCTTGCTAGACCACATCAGACGTATTCGCACCTTCTTTTTCACTCTACAGAAATAGAAGCAAATGCTACTGTTCTTGTAGTGCTGGAGTGTAATCCATTCTCCCTTTCTGTGATCCCAGTTAATTACGAGGCTGAGGATTTTGCACAGGGAATACAACTCTAATTAAAATTAAACAATAAGATACAGTTTTCTAAGATTTGCAAATATGTAGCAGCTAACAGCCTTACTGACCAGATAAACTATTGACATAATGAGATAGTAATCAATGAATTCAGAAACCATCGTACATTCTTCATAAACTTATTCAAACGACCGCTGTAGTTTAAACGATGACTGGGTGTCGTGTGATGTCCTCAGGTTAGTTAGGTTTAAGTAGTTCTAAGTTCTAGGGGACTGATGACCATAGATGTTAAGTCCCATAGTGCTCAGAGCCATTTGAACCATTTGTAGTTTAAACGCACAGCACAGATGAATACATTAAAGAAAAAGACGAACCCATGAGGTAGCGATGGAGATGACGAAAGGGGGTTGATTGCGATGATGGCTTATCACATGGCAGAGTGCGTCGTCTCACCGCAAGTGGGACATAATCATGGTCGCTCACTGTAAACAGTTGCACCTACACGCGATCGACGTTCATGAGGTATTGAGTGAGCTCAAATTACTCTTTACTCATGCTTGTCATGTTTGTAATCAGAGAGCGATAAGCGGTTGCGTAATCATTGAAGTCAACGCTCACACAGATTGCATCCCATGTGGTTGATGCAATACGCTCACCCATTAAGTCAGGCCTAAGCAATATGTAGTATTTTCTTTTTTGTGTGTGTGTGTAAGGGTAAGGGAAAGGAAGAACTTTATTTAATTTCTGTAACAGTGAGTGAGATCACCCATGACATTAATTTTTTTACGGTTGTCAACATCTTTGACACACACTGACACAGATTCAGATTTATTTATTTTACGATGATTTCTGGTCCTGAGAACCAAGGGCATCGAAGACATGTAATACGATTTACCCATATCTCTATTGTAGACGTCTGCGATCTGGAAAGTCCGATAAGCAATGACGTCCCGGCCGTTGAACGATTCCAGTCCTGCCACTTTATCGACTTTTAGGTCCACGTACGAGAGCTACGGTAACCCAGCCATTATCGTGCTGATTGGCGTCATTGTTGGTAAGGGTTAAGTTCAGAACTCCACCATAGAAAACTGATGGACCGTGCAGAACGACTTGTGCGCCCACATAGTTCTCGGTCTTAATAGCAATATTGTCTATTGCTTTACACACTGTAGGGCGCGTACGCCTTTTCCTCCTATAGTAACATGACATCTTCTGTGTGAGCTGTCTCTGCTGCTGCATGTGCGGCTGCACGAAGACTGACGCCTTCTTAAAAAAATCATTTCTTATATAGGCAAAACTGTTGCGTCCTATTTTTATTTTTGGATGGACTTTGTTTATATCACTGTGGAGTTGTTGGATAGGACTGCCTGTTTCATCTAGAAGGCATATGATGTCATCTACGTAACAATACCAAAACATTATCTGGTATTGTTTAGGTCTTACCACTTTTTCAAATTTTTTTTTTCAGTGTGATTGACAAAAATGTTGACTAGGAGTTCACTGGCTGGCGCTCTGCCAAGCATTTTCTAGCATGCTCTACAACAAATTCTGTAACACTACAACAAAGCTACATCAAAATATTTTAAATATAAGATTCAACAGAATTTGTCTTTTAGATAATGTAATACCTAACTATATACACGTAAATGTAAACAGTATGTGGTCACCTGCAGCCCAGCATGCCAAACACAAAACCGAAATAGAGTGGCTGAAGCAAGAAATTAGGTACCTACATATAAAAAAGCAGGAACTCAATGTTGAACTATTCAAAATTCAGCTGGAACTAGGAAATCACATCAAAATCTCTGAATTATTTAATGATATCATGAATAAAGTCAAACAAAACACAGAAACACAAATAAAAACAAAATAGAATAAACAACAACCATTCTACAAACTGGTCAACCTTACTGACATACAACTAACTAATCAAGAAATAAATTTTCTAGAAAGAGGCCCCAAATACAATGTCAACAAGCATATCACACACAAGACACTAGAGAATCTTATCACAGAAAGTGAATACATCATGAAACAATAACAAAGAAATAGTAACCCGAACGTCAATGTAGGTCTGACAAGAGAATTAGTTGCAGAAGAAATAAGATGCATAATAAAGGGAAAACAAAAACAATATTTTGACAGGAACAAAAACTGAAGAAGGAAAAACTCCCAGAAAATAAAGAAAAAACTGAGAAACAGTGGAGCACTCTTTAAGAGATCAGACAAGGGCAGCATAATGATAATAATAAAACCAGATGACTACAAGGATAAAACCGTAAAATTTCTGGAAGACAACAACATAACATAGCTAACCAGCGACCCAAAACAAAGATACCAGAAAAAACACATAAACACTTCTAAAAATGTTTCTCACATATTCACAAAAACGAAATCGAAATGGCTGAAACAAAAAATCACCTACCACTCACACTGACCAGCCAACAAAAGCTCCACAAGGAGGGCATTCCAAAACGTCCCATTGTCAATTTCAGAAGTGCGCCCAAGTATCAGTTAGCCAGAGAAACGTACACATACTTACAGAAACGTAACATATACACGAATAACGCAATCATACACACCACTGAAGAGCTGATACAAAAAATCAAAGACATACATACTCACAACGCCATACTCACATCATCTGACATCACATTCATGTACACCATTATCCCCACCACAGAAACCACCAACATAATCAAACAACAATTAGAAGAACAGGCAGAAATTCCCAAATCCCACATAAAAGAAATAACTAGCATTCTAAAACTAATCACAGAGCAAAACTATTTCTCATTAGACAGTCAGTTCCACTCACAAGAAGACCGGATTCCAATGGGGTCACCAGTCAGTGGACTCCTAGACAACATTTTTCTCAATCACATTGAAAATAAAATATTTGAAACAATAGTCAGACCCAAACAATACCAGATAATATATTGATATTGTTATGTAGATGACATCATGTGCCTTCTAGATGAAACATGCAGCCGCATCCAACAACTCCACAGTGATATAAATAAAGTCCACCCAAAAACAGCATTCACTATAGAAACAGAAAACGACAAAATGTTAAATTTCCTTCACCTCACAATATACAGACACAACCAACACAAATTCTCCATATTCAGGAAAGTGACCACCACCAGCACAACCATTCACAAACGTTTTATTCATCCGATTGTGCACAAACTAGCCTGGAGCAGAGTGGCTCCAGGAACACTCTTCTGAGCTTAAACACTTCCGTTGGCCACCAAACTCCCCAGACGTCAACATTATTGAGCATATCCGGGATTCCTTTGCAACGTGCTGTTCAGAAGAGATCTCCACCCCGTCGTACTATTACGGATTTCTGGCAGCCCTACAGGATTCATGGTATCAATTCCCCCCAGCACTAATTCACACACTGGTCGAGTCCACGTCACATCGTGTTGAGCGGGAGCCCTACACGACGTTAGGTAGGTGTATTAGTTTCTTTGGCTCTTTAATGTATATACATGGCTTGAATCTCAGTCAGCATGGAATATTTGGTTACACTACTTTTAATTAAATGATGCGTGTATCTCGTAACTTGTGAAAGAAACAGATATTTAGCGTCTATTTGATGCTACAAAAAACGGCAATAGTAACTACCGGTATACTGAAATCTCAGTAAGGCAAAGTATTTCGTCTCCTCATTCTGTGTTCAGATATCTCACTAATGGTCAAAATTTCGATACATAATATTTCATTGTGTTAAGTAAACAACCAGACTAGGCAGTAAAATCGAATTCTGACCGATAGAAAATTTTACGTCCCGTCATTTCAAGCTCAAAGCTGCACGTAGTTTGTTACTTGTGAATGAAACTATATTCAACACAGGAGACTCGCTCCACAACAAAAATTTTTATCGTGGAATTTGAAGTTCACACATGGTTACTGTTACTGGCGAAAAAATTGGTATTTCGTATACAACTGGTACCAGGTAGTCGTGTTGCCCTCGGCCAGTGTCGTAAGTAATGTGAGTGAAGTAGTGTGAACGTGCCAGACTTTTATGCACGGAATCGGTGCAGAAAGATGTGTAGATGTGGAGACAGCAGACGTGACACGAAGACCGAAAGCTGCTACGCGTTTGGTGGTCGTTGCGACTGCACCGTAATGGACTTGTCAGATTTGTCGGTGTATCAATACCATTGTCCATTGTGTCTATGATGAATGGCGTACTCGTCGCAGGCGTTTAACACGGCTCAAGAACGGTGTTGGTAAAGAAAACCGTAACCGTTTGGCACTGGAGGGTAGTGAGATCCCTTGTCAGTCTTCTCCTTTTGCTGGTCTTCACCCAGTACCTTCAACGGGCTGGAATATTAATATGGATTTGATAATGTTAGTGGTGTAGTGCGAGTTGTCAGATATCTTCCTACAGAATCCACTGGCGGTGACAACAGTGTACCCCATGTGATAGCGTCCAGTGTCATTCATGTCAGAATGTGACAATGTTTGCAAAACGAGTGACAGGCGGGACGTTGGTACCAGGCCACTAGTCGTATATCCGGTTGTGGCAAACGCTTAAAACCCACATTGAAGTTGGTGGTAATTCGGTTCATTGTCGTTAATGCACCGGATGGGTACGAACCAGTGCAACACAGACTCAAAGGAAGGCCTCGGCGCTTGTTCGTGACGTCACGTCAGCTAGGCACGGCAAACGCCAGGTCTGTTGCAGGCATACTCATAGTGGTGGTCTCTCCCTCTCTGACACAGGAAAATGTGAAACTATTGGCTGTAGTTGACAACACACATTGTTGTGAGAGATTTCCTCAATCAATTAATTGTGCAATTCATTACACTTCTTAACAAATAGTGTACTCCCGAACTTAAATCTCCACCTGTTTTAAGGATTGACATACAAAAACAACTTCATAGTCCAGCAGCAACAGAATCCGTGCTTCTATACCTTATTTGTAAATCTGCGGAAGTTACGTTTGTACTGGGTTGCTTTTACAAGAAACTGTGAACATATTGGTGCTCTTCTTTAGGTATCTTGGTTGACTATAGGTGAGGAGCACTGAATGTTAATGAAATATGTTGCGATTGTACACGTTGGGGGATGGGGTGGGGGACAGAAGAAGAAGCAAAAGAGAGATACTTGTTTTATCAAATAAAATTTTTTATCTTATAAAGTTTCTTCTTTCAGTTGCAAGAGGGAAATATTTATCTTTTCTAATGTGCATGTTTAAAAACGTTTAAGCTCAGCAGTATTTTCGATGTATGAAGCTATTTTGTTTCCTGTTTAGAATTCCTTTCGTTGAAAACGACTGTAATCTCATGACTGGCAACAGGTGGACATTTATACATGTAAATTAGTTCACATTTCCAGTGACGATGTCAAACGAAAATAAATAAATAAATAAAAGAAACGAGTTAATTGTAAGGGGGTTGTGGTAAGTTTCGATAAAAAAAATTGATCAAGTAAATATAGTTACTTGAATGTAAAATTTCCGAAGCTTGCAATGGGGCAAAGCATCTTCTCATATTGATCTACGTTTGTTTCGACAGGATTCAGTAATACAGAACTGTGATCTTCATTTGAAGCTTTACGATAGTAAGAAAATCTTTCATCTAAATAAAACTGCAGAATCCAAAACAGTACCAAACATTTTGTCCAAAAATAAGAGATTTATAGCGATAAGCACGCCCAGGCGTTTCTGCCTGCAACAGACCTGGCGTTCGCCGTGCCTAGCTGACGTGACGTCACGAACAAGCGCCGAGGCCTTCCTTCGAGTCGGTGTTGACCAGGGTCGGTGCACCAGTCCGATATCCCGGAAGTGGCGTACTAACGCGGACTTTCCGGACTGGTTGTGACTCTTTGTGAACGTTAGTCGGTTTCCAACGCTGCAGTAATTTGTTCTGTCAGCGAATGCAAGTTCACCTGAACCGGTTCCCAAGCGAACAATATGAAGGGACTACGTACAAAGGACATCTGAAATCGCATACCATGCAAAGGGCCATTTCTCACAGCAGTTCATGGACCCAGCAACATGGAAAGTGGACAGTAGAGGCATGTAGTGTGGTCCCAGGAGTGACACTTTTACCTCTTTTCGAATAGTTGCACTGATACCCGCTGTGTGTGCGGTTGTAGTGCAGGCCACACTTGCTTCTCCGATGTTTTGGAGGTGTTTTTCCTATCATTAGTTGCAACCAGGATGTTTATTTAAACCTTCTCCGGCAACTAAGGGTTGTTCTTCCTTTTAAATCTTTATCTACGAAAATGGCGCCAGCCATGTTCACAGGGAAGCATTCTTCGTTACTAGTTTCACAAATACTCAGGTTTCGCACCACACCTTGGCCGACTCGCCAAGGCAATCTGTCTTAATGCTTCAGAACATATCTGGAACTGTTTCGAACAGTTCGGTAGTTGTGTGGGACCTCGTCATCAGTGACTGGCTTCAGATCGATACGGCATACGTACAGAGACGTGCGGGCGCTTTTGCTCAGCGAATTCAGCCCATTATCCAGCCTAGAGGCGGTGTTAGACGGAATTACCGTGATGCCTTCTAGGAGAAATAATATTCTATCCAGTGTTCTTATAATTAAGGTGTCTCGATAAATGAAACCTGGTGGCAGTCCGGGACTCAAACGCGGATCTCCTGCTAATAATAAGAAGTAGACTTGACTATTAGTCTTAGGCAAGGACGTGTACGAAACTGAAAGATGCAAGTGCTTTTAGTATACTTACTTCGCTATCGCGCTCATAACTAACAAGACTTCACTTTACTGACATACACTCCTGGAAATGGAAAAAAGAACACATTGACACCGGTGTGTCAGACCCACCATACTTGCTCCGGACACTGCGAGAGGGCTGTACAAGCAATGATCACACGCACGGCACAGCGGACACACCAGGAACCGCGGTGTTGGCCGTCGAATGGCGCTAGCTGCGCAGCATTTGTGCACCGCCGCCGTCAGTGTCAGCCAGTTTGCCGTGGCATACGGAGCTCCATCGCAGTCTTTAACACTGGTAGCATGCCGCGACAGCGTGGACGTGAACCGTATGTGCAGTTGACGGACTTTGAGCGAGGGCGTATAGTGGGCATGCGGGAGGCCGGGTGGACGTACCGCCGAATTGCTCAACACGTGGGGCGTGAGGTCTCCACAGTACATCGATGTTGTCGCCAGTGGTCGGCGGAAGGTGCACGTGCCCGTCGACCTGGGACCGGGCCGCAGCGACGCACGGATGCACGCCAAGACCGTAGGATCCTACGCAGTGCCGTAGGGGACCGCACCGCCACTTCCCAGCAAATTAGGGACACTGTTGCTCCTGAGGTATCGGCGAGGACCATTCGCAACCGTCTCCATGAAGCTGGGCTACGGTCCCGCACACCGTTAGGCCGTCTTCCGCTCACGCCCCAACATCGTGCAGCCCGCCTCCAGTGGTGTCGCGACAGGCGTGAATGGAGGGACGAATGGAGACGTGTCGTCTTCAGCGATGAGAGTCGCTTCTGCCTTGGTGCCAATGATGGTCGTATGCGTGTTTGGCGCCGTGCAGGTGAGCGCCACAATCAGGACTGCATACGACCGAGGCACACAGGGCCAACACCCGGCATCATGGTGTTGGGAGCGATCTCCTACACTGGCCGTACACCACTAGTGATCGTCGAGGGGACACTGAATAGTGCACGGTACATCCAAACCGTCATCGAACCCATCGTTCTACCATTCCTAGACCGGCAAGGGAACTTGCTGTTCCAACAGGACAATGCACGTCCGCATGTATCCCGTGCCACCCAACGTGCTCTAGAAGGTGTAAGTCAACTACCCTGGCCAGCAAGATCTCCGGATCTGTTCCCCATTGAGCATGTTTGGGACTGGATGAAGCGTCGTCTCACGCGGTCTGCACGTCCAGCACGAACGCTGGTCCAACTGAGGCGCCAGGTGGAAATGGCATGGCAAGCCGTTCCACAGGACTACATCCAGCATCTCTACGATCGTCTCCATGGGAGAATAGCAGCCTGCATTGCTGCGAAAGGTGGATATACACTGTACTAGTGCCGACATTGTGCATGCTCTGTTGCCTGTGTCTATGTGCCTGTGGTTCTGTCAGTGTGATCATGTGATGTATCTGACCCCAGGAATGTGTCAATAAAGTTTCCCCTTCCTGGGACAATGAATTCACGGTGTTCTTATTTCAATTTCCAGGAGTGTAGATACTCAATACATTAAAGCACAACGTGGCTACACCAAGTTACTGATGGAAATAACTCAAAGTCCGTGTTGACTAGCTTGGATTCTCCGAAGATACTTCAGATCTCGCTAAGTAAATATCTAGTATCTTCTTATGACTGCCTTTCCCTGTATGCCTAAGTGAAGTGAGCAAGACAACACACACGCCCACGCTCGCGCATTCATCCTTACGAAACAATGAATACTAAAAAATTATACATAAATATAAATGTACAAATGATAGAACGGTCTACTGCAATGACGATGATGATGGTAAATGTGTATGTGGGAAAGTATCTCAATGATTTTTATATAGTTGTTATATATAGAGGAAGTGAACAGAAATGCTTTACTGACGTGTGTTAGCTGTCAGGTGCGGAGTAAGATACTCAGATCGAATGTAAGAGGCCGGCAGGAGTGACCGAGCGGTTAAAGGCGCTACAGTCTGGAACCGCACGACCGCTACGGTCGCAGGTTCGAATCCTGCCTCGGGTATGGATGTGTGTGATGTCCTTAGGTTAGTTAGGTTTAAATAGTTCTAGGGGACTGATGACCACAGCAGTTGAGTCCCATAGTGCTCAGAGCCATTTGAACCATTTTTTTTTTTCGAATGTAAGAACTGGATATGGACTATTCTAAATGTCGGTTGCCTATAGCGATGAAAATTCTAACCACAGTTAAATAACTGTAATACGGATTATTTCGTAAAAGCAGTGACTGATACTGTCCCTCCTGAATGAAATTTAAGATCACTGTAGCTGTCAGGTTAATGTGAGCTTCTGTTACGTTTCACATGTCATATCTTTGATCTTCCATATTTGAATGCAATTACCGTCTTCTTTAATCTCCTTTACAACTCCCTCGAAAGGTGTTTGACAATGCTTTACCAATAATGACAAAGGGCTGGGTTGACGTGGATTATATTTTAACACAAATGTTAACATAGTTCCGTTATATCATAAAATAGCAAAATTGTCACTGTGTGCGACAGAGAATGCTATCACTGTTAATGTAATTGTAATGTTGTGGAATGCTGTGTTTTCTTTTCTACAAACGTGTACATCACACCTCTTCGTTTGTCAAGTATCCTCCACCACATAAAATCTGTTTGTTCCAAAGGAACTTCCTTTTAAAATACTGGGTGGTGATCAAAGGGGTGTATTTGCTTCTGGCGATTTCTTTCTACACCGCAGAAGACGCTTATATGAGCTCCATATAGTTTTAACAAAATGGTTAATGAAAAATATTCAGTATCGCAAACTGACTCAGATGGTGTTTCTTTGGAGACAACACTGAATGGTTTAAGTAAAGTTGTACCACCAGTCACGTATGTGGAGAAAATGCAGCGTGTTAATGACTTTGCACAATATAACATTTATAATACTGAGAGCAGCGGCTGCCCCTCACTTCCCGCTCTAAGAATCAAAACGACAGTTGGCAAATATGAGCCACTATCTGCTGTGTTAATTATGAAGTTGTTTGATTATTGGTGGCACGATTGTCACTTGTCAAATTTCCCATTTGACATCGGTGAGTGTAACGCATCTTGTTGTTGAACAAACAGATAAATATTGTATGTTACTGTTATAAAATTTATCTCTCTTATATTTTTGTTCGTCTGTTTAATTTACCCCTCCTCTTCCTATAACGTATTATATAAAGAAGAATATCTGTTATTATAGGTTATCTATCTTGAGCTGACTGCAAAGTAATTAAAAAGAATTACATCAGATACGTTTCGCTTTTATTTACAAAGCATCCTCTGTGGTATTATGTAAATTGGATACAAACGTTTAAAAATTTATTTTTTGATTCTTTTAGGTTAAAACAGCGTTGGTCTGTAAGCTACTTACGGTGTTTCTATATATAATCTGCACCTTCCCCTCTCGCTAGCAGTGGTTGGTATCGGCAGGATTCATTTCACATCTACAGTTTTTGGCATTTTGCGTTATTTCCTGCACTGCACTATTTATAATTGACCTTAACTGTTTCTCATTCATCACTGCCACTGTGTTTATGCCTATTCATTGGTCTTCGTTCATGTTGTGAGTGCTGCCAACTTATGAAACGATTTTGTGTGTGTGTGTGTGTGAGAGAGAGAGAGAGAGAGTTACCGGTAGTGAAATTGTCTTATATTAAGTGGCCAATCAGTTTAAAGAGTGTGTGGTTTGCCAAGTTGATCTGGTCATTTATGGGTTGTTTCCTTTCTGTTATGGTTTCTTGGATGTGTTAGTTTTCTTGTAAGGTGAGGAGGTGTTTCTGCTGTTGTTTATCCTTATGATTTCCATATCTGAGTCTCTGGCTGTAATTATATGTTGGTGTTGGCGCAAGTGTTCTGCAAAAGTTGAATGACTTGTCCTATACTCCCATGCTCTTACATGTTCTTTGTATCTGTGTCAAACGTGCTCCTGGTTTGACCTATGTATCTTCCATCACATGCGTTGCATTTCGGTTGGTATATTCCTGATTTCTGATAAAGATCAGTTTTTCCTATTTTTTTGGGAAGTATTTCTGAATTGAGTTGTTGGTTTGGTGTGCTATTTTTATGCCTTGTTTTTTAAAAATATTAGATATTCTGTGCGTGTATTTGTGGTTGTATGTCATTGCGTATCATGTTTAACTTTCTGTTTTTTTTTCACACTTTGTGTTGTTTCTGTTCTTGTATTTTGTGTATTTGTGATTTTGTCCTTGTGTTGGTGACAGTTGGATGTTTGTTCTTTTCTGTTTCTCGATTTTCTTGTGTGGCTTTGTTACTAAGTTCTCCTTGTATCCATTGTTTGTGGCTATTTGTATTATAGTATTCAATTCTTTTTTGTAATTCCAGAATGAGAGTTTGGAAGGTGGGAGACGAGATACTGGCGGAAGTAAAGCTGTGAGGACGCGGCGTGAGTCGTGCTTGGGTAGCTCAGTTGGTAGAGCACTTGCCCGCGAAAGGCAAAGGTCCCGAGTTCGAGTCTCGGTGCGGCACAGTTCTAATCTGCCAGGAAGTTTCTTTTTTGTAATTGTCTGTATGTAAATGTACTGTGTTTAGTCTGTGGAGTATGTACGTACGTATCTAAGCGTAGTGTCACCTGACAAATAAGTGTGGAGTTGGTTCTGTGTGTGCCAGAGCAGTTACCGGCCAAAATTTTTGGTTTAGTATTAAAATCCACGTAATTCACCAGACAGGTTTCTCTATCGACCTAACGTACAATGTCTTATCACCCACCAATTCTCGTAATACGATATCATAGCCACGTGGGAGAGCCAAATGTTGACTTCAAAGCAGTAATTACAAAAAACACTTAGTGAAATAACCAGGTTCAGTTTTGCTGGCCAACTGTACCTCCTGTTAACGTTGCACATCTGAACATTGTTCTAGCAGAAGCCAAACCAGTACCTGCTGGTCGTGTGTTCTCCCTGAATCAGATGGCACGTAGCCACCCACTTTACGCCATGGTACACGCAACAATGAAGGCGTCTGACGATCAGTAGTTTCATTTCCGAGGAAACGACCCCTGTCAGTTGGTTCCTTATGGCCACTGCGATTCGTTGTGATCCGACTGCGAATGCTAGGGAAGTACTTTCTCCGCAGGAGGCAGTATGCTGAGGTAAGCACATTTCCAGTTTAGTTCAGAATTATGTGCGTAACAGTCATTTGTGCCTAGACAATGAGTGACTACCGTATGTGGCACAATAACGAATGACATGACGTCATCGCTAGAGTGGGTGTCCAGCAGTTGCTCAGTTTTAATAGATACAGATAAGATGTAGCTAACGATATTCTCTTATTATTCAACGACATTACACATTCTCCAGAGACATGCAGCGATTCGGCATTGTCGAGTGTAAGCACGCGTTGTTTGTGATTGATGTCATTGCGCTGCGTTTACGAAACTTTCTGACAACTAAAAGGAAGGCACTGGTTTTCTGAAATTGCATCTCATGAAGTGAAATACAAACGCCGATACAAGTAAATGAGTGGTAGCAATTTTCAGTTCTGTTAATTTGATGTTATATTTAAGATTCGTATCTACATGTGAACGCTTAGAAAGACCAAACATGTGGTGTAATATTCGCTATCGGTATCGACTAGCAGCACATATAGTAAGGTCTTTCGTAAGCAGTTGCATCGTAATGTGCCTAAAGCCGTGACGAAAAATGTGAGACTTTGTAACTACATATGTCTAGATCAATAATTTTCTGACTCACACTGTGTCTTTCTCCCGATCTATATGCGTACCTATGTATCCACATAGCTATTCTTTCTTTTGTTTCCGACAGATTAAGATTTAATTTTTTTATTTTCTACCGCTCTGGAAAATGTTTGGTAAGACTATGTGTGTATGAATAGTGTTACAATGACCTGCCCACAGATATGACCTTTGATGGGACATCGGTTCCAAATTCACTATCTGTGAACATATGCATATCAGACGCTTGAACAGGTGACCATCTTATTTAAAATTTAGTCACCAGCATTGCGTGAACATTGGCGCAAAGTGTTTCGGGAGAATATATCTACATCTGAAAATTATTCTACGGTTATTGAGATGTTGTTGAAGTTTGTTTCTTGATAATTTATTGTGATGAATCTGACATTTTGTTTCACTGTTTTGTGGATAGGATGTGGACCGGATGGGCGTCCCTCTGTACCGCTGGTACACACTTATTCGAGGGATGAGCTGGGGGCATTTCTCAGGTCGGTACCCTGCTCCGCTGGCAATACGTGTCCCGTCGAAGAGGATCAGAATCCCTGGGATGGCGACTGGCCAGGTTTGCCAGAATATTACTGTAAGTATCCCTGCTCTACAATAGGACATCCTTTATTCTAAACAGATAACTTCTGTCGTTAAAGAATTGAAGATTGTAGGACGTTATCTAATATATTGTGCATTGTGTATATCTTTCGCATCTGTTCAGGATACCACACCGTTTACGTGTGTATGTACTTAGACGCCTGAATCTTAAAATAGTAGGTTGCCTGCTAAAAAAAATTACATGTGATTTTCAAATGCCATATTTTCAACTGGCACATTTCGTTTTCTACAGGTGCGGGATTTGAGCAACCGACGCCACAGGAGGGGGTAGGGGACCTGGCTGCAAGGTGGCAGAGGAGGAGAAACGTGAAGATGTACGGAAAGGTAAGGCTGTAGACGTAGAAACACCGGTCACAACAGAGAAAAAGCAGCCACTACAAGACCTAGAGGTGAGCGAAAGCGATGCATAGGAAGAGATTTACGAGGTGGGATGGCGTTCAGGTCTTGTACGCTGGCAGGCACTAGAAAACCTGGTGGTGAGCGAAAGCGATGCTGAGGAAGAAATTACCCAGGTAAGATGTGGAAGATCAGTTTGGATTCCGTAGAAATGTTGGAACACGTGAGGCAATACTGACCTTACGACTTATCTTAGAAGAAAGATTAAGGAAAGGCAAACCTACGTTTCTAGCATTTGTAGACTTAGAGAAAGCTTTTGACAATGCTGACTGGAATACTCTCTTTCAAATTCTAAAGGTGGCAGGGGTAAAATACAGGGATCGAAAGGCTATTTACAATTTGTACAGAAACCAGATGGCAGTTATAAGAGTCGAGGGACATGAAAGGGAAGCAGTGGTTAAGAAGGGAGTAAGACAGGGTTGTAGCCTCTCCCCGATGTTATTCAATCTGTATATTGAGCAAGCAGTAAAGGAAACAAAAGAAAAATTTGGAGTAGGGATTAAAATCCATGGAGAAGAAATAAAAACGTTGAGGTTCGCCGATGACATTGTTAATTCTGTCAGAGACAGCAAAGGACTTGGAAGAGCAGTTGAATGGAATGGATGGTGTCTTGAAGGGAGGATATAAGATGAACATCAACAAAAGCAAAACGAGGATAATGGAATGTAGTCGAATTAAGTCAGGTGATGTTGAGGGTATTAGATTAGGAAATGAGACACTTAAAGTGGTAAAGGAGTTTTGCTATTTGGGGAGCAAAATAACTGATGATGGTCGAAGTAGAGAGGATATAAAATGTAGACTGGCAATGGCAAGGAAAGCATTTCTGAAGAAGAGAAATTTGTTAACATCGAGTATAGATTTAAGTGTCAGGAAGTCATTTCTGAAAGTATTTGTATGGAGTGTAGCCATGTATGGAAGTGAAACATGGACGGTAAGTAGTTTGGACAAGAAGAGAATAGAAGCTTTCGAAATGTGGTGCTACAGAAGAATGCTGAAGATTAGATGGGTAGATCACATAACTAATGAGGAAGTATTGAATAGGATTGGGGAGAAGAGAAGTTTGTGGCACACCTTGACCAGAAGAAGGGATCGGTTGGTAGGACATGTTCTGAGGCATCAAGGGATCACCAATTTAGTATTGGAGGGCAGCGTGGAGGGTAAAAATCGTAGGGGGAGACCAAGAGATGAATACACTAAGCAGATTCAAAAGGATGTAGGTTGCAGTAGGTACTGGGTGATGAAGAAGCTTGCACAGGATAGAGTAGCATGGAGAGCTGCATCAAACCAGTCTCAGGACTGAAGACCATAACAACACAACAAGATGTGGTTCAGGTCTTGGTAGCTGTCTGCTGAAATTTTTTCGCATTTGACTCTCCTAGAGATGCTCTAGCACGTTTCACTTAGATTAGTTAACAACCTAGGAATAATTTGAGGCAAATCTTGGGTGGAATTATCTGCATGCTTCATTTTCAGTTTAAATTAAGCCTTAGGCTTTCCTGTTGCATAAGGAAATAAAACAGCCAGAGGATGACACCTTATTCTCACTGTTAATAGGTTAAATGTGATTCCAAGGATGTAGTAAAAATTAACTTTAGGAAAAAGTCTTTACCTGTCCGGATAGCCAAGAGCGCTAAAGCGTCAGCTTCCAGAACACGGGAAGACGAGCCAGCCTCTGATTGCATCACGGATTAACGACGAGACCTAGTGAGCCGGCCTGCCTGGATGTGGTTTTTAGGAGGTTGTCCACATCCAGCTAGGCGAATACCTGGCTGGTACACACGTCCCACCACATTTATATGCTACTCAAACATTTTGAAAATCTCATCGCACTTGAACATAAGGTCTACAATACACATAGACAGATAGGGTGCACAGATTTCCTCCCAGGATGAGTGACGACGTCAGTAAGAGCATCCGGTCATCAAATGTGATTAACGGTTGCAAACCCGGTATAAAAAGGTCGACCCCGTAGCTAAATGCGAAAAGGCAACAGGAAAAAATTAATAAGCCATTTCTTCAGCCAAATTTGTACTTCATAGTCGGCAATACCGTAAGAAATCATTTCCAGTTGATTATTACGTACAGTTGGCTTGGGTTTCCATTTTAAAAATTATGATGATATATGGATTTCAACTACTTAAGTGGCTTATTGTGGTTTATTAGTGTGTTGATTACAAAATGAAACGAAACTTTTTAACCAAAGAATAGAGTTATTACTTATCATAGTGCCTCATTATGATAGATTGAATTCTAACAAAATAAGACACATCTTCAGATAATTATGAGGTTAATTTGAGTGGCTTTTCGTCTAATATACGTGCATTGCATCACTTAAAAAGAGAGACAGTTATACTGAACACAAAAAGGAAGTTCATTGTTGTTGTTGTTGTTGTTGTTGTTGTTGTTGTGGTCTTTAGTCTGAAAACTGGTTTGATACAACTCTCCATATTATTCAATCCTGTGCAAGGCTCCTCATCTCTGAATAACTGCTGTAGCCTACATCAGTTTGAGCCTTCTCACTGTATTCAAATATTGGTCTCGCTTTATAGTGTTTACCCCCCACACAACCCTCTATTACGGAATTGATGAATCCTTCACGCATCAAGATGTGTCGTTTCAACCGACTGCTACTTTTACTCAAGTTGTGCGAGTTCATTACTTTCCATTCTCTTTTCAGGACACAATTGTCTTTACCTCATTCGATTCATGCATCTACTCGGAATATCCATCTAATCTTTAGCATTCTCCCGTAATACCACATTTCAAAAGCTATTATTCTCTTCTTGTTTGAAGTACTTATCGCCCATGTTAAACTACCATATAAACCTACACCTGAGACAAATACTTTCATAGAAGACATCTTGACGTTTCAGTCTGTATTAGATGTTAATAAATTTATCTTTTTCACGAATGCTTCTTGTGCTATAACCAGTCTGCGTTTTTTATTCTTACTACTTCAGGCATAATCAGTTATTTTGCTGCCCAAACAGCAAAACACATCTGTTTCTTTTAGTGGCTCATTTGCTACTCTGATTGCTTCAGTCACACATGATTTAATTTGACATGCTTCTTTATCTTACATCCTCTTTTCAAGATACAATTCATTATATTCAAGTGATATTATGGGTGCCTTACTGTCTCTGGTAGCATTAAAATGTCACTGGAAACAATGATTTTCTTTTATTTATTCTCTCTCAAATTAAATTCCTTTCCCAGCTATCTCTATGGTTTCCATTACTGATAGCTCAATGAATAGAATGAGTAACATATGGGATGGGCTACAACACTGTATTATTCTCTACACAACCACTGCTTTCCTTTCATGTCCTTCAGCTGCAGCGTACAAATTGTAGATAACGTTTCATTCCGTGTATTATCCCATTAATCGTTCCCCCAGGTGTGCTTTACTCTGCTAGCTATTCCTATCTGTCTGGGCCCCAGGAGAGGGCCGGAATCCCAGGAAATGAGCTTGCTGACAGGCGGGCCAAAGAGGCTACTCGGAATCCGCTCCTGGAGATCGCCATCTCAGAAACTGACTTGTGCTCCGTGTTACGCAGCAAGGTATTTGGGATTTTAGGTACGGAATGGCATAATCTAGGTACGCCCAATAAACTGCGCCTCATAAAGGAGACTACGGATGTGTGGCAGTCCTCCACGCGGACCTCTCGCAGGGCCCCACGTCGGCCGGGAATCGTTAGCGCTAGGATTTCACTGACCCCTCTGGAAGAAGTCCCGCCCACTTACCGCCGCTTTTCGCGATCTTTGTTCGGCGCCTGGGCATCGTTTCAGTTGACGCACGTGGTTTACCGCGTTCGGCTGCACTTGGAGTGAGTGTGAAATTAATATCTTGCTAGGTCTTAAATTTTACCAGATAGTTAAAAGACACGTTACAAAAAACGTGCACAATTTACCTTCTATGTGAGAAAAAGCACCCAAAGCTAAAACAGGAAAAACCTACCCTCAAAGAATAATTTGCTTGGAGAAAGAGGAACCACAGTATACTTGACACTTAAGTTTCAGAACTCAGACAGTGTATGTGAAACAAGCGCCAATGTTCACTATACTTCCAAAGGGAATCAAAATTACTTTGTTCTTGCTAGATCGACCCAAGCTGTTTTTGCGTGTTATTCACTGAATAGTTTTGCTGAAAAGATTCACGGGTGGAGAAGAACTAGCACAGCATGCAGGACGTTTTACAGCCGTTAAACACTGCAGCATTTATTTCCTTCATAACTGCTCTGTGACACATATACACATCATCATTATTATTTTTTAAAAATTGTTTGAATGACATTTACGAAATTAATAAATCTTTTGGTTAAAAACAGACAGGACAAATAATAACGACAGATTATTTTCCTGAGACGTTTGCAACAGCGCATGGGAACAGAAACAGCCACAATTCTTTATAACTTCATTTATAACGCGCAGGTATGGCATTGGAAGAATTTACAAATTAGAATTCACCCATTACCTATGCAAATACTAACGAAATATGTCATATAAGCAAATAGTTTACTGCTTTCATTAGGCATTTCTACTTTATGGCATTCTTATATTCTTTAATTTTCCTCAGCTACTATGAGGGCCTACATAAACAATACGACTTTGCCTTATTTCTATACAGGGTGTTACAATAAAGGTACGGCCAAACTTTCAGGAAACATTCCTCACCCACAAAGAAAGAAAATATGTTAAATGGACATGTGTCCGGAAACGCTTACTTTCCATGTTAGAGCTCATTTCATTACTTCTCTTCAAATCACATTAATCATGGAATGGAAACACATAGCAACAGAACGTACCAGCGTGACTTCAAACACTTTGTTACAGGAAATGTTCAAAATGTCCTCCGTTAGCGAGGATACATGCATCCACCCTCCGTCGCATGGAATCCCTGATGCGCTGATGCAGCCCTGGAGAATGGCGTATTGTATCACGGCCTTCCACAATACGAGAATGAAGAGTCTCTACATTTGGTACCGGGGTTGCGTAGACACGAGCTTTCAAATGCCCCCATAAATGAAAGTCGAGAGGGTTGAGATCAGGAGAGCGTGGAGGCCATGGAATTGGTCCGCCTCTACCAATCCATCGGTCACCGAATCTGTTGTTGAGAAGCGTACGAACGCTTCGACTGAAATGTGCAGGAGCTCCATCGTGCATGAACCACATGTTGTGTCGTACTTGTAAAGGCACATGTTCTAGCAGCACAGGTAGAGTATCCCGTATGAAATCATGATAACGTGCTCCATTGAGTGTAGGTGGAAGAACATGGGGCCCCATCAAGACATCACCAACAATGCCTGCCCAAACGTTCACAGAAAATCTGTGTTGATGACGTGATTGCACAATTGCGTGCGGATTCTCGTCAGCCCACACATGTTCATTTGGGCCAACTGGCGGTGAATCGAGGAAGTACAGTACATACTGACGAAACTAAAATGAGCTCTAACATGGAAATTAAGCGTTTCCGGACACATGTCCACATAACATCTTTTCTTTATTTGTGTGTGAGGAATGTTTCCTGAAAGTTTGGCCGTACCTTTTTGTAACACCCTGTATAGAGTTATTCGACTACAGATTCAAGACCATTGTTTTCGCGTTGTACGTTTACTCTGCTGTTTCCTTCAAATAAACGTATCATAATAAGTGAATTAGTTAATGAAAATTTGTCCTTATTGTCTTTAAATAACATCACGTTATTTTTTGTTTTCTATTGCTGGCCATGCTTTCAATTCTCAATAAATAATTTTATTTCTTTGATACTGTACATTCACATTATATTACTATCCAGAAAAACTTAATATTTCTTATCATTACTGAATTTCATCACAGTCTAACATGTGTTGGACTGTGACGATAACAACTTTGATGTAGCTTCTTCCAGTTTGCGGAACTGGCGGCCTTACACTATGGATAGGCATGGAGCGGGGTGAATGGGCGGGACTTATTCCGGGTGAAATCCTAGCGTTAATGGCACGTGCATCGGCCACGCTTGGCTGACCCACGGCCGTCTCCTCCGCCGTGGAGACCCACCCCAGTGTCGGTGTGGCGGTAGCCCACATTCTGCTGCGTTGTCCTGCTTTAGCTGGCCTGCGATGCAGTCTTCAGTTACCGGGCTCGTGACCGTAAGTTTTAGCTGACAACGCCTCATCGGCTGATTTAGTTTTACGTTTTATACGTGAGGGGCGATTTTATCTTTCCATCTCAGTTTTAGTGCACGTCCTTCGTGCATCTGTGTTATCTGCCCTAGTGCTTTTAGGCTGGAGGTTTTAATGTGTTGCAGAGTGGCTGGCTTATCCTTTTTTAGTCTCGCCACTGTCGTTTGCTCTACTGTTTTAATCCCTTCTACCTGTTTCTTGCGTCTCTCTGCAGTTTTCTTGTCTTATTGTGTCCATTGTAGTGTTCTTTTCTATAGGTTTTGTGCGATAATTCTTCTTTGCTTTATTCGTTCCCTCGTGGACTTGTTTTATAGGAACAAGGGACCGATGACCAAGCAGTTTGGTCCCTTGCCTCCCTCACCCCCCTTAAACCAGCCTACCAACCAAGCCTAGTTATGCATGCTGCTGGATCCTTGCATTACTCATCTCTATTTCTCTTTGCCTCTTCCTTAATTCATTTGGTCCACTTTTACATTTTCTCCTTTTGTAATTTAGATTCATTATCTACATCTACATCTACGTGATTACTCTGCTATTCACAATAAAGTGCCTGGCAGAGGGTTCAATGAACCACCTTCAAGCTGTCTCTCTACCGTTCCACTCTCGAACGGCACGCGGGAAAAACGAGCACTTAAATTTTTCTGTGCGAGCCCTGATTTCTCTTATTTTATCGTGACGATCATTTCTCCCTATGTAGGTGGGTGCCAACAGAATGTTTTCGCAATCGGAGGAGAAAACTGGCGATTGAAATGTCATGAGAACATCCCGTCGCAACGAAAAACGACTTTGTTTTAATGATTGCCATACCAATTCACGTATCATGTCTGTGACACTATCTCCCCTATTCCGCGATAATACAAAACGAGCTGCCCTTCTTTGTACTTTTTCGATGTCATCCGTCAGTCCCACCTGATGCGGATCCCACACCGCACAGCAATACTTCGGAATATGGCGGACAAGCGTGGTGTAAGCAGTCTCTTTAGTAGACCTGTTGCACCTTCTAAGTGTTCTGCCAATGAATCGCAGTCTTTGGTTTGCTCTAACCACAATATTATCTATTTGATCGTTCCAATTTAGGTTATTTGTAATTGTAACCCCTAAGTATTTAGTTTACAACCTTCAGACTTGTGTGACTTATCACGTAATCGAAATTTAGCTGATTTCTTTTAGTAATCATGTGAATAACTTCACACTCTTCCTTATTCAGGGTCAATTGCCACTTTCCGCTCCATACAGATATCTTATCTAAATCATTTTGCAAGTCGTTTTGATCATCTGATGACTACACAAGACGGTAAATGACAGCATCATCTGCAAACAATGTAAGACGGCTACTCAGATTGTCTCCTATGTCGTTAATATAGATCAGGAAAAATAGAGGGCCTATAACACTTCCTTGGGGAACGCCGGTTATTACTACTGTTTTACTCGATGACTTTCCGTCTGTTACTACGAACTGTGACCTTTCTGACAGGAAATCACGAATCCAGTCGCACAACTGAGGCGATACTCCGTAGGCACGCAGTTTGCTTAGAATACGCTTGTGAGGAACGGTGTCGAAAGCCTTCTCGAAATGTAAAAATATGGAATCAATATGACATCCGCTGTCGATAGCACTTATCACTTCATGAGTATAAAGATCTAGTTGTGTTTCACAAGAACGATATTTTCTGAAACCGTGCTGACTATGTGTCAAAAAATCGTTTTCTTCGAGGTACTTCATAATGTTCGAATACTGTATGTGTTCCAAAACCCTACTGCAGATCGACGTTAGTGATATAGGCCTGTAATTCAGCGGATTACACCCACTTCCCTTTTTGGGTATTGGCGTGACTTGAGCAATTTTCCAGTCTTTAGGTACGGATCTTTCTGTGAGCGAGTGGTTGTATGTAATTGCTAAATATGGAGCTATTTTATCAGCATACTCTGAGAGGAACCTGACTGGTATACAATCTGGACCGGAGGCCTTGCCTTTATTAAGTGATTCAAGCTGCTTCGTTACACCGAGGTACCTACTTCTATGTTTCTCATCATGGCAGTTGTTCTTGATCGGAATTCAGGAATATTTACTTCGTCTTCTTTGGTGAAGGAGTTTCGGAAAACCGTGTTTAATAACTCTGCTTTAGTGGCACTGTCATCAGTGACTTCACCGTTGTTATCGCGCAGTGAAGGTATTGATTGCTTGTCACTGGTGTGCTTTATGTATGACCAGAATCTCTTTGGGTTTTCTGCCAGATTTCGAGACAGAATTTCGTTGTGGAAATTATTAAAAGCATCTCGCATTGAAGTACGCACCATATTTCGAACTTCTGTAAAACTTTGCCAATCTTGGACATTTTGTGTTCTTTTAAATTTGGCACGCTTTCTTCGTTGCTTCTGCAACAACGATCTGGCAGTGCCGCTAAAGCAGAGTTATTAAACACGGTTTTCCGAAACTCCTTCACCAAAGAAGACGAAGCAAATATTCCTGAATTCCAATCAAGGACAACTGCCAAGATGAGAGACACAGAAGTCGATATCCTCGGTGTAGCGAAGCAGCTTGAATCACTTAACCATGGGGGATCAGTACCATCACTTGTTAATTTATGTGGTATATATCTCCCAACTGCTGTCGATACTATCTCTTTGAAAACATTCCACAAGTTTTCAACACTTACAAGACCAGATCGGAAGGAGTGAAGACTGTAAAAAGGCGTTAAGAGCATTTTCATCAGCTTTTTTAAATAGATATACTTTCCAAAATGAGATTTTCACTCTGCAGCGGAGTGTACGCTGATATGAAACTTCCTGACAGATGAAAACTGTGTGCCGGACCGAGACTCAAACTCGGGACTTTTGCCTTTCGCGGGCAAGTGCTCTACCAACTCTTTTTTTATTTTTTTATTTCATTTTGGTCGTTACAGTTTGTTCTATGTGTTCGGGGCGGACGTCCTATGACGTCCGTTCAAGTTCTTCGTTGAGCCATTCACTCAGTTTTTTTTTTTTTTATTGCAAAAGGCAGCTAACCCTCTGACCGAGCACGCTGAGCTACCGTGCCGGCGAACCAACTGAGCTACCCAAGCACAACTCACAACCCGTCCTCACAGCTTCAAAAAAATGGCTCTGAGCACTATGGGACTTAACATCTATGGTCATCAGTCCCCTAGAACTTAGAACTACTTAAACCTAACTAACCTAAGGACAGCACACAACACCCAGTCATCACGAGGCAGAGAAAATCCCTGACCCCGCCGGGAATCGAACCCGGGAACCCGCGCGCGTCACAGCTTCAATTCTGGCAGTACCTCGTCTCCTACCTTCGGAACTTCACAGAAGCTCTTCTGCGAACCTTGCAGAACTAGCACTCCTGGAAGAAAGGATACTGCGGAGACATGGCTTAGCCACAGCCTAGGGGATGTTTCCAGAATGAAATTTCCACTCTGCAGCGGAGTGTACACTGATATGAAACTTCCTGACAGGTTAAAACTGTGTGTCGGACCGAGACTCGAACTCGGATTCGAGTCTCGGTCCGGCACACAGTTTTAATCTGTCAGGAAGTTAGGTATACTTTGCGTTTCTTTTTGATGGTTGTAGGTGATCGCTAATCCCTGCATTCGTCACAATACTCACTATTTGTCCAGGATTATTTGTTGCTAAAAGGTCAAGTATGCTTTCGCAACCATTTACGCTTCGATTGGCTCATGAACTAATTGTTCAAAATAATTTTCTAAGAAAGCATTCAGTACAATTTCGGATGACGTTTTATGCCTGCCGCCGGCTTTAAACATATAATTTTTCCATCATATCGAGGGTAGATTGAAGTCACCACCGACTATAATTGTATGAGCGGGGTACTTATTTGAATGAGACTCAAGTTTTCTTTGAACTGTTCAGCAACTGTATCTTCTGAGTCGGGGGGGGGGGGGGTGGTAAAACGGTCCAATTAATAGTTTAGTCCGATTGTCAGGTATAACCTCTACCCATACTATTTCAGACGAACTATCTACTTCAATTTCGCTACAAGGCAAACTATTTCTGACAGCAATAAATACTGCTCCACCGACTGTATTTAATCTATCCTTTCTGAACACTGTTACATCGTTTGAAAAAAAATGCGGCTGAACTTATTTCCGGCTTTAGCCAGCTATCTGTACCTACAAGTTTTAAGCTTCAGTGCTTTCTATTAGGGCTTAGAGCTCTGATTCTTTCCTAACAATTTCTTTCTTTTTTATGTAATTGTCTTTCATGTAGCCTAAACTGTCTTTCTCTTTTTTTAAATCGTTAATATTTATCCTCTCTTTGGAAATTAAGAAATGTAAATCATTATTTCAGTTTCTTTGGCGGTTAATACCTCTGAACTTTACTTCGACACAACGTTCACCTTTCTCCCTACGTATCTGTGGCTTCACCTTAATACTTTGCTATAAAGACAAATTCATCCTCTGCGTTGATATTGAACTTTATTTTCACATATCTTTCCATTAATACTTTGGGGATAAATGATACTCAGGATCTCGTTTCTGTAGTTTAAAACAGAAAATCTCTGTCTTTATTGCCTGTTATTATTTCGCGTACAAGTACAAGTCAGCATATTTTGTTACAAGTGCTGGTTAACTACATAAACGCCACTAAACGGAAACGTAATATCAGGGTTAGGATTTTTAGGTGCGCACATTTTTAAGGTAAATTAAAGCTGTTCAAAAAGCTATGATAGTGTGAAATTTTGTTTCTAGTTTCGAAAAGGCATTTTTTCACGCACCTTTTTCCTTTTTTTTGAGACCTTTACCCTTTTTCCACAACCATGTCCATAATTCCCTTTTCCCCTCATTTTTCTTTTAAGTTTCATTCCAATTTATTCTATCAGATTTCTAATCAATATGAAATATTCAACTTTCAATTAATGTATCCTCAGATTGCTATGTACGTACGAATAGTAGGCCTACCTCTTTCAGTACATGCCGCTCAGGAGCTGAAAGCATAACGGGCACAAAAGTAATTGTTCTTGCTATGCCGTTTAGGGACCTTGGGAAAAAACTACTAAATCGATATCGCATATGCAAATCTTCGACTACTTCCGATTGCTTCTCAGTATTACATTAACAACGTAGGTCGTCTGTTCGCCTCACAACAAAAATTACGCTTTTAGCGTATCTCTAAAGAGATTTTCAAAGCTTACTACAGTAAACGACTCTCACTCTGAAGTCATACCTAACACAAAATCGCTAAGGCACTATTCGTAAGTGCTTGCGTCCTATTTCACAACCGCAATACACCAACGGAACACTAAGTATTCAATGAACTGTGGATGAAGCCCGACCAACAGGCATTACATGCATTGATCAAAAATGATAGTGCATTGAGAATGCTAGTTTCTAGCTGAAATCTAGATCTTCCAATAAAATTTCAAAAGGATGTCTGATAGCTGAAATATATTATTTACAAGTCAATATAACAGTCGCTGCATGCAACAGCCTTCTGAATGGGGGGTAACCTGAATTACACATTTAGTTGGTCATGACTTTTACAAGTTAGTGTGTGGTATTTGTGTTGGGACTGGACTTCCTATAACATGTATAAGTGCATACAACTGCTAACCTACAATCTGCAAGTATGGATGAGGTTTACCAAAAATCTCTGGTACCTGGCTTTTCTCCTGTATGTATCTCAACTAGTATATTCCAAATGTCACAGAAGCTCTTCCTCATCCTTCACTAAATTATCATTACTGTTTTCTTCTCTTATTCCTTATCAGCACTTGTTTCCTCATTATAGCAGTTGGTAATCAGATCTAGACATCAACAGCATTTCATCATAAAATATTTCTCAGTTCATTATCATCAATCCATTTTGACAAAAACTTACTATTTTTGTTACATTATAAGTGCTAAGTATGCTTGTCAACCTTTTTTTTCATTATAGCAGTATATTCATACTTGCCATATAAATGTTCTTGGCAACAACCATACTCTTACACACTCAAAAAAATCATTTACGCTTCTCAATAGATATATGTCACATAATTCAACACATACAACATACATTTCATGACTACCTTTCCCTAACCCTAATATTAATATTATAACAGAATGAACATCACATTTCAAATAATTGCACAGCATTTAAACTTTATAATCTTGTTTAAAAACATTATCATCATCAGTATCACAAAAAATCAATGTGTTTTCCAAACATTTCATTGTAATACTAATAGCTCACAATAATACTCAGTACATCACCTCACACATCTCAGATAAGTACATCTCAGTAATGATCATTATTAACTTATTACATCAATATCTATCTGATTATTATTTCATTGCAGGCAAAATTATCTCTACATCACAGATAGTGTATTTTCAACATAATTTTTTTCAGCTCACCACAAGAATACATATCACTCACTTATTTAAGGATTTTCTGTTTTTTGTGGTTTGACTCTATATCAAGATCTTTTCTCCTTTTGTAGTGATAAATCAGTTAAAGTAGGATGTGAATCACATTGTTCTCAAAAGGTGTTACTTATGTTATTGTATCTTTCATACCTTCGTTTCCTACATATTTGAGTGATAATTAATTACTGTTTTATTATATATAACATGGCTATTATTACACTTCATAATTCGGCATATTTACAATTTTGTCAATAACAATCTGACAATTATCTCATCCAAATAATTATCAGAATTCAAATTAATCAAGTTGTGTGTCTGTTGAGTCTCAGACAAGACAGATGAAAAAAAAAAGTCTGTTGAGTTTCAGATGCTACAGATAGATTTCATAATGTAAGTTCAAACATAATCAGGTTTCTAGGACATGTGCAATAATATTACTGCAGGTAGAGTAAATGCAAAAACAGAAGAGAGGGTGGATAAATAACTGGACAAGAAGATGAAATAATACAGCAGGGAAGATTAAAAAGTTAAACAGTGCTACATGGCTAAGAGCCCTGCACTCGCTGAAATATGATGCATTTATGTACCACTAAGGGTTTGACAAGATGACTAGTTACTTAAAATACACCGTATCATATTCAACTATTTGTTCAGAATATTACATACAACTTGAACTGAGATAACTAATCTTCATTTTCAATATATAGTGACAAACTAAGCAGAAATCTGTGCACATAAGTAAAAAAATAGTCTAAAAAGCATCATAATCATACTGATGTTCAAAACCATATGCAAGATCATAAATGAAACTTGCTTAATAACTATGGTTAAATTTCATAACCAAAGCTGTACCATGTTGGAAATCAGTGATACAAGTAACATGGAAAAAATTCGTGAACAATAATCTAGAAGTTAACTCATGACTACTACTTGATACAAGACAACCTACAGTTCATACTATCAAGTAACACAGAGAAGAACCATATATACAGTTATTCAGATGAGTGACATGAAATGGCCAAACATGATACTTACTCCTCCCCCACACTGCTTCTTGGCTGGTTCACATATGAAAATTCTTCCTTCCCCTCTCCCTGTCCATTCATGTTCAACTCCACTTTAAATTCTGAAATTTCATTGCTCCTATGTGATTAAACCTTTCACATCATAATAAGAAACTTTTATATTACCAAGTCAGGAATTTTATGTAAATATTTCATCTGATACTGCGTTACACAGCTTGCCTACACTTACAGAGTATGCATTTTATAAGTTTTGTATATGTACAATTTTCTTTGACAACTCATTGTCAATTATTCACCATGGAATATAAATTTTTTTGTGTTTAAACAATGCTACCCATAATGCAAAATATGGTCTTAAGTACTACTTGATTATTTTTTGTTATATTATTTATTAATATCATTATACATTTAAAAAAGCAAAATTTAAACTTTCCATATGAGGCTATTGTAATATACCATAACACATTTGTTTCGGACATTTTATATGTCTTCAGCATATAAATTTTATTTCGAGGTTTAAAGGTTCTAATCATTTTCAGGTGGCATAACAGTGGATGGTGGTAGCTTTTATCTCAAGGTTTAAAGGTTCTAATCATTTTCAGGTGACATAACAGTGGATGGTGGTAGCATTACTTTGGTCATGGGACGACTATGGTTATACTGTATATGGTCCCGCATGAACATTCTGTCAAAAGATCATGTATTTAGTTCACTGTGAGGACACTAAATTGATTACAGGAACCTTCGAGACACAACCTATATCCAACCTCTTTGCTGAGGTAGAGAAACTACCTTTGACCATCAGTCTGATGATTACTGAAATCTAACACTTATTTACAGTAGTGCCCACTGCTCAGTATTTACCCTTCTCAGATCACTTACGATTCGACCTCGAGATAAATTTACAGTCTTTGATACAAGTTCAGTGCAGTTGCAAATTCACTGTAGCACAGTAGCTGCAAACGAAGAATACTTTTCTTGTCTGCTCTAATACCCTAAGTACCAGAAAGACCTATCAGCCAAACAATGAGGTCTAAAACATGTAAGATACTCTTCAGGTACTGCAACGTAAGGAGCAGGAAGTCTCATTCTGCCGATTGCTTAGCCATATGGTAGTCTAGGGAAACTTTCAGTCAGACATGGCAGGAATGAACTTGCAATGAAAATAATATTCTGCCCCGTACTGTTACTTGGGTGTTATTATACAGTTGCTTAAGAGAAGTCTTATAAACCAATGGGAGAATGAGTGACGTGATAAAAAACTATCTCGTTTCAAGAAAAATCAGCTTATTTTTTCTATTGTTGCTTAATTATGGAAGCTGTTATTCCATTTAGATGTAGCTGATTGATTTACATATTATACAGTTTTTTGCAGGTTTTGTAACAGCTTGTATTATTAGCTATTGGTCTCTGAAAGCTGTGGGAAGTTACCTCGTCAATGCCTCTACGAAAGGGAACTATCTGCTATGGTGGCCAGCGTACTTTCAGCCATCTCCTTGAACACACTGGCTTTTATGCAGCTGCAACAATGATTAAATGTGTGGCTAGGGCCACCCGTCAGGTAGACCAGTTGCCTGGTGCAAGTCTTTTGAGTTGACGCCACTTCGTCGACTTACACGTCGATTGCGATGAGATGTTGATGATAAAGACAACACAACACCCAGTTCCTTAGCAGAGAAAATCTCCGACCCAGCCGGGAATCGAACCCGGGCCCCTTGGCGTGACAGTCCGTCGCACTGACCACTCAGCTATCGGGAGAGACTGCTTGCTTCAAGATAAATGTTAGACTAGATGTTACGTCCCAAGCATAACTATTGCCTGAGACTGGGCGACAGGATTTTTGAGAACAGAATAAGCTGGTCAGCCTATCTGAGACGGAGTCTTGATGTGCCTATAATGCTAAATTCCTTATTAAAAAGGTAAGGATTGGAAACTGACTTGAAATAACCTCAACTTCTAAATTTATTCAGAAAACAGTATGTATTCTTTCTCTACTTCTTTTGAAGTAGTTGATCCATGAAGGGGCCAAGTCCTAGTACAGAGACAGTGACTGGCTAGCGCTTTGTGTCTGCTTGAAATGAGACTGCCACTAGTAATCAAGCCCACACCCACCACACAAAACACAGAGTTCCCCAGATATTTGCCTATGATTCCATTAACTGCGCTGACAGCAGCGTGGCCACCCATCCTATGTCTCCTTCTTTAATGATTCCTTTGATTGCCCTCTTCTCTGTTGCCTACTGGAGTCCGCTTTCGGCACTTGCTACGATGGCTTAACTTCACACTACCTGCAACTTTCCCCGTGGGTGTGAACCCTTCACCACCTTGGCTTCGTGAAGTGGCCCATGTTAAACTTGGCTTTCATTCGCTTCCTAAGGACACTACTCCGGCCTCGCTCTATCTCCTTCACGTGGAACTTCACGATAATAGCTGTGTATACACTGATGGCTCTCGGACTGACCGTGGGGTCAGGTGTGCCTTCGCCATTGGCACCCATGTCTTCCAGCACAATACTCAGTATTTACAACCAAACTCTTCGCCCTGTATCAGGCCACAGAGTACATAAGGTGACACAGCCTTTTCAATTGTGTCCTCTGCTCAGACTCTCAACACCCTTCAGAGTCTATGTGTGCTGTACATTGCCGATCCCTTAGTGCAATGGGTCCAGGAAAACTGTTACTCACTCACTCTTGGTGGAGAGAGTGTGGTGTTTCTGTGGGTACCTGGTGATGTCGATCTGCCAGGAAATGAGGCTGCTGATGCTGCTGCCAAGGCTGCAGTCCTCGTACCTCAGCTCATGAGTTCCTATATTCCCTCTGATGATCTCTGCGTTGCCGTCTGTCAGGTGATGGTGTCCCCTTGACATCACGAATGGTCCTCCCTTCGTGGGAATAAGCTCTAGCTTATTAAGCCTCTCCCAGCGGCTTGGACGACATCCTCTCGGCCCTCCCACCAGGAGGGGGTCATTTTAACTAGGCTGCTTATTGGGCACTTCCATTTTAGCCATCTTCTGTTATGTGACACTACCCCACCACTTTGTACATGGAAGGGCGTCGGACTAAGAGTCTGAATGGCACATTAAAGATGTTTTTGGCATTCAGTTCCAATGTTGGACCGACTCATTACTTTGTGGGTGATAAGCTGTTGTACGAAATCACTTGGCACCATATAGAATGCACAAGTGATCACGTTAATGGCTGAAAGGCACCCAAAACAGGACAACCAGCAGGTAATGAATGCTTGAGCCACAGTATCTGCTGAGATATCATCCAAAGGGACTGCTTCCATCCACCTACTTACACAGTCAATGACCGACAAAATGTGGCGGTAGCCGTTAGGGGGTGGGGCTAGGGGGCCGACGAGGTCAATATGTACGTGTTTAAAATGTCAGAATCTCAAAGAGTCCAAGAAGTGGCTGAGTGTGTCGAGCAACTTTGGCATGCTGGCACGACATACATGCTCAAGCCCACTCACAGCAGTTTTTCTTAGTGTTCAGGCAGACAAAATACAGTGCTCATACAAGCATCTGCCAACAGCAAAATGTGTCAAAGGCTTTAGGAAGACTATGCAATGTTTCATAACAACAAATTGCCTCCGATGGGCGTGACGTCACAACTGTTTACATTAGATTCGTTAGAGCGGTTGCGGGCGTGTTTGCGCACGTGCAGATGAGTCGCGTATGAGTAGTACCTTCTCCCGCTTCTGGCTACAGAAGTGTGGCAGTTAGTTGTATAAGCAATAGCAGCAAGCAGCCAGGTGCTATCCGGAAAAATTTTACTGGTGCACCTCAGCTGGCAGATTCACATTTGCGCAACAGGCCCGAAACTAGGGAGCGGGGGAAAACCGGGGTATCTATGTGCCCCGGGTGGCAGTTTCAAGGGTGGGGGGGGGGGGGCACTAAATTCATATTATTGAGAAAAAAGACCTTGTTTCACAAAGCGCCTAGCATCCAGCGTACGTTGATCTACCGATTACTCATATGATTTTGAACGCATCCCTGTTGGTTTTTGAACTTTTTTGATCAAATTCTAAGTTGATTTCTGAATGAATCGTAAATTGATTTTTGAATGCGTGCATAGTGTACGTGATGTCTGCCAGGGGAATCCCCGTCGCATCTAGAAATAAACTTTCCTGCAGACAAAAGGGGTCGGGTCTATACGAGCTGAGCGAATAAAGCCGGAAGGGTGAATGACAATCGCTGTTTATGTGGTTGACTGGGTTTGCAAATCATCAGCGTTGTTATAATTACTAGCGAATTCCATAGATTCAGGCTGCCAGAGTGGAAATAAACGACTAACAGGAATAACAGGCAACTAAGATTACGTATTGTCTTCTCTGTGTACCCAAGAAAATGAAATTTTGACAGAAAATTTTTGGCCAGACCGGTACACTACAGTCCCCGGCCAGCAGCCGCTAAGTTCTATTCTGGGAGCAGCGCGGAAAACGCGTTGTACGAGCACTTAATAACGCCTAACCGGAAAATAAATGCGTGATAACTAAACCGGTGATTGTGGCGGGGTTAGTGAAGTTAACCAGAGAATAAATTTTGACACTGGCAGGAATAGTTACAGAATTAGTGATGACAAGATTGTTTGTTAGAACGAGGAAGGAGAAGAAACGGAGACTCCCACAAATTACGGAAAATATGACGATTCCAAATTTAAATAAAAATTACGTACTACTACTTCTCGATCTCATGCTTCAGAAGCTAGAGAGTATGAATGAAATGTGAAATTATTTCCTATCATAATACTTTTTGCTTGTAGTAGGCCTAATTGGCTTTTGATACTGGTACTTCATGAATTATATTCTGTCGTGTTATAATAATGACCGTTTGTGCCAAAACAGTCTCGTTTGTTTGGTGTGTGTGTAACAACAGCTGCAATATTAGGCAGGCCTATTTCGTTATATCTAACACACAGTGACAAAATACACATAATCAGATCGAGAAATCACACCAGTCTTTGGTACTATTTGTATTAACAGTTTTTCTAGTATTAGACAACGACATTTCGTTTTTTCATGTAACAAAACGTTGACGAACTTTAATGGCGTAATAGATTCTTCCCCAGAAATGAAAGTACGCCATATAAGGCTGTGGTAAGATTAGAGAGAAAAAAAAGCTAGGGCTTAAGGATTGAAGAAATGTGTACTGTCTTGCTTGTCTCTTGTTTTTACTCGTTTTATGTATCCTACATATAATTTTATGTCACACAGAACAGCAAGTTATTAGCTAATAGGCAGGAAAGACTGCAAATTTTCTGAAGAGTTCTTGTTCTCCCGGTTACAAATAATCCCATCCACCATTAATTGCGAGTTTTTTTTTTTTTTTTTTAAAAAAAAGCGGGGCAGGATGTCAAACCGGCCGACTGGGAGCAGGCGAGGCACCACAGGACATTTTAATTTCCACTGGCCTGAATATACACTCCTGGAAATGGAAAAAAGAACACATTGACACCGGTGTGTCAGACCCACCATACTTGCTCCGGACACTGCGAGAGGGCTGTACAAGCAATGATCACACGCACGGCACAGCGGACACACCAGGAACCGCGGTGTTGGCCGTCGAATGGCGCTAGCTGCGCAGCATTTGTGCACCGCCGCCGTCAGTGTCAGCCAGTTTGCCGTGGCATACGGAGCTCCATCGCAGTCTTTAACACTGGTAGCATGCCGCGACAGCGTGGACGTGAACCGTATGTGCAGTTGACGGACTTTGAGCGAGGGCGTATAGTGGGCATGCGGGAGGCCGGGTGGACGTACCGCCGAATTGCTCAACACGTGGGGCGTGAGGTCTCCACAGTACATCGATGTTGTCGCCAGTGGTCGGCGGAAGGTGCACGTGCCCGTCGACCTGGGACCGGACCGCAGCGACGCACGGATGCACGCCAAGACCGTAGGATCCTACGCAGTGCCGTAGGGGACCGCACCGCCACTTCCCAGCAAATTAGGGACACTGTTGCTCCTGGGGTATCGGCGAGGACCATTCGCAACCGTCTCCATGAAGCTGGGCTACGGTCCCGCACACCGTTAGGCCGTCTTCCGCTCACGCCCCAACATCGTGCATCCCGCCTCCAGTGGTGTCACGACAGGCGTGAATGGAGGGACGAATGGAGACGTGTCGTCTTCAGCGATGAGAGTCGCTTCTGCCTTGGTGCCAATGATGGTCGTATGCGTGTTTGGCGCCGTGCAAGTGAGCGCCACAATCAGGACTGCATACGACCGAGGCACACAGGGCCAACACCCGGCATCATGGTGTGGGGAGCGATCTCCTACACTGGCCGTACACCACTGGTGATCGTCGAGGGGACACTGAATAGTGCACGGTACATCCAAACCGTCATCGAACCCATCGTTCTACCATTCCTAGACCGGCAAGGGAACTTGCTGTTCTAACAGCACAATCCACGTCCGCATGTATCCCGTGCCACCCAACGTGCTCTAGAAGGTGTAAGTCAACTACCCTGGCCAGCAAGATCTCCGGATCTGTCCCCCATTGAGCATGTTTGGGACTGGATGAAGCGTCGTCTCACGCGGTCTGCACGTCCAGCACGAACGCTGGTCCAACTGAGGCGCCAGGTGGAAATGGCATGGCAAGCCGTTCCACAGGACTACATCCAGCATCTCTACGATCGTCTCCATGGGAGAATAGCAGCCTGCATTGCTGCGAAAGGTGGATATACACTGTACTAGTGCCGACATTGTGCATGCTCTGTTGCCTGTGTCTATGTGCCTGTGGTTCTGTCAGTGTGATCATGTGATGTATCTGACCCCAGGAATGTGTCAATAAAGTTTCCCGTTCCTGGGACAATGAATTCACGGTGTTCTTATTTCAATTTCCAGGAGTGTAGTTTGATGGCACCCGTTACAAAATATTACACATTTCAATTCCACAGAGCGAAATACAGAGACGTGCGATAGAAGAATGCTGTGTGAAGAGGCGTGGCACTGCACTTCGGCACACTTAAGAACAAATAACATGTCTTACGTTGCCTCGATCATATACAGGGTGAAAAGTATTTAAACCGACAAACTCTGGGAGGTTGTAGGGGACATCAAAACAAATATTTTTCCCTAATGTCATTTTTTCCTATGAGGAATATTTAAACCGGTAGAGGAAGATTTCTCTGGTGGCAAATTAACTAAACCAACAAAACTTTTCCATTTTTTTATGACCAAGACAACACATTAACACAACCCAATTTCAATTACAGTAGATTTTCAAAAATGCCTCCATTGACACGTAAACAAAGGTGAAACCGTCGGATCATGTTCTGTCTGACACGGGCAAAAGCCCTAAAAGTATCCTGAATTGTTCCTGATGCTGCTACTATCCGGGCAACCAGATCCTCTTCTGATGCAACGGGAGTTGCATAAACAAGGTTGTGCATCTCTCCCCACACAACAATGTCCAGAGGGGAAATGTCTGGGGATCGAGCAGGCCATGGTACAGGACCACCTCTCCCAATCCACTTTTCTGGGAACCGTCGGTCCAGGAATCGACGCACACGACGACTGAAATGTGCCGGCGCCCCGTCGTGTCGGAACCACATGCGTTGTCTTGTAGGGAGCGGTATGTCTTCCAGCAATTCTCTGGCGAGAAAATTGTAATAGTGCCTGCCATTTAATGGCCTAGGTAGCAGGTACGGCCCAATTAAACAGTCCTCAACAACACCGACCCGCACATTAACGAAGAACCGCACTTGATGAGCGCTAGTAACTGTGGCATGTGGGTTATCCTCACTCCAAACATCCGAATTGTGCATGTTGAAGACTCCATCACGCCAGAACGTTGCTTCATCGGTAAATAACACAGAGGATGGAAATGTAGAATACATTTCACATTGTTCCAGGTACCACCGCGAAAACTGTGCTCTGGGTGGATAATCAACTGAGTCCAGGTTGTGGACACACTGTAAGTGAAATGGACGAAACAACTGCTCTCTAAAGACTGTTCTTACATTCGTCTGATTAGTCCCCATGACCGTGCGACGGCGTCCCTGTCCAGGTAATCTGCTAAATGACCCGGTCTCACGCAGATGTTGGTACACAGCAGCAAAGGTAGTATGATGCGGGCAGTGTGCGATTTGCAGAGGGGGATGGGAGGGATTTCCCCCTCTCTGCGTCAGACCATCCCCTCCTCTGGCTGTAGTTTATGCATCCCAACCTGGGATGTTTATTTCCCACGCACTGGAGTAAAACTTTACATATAATTTAAATTTGTGGAGCCGAACACTCAATGTTTTTAATACAGTCTTACTATTAATACTATTAATATGTTTGCTTATTAATTTTGAAAAAGCGTTATGTAGTAGTTAAGCATTTCAAAACATTTAGAACTAAATCATCGTTCTCATGTTGTCATTGTTGCTTTCGTCTAAGGTGCGTCATCCGTTTACTTGTGAGCTTGATAGGGAAGCAGTGTGGCAGTCATATCGCAGCAGTCGTACCGCAGAGTTGGGTGAGCTGGGGGCTGAAAGTCACACCCTGGGCCCTGACACAGGGTGTTGACCGGCCCGGTACCTGTGCGAACGTTTACCGCTAGGCCACCTTTTGGCAACGGTATGGAGCGGACTAACGCGCCTGGGGCGAAAGCACACATTACTAAATAACGCACCATCGTCTGCTTCTAGTTCCTAGGATACTATTTCGTGGACCTTCTTTAAATACTCCTCTCTTCCACCATCGTTTTCTTTTGCTTTGGTTTTCATTTCCATTGTTAGTAGTGTGTGCAAGTTCCAAGTAGGCCGTCGCTGCGACACTTTATCATCATTTATACTGCAAGACCGACACACATGTGGCACAAATTCTGTTGCTTTGGTATAAATTAACCTGCGGCATGCATTATACGCCACAAGATGTTGCCAGTTGTAGCATGCTACAAGAAGATGCACGCCACATTTCCTTAGCATGCCACAATGTTGCAAGACGTCGCCCCAGCGGAAACGAAGCTTTCTGTATTGTATGGTGGATGTGATGTGTTGCGTACGAAACTAAAACCTGCAATCAGATCCAAACGTCGTGGAAAACTGTGAAGAGGTGTCATCCTGCAGGAAGATAACGTTCGCCCACATTCTGCCGAACGGAGAGCCGACGCAATAAAGGAGTTGAGATTCGAGGTGCTGGAACATCCACCATACAGTCTAGACCTGGCTCCAAGTGATTTACACGGAAGCACTACAGGGAAGAAGATTTGAAAGTGATGAAGACCTCATTGCTGCGATGCAAAATTGATGACAGATGCAACCGAAAAACGTATTTTCTGATGAAATTTAAAAAAAAAACTCGTAAAATGTGGGGAAAACTGCATTGAAGTCCAGGGAGGTTACATAGAAAAATGACACATGTTTCAGTTTTCTATCATCAGAATAAGTGCAGCTTTTCACAAAAATGTGCCTTTACTTTTTGAATTCCCGTCGTATACCTGTATGTAGATGATTTTGTAAATAAGCTTTACCTATAATGTACTTTTAAAGATATAACAAGAGATGGCTTTTCTGATAGTGCATACGCGTCGATAGTGAGTTTCGGCATTAACATCTATTTATAAATAACTGTTTAACCATGGGTAACGCCACGGTCCAAGCTAGTAACATACGTAATTATACTAACCCCCTAAGACATCCCCCCCCACTGGTAAAAGCACAAATCGCACACTGGATGCGGGATACGGAGATTAGGATATTGTTGTTGATAAACCCGCTGTGCAGCTCGTCCGTTATGGTGCGCTACGTAGTATGCACCAACCATGTCAGTGTACTCACTACATATGTATCGCTCCATTAGTAAACACAAACAATGCACTACTACACTGGTGGACAGCAGTTGCCTACAACTCAAGAGCGTAATACGGCCTCTAACAACTGAAGAGCGTAATATGGCCTCCACCGGTTGAAATAATCCTCATAGGAAAAAATGACATTAGGGGAAAATATTTGTTTTGATGTCATCCACAACCTCCCAGAGTTTGTCGGTTTAAATACTTTTCACACTGTATGTTTTATGTATCAGGCACGTCAGAAAGACGTGCGCTACAATATGAAGATATTTTTGAAAAGTCGATTTTTTAAATTTTTGGCGCCCTACCTCAAACGCTCGAGGGATGGGGAGCGCTACTATCTAATATTGGCCCGGTTCGGAAATATCGTAGGACCTGATGCACAGAGCAGTCTAAGTTGTAGTGGGGAGGTGGTAGCCTCCACGTGACCCGTGTTTACGTTAACTGATTTTGCTGTTTCCTCTTCGTTTATTGCTCTCACGTCAAATGAAAACAAAACGGATTTCTGTGGTCGGGAGCTATCAAGTGAATTAAAATACGTTCTCATAATTACGGAAGGCTAAAATAAGTTACTAATTTTAGATTTTATTTTGTTTTTACCTCTCTCACAGTCAACACAGGGTTAATCGCCTTGCAGAACAATGAAGTTATCTTCGTCGCTTTGTTAAAGAAATTTGACTTTTATTAATCTTTTCTACTGAGGCAGTCAATTTATTTGAAACGAAGTGTTTAATTCCACTCTATTGCCTAGTTTCAACTGTTCACTACATTTCAAGTTCACGTTTTCATCGTCTAGCATGTATGGCTTTATGCCATAATAAAGAACCAAACATGAGATAATGCGGTACTGGTACTCCAAGAAAATTTACATCTGAATCTGGACATACGAATGTGCACTTTAAGCCGAATTATGCATTTTAGTAGGGTTCACAAAATTCCCATGCTCTTGGAGTATCCTCTAACGTCTTGTTTCTTTCATGACATAATGTAAGATTTAATGTTTTACACGTACGAACGTTCGGGCTTCCTGCGTCATCGTAGCTGCCCAAGCGCGGCGACGCTAGTCATCTGGCGCAACTGGTGAAACGAATCTATTTCTAACAGGTCGCAGGAAAATATTCCGAATGGTTGTTTGAAAAGCGTTACTTTCAAGTAAAGTAAATTTCCTTTTACACGAGATGAAGTCTGTGCACGAATGTCCGATGAATTTCTTAAATCACAGAGCGTTTGACTCTCATTCGACATTCAAATCTTTGAGAACGACCATTTAGAATACTTTCGATCCCAGAAGATCAGACATTTATGTCGTTGTTAAAAAATTTACTGGCACATTTGCGTGATGTATCTTAAAGTGTAACACGCACAAAAAAAGATCAACATTACGTGTGAAAGCTTAGTTTCTCTCGCAGCTTATTAATCTTAAAGGCCAATATTATAGCATATGTGAAAGCTTTTCCTTTCTTTTAGCAACACTATGTATATTAATTTAAACCATTACCTTTCCCTATTTGTATGTTCGCGCTACTTAACAGTGATGTTACAATTGGCTGGCTACATCACGTGTCCTATGCTCTGAATGTCCGTGGTCATCGGCTGGCGAGATCACTTGACATGAGCTACGTACAAAAGCGCATCGCAATCTCGATCTCAATCCTTTGGAAAGTAACATTCGATGTTTGGTGGAATTCGAATTTATACTTTTGTAATGCGAAATATGAGTGTACATGTTGCTGCACATCAGACATCTTGTTTCTCCCTGAGTTTAGTTTTCTAAAGTGCCGGGAAATTATATGCCGGTGTATAAAACCACAACCATTGAAAGGATTGATAAGTTTTACAGTTACAAGGAAAAGTATACTGTTACTTAACACGGAAAAAGTGTATTTTCATCCGGGAGAAAGTGTATTTTTAAATGGGAAAAATCCGAAAAAAAATTTTCCCTCGTCCACGTATACACCCGAAGAGGCTATGGCATATTCGTCAACATATCACAAAGGCTTGGGTGCGTAATGCCCAGGAAAGAGGATGGTTGGATGCACAGGGAGGTGCAGTTGTTTTTAGTTAGTGACTTCACCTTGGGATCTGTAGTTTACAGTCAACGCGATTTCCACCAGGTCAACGAGGCTTATAATAGTATGAATGTGACATGTAGTCTGCTAAAATGCTATCCACACCTTTGATCAAATGGATGTCTGTCGTATATTGGCTGATGAAGTCCATATGCCAAAAGTGGCATGGAGGGAGATCACTGGCACGATTACATAGTGCATAAATGACAGGACAATGGTCCATGCAAATAGTGACGTCATGTGCCTCGATATCCTCTCGAAAATAGCGTATGTGTTCATAGATAGCAAAAAATTCCCTATCAAAGGTGGACCACCTATACAGAGAGCCAGCGTGACATTAAAGGCTTGAGTCATATCTTGGGACCATGTGACTTAGCAACCATCTGAGATATGCTTGCCTTGTAAGGGATCAGTTAGGGGCGCATGAAGAGAGGTGGCATGACGAAAAATTTGATCATGCCCAAGAGACACAGAAGATCACTGAAAGTGACGGACGGTGGTAAGCTCTAATGTGAGCAACACGTTCAAACACTGAACATATGCCTGTAGAGTTCAGAGTGTGCTCTAGGAAAGTAACTTCTGTCAGACGCAGCTGTAATTTGTCATCATTTACCTGTACATCATTATCTAAGAGTAAACAGAGTACATGTTCTTCAGCAGAGGTAGAAAAAAATTAAAATGACATCGCGTTAAGCATAGCAAAATGAAAACTGGAGAAATAAAGAATCCACAAAATATTGCCACATCTGACCTGCATCTTTGAGTCCGTAAGGCATAAAGCAATATTTGAACAAGCCAAAGGGAGTTATAATCTGGTGATATGCCTTATGACAGTTGGTGACACTGCAATGCAGAGCACCATTTATTTGTAATGCAAAGTCTTGAATGTGGGGGAAGGGGTTTGTTGTTGTTGTTGTTGTTGTTGTCTTCAGTCCAGAGACTGGTTTGATGAAGCTCTCCATGCTACTCTATCCTGTGCAAGCTTCTTCATCTCCCAGTACCTACTGCAATCTACATCCTTCTGAATCTGCTTAGTATATCCATCTCTTGGTCTCCCTCTACGATTTTTACCCTCCACGCTGCCCTCGAATACTAAATTGGTGATTCCTTGATGCCTCAGACTACTTCCAGTCAAGTTGTGCCACAAATCTCTCTTCTCCCCTATTCTATTCAATACCTCCTCATTAGTTATGTGATCTACCCATCTAATCTTCAGGATTCTTCTGTAGCACCATATTTCGAAAGCTTCTATTCTCTTCTTGTCCAAACTATTTATCGTCCATGTTTCAGTTCCATACATGGCTACACTCCATACAAATACTTTCAGAAATGACTTCCCGACCCTTACATCTATACTCGATGTTAACAAATTTTTCTTCTTCAGAAACGCTTTCCTTGCCATTGCCAGTCTACATTTTATATCCTCTCTACTTCGACCAAGGGGTAGCTGTCTAAAATTGCGGTGGACGTGTCAGTGGAGGTCTTGTGGAGGAAGAAGTGTGCTCGCCGTGTGACAAAGATGCCAGTTTGGCTACAACCATGATTGTAGTTGAGGGATCTGGCTGTACAATACGTGCGGTAGTAATGAATGTCCTTGATGCAAGTGCAGCAATGTTTGTCCATGCACGTACCAGATCTGCTGATGTTTTGGTGACGAGTGCTCGCAGCGATGCATTTGCTGTGCGTGGAGCTGTGATTCCGTGTCACTGGTTGAGCAGTTTGCACAATGAATTTACCAAGTCAGAAATGGAATACATAAGTTCAGCTAACTGTGGCAGAGAGGTAGCAGATTTCACTCTCGAATGCGTAGGCATTGCAACAAAGGAGCTCTCAATGTGTACGTTGGAGGAGTGTTGTAACAGCGTGGCTGTCAAAAGGTCTGGATAGAGTCTTTAGTGTCACAGAAAGTCTATGCCTAACACAGGTTCATCGATGTCAGTCATGTTAAATGTCCAATCAAAACAAAATCCTGGTTGAAATTTAAGTTTAAGATGAGTAGAGCCATAGACTGTGACCAAAGAGCTGTTAGCCGCTTGCAGAGTCATGACAAAAGGTGTCAGTGGTGTAGCAGACAATGCTGGAGGTATAACACTAGTATCTGCACCAGTGTTGACGAGGAAAAGTGTATCACTGATGAGGTCACAAACGAACAGTCTGCCTGAAGATAATTGCTTATTGTGTGATGACTGGTACTGATGTAGACACCCTGTAGAATGCCTGCAGGATGATGCACCTAATCATCCCACAGCGCAAGTTTGGATCCCATGAGAAAAGTGGATGGCACTTCTGAGCCACGTCCTCACGGTTAATGTGATACCAGCACAGAGGATACATGGAGTGTGACTGTGAACAACGGCCGACATCTGTTGTTGTGGTGGTGGTGCCAGTTGAGGCTGCGTTGGTGGCTGGGTGAGCAGGAGTGGTGGGGCCACAAGGTAGCACCTCTACCGAGTTTGTCAACTGGCATGACTTCCCACAGCCACATGCCAAACTGTGTGCTGGAGTGTTTGAAGGGATTGCCAAACATCAGTGGTGTCGATGATCTCTGCACAGAGTTGAGCCGATCACATCTTATGATTTTGTAGGCGTCGTCTGTCAGACATAAACACGTTTGTAGCAGGTCGGTAGCACAGGATAAGAGTTGCAGTCGGAGGGCTGACGGTATTTTAACTATCTGGAGTGACCGCAGCACTTTGACAAAATGAAGTGTCCATTAATGCTCTAATCCTCCGCCAAGGTTGAGAAGGTGTGACCTTGCCAAGTGGTAGTTCGTGCACTATTTGAGGAATTGCTTCTCGCTGGGTTCTCGACAATTGTTCAAGAACTGTCGATTTTGCACGTTTAAAGTGGTCCTTCGTTGGTGCCGTGAGGATGACATCGGACTTAAAATCCATTGCTCATGTAGAGCTGTAAGCAATGTGAGGAACCGTGCTTCATCAGATAGCAGATAGCATGCCATGAACATTAAAAATGCTGTCTGCTAGAGAAAACCATGTCTTTGGACTGTCCTTAGTAAGTGGTGGCAGTTGTGGTAAATGTCCCTGGAAAGACCGCAGAACAGATGGAGCAAACACTGATGTAGGTGTTAAGACTGTAGAGGCTGGCGCTGTATCTGGACTCTCAACTTTATACTGTCTCTGAGGTACGTGCATATAAAGCGGCGGGGCAGGTGCAGCAGCAGACACGACCGGCATGGTAGAAATGGGCATGGCTGTCAAAAAATTCTGAGTGCACAACTTAGTGCACTGTGCATTGCTTACAGATTCAGGGAAACTAAAATGCTCCATGTAGGAGCACGAGGCTGAAATGGTGAAAGTCGGTTTGTTCATTAGAAAAGTTCACTGCTGCTGTTGCACTGGGTTGAGCACTCATGGCTTGTCATCAAATTGAACGAGCTTATCTGTATATGTCAGCACTGTGGCATCATGGGCTGTAGGTTAAGATCAGCAAGTGTAACAGATGGGTCACGCAACATCACAGAATGTTCATGCACAGAAAAGGCACTCGATGGAGTGACATTATGTGTAAAATGTCCTGGGAAATGTTCGTGGGGCATAGAAACTAGTGCAGCAAAGTTCATTGTCTGCACTGTTTGTTGAAATAATTGTGCCGGTGATGAAGCAAACTGTTTACAGTTTTCAGATTTCACATTACTCGAAGCAGCATTGTGGCAAACTGGAATGGGAGAAATGATGTGGTGGATGCAGTCAGTTGCTGTGTCATAGCAATCATTGTTCTCAACCACTACACAAAAATTGCCTGAATAACAGAAGTTCACTGAAAACATGCAACATGTGATCACCAGGGTGGGTGTGTGGGAGATTTGTTGCAAAATAACAACCCAAACACCACTTTAATTTATTATCAGTAACACATTTACACAGGTCAACTGCACAGTTCAACAATAAACAAGAGACTGCCCGACTCCTCAGTTCGGGCCAAACGTCTTACTTAGTACAGATTATTCACATTATTCAATACATCAAACTGCCACATATTCATCCTATATATTTTTGAGAGTGTTTTCTAAATCTTTGCTTAAACATTGGGATGATTCAAAGAAAACTGATTTAGCCCTAAGGTATTTGGAAAGGAATGGTGCTGGATGGGAACAGCTCATACAGAAGAATGCCCTTCTTGAACATGCTAAGAGGCCAGTCATTTTCACATCAATCATAGGGAAACACAGAATGTCCTGGGTTCAGGACAAGGCTTGAGGACTCCACCAAACGCTACTAAATGTCCCAAATCTAAGCTTAGATAAACTTCTAGGTTTAGAGTGACTAATGGAGCCCTTTACTTTAATACTAATCAGGTATCTTGGAGAAACAAAAACACTACCTTTACTGTACCTTTTAAAAATAATTTTCTTGCATTTAATTGAAAACCACAAAGAGTGGAACATGTCCACCAGATCCTCTGCTCCCACTGTGTTACATGTGCCAGCTAACACAGGGGTAGTGGAGGATCAGAGCGCAGCACGGGAAGAATTGGTAAACAGCACAAAATGAGAGACATAGGCATCTTACAAGGGTTGGATAATAAGTAGTGGCAGCAGTGCCGTATCGTGAAGTATGTGTGTCGAATGCCATCCACGCTCTCTGCAGCTGACAGCAGAAGGTCAGTTGGAGTAGTGCAGTGAGGGGTCATGGCTGTGTTTGAGTCAGTCGCAGTGTGCATGGTCTGACAGAGTGGCAAACCAGTTCAAGTGCCGTAACTGTATGTTTAGGAAACTAGAACAATGTGTGTGGGTGGATTAAGACTGAAGTGGCACACGGTCAGTTACATGGAAAAATTTTCAGGGACTGCATCAGCTGTGTAGTTATGCAGCAGTGCCATATTATACACCGTCGAGATGGGTGATAGTACTTTGGGATTGCGAAGATGTCATTCAAGATCGGGCCCATTTGACCCCCATGGGTAACATGACATTTGAGCTCCTTGCCTCCCTGCTGGATGTGGATCCCCAATGAACTGCGCATGAGTTAGCCTCAGAGGCAGGGTTGTGCCACAAACCAGTGCTGATATTCTTGGGTTCCACAATACTGCAGCTTGCTGGGTACCACATTCAATGACCAAGGGGCAACAGTGGCATCATTATGCACTTGCAGATGAATTGCTCAATCGCTACCACAGGGAGGTTGAAGACTTCCTTGGAAAGATTGTTATTACGGACAAAAAGTGGGCTTGGTCATACAAACCGTTACTAAAATGGCAATTCAATTAATGGAAATGCTCTGGTTTTCCTAGTCCACAGAACATGTGCCATGAATCAGCTGATACCAAAGTGCTGGTTATTTTGGCTTACAATGTCCGTGGCTTAATCCTGCATCATATTTTACTTCAGGGACAGACAAGTCACTGTAGCCTACTGCTGCAGTTTTCTTATGACATCACCATCTTCCTGCACTGAGAAGAAAGCACAGCATCTTCTGGCACTCCATCCCGTCATCCTTCGTGACAGTGCCAAACCCTGTGCGGGAGTTCTTGCATATGTGGGGTGAGAGATGCTAGTACATCTGTCATAATAATAAAATATGGGTCCAGCCTCTTCATGGCACACACCATAATACAAGAGAAAACATCATCCATGCATAGGGCAGTCCTTGCAAGACATCAACAGAGATGGATACACTGATGGCATATGTTCCATCTGTGTGGGGGAAGACAACTGAGATGCAAGGTGATTATACACTGGGGTGACAAAATCATGGCATAGTGGTATTCACATTCAAATGATGGTAGTATCACATACACAAGACGGTAAAGTGCAGTACATTGGTGAAGCTGTCATTTGTACTCTGGTGATTCATGTGAAAATGTTGCTGACATGATTGTGGCCACATGAAGGGAATTAACAGTCTTTGAACATGGAATGGTAACTGGAGCTGGATGTGTGGGACATTCCAATTTGGAAATCATTAAGGAATTCAATAGTCCATGATAAACAGTGTCAAGAGTGTGCTGAGAATATCGAATTTCAGGTATTACATCTCTCCAAGGACAACGCAGTGGCCAACCACCTTCACTTAACAACCAAGAGCACATCGTTTGAATAAAGTTGTCAGTGCTAACAGGCAAGCAACACTGCGTGAAATAATGGCAGAAATCAGTGTGGGACATATGACGAATGTATCCATTAGGACAGTGCAGCAAAATTTGGCATTAATGGAATACGATTGTAGACGACTGAGACGAGTGCCTTTGCTAAGAGCACATCACCTGCAACATCTCTCCTGGGCTCGTGACCACTTTGGTTGGACCCTAGATGACTGAAAAACTGTGGGCTGGTCGGACGAGTCCCAACTTCCGTTCATGAGAGCTGATGATACAATTCAAGTGTGAGACAGACCCCATGAAGCTATGGACCCAGTTTGCAACTAGGCACAGTGTAAGCTGTTGGTGGCTCCGTAGTGGTGTGGGCTGTGTTTACATGGAATGGACTAAGTTCTCTGGTCAAACTGAACCGATCATTGACAGGAAATTGTTATGTAAGGCTACATGGAGACCATTTACATCCATTCATGGACTTCATGTTCCCAAATAACGATGAAGGTTTTATGGATGAAAATGCACCATGTCACTGGGCTATTAGTTTGAAGAACAGTCTGGACAGTTTGAATGAATGATCTGGTCATACGTTGAACAATAATGGGACATAATCAAGAGGTTAGTTCATGCACAAAATCCTGCCCCGGCAACACTTTTGCAGTTATGTATGGCTAAGAGGCAGCAAGGCTCAATATTTCTGCAGAGAACTTCCACATCGAGTTGCTGCACTAAGCACGGCAAAAGGAAGTTTGACGCAATATTAGGAGGTATTCAGTGACTTTTGTCACCCCAATATACTGAGAACGTGTAATACAGTAACATCTGTTAATGAAGTCTCTGACCCAGATATATATTTGTAGTAATCCTGGAACAGTAGAAGGAACTGCAAAACATTTTACTCGGACATAAGGAAGTATTATCTGATAAACCACAGATAATTGGTGAATATGTATGTAGATTTAAGATAAGGGATGATAAGCCTTTCTTCTGCAAACTATATCCTATGCCTACGAGTCTTTGTGTAGTGGTCCAAGAAAAACACAAAAGATGATCGACAACAGTATTATTGAATGCAGTTTAAATGTATACAATAATCCTTTCTTAATGGTGGAAAAACTGGCCAGAGGCATTCATTTAGTGTCAGAGGCACACACTTTAAACAAGTGTCTTGAACAGAGCAGGGTAGGCCTCTAAGTACAGAAGAATTATTGTCAATGTTTGAGGAAGGCAGTTTTTCTAGCTTAATGGATTAACCACTGGCTGCTGGCAGGTACCCCTGCGCAAAGCATCTAGAACATATATGGCATTCCTGATAGAAAGGCTTGTGATAGGGCATTCCACCGTCTGAAGTCTTCTCTCCTGACGCCGGCTCACCTTGTCCCTTATGACCCCACCAAGCCTCTCACCTTGGCTGCCGATGTGTCAGACTACAGTGTGGGAGCTGTCTTGTCTCAGATCATCAGCGGAGTTGAGTGCCCGGTGGCCTTCATCTCCAAAATGCTGTCCCCGTCCCAGCTTAACTAGATCCAAATTGAGATGGAGGCCTCGGCCGTCATCCTTGGGTTTAAGGAATTCCGTGATTTCATCTACAGCTGTCACTTGCCATTTGCCTTTCCGTAAGTAAACACCATATTGGCAAGCTCTCGATTCAAATATGGAACCATTGTGTATAATGCTGTATCACATCCATTACAAGGAGAGTCAACAAGAGAAGTGAATCGGATACAACATTACCAATTGCAATGGCAGGAGAGGGTGCTAGAGCATGACGTACGACGAACAGTACCACCCTATGGGAGGAAACCACGCATACTGTAACTATGGCTGATGGTACAGTAAGTATTAGACCACAGTGTCTGTAACAAAGTTTGATGGAATAAATGGTCTCTAGCATGGAAACCGTGCATTTCTGGACATATGTTTATTAGACCTTTTTTGTTCCATGTCCTCTTATCAATCAATCCCTGAAATTTGTACACCATGGAAAAAGTCACAGATAATGGAACACAGTTTGTAAATAATAGCTTTAAGGAGTTTCTAGCATGGGAAGGTATCAGACACGTCACTATTTCTAAGCATCATCCCAAGTCCAACCCATTAGGAAGCAAAATGAAAAAAACTGGAAGATTGTGTCACACATACTGTTCTACTAGCCACACTGCCTGGGCAGTGTATCTAATGAATTACCTCATTTATTTATACATCTACATCTACATTTATACTCCGCAAGCCACCCAACGGTGTGTGGCGGAGGGCACTTTACGTGCCACTGTCATTACCTCCCTTTCCTGTTCCAGTCGCGTATGGTTCGCGGGAAGAACGACTGTCTGAAAGCCACCGTGCGCGCTCTAATCTCTCTAATTTTACATTCATGATCTCCTCTGGAGGTATAAGTAGGGGGAAGCAATATATTCGATACCTCATCCAGAAACGCACCCTCTCGAAGCCCGGACAGGAAGCTACATCGCGATGCAGAGCGCCTGTTTTGCAGAGTCTGCCACTTGAGTTTGTTAAACATCTCCGTAATGCTATCACGGTTACCAAATAACCCTGTGACGAAACGCGCCACTCTTCTTTGGATCTTCTCTATCTCCTCCGTCAACCCGATCTGGTACGGATCCCACACTGATGAGCAATACTCAAGTATAGGTCGAACGAGTGTTTTGTAAGCCACCTCCTTTGTTGATGGACTACATTTTCTAAGGACTCTCCCAATGAAACTCAACCTGGTACCCGCCTTACCAATAATTAATTTTATATGATCATTCCACTTCAAATCGTTCCGCACACATACTCCCAGATATTTTACAGACGTAACTGCTACCAGAGTTTGTTCCGCTATCATATAATCATACAATAAAGGATCCTTCTTTCTATGTATTCGCAGTACATTACATTTGTCTATGTTAAGGGTCAGTTGCCACTCCCTGCACCAAGTGCCTATCCGCTCCAGATCTTCCTGCATTTCGCTACAATTTTCTAATGCTGCAACTTCTCTGTATACTACAGCATCATCCGCGAAAAGCCGCATGGAACTTCCGACACTATCTACTAGGTCATTTATATATAGTGTGAAAAGCAATGGTCCCATAACACGCCCCTGTGGCACGCCAGAGGTTACTTTAACGTCTGTAGACGTCTCTCCATTGATAACAACATGCTGTGTTCTGTTTGCTAAAAACTCTTCAATCCAGCCACACAGCTGGTCTGATATTCCATAGGCTCTTACTTTGTTTATCAGGCGACAGTGCGGAACTGTATCGAATGCCTTCCGGAAGTCAAGAAAAATAGCATCTACCAGGGAGCCTGTATCTAATATTTTCTGGGTCTCATGAACAAATAAAGCGAGTTGGGTCTCACACGATTGCTGTTTCCGGAATCCATGTTGATTCCTACATAGTAGATTCTGGGTTTCCAAAAACGACATGATACTCGAGCAAAAAACATGTTCTAAAATTCTACAACAGATCGACGTCAGAGATATAGGTCTATAGTTTTGCGCATCTGCTCGACGACCCTTCTTGAAGACTGGGACTACCTGTGCTCTTTTCCATTCATTTGGAACCTTCCGTTCCTCTAGAGACTTGCGGTACACGGCTGTTAGAAGGGGGGCAAGTTCTTTCGCGTACTCTGTGTAGAATCGAATTGGTATCCCGTCAGGTCCAGTGGACTTTCCTCTGTTGAGTGATTCCAGTTGCTTTTCTATTCCTTGGACACTTATTTCGATGTCAGCCATTTTTTCGTTTGTGCGAGGATTTAGAGAAGGAACTGCAGTGCGGTCTTCCTCTGTGAAACAGCTTTGGAAAAAGGTGTTTAGTATTTCAGCTTTACGCGTGTCATCCTCTGTTTCAATGCCTTCATCATCCCGGAGTGTCTGGATAGGCTGTTTCGAGCCACTTACTGATTTAGCGTAAGACCAGAACTTCCTAGGATTTTCTGTCAAGTCAGTACATAGAATTTTACTTTCGAATTCACTGAACACTTCACGCATAACCCTCCTTACGCTAACTTTGACATCATTTAGCTTCTGTTTGTCTGAGAGGTTTTGGCTGCGTTTAAACTTGGAGTGAAGCTCTCTTTGCTTTCGCAGTAGTTTCCTAACTTTGTTGTTGTACCACGGTGGGTTTTTCCCGTCCCTCACAGTTCTACTCGGCACGTACCTGTCTAAAACGCATTTTACGATTGCCTTGAACTTTTCCCATAAACACTCAACATTGTCAGTGTCGGAACAGAAATTTTCGTTTTGATCTGTTAGGTAGTCTGAAATCTGCCTTCTATTACTCTTGCTAAACAGATAAACCTTCCTCCCTTTTTTTATATTCCTATTAACTTCCATATTCAGGGATGCTGCAATGGCCTTATGATCACTGATTCCCTGTTCTGCACATACAGAGTCGAAAAGTTCGGGTCTGTTTGTTATCAGTAGGTCCAGGATGTTATCTCCACAAGTCGGTTCTCTGTTTAATTGCTCGAGGTAATTTTGGGATAGTGCACTCAGTATAATGTCACTCGATGCTCTGTCCCTACCACCCGTCCTAAACATCTGAGTGTCCCAGTCTATATCTGGTAAATTGAAATCTCCACCTAAGACTATAACATGCTGAGAAAATTTATGTGAAATGTATTCCAAATTTTCTCTCAGTTGTTCTGCCACTAATGCTGCTGAGTCTGGAGGTCGGTAAAAGGAGCCAATTATTAACCTAGCTCGGTTGTTGAGTGTAACCTCCACCCATAATAATTCACAGGAACTATCCACTTCTACTTCACTACAGGATAAACTACTACTAACAGCGACGAACACTCCACCACCGGTTGCATGCAATCTATCCTTTCTAAACACCGTCTGTACCTTTGTAAAAATTTCGGCAGAATTTATCTCTGGCTTCAGCCAGCTTTCTGTACCTATAACGATTTCAGCTTCAGTGCTTTCTATCAGCGCTTGAAGTTCCGGTACTTTACCAACGCAGCTTCGACAGTTTACAGTTACAATACCGATTGCTGCTTCTACAGTTGAGGTAATGAAATGGAGGTTCAGTGGGGAACTATTATTAATCCGTTTTTACATGGCCATAAGCCATACTATAATATACTAATAATGATACTAATGATATACACTACTGTGTGGGAAGACAATTAAAAAAGCAAGCCCGACACTAATTGCAGAAACATAATCATCATGTGATTATACCTAATTTTCATGTACATGATTTGGTGCTAGTAGAAGTTCACCATCTGAGTTCAAATCTAAGAAAATAAATGAGCAAGTTTTTCATTTCTATGAAGATCCTTACAAAATAATGGGTGTTCCACACCCGAAGGCAGTTTTTCTGGTCAATCCAGTAAATGGTAGAGATAAGGAATTGTGACTGAATTTTCTCATGTTAAGAATTGAGAAGTAGCGAGTTGTTTTACTTGGTAAAAAACTTTTTATAGCCAAGTTCGTATCAATATTTCTTTATTTTCAACAACCAATTTCGACAGACTTTGCTACCTTCCTCTATCCTTCAAAAACTTTTGTTATAAAATGTGTTCATTTTGAGTTGGAACACCTCATGCCAAGCTGTCATATTAGAGGAGAAAATTTAGTACATCATATGAAGGTTTGACAGAAATAAAACATTTTCAATCAAAAAGCACCTTGTGCACATGGCCATGTCCATATATGCAGAACACTCCACCTTAGATTGTGCTGTGGCTGCCCACTTCATACATCGTAGCGCCTACTGCATGGGCATCCCACTCCACGTCCCACCAACACGGGATGCATGCATCACAGAGCATATATTCACCAGGAAAACCTACATCATCTGTGTTGTCAACACAAATATTTACTCGTGGCCACAACACAACACCAGGTCTCCACCAATGGCCGCCAGGGACCGCTACCTGTTCACAGAGCCCGCAGAACAGCTTCACCAGAGGTCGCACTAAGCCCAGGAATGACTTTGATATACCAGTCACGTGATCACAAATAGTTCTGCCAAACGGGCTTTACAGGGTGGCACACTGCTGGCAAAAGGCAGTTCAATGTGCCGCTTGGTAGTATACAGAGCTCCCACCCCAGCAGCCGTGGCCAGACACCTCTTCTAGCAGGCCGACCTTTTGCAGATGGACTTGGTATAGTTTACGAACATCATGACATTATAGAATTGTTTATTGTGATTGCTCCCTATGAAGAGTTAGGTCTTTTCTATTATTATTTGTTATTTTACATTTGTGTTGATCCGAAATTGGGATTGAGTCTGCTGCTCTTTTGGAGATTGTATTATTGTTTTGTTTTGGTGAGTCCAATAAATTGTTTTTGGACTTGCGTTTTTCACATTTCTTTTCTGCTAGCGCAGATACTTTGTCATACATGGAATGGATTGCTACACTGCAAGGTCTGTCCCATGACTGTCATTTTTTCTGCGGCAACCCACATTGCGAGCAGTCTTATGGTTCGGCACTCATTTGTGATATGATTCTTGTCCGTGCCCCAGATTAATATACCTTACGGACTGATCATCTGAAGTTGAAATATCCCTCTTTAGACATCTGTTTATCCATTATCCATGTTCACAAGCAGTCCTTTCACTCTGCTTCCACGCTGCAGTCCTCAGCGCGGCTCTTCACCACCTGCCCCCCGCAATGCCGGTTCACATCACTGCAGCCACAGCAACAGCAACTGTACCGGGCACCCCCTCCTGAGGCCGCACCCACCCTCCAGGACCAGGGTGCCGGTCCCCACCTGCACCAATGGCAGCCGCAGTGGCAGCAGCAACAGCAGCAGCGACAACAGTTGCCCTCCTGTAGTCAATGCTTTGTCACACATCAAAGGCAAGATACGAGGGTTGTTTTCTAAGTAAGGGCCGTTCGCGCGTATAGTCCCGTAGTTCGCGCGGATGCCGCAACAAGCCACCGCGCCACTTGGCGGCATCCTTCCCGTTCACACTGATGCAAGTTGCAGCTCTGTAGCTGACGTGTACGCATCGCTGTCCTACTTTATAATGTTTACGATTATTGAATTGCCTGCCGCGCGTGAGAGACGGTCAGTCATACGTTTCTTGACCGCGAGAAGCCTATCAGCTGCAGAAATTCATCGTCAGTCAACAGAAGCTTATGGCTTGAATCCAATGAGTGAAGGTAAAGTGTGTCAATGGGTTAGAGAGTTTCGTCCATGACGAAGAACACTCAGGCCGGCCCTCTGTGATCACTGATGATTTGGTGGCTGCAGTCGAAACAAAGATTAGTGAGGACAGAAGATTCACAATTGTTCTCGGTGGGTACCCAGACTCCTCACAGAGGACCTCAAAGGGAAGAGATTTGCCACTTCATTGGACTTTTTGATTCGTTACGAGGAAGAAGGGGATGACATGTAGAGTCAAATTGTCACTGGAGATGAAACATGGGTATCCCATATCACTCCCCATAGCAAGCGACAATCGATGGAATGGCGACACACAACCTCACCCATCAAGGTCAAAGCCAAACAGACGCTGTCAAAGCGCAAGATTATGGCAACTGTGTTCTGGGACCGGCGTGGTGTTTTGCTAGTGGACTTTATGCCATGAGGAACGACAATCAACTCAGATGCCTACTGTGCAAGTGTAAAGAAGCTCCGCAGAGCAATTCAGAACAAAAGGTGCCGCATGCTGACAAAAGGAGTTTTGCTCCTGCACGATAACGCTAGGCCTGACACCTCTCAAAAGACTCGGGATTTGATTGATTCTTTTGGCTGGGAAGTTTTGGACCATGCACCATACAGCTCCGACCTTGCTCCTAGTGATTTTCACCTTTTCCGGTACCTGAAATACCATCTTGGTGGGCAGCGCTTCAATGACGATGATGAAGTGAAAGCGGCCGTGAACTCTTGGCTGTTGGAGCAGGCGGCCGAATTCTTTGAAGAGGGAATTAAAAACTTAGTTGTACAGAATGACAAGTGCTTAAATAAACAAGGCAACTATGTAGAAAATGGGTAAAAGTGTGTAGAATCAAAAAATAAGAGTTTTTTTACAAAAATATTTGTATCTTTTTTAAAAAATAAAAACGGCCCTTACTTAAAAAACAACCCTCGTAGCTGCTTCCAGAGGGTGACCTGTTTGGCCTGCGGAAAGCAAGGCCACAAAGCTGAGGTCTGTCGGTCAGCATCGTTGATGGTCATGGATGACACTGCTTTGGACACCTCCGACTCTGTAGTGGATGAGATTGACCCAATGCCACCTATTTCCTTCATGTAGTCTGTTTTTCCATGCATGATGGCAGTGATCACTCTGACTGTGCGGTTGAATGGCACTCCTCTCCCTTTCCAAGTGGATACGGGGTCCTTTGCCACCCTCATTAATGGGAATTCCCATGATCAGTGGGGTTCACCACCACTTGGCACATTCCATACTTCCTTGTAGAGCTACAGCAATGACTTCATCCGACCATAGGGGTGGTTCTTGGCTTGAATCCAGTACCTCACTCACAATGTCACAGCCCGGGTTTTAATTCTCGCCACCCCCAAGGCCACCAGCTTATTGGGAATGGATCTTTTTCTGTTACTGGGCCTCAGATACATGACTCAGACCCGGCTGTCCATTCGTCAGCAGACAATCACTTGTAGCACCAGCTTCTGGATGACATCCCAGACATGTTCTGTGCCACATCTCCACGGGTCACCTGATTCGAAGCCCCGAAATTCCATAAGGCTTGCTTGGTACAGTTTGCCCTCCATGACAAACTGCAGCAGGAGCTTCGTCACCTAGAGGCTGAGGGCATGCTGACCCTGGTCCACCATAGTCGTTGGGCTACACCCATCATGGTCCTTGAGTAGCTCAATATTTCTCTTCGCATTTGTGGGGATTTTAAGACGACTATCAACACTCAGTCTGTTACTGTCTCCTATCCCACACCCAAGGTTGACAACATCCTATTCAGGCTGGGTGGCGGCAAGGTGTTTGCTGAAACTGACCTCTAGTTGCCTTCGGACAAGTCATTGAAAACAATCTCAGTAATCAATACCCCTTTCGGGCTCTTCCATTACAACTGCCTCCTGTTCAGGGTTGCCAGTGCTCTGGCCATCTTCCAGCGCTATTTGGAAACACTGACAAGAGACATTCCAGGGATGGCTAACTACCTTGATGATATCTCAGTCGCTGGTGTCTCCACCCCAGACTTGGCCTGCAACCTTCGGCATCTCTTCCATGTTCGTCAGGGTGCTGGCTTATTTTCCATCAAGGAGAAATGTCTTTTTTCTGTTTCTCAGGTGACCTACCTCAGCCATATTTTGAGTGCTAATGGCATTCGACTGACACCCCAGTATCTCAAGGCTATTCAGCAGCTGTCACCCCAAAGGACATCTCCCAGCTCAAGTCAGTCCTGGGTCAACTCGTCTTATCCCACATGCCATGGCTCTGGCGGAACGCCGGCCAGTGTGGCCGAGCGGTTCTAGGCGCTTCAGTCTGGAACCACGCAACCGCTACGGTCGCAGGTTTGAATCCTGCCTTGGGCATGGATGCATGTGATGTCCTTAGGTTAGTTAGGTTTAAGTAGTTCTAAGTTCTAGGGCACTGATGACCTCGGACGTTAAGTCCCATAGTGCAAAGAGCCATTTGAACCATTTTGAACCCTGTCGGAACCCCTTGACCACCTTCTCCTTAAGAATGTTACCTGGGACTGGTTGCAGGCTTGTGATAGGGTATTCCACCATCTGAAGTCTTCTCTCCTGACGCCGGCTCACCTTGTCCCTTACGACCCCACCAAGCCTCTCACCTTGGCTGCCGATGCATCAGACTATGGTGTGGGAGCTGTCTTGTCTCACATCATCAACGGAGTTGAGTGCCCGGTGGCCTTTGTCTCCAAAATGCTATCCCCGGCCCAGCTTAACTAGAGCCAAACTGAGATGGAGGCCTTGGCAGTCATCCTTGGTTTTAAGGAATTCCACGATTTCATCTACAGCTGTCGCTTCACCTTATACACTGATGACAAGCCTCTCGTCTTGTTGTTCAGCGCTATGTCTGCCATCCCCACCAGGACTGCTCACTGCCTCCAGCACTTGGGCGTTGTTTCTCACAGAATATTCCTACGACATCCGTTTTCGAACCACAGCTCTCCATGCCGACATGGATCTTCTCTCTAGTCATCCGGTGGGCGCCAACCCTGAGTTCCATGCTGACCCAGTTGCCTGTTTCCACCTGGATGATGCCGCGTCTGAGGTAATAGCTGATTTGCTGCTGGATGCCAAGCTAGTCACACATTGCACAGCAGATGACCTGACACTCTGGGCACTGATGCACCACGTTCAGCATGGGTGCTCATCAGACTGTCGTCAGCTGCCACAGCTGGAGGTCCGGGCCTATTGGCACTGCTGCCAGGACTTGTCTGTCAGAGATGGGGTCCTCCTCACCTTGGGTGATAATGATCGTTGGTGGGTTGTGCTGCCACACTCCCTCCACCAGCAGGCCTTGGAGTGCCTGCACGTTGGTTATTAGGGGATTGTGTAACGAATAAATGGCTTGCCCGCCAGCATGTCTACTGAAGGGGGATGGATGCCGCCATCAACCAGATAGTGGGTGATGTCCCTCTTGTCAATGGCACCAGTTGGTGGCTCCTCACCGCCTGTTCCTGTAGCCTCCTGCTGCTTCTCCTTGGTCCCGTTTGCACTTTGATTTCATGGGCCTGTTCCTCGGCTCCTCCTGGCTTATCCTTGGGGATACAGGCAGTGGGTTTCCTTATGTCTCCTGCATGGCCTCCAGAACATCCACCCATACCATCTGAGCTCTTTCCCGCGTATTTGCCATTGGGGGCCTTGCACACACACTGGTGACCACTAATGGCCCTCATTTTACATCTGCTGAATTTCTCTCTTTCTGCATCTCCCAAGGCATCCAGTTGATTCATATCACTTCCTTTCATCCTGCGTCTAACACAATAGCCAAACAGTTTGTCCATACATTCAAAGTGCAGATGTTGAAATTGCATTCCCAACACTCCCTGGACGAAGCCCTTACCATCTTTGTTTCCTCCTACCTGTCCACTGTTCAGGATAGGTCATCCCCAGCTGAAAAACTTCACGGCCGCCCCATCAGTCCCCCTTGTCTCTCTTTTCTGTCTTCTTCCCACCCAGATCCTTCGCGTTTGGCACGGGCCTGTTTTTCTCTGCAGGATTCAGTCTCGGAGATGGTGTTCACCCGGAATTGTCCCGGGTCATCCCTGCCAGGGTCTTGTTGCTCATCAGCCACGCTGTGGTGGCAGTCACCCTCGACAATGGCATGGTATGCCAGAAGCACACCAACCAGCTTCGCCTCTGGTGTGGTCCGCAGCCGGCTCCTCTGTCGTCTCCATGGCTGTCGGCCTTCGGGGATAACGGTGCTCCTCTCTCCCGCCCGACCATCGCCGCCATGCCACTGGTGACACCCTACGCGGACCCTCCGGCAGAGATCCCTATGCCCATGGAGGTGGATCCTGCACCTGCAACCGTCACCGGTCTCCTGTCTCCAACGGCCTGGGGCCCAATTTCGAGATGAGCCTTCTTGTCACCCCTAGGGGGATGGGGGGTGGGAGGGGGGAGGGAGGGAGGGAGAGGGGAGGGAGGGAGGTCTACTGTGGCCACCCACTTCATACATCATAGCGCCTACTGCAGGGCATCCCACTTCACGTCCAACACGGGATGCATGCATCACAGGGCATATATTCACCAGGAAAACCTACGTCATGTGTGTTATCAACACAAATATTTACCAGCAGCCACAACACACAACAACAGGTCTCCACCAACAGCTGCTAGGGACCGCTATCCGTTCGCAGAGCCTGCAGAACAGCTTCACCATAGGTCGCAGCTAGCCCAGGAACTACTTTGATAACGCCAGGCACATGATCATAAATAGTTTTTCGTAAGATACATCCTCCAAACGGGCTTTATAGGGTGGCACACTGCTGGCAAAATGCAATTCAACGCACCGTTTGGAAGTATATAGAGCTGCCATCCCAGCAGACATGGCCAGATGCCTCTTCTAGCTGGGCGATCTCTTGCAGATGGACTTGTTATAGTAAACGACCATCTTGACATTGTAGAATTGTTTATTGTGGTCACTCCCCGTCTTTTCTATTACTATTTGTTATTTTATATTTGTGTCGATCCGCAGTTGGGATTGAGTCTGTTGTTCTTTTGAAGATTGTATTGTTGTTTCGTTTTCATGAGTCCAATGAAGTGTTTTTGGATATGTGTTTTCCAGATTTCTATTCTGCTAGCGCTGATACTTCAGATTGTGAATTGAGTTGTACCATATACGACATCTCAGGTAGATCGTCAGTGAATGGAGCATGTCAAGCTAACATAAATAGATGTGCTAATGTGCATTTTACTGTTTATTGTCATTTTAAGACCTAACAATCATCTGTGCACAGTGCTCAAGGCGCTTCTTGATTGTAAATGTTTTATATCTGTCTAACCCTCGATAATGTGCTATATTTTATCCACTACTATGACAACTTGGCACGAGCTGTTCCAACTCACAATGAACACATTCTGTAACAAAATTTTTTGAAGACCAGAAGATGACAACAAAGACTGTCGAAACCAGTTGTTGAAAATAAAGTAGTATTTATCCGATCTTGGATATAGTAAGTTTTTTAAAAATACAGGTTTTATAACCTAGAGATGATAAAAATACATGTAATAGGGCCAAGGTTCAGAGATTTCATGTCCTGTATGAACTACACGGAGGGTTGCCAGCACAGCATTCAGTTGTCCTTTATACTTCTCCCTATTTAGATTTCCATATAACAGTCTTCTTATACTATACCATTACCTTCAAATTTCTGTTTTTCTTTTGTGATCCTATCAGTAAAAGCTCAATAACAAAATACTAGCTATCATTTCACTAACAGCAAAGTGCTTACAGAGTTTCTCTTGCAGATACACTCCTGGAAATTGAAATAAGAACACCATGAATTCATTGTCCCAGGAAGGGGAAACTTTATTGACACATTCCTGGGGTCAGATACATCACATGATCACACTGACAGAACCACAGGCACATAGACACAGGCAACAGAGCATGCACAATGTCGGCACTAGTACAGTGTATATCCACCTTTCGCAGCAATGCAGGCTGCTATTCTCCCATGGAGACGATCGTAGAGATGCTGGATGTAGTCCTGTGGAACGGCTTGCCATGCCATTTCCACCTGGCGCCTCAGTTGGACCAGCGCTCGTGCTGGACGTGCAGACCGCGTGAGACGACGCTTCATCCAGTCCCAAACATGCTCAATGGGGGACAGATCCGGAGATCTTACTGGCCAGGGTAGTTGACTTACACCTTCTAGAGCACGTTGGGTGGCACGGGATACATGTGGACGTGCATTGTCCTGTTGGAACAGCAAGTTCCCTTGCCGGTCTAGGAATGGTAGAACGATGGGTTCGATGACGGTTTGGATGTACCGTGCACTATTCAGTGTCCCCTCGACGATCACCAGTGGTGTACGGCCAGTGTAGGAGATCGCTCCCCACACCATGATGCCGGGTGTTGGCCCTGTGTGCCTCGGTCGTATACAGTCCTGATTGTGGCGCTCACCTGCACGGCGCCAAACACGCATACGACCATCATTGGCACCAAGGCAGAAGCGACTCTCATCGCTGAAGACGACACGTCTCCATTCGTCCCTCCATTCACGCCTGTCGCGACACCACTGGAGGCGGGCTGCACGATGTTGGGGCGTGAGCGGAAGACGGCCTAACGGTGTGCGGGACCGTAGCCCAGCTTCATGGAGACGGTTGCGAATGGTCCTCGCCGATACCCCAGGAGCAACAGTGTCCCTAATTTGCTGGGAAGTGGCGGTGCGGTCCCCTACGGCACTGCGTAGGATCCTACGGTCTTGGCGTGCATCCGTGCGTCGCTGCGGTCCGGTCCCAGGTCGACGGGCACGTGCACCTTCCGCCGACCACTGGCGACAACATCGATGTATTGTGGAGACCTCACGTCCCACGTGTTGAGCAATTCGGCGGTACGTCCACCCGGCCTCCCGCATGCCCACTATACGCCCTCGCTCAAAGTCCGTCAACTGCACATACGGTTCACGTCCACGCTGTCGCGGCATGCTACCAGTGTTAAAGACTGCGATGGAGCTCCGTATGCCACGGCAAACTGGCTGACACTGACGGCGGCGGTGCACAAATGCTGCGCAGCTAGCGCCATTCGACGGCCAACACCGCGGTTCCTGGTGTGTCCGCTGTGCCGTGCGTGTGATCATTGCTTGTACAGCCCTCTCGCAGTGTCCGGAGCAAGTATGGTGGGTCTGACACACCGGTGTCAATGTGTTCTTTTTTCCATTTCCAGGAGTGTATTTTTGCTCATAGAAGTAGAACACGACAGTGATAACAGCATGGGCAAATTTATCACGAGTTTCCTTACACAGGAAACTTCCTCTGAATTCCCATACTAAACAGAGATAACCCCCAAGACCAATAATTTTTGGTAGAGGGCACAACCTCCCCTTAAAATAATATAACAAACATAATTCCCATGATAAGATAGCGAACTCTATGGTCCTATCCTTTTAGAGAGCTTGTGTGTATAATACAGTATATAAAAATCTTTTGGGAATACACACACAAATATGATGTTAATGCAAATATATGAGGGCATTGACAAATTTGAATCAACAAAGCCACTTGTGTTTTACTTGCAGCAACTACATAAAAATGGCACAAACCATACACAATAAAAGAGAAAGAGATTTACGTGTATTTGACAGTGGGACTAACTTGTTACTATGCTTAAGAGGATATATGTGTGTTTCAAATATTAAATGGTTAATCTAGTCCTTATTTAAAACATTATACAAATTTGTATCAGACAGCATGGGGTTGCATTCTCTCTCTCCTTGACTAAATAATTAATTTGTTTGAGGCAAATAGATTAATCCTGGCTGTTAGAGATATCATGTTGACTGGGGGAAGATGAACCAAGGTACCTCTACATGTCAATTAACTGACATGCTAAAATCCAAGTAAGATACAGCTGGGATCCAAACGAGAGCCACATCAGCAAAATACATTTGTAATAAATGAAAATTTTGATTTTTGCGCACAATGCCTAGTCCACACACAAAGAATTAGGGAGCTAGTAAAATTAATTTATGATTACAACAGTTTATCATGGTTATGAAACCTTGATTAAAATAGTTCTAGGTTGGACACATGACAATGATTAGTGTTTACTGGTTCTTTGTGGGTAGTCCACAGGTAATGATTAAGCAATGGCACGACGATGTCATGATTAAAGATGTTAAAATGGAATTATATGAAATAATACTTATTACCAAATGCCATATGGTATGTTAATAGTTTTTAGTTTACGAAGCTTGATAGGAGGCAATGTAAAAGAAAAAGCTGTTGCTATTTCCCTCTGTAAAAACCAAAAATTGTTCTTATAATATTATGAAAAGGATAGCTGCTACTCACCATATAGTGAGATCCTGAGTCGCAGATAGGCACAACAAAAAGACTGTCAGAAAGTGAGTTTTCGGCCATCTGGGTCTTTGTCGGAAGTAGACACAAAACACTTGCGCACGCGTGCGCTGGTAAAAAAACAGCAACTGATGAGAGTTGAGCTGCCAGCCACTAACAATACCTCCACTTTGATGGCTGCTATCCATTCCACACCAAGAAGTCCCTTCCATACACACCAATCACCCACAGTCATTGCATCTATCATAACGAACAGTCCCCCACCAAATATGACAAGTGTCCCTAAATCCTCTGTCTGGCCACAAAGCAGCACCCCTTATGCGACTCAGTACCACCCAGAACTCGAGTAACTAATTTGCATACTTTGCCACAATTCCAGCTATCTGTTGTGCCCTAATACAACAAATATCATCACCACCTGTCCTGCACTGGTATCCGATACTCACATGCCCTACACAGTATTCTTGTCCATCCTACTTCATACCAGCCCCCAACCCCTTGCCCATATTTCAAACATCCTCCCAGTAGCACCTACTCCAGTCCCCTCACAGGCATCTCCTACCTCTACCCAGGGCCAACTGTGACAGCAGACATGAAATCTGCCAACTTACTTTCAACCACAGTGGCGCATTCTACATAGGCATGCCAACTAACAACCCCGTCTGTTTGCGTGAATGACTATTGCCAACAAAGATTGCTTCACAGCCTGTGTTATCTGGATTTTTCCAACCCACTGCAGATATTCTGAATTGTGCAGATGCAACATCCTTCATTCCCATAACCACCAAGCTTCAACCTTTGCTAGTCCCCAGCCTCCATCTGCCTATCCCCTGCCCTGCTCCCACTCCAGCCCACCTTTTATCCTCCCAGCACACCTGCATAGTCCTTTCCCCTTCTCTACTTTTCTCTCACAACCTACTCCCCCCACCACCACAACCACAGCCTCCCATGTTGCACCTAGCAGACCACTACCCAGACCCACATAACTTGCTCACTCCCACAAGCAGAACCAGAATCGTCTCCCATCCCTAACCTATCTCACCCTCTTCTGTACCCCCACTATCCACCAGAACAAAGGTCACTGCGTCAAACTCAGACTCTGTCACAGTCGGGCCTTAGTACCCAGAGATGATAGTGGTCAGGTGTCTGCAGATTGTGCTTATGTGAATGTATGTGGGTTTTTTTTCTCTCTATGTGCTATGTGTGACGAAGGATTCAGTCCAGTAGCTAAATAATATCTAACCGTTTTTCTCATTGTGCCTGTCTGCTACTCGATGCTTCTATATGGTAAGCAGCAATCTTTCCTTTTCATCTTATTGTTAATTGTGATCAAAATGTTATGCAGCTAGAACACTACAGCACAGGTGGGCAACCGGCACCCACAGCCAGCATCTGACGCACGACTGGCTTCAGTCCAGCCCACAGAAGAAATTGGTAAAGTTATTCTTAATTGTTTGTTGACAGGAATTGTCCGTTTCAGTGCTGTATTTTGTTTTTCTATTCTCTCTCTCATATTAGCATTAGTAAATAGTTGTTGTCCATTGTGGATAAATTAGAACACTGCAACTGTTAAAACTGAAGGCAATTTACAATGAATTAGCTGCAAACAGTTGGTCTCATAGGTGTTTTCTCTCACAATTCATTTTCAGTTATTTACATAAAATTTGTGTGTCATGAACATTATTTCTTTACCAACAGTGCTGCACAATTTTGCAATGGAAGTTTTTCAGACAGTTATTGTAAAATGTTGTAAGTAAAGATAAAATCTTCACAGCGCACAAATAAATGTAAACATCAGAAGATAGGGTGAACATAAATTAATGTACTCTCAAAAACTCTGGTTTCGAGGCACAATTTGTTGCAGTGGCACACTGGGGAAAGGGTACCATTCATTCGTATTGCATATTATTCCATAGACATTACCTCACAGACGCTAGAGTTTTTTTATTTTACGCACTAGGTAGGAGTGCTGCCGTCATGTCACATGGCCACAAGCTTAAGGGGACTGGTCTGTGAATACCAGAGGAACCTTGAAAAAATTGTCAGTTTTATAAACAATGTAACTCAAAGAATAAGATCTGTAAACCCATATAACACTTACCAACTTGTTTTGGGAACATTTTTATGCACGAACCACAGCTTCAGCTCTCACTTTTTTTAATTTTTTTTTTTGTTGCAAGTGAAATAAATCATGCCAATTGCTTATGTACGTCATAGGCACACATTACTCAAAATACAAAGTAGGTGGTTTATTTTTTTCATAAATTCTAAAGCTGACTATTGAAAAGATGGTACCAGGGTTTTTATTCAAAAAAAGCATTTTATTTTCAAAGTTAAATCACATGAGTAGTCTACTTTTTAGTTAAACATATTTTAAGATGGTATAAAAAATTTCAGCTCTGTATCTTTAATAGTTTTTAATCAAAGTGTACCAGAACATGAAATATTTTAATTTTTTGGAAATTAAAGGTCTGTATTCATCTTGTTTCCTTTATTGTTGTTCTTCCTTTCTCTTTTTCACACTTATTCTAATTCCTGTGTCTTTGGTGGCTTCCAACACCGACTTTTCTGCTTCAAAGAGTCTCCTTCGGTCGACGGCCACTATAGCTCTATGCATATTTAGTCCACCAGTTACTCCCATCAGTTCCATAACATTAAGCCTTGGCACTGCACCATCATTGAAACATAGAACAGCATCTAGCACACTTTTTTCAAAGTATTTAGTCCTATGAAAACATTTTTGATTTCCTTTCCCATAAACAACAATTGAAACTCTCGTTTGGATTTTGAGTCCTACCATGTAAACATTTCTATAATAAACTTGTGTCACTAATATCCCTATATACAGGTTTTGTAACTTCCATTGTAGCAAATGGCAAAGAATGTTTATGGTTGTGGGTGTGGGTCTCACCCTGAGTAACAGCCCTCTGGTAGCCACACCGTGAATCACTGCCAGGTGGGCAGAGTGCATGGCATGGGTTGTCATCTGTGGAGGATTTATGAAAGAAGATAGCTCATACTGCCTTTTTCCACTCCTCAGGGTAATTTTTATTTTCTTATGCTTGTCCATAATTATACTTCAGCCAGTCTGCTACATCGTCTGTAAGCCGACCACGTCCACTAATGCACTTACCATTAGCTAATTTCTTTCTCTTCAAGTTCTTCAATCTTGTACCTAACATTTTCTGGACATGTTCAACACATCCCATTTTTTCACTTTTTGTGTCAAATCAAGATTTGGATTCACAAACTTTTTGGTACTCTTTGAGTCTCCATCTCCAACGTAATATGTATACATCATACCATATTTTTTCACTGACCTGCGAAATAATTCTTGACACTTTCAGATTCCCTCTACTATAACAACTAAAATTAATCAAACATTTATGATTTTCAGTTGCAGTAACAGCCATGACGGTACTTGGTTATACATTCCACATCAATGACTTTGTCCAAGGAGCTAGCCATCACTACACCATTTAGGGATGCATGGCCTCTTTGTTGCCAGGATGCATCCAGGGGGTCACACATAAATGTCTTACTATCATTCACATACACACTTTCCTAAACAGCATTTTCCATACTATCATTTGTTACTTTTTCTAAAGTCTGTAGAATAATTTTGTTGTACCTGTCAAATCTTGCAGGGGGAGGCAAGACCATAAGAGCGCAGAAAATGTCTGCACTTCTGTACCCTTTGTCTATAAACACCACAGCATAAACAAGTTAAATATTTGTGTTGCACACTCTCTTTCATTACACCAGAAGTACAACCACATTCGCTTAAATCACAAAAATTTCAAACAATTCTTTATTTTGATGCATGTTGTCTTCTGGCACGTATCTCCTCAACTTACCTTCACACCACTGTTGCCACAGTCCTTACACTGCAAAGCTTTATTTATTATTCAGATAAACCGGAGATGTCAACAATAACACAACCTGTATCAATAGTTGGCATCTCTATATTATCATTATTAATATTATTAAGACCATTGTCCAAATATTTCTGTTTTAGTTTCGAAGCACTTGGAGCAGTTGAAGCTGATTCAACTGTTGTATCACGTTGTATTTCAGTATTAGCAGAGTTAATCCGTTTGGGTGAACCGATTTACATAAAAATTTACTTTGTTTAGCATCAAACTTCTTAATTCTTCTTGTTGCTTTCAAGTGGAATAAGAACCTCACGCACACAATTACTTCGCTGTAAACAAAATATTTGCGGCAAAACAACAAAAAACAATGACTACACACTCTGTATAAATGAAAGATAAGCAACAGTAAAGCTTTCACAGGATAGCCAACTTGTTTTACTCGTTCAGGAAACCAGAGAATATTTTAATACAAAAATTAAAAAATGGATTTTTTGACAGTTATTCACATACAAGTCCCCTTGAGCAAGTGTGTGGAGCAGGCCCTGGTTCACCACAGGTTGTTCATGCCTCACCTACACATTAATAGCAAATGAATTAATAAATACATAGGCAAGTTCACCGAACTGTTACACACCCCAAGTGCGTAATATGTGCGTCATCTATGAAGTCATGTGCACAAATAATACTTCTTTTATCAGTTGACACCACACACAGTAGCTCTTATGTTAGTGATGATTTCCCTTACGTGCCTAATCGTACAACACTGTACAGTGCACCTTTAGCTGTGCTGAAAGCCAGTTAACACTAAGGCTCACATTACTGAGAATGTAAATTTCTACATCTATATCTATACTCGGCAAACCACTGTGAGGTGCATGGCAGAGGGTACATCCCATTATACCAGTTATTAGGGTTTATTCCTGTTCCATCCACATATGGAGTGCAGAAGTGAGAAGACTGAGGATGATTAGTATTCAGGGACTTTCACTAAACTTCTTACAAAGCTGACAGTCAAGGAACCACCCACAACTACATGAGCAATAAAGTCATACCTGATATCTTGGATTGTAAGAAATAACAATGCTTCAGACTGAAGAACGATACAGCCCAACTATCTTACTGACTAGAGCACGAGGTCTGGTAAGCACAGGCACACACAAGCAGAGCATCTCTCAATATCTTTAACTTTTTTCCCCATCTGCTCAGCTACTTCGTAAACTTCCTTCTTGTCACCATTCACATCTTCCAACTTCTGGTATTGCGACTGTTCAATGAATACTGTGATATGCCAGAGCCCATTCTGCTTGCATCAGACAAGTATGTGGCAGCAAGTAAAGCTCATTCGAACCCTTAAACTAATTCTTGCACAAGACACATGGCATGCTGAAATAATCCAATGCCACACCATTCTACCAACCTGTTCATTCCCTTCCTGTTGTGCACTCGTACCAAGTACCCAGATTACAAATTTCTTTTGATTGGGAATACATTAAACATACAAGGGAGGACAACAGGTGGATCTTTCTAATTCAAAGGTATGAGTGATCTGCCCTTACTTTTTATCTCTGCCCAAGGAAGGAACTATTAGTTCCGAAAGCTACGAAGGTACTGCCGCAATTTTGTTTATTTACACTAATAGATATTAGAATGTCCCATGTGACACAACACCATTCATTGGGAAGAAAACTACAGCCAATGGATGACGTGTATTGCATTATGATTTACTCTGAATTGAATGTCATGGGTAACTTTCCCACTATTCCTTCTTTCACAACTGGATGGTGATACTGAATGAACTAATTACAGGTGCAAAGTCAACTGAAAATTCAAAGTTGATATCTGGAGCTCGAAGTGGGCACTACACTGTTTTCCTTTAATATGCTCCTCAAGAGCTATGACGATGCTTGATACTGATCTATAATTTATCAGATACACCAAACCACACGATAATTCATTTCAGTTCAGTAGTATCATTTGTTTCATGGCTCACACAGCTGCACTATTGTTATCATATTTAAATCACCAGAATTCAAAATGCAGCTCTTTACCAAGAGTTTGTGTAAGTACTTAAACGACAAATAGATTTATATATTGGAAACTCATAACAGTTCTTGAGCTTCTCTGTTTCTGTGCACCACATATGAGTTGCATGTAAGTGGTTACCTTTCCTAATTCTTGTCTATACCTACTGTAAACAGCTTAATTCCATAATGGAATAAATATTTCCTGGAGTCTTCCACTTGTTTAGTTCATTCTATGTTCAGCATCTAAGGCTCCCCTTCCCTCTATTCTTTCTTTTCAGGTGACACTTAACATTTTTTAGCATAAAGACTTGTAATTGCTTTTAAATTTGTCTCCTTCAATTTGTGGTTTTATTTTTATATCGATTGGTATGATAAAACAATGCAAATAAATACAAAAAATGATCAGAATATTGGTTGAATATTAAAATAACACAAGAAAAACAATTATAAGCTGTTTCCCTGTTTACTCCATTCCACAGGCTCTCCACTGTAGTGGACATGTTGCTATTCAGGATAGCAACATATCCCACTTCCTTTTTACAATGCCAATGAAAGATTGTCGTTCAATTTATGGTGGTAGTGGCAGAGCAAAAACTGTATACTTCGTAAGCACAGTACAACCATAAGGCGCGATGGAAGGTGATTGTTGTACTGGCAGCAAGGAGTTCTTGACACACACACACACACACACACACACACACACACACACACACATATTTACTCTTATGTCGTGAGTTGGGGGTGCCACAGATGCCAAAGACGATGACAACGACTGTTGTTCCAAAAGAAAAAACACAAAAGAAGATTGCACAGAAATATTGGTTAGGTGATTTCATACTTTCCTGGAGATGGTGAAGACGTTCTATATAGATGTAAGTGGCACTGCATAGCAGGACCACAGCTTTAAGCAGTGACACAGATTTAAAGGTAATTACAAACTTATGACTGACAGTTCACATTCACGGAACTGGTACCCTGGTTAAGCACTCTGCAGCAGCAAATACCAGTGCTAACATTACATCACCTTCACCTTCCTCTTCCTCCTCCTCAAATCCTTCATTTGTGAGCATCTCTTGACTACAGAGTGAAAATGGAACACACACTTTGACCCCTTTATTACAAAACTTCGAGAATGTTGTTTAAATGCACATAGACCCTGAGCATGTTTCTAGATGTGTGTTTATGTGACCTGCATATGCACATATCCATCCACACATATACAGACACAAGCAGACATGATGTCTGCTTGTGTCTGTATATGTGTGGATGGATATGTGTGTGTGTGTGTGCGCGCGAATGTATACCCGTCCTTTTTTCCCCCTAAGGTAAGTCTTTCTGCTCCCAGGACTGGAATGACTCCTTAACCTCTCCCTTAAAACCCACATCCTAGTCTCATCATCTTTGTGAATGGTCCCTTCACTGCATGTGTTCCTGTTTCTATGCGTTTGGGCGCTGATGACCACGCTGTTTAGCACCCGAAAACCTCAAACCACACACACACACACACACACACACACACACACACACACACACACACACACTGTACGTATTTGGAAACATTCTAAAACGAAAGCATGTGTGTTTTTAACACAGTTATGTTTTTTTAAATGGACCTCCTATATTTTTTCTTCAGCAATCCATAGCATGACAAAGCAAATACATTAAGTTGGGCACCCTCATTTTCCATTGTTATTGTAAAAATAACCTTCATTCTCACATGTTCCTTTTTTGGAACAAAATGTCTATCATGCTGACAGAAAAGTAAGTAAATTCTTTTTACCTGCAATCATTTGGAAACCTAAATCATCAATTGTATCACAGTCACTTGATAATGTTCCTGAATTCATCATCTTTACAAGAAATACACGCTGCAATGCACAAAAGCACATGGACTTGTACCACTACTAAAATAAATTCCTGCTTGCTTTCTCTAATGCGTCACCATCAAGGTGCACTCTGTTGGTAGCAGGACAAAGCTGGAGCTGCTCACTATGCAAATAAATTAAAAAAAAGACTTGTGTGAGTACGTACGGGAGGATAACTCCATTTTTTGAAAAGTGGACTTGTACACTAGTGAAATAAGCCCTTCATATGAACCATGTACGAGGGCAGTTTTATTTTTTCAACCTCCGAAAAGCTATAAACAAAAGGCTCGTCCACACACTGCTGGCATAACTGAATGGCTCCTTGAACAATTTCAATGCGACATTTTTGATCATTCGCCACACAGTCCTGACCTGGCACTCAGCAACTTTCACCTTTTCTCTGAATTGAAGATGTCAAAACAACGTCAGTGCTCATTTGCTGTCATTGGCGGCACCATTTTTTGAAGAGGGTGTTGCAAAGCTTGTTCACAGGTACGATAAAAGTCTCAATATTTTCGGTGGTTATGTTGAAAAGTAACCATAAGTGTACAAAACTTTTGGTAATAAAACAATTGTTATGGTACACTCAGAGTATGAGCACTACTTGTACTTGGCTGGTTTAAAATGTTTCACTAATCACTTGATCCTTCCTTTGTGTGTGTGTGTGTGTGTGTGTGTGTGTGTGTGTGTGTGTGTGTGTGAGAGAGTCAACTTCATTACAAGACTGCAGAAAATGCAACCTTGAACTGGAACAGAACACAATTAACAAGTGGTTGAGGACGTGAAGTGCCACACACATGTAGTAAAGGATGTTTCACTTCGATGCTATACCAGGCTGCATAGATATTGCAGTGCAAGGCAACATTTTCCGCTGTTACATTCAGAATGTTTGCATATCTTTGTGTGATATAAAAACAAAGATGATGTGACTTACCAAATGAAAGTGCTGGCAGGTCGACAGACACACAAACGAACACAAACATACACACAAAATTCAAGCTTTCGCAACAAACTGTTGCCTCATCAGGAAAGAGGGAAGGAGAGAGAAAGACGAAAGGATGTGGGTTTTAAGGGAGAGGGTAAGGAGTCATTCCAGTCCCGGGAGTGGAAAGACTTACCTTAGGGGGAAAAAGGGACGGGTATACACTCGCGCACACACACACACACACACACACACACACACACACACACACATCCATCCACATATATACAGACACAAGCTTGTATATATATATATATATATATATATATATATATATATATATATATATATATATATACACAAGCTTTAGCAGTCTCAGGGCAAAATAGCGAAGTTTTATTATTTTGACATGAGAAGTTCCACCACAGGGTTCAAGACTGCATATATATAATAGTGGGAAACATTCCACGTGGGAAAAATATATATAAAGAGAAAGATGATGAGACTTACCAAACAAAAGCGCTGGCAGGTCGATAGACACACAAACAAACACAAACCTACACACAAAATTCTAGCTTTCGCAACCAACGGTTGCCTCGTCAGGAAAGAGGGAAAGACGAAAGGATTTGGGTTGTAAGGGAGAGGGTAAGAAGTCATTCCAATCCCGGGAGCGGAAAGACTTACCTTAGGGGGAAAAAAGGACAGCGCCACTCTGGTCGACCTTCAACTGCTCGAAGCGAAGACAACATTATTGACAAAATTTGTGATCCCATCAGTGAAGATCGACGCAGGACAATCGACCAACTCGAGAACTTGTCTGGGTTGTCCTGAAGCTCAATTCAGCGCATCTTGACCATCGATTTGGAGATGCGAAGAGTGGCAGCAAAATTTGTGCCGAAGATTCTTACTGGAGATCAAAGGGATCGTCGCGTTCAAGCCTGTCTCAAAATGAAGGACGCGTTCAAAGATGATCCACAGTTTTTCAGCAAAATCATTACAGGTGATGAGTCATGTTGCTATGGGTATGATCCAGAAAGCAAACAACAGTCATCACAATGGAAGTTAACTGGCTCACCTCGACCAAAAAAAATCTCGACAAGTGAAATCTAACATGAAAACGATGTTGATCTGTTTTTTTGACATGAAACGGATCGTACACTCTGAATTTGTCCCTGAAAACCAGACAGTAAACCAACAATTCTATTTGGAGCTTATGAAACGGCTTCACAGAAGTTTGTCACGAAAACGTCCGGCTTTGTGGGCTTCTAGCGTGTGGTTCCTGCATCACAACAACGCTCCCGCGCACACAGCTCTCAGCGTTCGCCAGTTTTTGGCCTCAACGAAGACGACTACCTTGACCCACGCACCCTGTTTGCCAGATTTAGCACCCTCAGACTTCTTCCTATTCCCGAGGATGAAAAGAGACTTGAGAGGGAAGCGTTTTGCGGATGTGGAAGACGTAAAATGCAGTGTCATGAAAGTGCTAGCAGGTATCAAAGAGGACGAATTTGAAAGGTGCTTCAAACACTGGAATGAACAACTGTATTAATGTTAAAAGGATGTAAACCATCAGCTGTGAAAGCCTGTATCATATGACGCCAGTAGCGCTGCTGCCATATGAAGCTTTCTGCCACACACCTGTCCAGGGACTTCTCTTGCCAAGGCTTTCTGATGCGAGTTTACAGATCTCTACTATTTTTGCTACTCTAATGGTTTTCACTTCAGAGCAAAGTCCACCTCATAATGGAGTTAATGTCAAAATGCCACCGCTTGCAAACCAAGCACTGTGTATCAGTGCAGTTGGGCTGTATCAGCCATTGTTAATGCGCTTTAGCAGTCTCAGGGCAAAATAGCGAAGTTTTATTATTTTGACATGAGAAGTTCCACCACAGGGTTCAAGTAAGACTGCAAAAATGATAAATGATCAGCAACAGCTAGCACCATGTGTCAGATCATCTTTCACCGGAGCACAATTCACTGCTGTGGGCTGCTTTCCATTAAGTGACGTAGGAGTGGTCCTTTCCCCTCACACTGTTCCTTGGTTTGATCTACGCCCTCCTTTGTTATACTCTCAGCTCGTGTCCACATCAAAGTGTCTGCACTCTAGCCATTTTCAAACATTACAATCTCTCTCTCTCTCTCTCTCTCTCGCACACGCACACACACATATTACTGCATGACTTCACTTTCTAATCAGATTTCCTCAGAAATTTCAAATGAAGAAATGGAAGGACTTCTCTCAACTAAACTATCAAACTTCACTTATCTGTTTTATTCTCCTACTTCTCGTCTAAATATTGTATCCATTCTTTTCAATATTTACATTTAAGTTGTCCTAAAATAATGATCGTTCTAAAAAGGTTAATATGGATTTTGATCTCCTCCTGATGTGGAAACACAGTTGCATCATGTTCAGATTTTATTTTTCATTATTTCTACAAAAACATCAAACTCAAATGTAACAACTACACACTTATAACTAATAATATGGAGGGGAAAATGTGTACTTTGGACAATGCATACTGATCAGTCTGATGAACAAGGTATTCTTTGGGTACATCATTTTTAACACAATAAACTGCCTTACAAATAATGGATGTTTAGAAAAAAGAAATTTTTAATATAGACAACATATATAACATATCATATTGTTCTTCATGACACAATCCAACTACTATGGCAAATTGTGTGCAATCCAATACTGCAATATTTATTTCGGGTTCCTACATCCTAGTTTTGAAAGTGGGGGGTGAGAAAAACATACCTCCAGATTGCTGCAATGTAATGGATGACGAGTTACAGGAAAGAAAATTAACCAGCATACACAAGTAATAAGCTGCTTTTTCTGTACAGGAAGATTACAGAATCACTTCTTTCCCACTTTTATGTAACATTCTGCCCAAAATTTCAAGAATAGGAACATTCAAATGAATATTACAAATTTACATCCTTACAGGTAACCAGTTGTAGCATAGAATCCTACACAGCATGAAACACACATACGTTGAGCACCAAACTTCATTTAAATAATGATGTTTGATGCAAGGCACCACAAAATATGGCTACACCATACTGCCATCATCTGACAACACTTTTTAAACAATCAAGGCAAGTGATTCAACATATTTGAAGACATTTAGGCTCACTAGAAGACAGTTCTGTTGACAACATTTCACAAGACTTTGCTAATGAATGTATTGCCACTGTGTGCCTAAACCACTGGTGTCATCACTTTTGGGCAAGGACAGAATGAAATATTGCTAGAAGCAAGCCTGTAAAACATTTTGTATCCAATGTATCTAACCTTGTGCAAAATATAAATCATCAATTATAGCTAACCTGCCGATACAAAAAAATAACCTTTCTTAATAGCTCTGTAATTCACAGTTACTATAAACCAGAATACATCAGCATTACATTCAGTTTTCAAGGTGTTAAATGTGACTAATTATGAACATCAGATCTTGAACATCAGATTTTAATTTGTGTAATTTACCAATACGTCACAATGAGAACACAAGTTGAATATGAGTCTTAAATGAATGAAATATGTACTGTTTCTGTGTAGTCACAGACTATCAAATCAATCCAGTACATGGTTTAAATAAATATAATCAGAAGTATAAAATGCTACCTCATTTCACATAGTTCAGAGACCAGATTATTTTTATGGATGGCCCCAGAACTTCTGCACTATACCCATCTCTGTGCGTACTTTCTTACACATCAATTATTAAAAAATGTACCTGTCAAAACTATGTTTTCCACCTTCACAGTCTTTCTGAGTTAAAAGGAAAAAACTCAAGTCACATAACAATATCACGATTCAGTGGAGCATTAGGAACTGTCAGGACGACGCAGCAGGCCTAATCTTCACCCGGTGCATCACGAGAATTGACATCATCTCCTCCTGGACTACTGCCAAATGGAGAATCACTTGTGGCTTCTGCAATGTTCTCAGATTTAGCTCCACAGCTGTTGCTCCCTGGCTCGAAAGGATAGTCTTGCATTTCTTGCACATTCGATAGTTCAGTTGCACTAAAATTTTCCGTCTCAATATCTGAAAAAAGTAAGAACAAATTGTTTTTACTTCATGAGGTACCGAAGAGTTGAGAGGAGATAAAACCTTAGTGAAGAGAAGATAAACCATGGATATAAGAGTGTCATTGACAGTAATTAAAGACACACTCCACTTCATCTTACCAGGTTTCTGCTCAGTCACAGGTTCAGTCACTGTCTCTGCTCCTCCACCATCATCTTTGGCTTCAGTAGGTGGTGTAAATTTCTATAAAAGAAATATTGTTTATCTATGCAGCTATTCACAGTAAGTAATACTAACTATTAAACAGTATTATTTGACTGATTTGGAAAAACCAATCCTGTGCAATTCTACAGTCTTGCCAGTGCATACATTAAGTGCAATATTTGCAAGTCTTAGACTAGAATCAACATTTCTGTTCAAACAAGATAGGTTAAAGGGAAGGGAGAGACGGAAGGGGAGGGGTACGGCATAGTAAAGCTCACGCAAAAATGAAGTAGATGGATAGAAAAAAAAATGGAAAACGCTGTCTGCACACAGCATTTCCTTATTTCAGTTATCTCCTTTTTCCTTTCCGACTAATTTTAAGTTTTGTTACCATAAAGAAACCACAATTATGCCAAAATGAGAGCAATTTGTCTTCCCCACACTCACCTCCTAATCATTACCTACTCCTTCCTGGATTCATCTTTTCTTTCTTGTTCTTACATTTACACTTCCCTCTAGGATCACAATCTCCCCTTCCCCTTTCTTCCTGCCTGTCTAGTGAAGTGTGCACAGTTTACTACATATGTATTGAGTAAGTATTTCCATTCTGGAATTTCAGTTACTTATACATGCCACATATAAAAAATATGCCAACAATCTATCCCAGGTAACAGCTTACTACAACTGTGGTTCCTTTTTATTATCAAGCAACAGTTTAGGGCTACATGTGCGTGACAAATTACATTGCAAACAACTGTTACTTACTTTTTCAACAAATTCTTCATCCATCGAATCATTACTCAAGTCAATATCAATTGGCTCAATTTTCACTTCCTAAAGAAGAGAAATAGTAACAATCAGTTGAAGATACAGAATGGAACACACTAGTTTCAGCATTAGACATGAATAACAAGTGGAATTTAATATTTCCTCTAAAGCAACAAACTCACTGGTAGTGGTTCAGATCTCCGTTGCTTTCGTGGAGGGGCAGCTTCAGACATTGGCTGTTCGTGCCGGTAACCTGAGGTGGATGGTAGAGAGTTAGGAGGGTTGCGAGATGGGAGCTGCTGAGGCTGCTGCTGTCTTGGAACTCTTCCCATGGATGATTGTCCTACAGATGAGGTGGAGGATGGGAGAGAGACATGTCGTTGGGGCTGGGGTTGTGGATGTGGCTGAGAATGGCTCTGTAGCTGCTGATGGCGTGGCTGATGTTGATGCTGCTGTTGATGCTGCTGCTGCTGCTGCTGCTGCTGTTGTAACTGCTGGTGCTGTTGCTGCTGCTGATGATGGTGCTGCTGCTGCTGAATGTGCTGTGGCTGTAACATAGGAGAGTAAATTTAATTATAATCTTGGTTCCAGCCACGAGCTATCTAGAATAATGTGTTTTCTTTACAAATGTTACCAATTGCATTAACCCTTGCAATAATGTATTTTCAATAATGTATACTACTGGGGGAGGGGGTGGGTGTACTTTATGCCTACAACAAAAGATTTAAAAATACAAATTTCTTTAATTGTTTTGACTTTCATGACACATTCTTTAGAGTCACTTTCTTGAACACACATTTGGTACTTTTCATTTATTTAATCATTTAACTTTCTTTAGTCTTATTATCTTGAGCAGTATCACCTCTAAATTTATAGTGAAAGTCATTATAGAAGTACTGAAGAACAGTTTACTATGATTCAAAAGCATTACAAATATTTTAGGTAATAGAGAAATAGTTCACATAACACTTTCTGAGAGAAATTATCAACCTTTTTTTCCGGAATATACTTGACACCTGGGAAATGCAGTCTAACACTTCTTGCTGTGTTTACAACTGTTACACATAGCTGCTTTATCACTTTGTTGTAGTTTTTTCTTTTTGACTTGCTTTCACTTGTACACAAATGACCGGCTTTAACTCGATGAGCTTCCTTTGTGCCGAAGTTCCACTTGATTTTCCATCTGAGCATCCATGGCTGACATCACAAACTTTTGCAGTCCTACAGCATTGTTGCCTTTTCTTCAAAGTGTGGTTTCACGAGTTGTTGTCTTAGTTCTTGAAGGAAAAGCCATTGTCTATTAGGTTTTTCCTTACTCCAATCCAGGAAGTTGAGTAGAAGTAATGTACAACAATATGCCACTGCTATGTTCACAAGGGTAAAGAAAATAATGCAGTGGCCACCTTCTTGTAGCCCTCTTATATAATACTGCCTCATCATTTGACTGACTGCGTCAATGCAGTCCTTCGTCTCATTATAATACAAATTCAGGACTGTCTTCTTCTTATTGTCAATTGCAATGTGAATGTTGAGATGATAGCAACAGAAGCTTCTTTTGGGTTCTTCACAGGGGATATAAGAAACAACCGTGATTGGAAATGTCCCACACTAGAATCATTAAATGCAAATTTACTAGAATATAGTTCTATTCTTGAGATAGGCTTCAGTTCTTGATGCGTATGTTTCGTATCAGCTTGTAATGTTCCAAAGAGAGTTAGCTTCTGATTTCTTGATAGATCTTTGGCCAAGTCAATTGAAGTGTAATATCTGTCTGTGGTGACATTGCTCCCTGAAGTACGTGAAGAAACAACCAGGCATTTCACCACAGCTGCATCTGAATTGTTCCGTGCCATCATTTTTCTTCCCTGCATATGACCCATGCTGATAACATACCTGGTGAGCATATATCTAAGTATTCCATACCTCCCAGATTTTTCCTTCATGAATACGTATGAATGCTTTCACTGCTGTGGACGTGTATACACATCCTGCTCTGCCATTCCACAGATGCTATGGACATGTGTCTACAAGTGCCACTTTTTTTTCCCTATAGAGGTATTGACATCTGTATGCTTTCTGAACCACCAAGCTCTCACTACTGCAGACAAGGAAGTTCCAGAACTCAGAGTGCTTATCATACAACATATGTGCATTGTGTGCTTTGGGGGGGGGGAACCGAATTTCAGTATCTTGAACTGTTTACTGGTATGACCACACAATTCTCAATTCACAGGGGCAGAAATGGGCATGTCATGCAAAACCGCCTGTCAGATATAAAAATCAGTAACTCGAGAACAAAACGAGATATCGTTGTGCACACAATTTTAAATAAAATTTCGAGACCTTATTTACATTTCATATATTGCAAAGTGCGAGATAAAATCAACCATATACGAAGTTTATGCAATGTGATTTTACTTCCGCAAATTCTTTAAAATAGAGTGCAATGTTTTACTTTACTTGATGCAGCACAGTAATTATGACGAACAGCGAAAAGAACCCAGTCCTTGTTCAAGCACACACATCAAGACAGCTGAAAATTTTGATTTTGCAAATCTTGCTAATGTTGTTGTTGTTGTTGTTGTTGTTGTGGTCTTCAGTCCTGAGACTGGTTTGATGCAGCTCTCCATACTACTCTATCATGTGCAAGCTGCTTCATCTCCCAGTACCTACTGCAACCTACATCCTTCTGAATCTACTTGGTGTATTCATCTCTTGGTCTCCCCCTACGATTTTTACCCTCCACGCTGCCCTCCAATACTAAATTGGTGATCCCTTGATGCCTCAGAACATGTCCTACCAACCGATCCCTTCTTCTGGTCAAGTTGTGCCACAAACCTCTCTTCTTCCCAATCCTATTCAATACTTCCTCATTAGTTACGTGATCTACCCATCTAATCTTCAGCATTCTTCTGTAGCACCACATTTCAAAAGCTTCTATTCTCTTCTTGTCCAAACTATTTATCGTCCATGTTTCACATCCATACATGGCTACACTCCATACAAATACTTTCAGAAATTACTTCCTGACACTCTATACTCGATGTTAACAAATTTCTCTTCTTCAGAAACGCTTTCCTTGCCATTGCCAGTCTACATTTTATATCCTCTCTACTTCGACCATCATCAGTTATTTTGCTCCCCAAATAGCAAAACTCCTTTACTACTTTAAGTGTCTCATTTCCTAGTCTAATTCCCTCAGCATCACCCGACTTAATTCGACTACATTCCATTATCCCCGTTTTGCTTTTGTTGATATTCATCTTATATCCTCCCTTCAAGACACCATCCATTCCGTTCAACTGCTCTTCCAAGTCCTTTGCTGTCTCTGACAGAATTACAATGTCATCGGCGAACCTCAAAGTTTTTACTTCTTCTCCATGGATTTTAATATCTACTCCAAATTTTTCTTTTGTTTCCTTTAATGCTTGCTCAATATACAGATTGAATAACATCGGGGAGAGGCTACAACCCTGTCTTACTCCCTTCCCAACCACTGCTTCCCTTTCATGTCCCTCGACTCTTATAACTGCCATCTGGTTTCTGTACAAATTATAGCCTTTCGCTCCCTGTATTTTACCCCTGCCACCTTTAGAATTTGAAAGAGTATTCCAGTCAACGTTGTCAAAAGCTTTCTCTAAGTCTACAAATGCTAGAAACGTAGGTTTGCCTTTCCTTAATCTTTCTTCTAAGATAAGTCGTAAGGTCAGTATTGCCTCACGTGTTCCAGTATTTCTACGGAATCCAAACTGATCTTCCCCGAGGTCGGCTTCTACTAGTTTTTCCATTCCTCTGTAAAGAATTCGTGTTAGTACTTTGCAGCTGTGGCTTATTAAGCTGATTGTTCGGTAATTTTCACATCTGTCAACACCTGCTTTCTTTGGGATTGGAATTATTATATTCTTCTTGAAGTCTGAGGGTATTTCGCCTGTTTCATACATCTTGCTCACCAGATGGTAGAGTTTTGTCAGGGCTGGCTCTCCCAAGGCCGTCAGTAGTTCCAATGGAATGTTGTCTACTCCGGGGGCCTTGTTTCGACTCAGGTCTTTCAGTGCTCTGTCAAACTCTTCACGCAGTATCGTATCTCCCATTTCATCTTCATCTACATCCTCTTCCATTTCCATAATATTGTCCTCAAGTGCATCGCCCTTGTATAGACCCTCTATATACTCCTTCCACCTTTCTGCTTTCCCTTCTTTGCTTAGAACTGGGTTTCCATCTGAGCTCTTGATGTTCATACAAGTAGTTCTCTTATCTCCAAAGGTCTCTTTAATTTTCCTGTAGGCAGTATCTATCTTACCCCTAGTGAGATAAGCCTCTACATCCTTACATTTGTCCTCTAGCCATCCCTGCTTAGCCATTTTGCACTTCCTGTCGATCTCATTTTTGAGACGTTTGTATTCCTTTTTGCCTGCTTCATTTACTGCATTTTTATATTTTCTCCTTTCATCAATTAAATTCAATATTTCTTCTGTTACCCAAGGATTTCTACTAGCCGTCGTCTTTTTACCTACTTGATCCTCTGCTGCCTTCACTACTTCATCCCTCAAAGCTACCCATTCTTCTACTGTATTTCTTTCCCCCATTCCTGTCAATTGTTCCCTTATGCTCTCCCTGAAACTCTCTACAACCTCTGGTTCTTTCAGTTTATCCAGGTCCCATCCCCTTAAATTCCCACCTTTTTGCAGTTTTTTCAGTTTTAATCTACGGGTCATAACCAATAGATTGTGGTCAGAGTCCACATCTGCCCCTGGAAATGTCTTACAATTTAAAACCAGGTTCCTAAATCTCTGTCTCGCCATTATATAATCTATCTGATACCTTTTAGTATCTCCAGGGTTCTTCCATATATAAAACCTTCTATCATGATTCTTAAACCAAGTGTTAGCTATGATCAAGTTGTGCTCTGTGCAAAATTCTACCAGGCGGCTTCCTCTCTGATTTCTTAGCCCCAATCCATATTCACCTACTACGTTTCCTTCTCTCCCTTTTCCTACACTCGAATTCCAGTCACCCATGACTATTAAATTTTTGTCTCCCTTCCCTATCTAAATAATTTCTTTTATTTCATCATACATTTCTTCAATTTCTTCGTCATCTGCAGAGCTAGTTGGCATATAAACTTGTACTACTGTAGTAGGTGTGGGCTTCGTATCTATCTTGGCCACAATAATGCGTTCACTATGCTGTTTGTAGTAGCTTACCCGCATTCCTATTTTCCTATTCATTATTAAACCTACTCCTGCATTACCCCTATTTGACTTCGTGTTTATAACCCTGTAGTCACCTGACCAGAAGTCTTGTTCCTCCTGCCACCGAACTTCACTAATTCCCACTATATCTAACTTTAACCTATCCATTTCCCTTTTTAAATTTTCTAACCTACCTGCCCGATTAAGGGATCTGACATTCCACGCTCCGATCTGTAGAACGCCAGTTTTCTTTCTCCTGATAACGACATCCTCTTGAGTAGTCCCCGCCCGGAGATCCGAATGGGGGACTATTTTACCTCCGGAATATTTTACCCAAGAGGACGCCATCATCATTTAATCATACAGTAAAGCTGCATGCCCTCGGGAAAAATTACGGCCGTAGTTTCCCCTTGCTTTCAGCCGTTCGCAGTACCAGCACAGCAAGGCCGTTTTGGTTATTGTTACAAGGCCAGATCAGTCAATCATCCAGACTGTTGCCCTTGCAACTACTGAAAAGGCTGCTGCCCCTCTTCAGGAACCACACGTTTGTCTGGCCTCTCAACAGATACCCCTCCATTGTGGTTGTACCTATGGTACGGCTATCTGTATCGCTGAGGCACGCAAGCCTCCCCACCAACGGCAAGGTCCATGGTTCATGGGGAGGATCTTGCTAATAGGTTTATTAAAATAGGATCTTGCTAATAGGTTTATTAAAATCAGTGGAAAGCATTTCACAGCATTCAGATCATCACCTATCAGCACAAGCATTAGCATTTGGCAAGCAGTACAGCAGTAAAGAAGTCCCACTCAGCATGAAATTTAAGTAGCTCGTATGTAGCAGCTGAAGGGTTAAGGGGGCACCTACCATGGAACAATGACATTTCTTCAGTAACAAGAGTGCATCCCAGCAAAATATCTTGGCAGTAATTCATTCGTCTTATCAAATACTTCTCATATTGCAGCAAACTTGTCATATTACCTGTCCTTATTTCCCACTCTTTCACCACGTTTTGAGCTACCCACAGTATAATGCGACATGGTTTCGATGTATGAACTTTTCCCGTGATTGTAATGGATTTATCACTAACCTCAACATCTTGGTCATGATCAGTTCCACCAGGTTGCCAGAGATCATCTTCAGAGTCGGTCTATAGTCCACCACTGTCCATATCCCCGCACACAAGAGATTCCTCTCCAGCTTCAATCACCACTTCATCAGTATCGTCAAATTCACATCATCTATCATCAAATTCGATTTCAGAATCTGTAGACTCTTCTAAAATCTGTACTATTTCTCTCTCAGTAAGAGAACATCAGTACATTTTCAATCACAGTTGTATCTCAACACTGGACAAAATTCCACTGAATAAGAAAGAACAAACAAACAACCAGAAACTGAAGAGAAAGGGAACGTTGAGACCAACATTGCCATCTGCATTGAGAAATTTGATGTCCAGGTGCTCTATATTTCTGCAGTGCTATTACTTATGGAATAAGACATTTGTTGTCCAAAGTCACATCTACTATGGGGGAGGATTGACACTTTATGATTGCTTCCATTATACTTAAATCTTCAGATTATCTTTGAGTGGAGAAACATAAAATAACTGTAGAATCTGGTAGAAGAATTCATTAAAAACATTAATATTTTTCTCAAAATTTTAAATTATAAAATGCACTATTAAATTACAATGTTTATGAAAGGTGGATACAAAACAATGTACCCCTCCTTGGTACTGCAAGGGTTAAAAGGGAAATTCACTCAAGAAAACTGCAAGATCATGAAAGAGAATTGCTAACCAGTGCTTACTTTCACTAAGGGAAATGTCAGTACTGCCGACAGACACCTATAAATGTACTTACACTATCCTTATTTTCAAACCTAACAGTTCTTTCCATGGGAAGAAGAAAGGGATATCTTACAGAAGGTTGAAAATAACCAGGATGGCAGGCAACCTCCTGTTGTGTCCTTTTTAACTTTTCCCAACCAAATAATCCGTTATTTAATAAATTCATGGCACATGCACTTTTTAACTGAAGTCATACTCTGCATGGTAGGAAATTTACTTTGAAAGTAATGCTTCTCAACCCCCATTCGCAATATTTTCCTGTCATCTGTTATAAAAGTAAACAGTTGTGATGCCACACTCACCAAAAGCAGTTTTTTGTTACTAAGTGTTTTTGAAGCCATTGGCACATTTTGCTATCAGCAGACACTTGTAGGCACACTGTCTTGTTGCTGTAAACGCTACATTTTCTTTGCAGCTAAAACTGTGTTTTGGTTTTATTCTCTCGTTTATTGCTGCAGTATTATCCTACAGTAGCAGGCTTAAGTGAAATTTTTTCTTAGATCAGTCAAAATTACAAAAACTTAACTCAAAACCAAAACAATGAAAAATTCCTGGAATTCTAAAAAATTTCCAGGTTCTTTCCAGATTATACAGTTCTGTTGGGGCATATATACCCCGTTTATCTCCGGAAGTAATTGTGGGATAATCCTAAAATTTTGCACTAATAACTTACCAATACAAGGGCTTATAAAATTACATTTTCCTATTACTTTCCAATGGATATTATAGGCAAAGGTGGTGATTTTCATCATTAAAAAAACACCAAAAATGGCTGTTTTTGTCCCGTATTTACAAAAAAGTGTTGTCCATAAATTCTTTTACACTGTTTTCATTACAAAGACTACGTTCTAGACCACCTAAAAACCATTTTCTTTTGCAAAGCGAGCATACAAGGCTCTAAAAAGATGACAAGGTGGAGGTGCATTAAAAATGCAGCCATATTCCACCAGTACTTAAATGTAACATCTATTATGTTCTGCAATTGCTTAGTAATACCTGGGGAAGGCCCTATCTGAAGTCTTGATGACAAGGAAGAGAGATATTGCACAAATAAATTGATAAACTTCAAAATGGGTAAATAATGAGCAAATGTTTAACGAGCACAATAATGATTTAAAAAAAAAAGAACAATATAGTATATACGTATGTTTCATGAAATTGTATGTGCACACATTTCCAAGTTGCAAAAATACAAGTTACATTTTAAAGACGTTGTTTATAGCCATTTTAAAATAGAACCTCCGTTTTTTTTTTTTTTAGCAGCAATGACGCGCCATCTTCTAGAAAGCATGGTGTCAGTTGGAGTAGCTTCCGCTTGCTGCTCGATATAAAGCAATGCCACATCTAGCGCTGCCAAACATTCGGTGTGAGTGGTCAATGGTAGTTTCTTCAGGCAATTCCACATTGTCACTGTCTTCAGTGGGTTCACTAACCATTTTAACAACTGCAAGTATTGGCCACTTCTAACTGTTAATCACTGTTCATCCATTCTGAAACATCACTCGCATTCACTTTTTCACATCCAGCAAGCTTTTTCATCAGTCCTGCCAACAACAGGTCATCTTCGTCTGTGCTGAAGGTATCCATTTCATTCTGTAAAATCTGGTTCCAAGACTTTAGTGTGTCCGCCTTTATTTCAGACCATGCATCAGCTATCCAACAAACTACACCTTTTATCGTAATTTTTTTCTCCCCCCAGGTACTTGCTGATTGTCCCTTCAACTTTTGTTTGCGGAAGCATCTGATCCGAATGACGACAATGCAGTTTTTTCAAGTACCGTAAATCGACAGACTGTATTAAACTCTTCACATTCAGAGATAAAAATAAGCAAATACTGTCCCATTATCATTCTTCCTCATGAAGTTGTGAACCAACACTGTCAAGTGTTCAGGCTGCTTCGGAAGGCGAGAACTTTCTTTAGGTATCTTTGGGTCTCTTTAACAGAATCTTCAAAAACCACTTATTTGTGTCTATCCAAGTAGGTGTACATATGTAATAGGCAGTGACGAAGCAGCGGTATTTCTTGAAGCTCTAGACTCAGCAGACTCCCATATTATCACAGCTTCAGTTTATGGTCTCCGCTTGCATTCAATGCAGCAAGAACTACTGATCTCTCTTTACATGTTTTTGTAGCCCAGAGCATTTTATAATTTAGCCTGGTTTCATCACATTTATGCAGTTGATCAGGAGGCAGATTTTTACCTCGTATAATTTTTCCTAATTGCTCTCAAAATTGTGTAATAGTCAGAAAATCCATAGAAAAGTTTCACCAAGAATTTCAAGCTGCTTTATGGCATATCAGTTCTTCCACCAATCCAATCATCCTGAATTGCAGTAGAATTATCCTCACCTCCCTTTAACTCATTTCTAAAAAAATAAAGCTTTTTCTTGTAGAATAGGTACTGAAATTGGATCTCCTTTGTGGTCTTTCTTGTTGTCCTCAACGGTGAGTGTTCACAGGAGACAGGAATGCCCGAGGAAAGTGTGATAGGGCCATTGCTAATTTTCTATATACTTAAATAATCTGGCAGACAGGGTGGGCAGCAATCTGTGGCTGTTCGCTGATGCTGCTGTGGTGTACAGGAAGGTGTCTAAGATAAGCAACTGTAGGTTGACACAAGATGACCTAGACAAAATTTTTAGTTGGTGTGGTCAAAGGCAGCTGGCTCTTAATGTAGAAAAATGCAATTTAATGCGGATGAGTAGGAAAAACGAACACACAATGTTTGGATAGAGCATTAGTAGTGGTCTGCTTGACACAATCACGTCATTTAAATATCTGGGCATAATGTTGCAAAGCGATATGAAATGGAATGAGCATGTGAGGACTGTGGTCTGGAAGGCTGACTTTGGTTTACTGAGAGAATTTTAGGAAAGTGTGATTCATCTGTAAAGGATACCGCATCTAGGACGGTAGTGCGACCTGTTCTTTAATATTGCTGAATTGCTGGGATCCACACCAGGTCGGATTGAAAGAAGACACTGAAGCATTTCAGAGGCAAACTGCTAGATTTGTTATCAGTAGGTTCGATCAGCATGTATGTGTTAATGGACATGCTTTGGGAGCATAAGTGGGAATACCTGGAGGAAAAAAATGTTTCAAATGGCTCTGAGCACTTTGGGACTTAACATCTGAGGTCATCAGTCCCCTAGACTCAGAGCTACTTAAACCTAACTAACCTAAGGACGTCACACACATCCATGCCCGAGGCAGGATTCAAACCTGCGACCGTAGCAGTCGTGCGGTTCCGGACCGAAGCACCTAGAACTGCTCGGCCACCGCGGCCGGCCCCTGGACGAAAGAAGTCATTCATTTCAAAGTACACTACTGATAAAATTTTAGATAACTGACATTTAAAGCTGACTGTAGGATGAACCTACTGCCACCAACACACATTCCACGTAGGGACCAAGAAGATAAAATACAAGAAATTAGAGCTCATACAGAGGCAAATACACAGCAGTTTTTCCCTTGCTCTAAATGCAAGTGTGACAGAAAAGGGAATGACTAGTTGTACAGGGTACCCTCCGTCATGCAGTGGCAGTCCCTTCCCGAGCATAGTGCTGCAGATGAGCAAGACAGTGAGCAATTCGACATGCTTCCTGGTGTGGTTGAAGACTGTGGGGGCATCCATTGGGCACACACTTCATGCATGTTAGTCGTTCCTTCATGATGGTGTGAGCACTTCCGACCCTCAATACAACCATGGTGTTTGTGGCTTTCACTGTCACTTGGCAGTCCTGGATAATGAGTGCATCCACCAGTCATTGGTGATCAGTGTGGTGCTCTAGACCATGTGTCATCAGCTAACAACCGTCCTTCCCTGAAGCGCTTGTGCTACGACTTGACCCTTGCAAGGGACATGCAGTGCTTGCAGTACACTTGTGACATTAGTCTATGAATGTCCGATCCTCCTACCCCTTCATCTGTCAAAAAATGAACACCACCTCCTTGCTCTTCTTTTGACGTCTCCGTGTCACTGTTTGCAATGCAACTGGCAGCCTTGGATGATTGATGCATGCTGCAGCTAGCTTTGTATCATGTGACATGCACCTGTGGCCTCTAGCAACGGGCTGTGAACTTCCACGCTCTGGTTGGAACCACACCTCATTACACACACCAGGATATTACCCTCCTGTAACCTGTTTGCACATTCCAGACTCAGCTCGTTTCTTTTTTCAATGCCCCCTTATACAACAATGGTCAGACAATGTTGTTAAATGTGTACTGTATTTTAATGACCACTGCTGCAGAGTAAGGCATAACATTAGGGGTAACAGTAAACACAGTAGCTCTATACCCAAGGAGGAAGGAAGGAAGGAAGGAAGGGTGCGAGAGAGAGAGAGAGAGAGAGAGAGAGAGAGAGAGAGAGAGAGAGAGCAAATAGGGAAGAAGTAAAATTGAGTTCAACGTCTCATTGTCATTGAAGTCATTAGAGACAGAGCATAAACTCTTAACTGTGTCAAGAATGGGGAAGGAAATTGCCCGTGTCCTTTCAAAGGAATTGTCCAAGCATTTGCCTGGAGCGATTTGGGGAAATCACGGAAAACTTAAATCTGGACGGCCGGGCTTGGGTTTGAAACGTCAGCGTCCTGAATGCAAGTCCAGTGTGCTAACCATTGCACTACTTCACTCAGTACAATGGAATCACAGTATAAATACTAATGATTAGGTGCGTAACATGCATTGTAAATTACCCTTATAGGCTGCTGCTGTGGAGAACCCATCATTCTGCGCTTCCGCATGCGCCTCTCAGTTATGGGAGACGGCACTTGCTCATCCAGAAAATCCTCAATAGTTGCGGGCATTGAATCTTCATCTTGTGAGGATGGAGTGGAAGCAGGTCCTGCTAATCCTGTGCAACACATCACATACAATATATCGTAACAGTCAAACTATGAGACACATTGTTTAATTTTCATTTTTATTTCCCCCAAATATAAAGGATTCACACTTGCTTGGATATGCATGAATCACAGGGAAACTTAAAATTATTTTTTGGACACACCAATTACTGTAAATAGGTTCTGTCGGGAACTAGATATAATGAATCATTCATTACATTTACTTGCACTAAAAGCATATGCTGCTATCATAACATTGCCTTTTTCCAGGTAGGGATTTGGAAACTGGACAGCTAAAAACAGTTTTGCATCACCCATATGTATTCTTTTGACTATGGGAAACCACTTTGTATAGTCACTTAGTACAAGCAATAGAAGTAAACCTGCATTCTCAGTACAGCTCAGTAGAAGGCACTGTATCTCCAATTACAAAATAAACAACATGGCTTGCGTATGTTATTCTGCCTGTCAACAAGTTTGACAGATCATTTGCTAATAGGTCACATGTGCCTTGTCACTTTACGGCGAGCAGGGTAGTCACCATGTGAAGTTGGCTGCTCAGTTGATGTAACTTCACTATCATGAGACACACAGCACTGAACTGCCTCATATTGTTCGCTTACAGTCAACACAATCATTTGATGACTTACCTACAAATTACCCAAGTCGAATGAAACAGAAATATAAGCTGAATTTTTGGAGACAGCTGGGAAGGCTGTGACAATCCACACAGAACAAAATGGTTTCCACTAAATCAACTTTGCCTCAATGCGTCAGTTATACCACCACAAACTTGTCCTGGGACTTAAGTTTCTTTTTGTTCTCTTTCACAGACTGAGGGGGGCAGGGCCCAGAGGGAGAGCTGGTTTCTGCAAGATACAGAACAAACAGAGCGGGTGACCTTGGGGTGCAAAAATTGTGTATCGTGGCCAAATTGTTGTATCAGGCCTTCAGCCTGAGAGGTGTAGGGGGAAGAATGTATGTTTGTTTGTTTTGTTTTGTTTTGTTTTGTGGCACAAAAACAACTAGGATCATACGCACCCATGTCAGAACCATAGAACAGGAAGACAGAAAAGGAGTTAAAAGCAACTACAACATTAAGCCCAATCGACAGAACAGGGACTCTGAGAAAGGTCCATAAAATATGCCATAGAGAAACGGTGATCCAGAACTAAAAATTAAATTGCCTTTGTCGTACAGCCTCATTTCCTGCAGCACACAAAGGCTCTGAAGGGCACACAGTGTCGGAGCAGATGATGTAACTGAAAAGCCTGTGTATTCAGATGCACTGCATGGACTGATACAGGGCGAAGAGCTCCGCAGTAAATACTCCGGAAACCAATACCAGAAAAATACGGCAGTATGACAAGTGTTCGATGGGCAGCTCCTGCAGACAGACTCTCAACCAGGCTAGTGTAAAAGATGCCTGTGGCCAAACGGATGCCACGATGGTGGATGCTACTGAGACGGTGTAAAAAGGACAGACGTGCAAATGCATAAACAGAACACCCATAATCTAGTTTCAAACGGACATGGGGCCTGTACAAATGGAGGAGGGTGGTCCGATCTGCTCCTCGTGAACTACTGCTGAGGACACTTAGAACATCGAGGAAGCCAGCGGCCAGGTAAGACATGTGGAGTACCAGAAAGTTTTCTATCGAGCATAAGCCCCAGAAATTTTTTAGTTTAAACTAACGTAAGAGCAACAGGCCCAAGATGTAAATATGGTGGAAAGAACCAGTTGTGCTGCCAGAAATTTGGTTTTTTCAGTGGAAAAGCAAAAGCCATTGTCAATGCTCCATGAGTAAAGAGGATGGAGACAATGCTCGAGACCCAAGTCCGTGGCGAACCGCAATACATGGCAAAATCATCAATGAAAATGGAGCCGGAGATGCTCGGCTGGAGACAGGCCATAACAGGGATAATAGCGAAGAGGACGACGACAGTAGGGATGGAAGCTTCAGGCACGCCATTTTCCTGGATAAATGTGTCCAACACAGCAGATCCCACACATACCTTGGAAAATCTTGTCTAGGGCATGTAGTCACAGAACCCCCACATGTACAAAGAAAAAGAGGATACCAATCCAGAAGCAGGAGTCATAGCATTTTTCCACATTGAAAAACACAGCCATAGTCTAGTATTTCTGCAGAAAACCATTGATAACACAGGTTGACAAAGTGACAAGATGCTCACCTGCAGAATGGCATGCTCGAAATACACAGTGTGTAGTAGTTAGTAAATTATGAGACTTGAGCCATCATACCAGACAGGCATGAATCATATGTTCCATCACCTTGTAAACACAGCTGGTGAGAGAAATGGGGTGATAGCTAGAAGGAAGGTGTTTTTTCTTAACGGGCTTAGGTACAGGTATGACAGCGTCTTCACGCCAGCATCTGGAAAACGTACCCTCTGCTCAGATGCGATTGTATGTATGAAGAAGCAAGTGTTTGCCTGCAAGAGAAAGGTTCTGCAACATCTTAATGCAATCATCATTGGGCATTGGGGCGGAGCATTGAGATAACAAAGGCAGCATTGTAGCACTTGCTTCTCTGAGAAGAGATGGGTATTGCCTGAGCCCTCTCCACTCCTTTCCAATGGAGGAAGGCAGGGTGATACAGAGTGGAGCTCGAAATCTATGCAAAATAGTGGTTCAAAGTGTTGGAGACAGCAATAGGGTCCACTAAGAAATTATCTGCTACGGTCAAGGCCAGAAATTGGGGTACAGACCTTGGTCCCAGAAAGCTATTAGGAGGTGGCCCAGACAAAGTGGGAATGGACCTGTTAAATAGTTAAGGAAATCCAGCTAGCTTCACTGCTATCCCGAATAACGCGATGACACTGTGCACGCATTTATTTATAAAGAACGCAGTTTACCATTGTACAATAACTGTTGAAAAATGCGGAGTGTCTCCACATGCAAATTGCATCGCTGCACGCCTCTGTCTATCAAGGGAACTGGACACGGCGCGGTAAGGAGGAAGTGGGAGGAATGGAACTTTCTGTGGTGGTAAGGATAATGTTTGTACGATATTCTACCTGGTCATCACAACGAGGGTCATGTGGTTTGTTGAAGGCTGCCAGGGAGGAGTAAGGCCTCCAGCCAGCCTTGGAAAGCAGCCATTTGTGTGCACATAGGTAAGGTAGGGTAGGGTAGGGTAGGGTAGGAGTCAGCAAACGGATAGCACATGGGAAATGGTCACCGGATAGAACATGGGAAATGGTCACCAGCAGACCACTCAAGACGATGGACAAGCTGGACAGTGTAGGAGGAGAGGTCCAAATGGGAATACGTGAGCGAGGACTGTGAAAGGAACTTGGGTGCTCCTGTGTTAAGGCAGACGACATTAAGTTGACTGGCGTCAGCCAGATTCTGGGATAGCCTTATGGAGGATGGTGCACACTGAAGTCACCAAGCAGCAGAAATGGGTTAGGGAGTTGCCCAATAAGCTGGAGGAAGTCTGCCCTGGTGACACCAAATGACTGAGGGATGTAAACAGTACAAACTGAAAAGGAGAAATGAGGAAGGAAAATGCAGACTGACTGCAAGAGCTTGGACAGGGATAGTCAGACTGCTTGACTATGAACATCATCCCAGATGAGCAGCATGACTCCCCCACAAGATGGAATGCCATCCTTCGGGGAGGGGGGGGGTCAAAGCGAACTGTAAAGAAATGTGAGAGCTCAAGGTGGTCGTGAGGATGCAAGTTTGTTTGCTTCTATTTCAAAAGCAGCTGTAAGTCCTCACTCTTGGATCTATGGTCGTGAATGTTCCATTGGAGGAGAATCATTATGAGCATAAGGAAGGTCTGAAAAATGAAGGGGTGTTACCTCGAAGCTGCCGAGTGTGGTGGTGCACACCAGCAACACAGAGGTGAGTCAGATGAGGATATCATGCAGTGACACCATTGAAGGGGATCTCCGAGTCGCCAAAGAAGAAGACCATTTACATTTGTTTGATATTTTTGAGCCTTTCTGGTTGGCAGAAGACGACTCAGATGTTTGTTGGCTGGGGATTGTAAGAAGTCCTTGCGAGAGCATTCCTTCTGTCCTTTCTGGCTTGCCGGCTGTGTAACAGGTGACTTCGCCCTGTGAGGTGAAGGTTTGGTGGCTTGTTGCAGAGCTGGAGGATGAGACAGGGATGCTACCGTGACAATGGGCAATTTTACAACCATGGTACAAAATTTGAGGTAGCATGCCTGTGGGGCCATGTCCTTCATGAAGATGAGTCCTGCACGTGCCAGATCATTGAACACAAGATTTCTGACAAGCCAACAATTTGCAAGCGACCGGGTAAGGCAATTTTTCTTTCACCTGGATCTCCTGGATAGCCCACTCATCGAGATTCATGGGACAATCTCAGGAGGAGGTTGCATGGTCACCGTTGCAATTGGTACAGTAGGGAGGAGGCGGAACACAATCGCCCTTACGAGAACCTCTACCACAGGTTACAAATTTGGCTAAGTGTTGACAGAACATTCGTGTGTGATAACTTCATAGCCTGTTTTGACCTTTGGTGGAAGCACCACTCTATCAAAAGTAAGATATAGAGTGCGTGTGGGCACTAAGGATGCATTTACCTTTTTCATCACCCAACGGACTTGCAATGACACGGTCAGAGAGGTACATCCGGACTTCTGCCTCAGTCAGACTATTGAGCAGCCCACTGTAAGTAACACCACAGGAAGAATGCAGCATTCAATGCACCCTGACATGAACAGGATAGCCGTGGAGGAGTGAAGCTGCAAGCAGTTGCCGTGCTTGAGAATCAGAAGCCGTGTGCAAAAGCAAAGTGCCATTTCATGAGCAAGAGCACGATTTCACAGGTCAATTGCATCAACACCTATCTGAACAATAATGGGATTTAATGCAGCATACTTGTTGAGCCGGGGCTGGGAATTGTGTGTTACCCAGTCACCCGTCACGCATCAGACATGTGGGCCGGCCTTTGAGAGGAAGAAGATCAAGAGGAACTTCAAACACCATAGCGGAGGAAGGTTAGTAGAAAGGGAACAAGGAAAGAAGAAAAAGAATGAATATCAGTGTTGGGACTGTTCTCATGTCAGCTACCGAAAATGTGGAACACATTCCCAAAAACATCCCAGACATGTTCCCCAAGGGAGGGGAAAAAAGAGTAACAAGAGGACAGATACACAGTGTAGCAGAGGAAAGATGCTGCACAGATTGGGGCCCCATGGTAACTAAGCAGGAACCCGCCAATGAGTTAAGGGTGCTCTTGGCCAACACCAAAGAAGGGGGGACACTTCTTCGGCCTGTGAAAGAGAGCAGTAACCACTGGAGAGAGCATGGGAACCACTGGGGAGGGGGAGAGGAGAGCGGGATGAGACCAATTTGAGGAAAAGGGGGAAAGGACACAACAGAGGCAAACGGAGAAGTCATCCACACAGGGTGGAGTCGGTCAAATTTTTGACAAGTCTCAATGTAACTGACACGATCCAGCGACATATACTCTTTGTTATCTCTTTTTTTTTTTTGTAAGCTGGGCAATTTGGTGAGTGTGGAGAGTGACAGTCGTGACAATTTACAAGAACAGGTGGTGGAACACATGGGCCCACTCATGGAGAGGGTGTCCAGTCAGCACACAGACGGTCTGCCATACATTGGGGAGATATGCCTGAAATGCAAGCACCAAAAGCACGTCAAGGGTGGCGGGACATATGGCTTCGGACACATGGCTTCACGTCAGGAACAGATACTAGGACATTGCCAAGACAATCAAAAGCAAGAAGAGCAGCAGACGAAGCTTTGATCAACAGGGAACCTAACCACATCTTACTAAGACACTCCACTTCGCCAAACTTCTCTTCGATAATTTGAACAAAAAGTAGCAGCTTTGTTGCGGTGAATGTTTCGCCATGTGTCTTACTACAGACCAATTTGTGGGGTAAGAGTTTCACTCCGAGCCAGTGACGCTAGGGAGGTAGTTATTCCCCAAATGGCTTGCACTACAGAAAAAAAAAATTGGTTGTGGAGGTCAAACCCCAAAGTGAAAACAAGAATGGAGCGGAGGAGGAGGGGCACGGTGGGAGGAGGGGCCCGGTGGGGGGGAGGAGGAGGGGGGGGGGGAAGGAGGAGGAGGGGCACAGTACGGGGAGGAGGAGGAGAAAGAGGAGGAACACGGGGAGGAGGAGGAGGAGGAGGAGGAGGAGGAGGAGGAGGAGGGGCACAGTACGGGGAGGAGGAGGAGAAAGAGGAGGAACACGGGGAGGAGGAGGAGGAGGAGGAGGAGGAGGAGGAGGAGGAGGGGCACGGGGAGGAGGAGGAGGAGGAGCACGGGGAGGAGGAGGAGGAGGAGGAGGAGGAGGAGGAGCACGGGGAGGAGGAGGAGGAGGAGGAGGAGCACGGGGAGGAGGAGGAGGAGGAGGAGGAGCACGGGGAGGAGGAGGAGGAGGAGCACGGGGGAGGAGGAGGAGGAGCACGGGGGAGGAGGAGGAGGAGCACGGGGGAGGAGGAGGAGGAGCACGGGGGAGGAGGAGGAGGAGCACGGGGGAGGAGGAGGAGGAGCACGGGGGAGGAGGAGGAGGAGCACGGGGGAGGAGGAGGAGGAGGAGGAGCACGGGGGAGGAGGAGGAGGAGGAGGAGGAGGAGGAGGAGGAGCACGGGGGAGGAGGAGGAGCAGGAGCATGGGGGAGGAGGAGGAGCAGGAGCATGGGGGAGGAGGAGGAGCATGGGGGAGGAGGAGGAGCATGGGGGAGGAGGAAGAGCATGGGGGAGGAGGAAGAGCATGGGGGAGGAGGAAGAGCATGGGGGAGGAGGAAGAGCATGGGGGAGGAGGAAGAGCATGGGGGAGGAAACGCAGCCCAGGATGGAAAAATTATCTGCAATAGCTTGGGCCTCCTGGGCACTACACATGAACTCTCGAAACAATCGTCAGACCCTTAGGGGTCTAATTAACTGTTTCTTACACTCCCAGAAAAGTTAAAACAATATTACTAAAACGAATTTCATGACAGTAAATAGTTGCAGCACCAAAATACTTAAATGCTTTATCTCCATTTTTACTGTACTAAAAATATTAGTGTCGACCACCGTCTTAATTTTATACTGTCTTCTGCTTTTCAGCCTTACATCATTCTCAATGGCTCTACAAGAGAAAAACATGAAGGGTATCAGTGAAATATCACTGGTACAATTAAATAAAATATACGTCCTACAAACTGAAGAAGCCATTACATCACTCAGTTTATTATCTACCAAATATTCATCTGGTTCAAGAAGATTGCCAAAAATTATCACTGCAAGGTGGAGTCAATGTATAAAAATATTACCAAAATGTGTACGATCTAGCTCTTCAATAAAATAATTGATTACAACATACATGGAATTTAGTAACCGGTAACGCACATTTACAAATGTTAAAATCAGTATACAGCGCAACCTCACATAGCAAGCTTAATTCGTTCCAGAATCTTAGTATTAGTGCAACACACTCATTACCCGAAACCCTTTATCACATATAAATTAATGTAAAATACAATAATGCGTTCCATGCAGTAAAAGTACTGTAAGTTCCATCTTATTCACACCATTTATTCAAGGACAATTATGTACTTTATTATTCATGATATGTAAATATTTCTTTTTTACTAGGAAGCTAACTGTAGTTTTTTTGTTCCTGCCGATGCCTCAACAGATGGCGAAAATGCGACACAGCATTATTGTCAAATTTGTAGCGCGCATAACCACTGCTTTATAGGGGTGATGATTTTCAATGTATGATGCAACCAATTCCCATGCTTTTATTGCAGCGCAAGATTGCCGCTTTGCTCTTGCCACCTCCACCTCAACTTCTAGCTGTGAAACACACAAACTTCATAAGCTCTTCAGTGGTTATTTATTGGCTGTGATCTTCCACAAGCTTATTGCTGTCATTATTGTCCACTTCTAGTCCTATGCTCTTGGCTAAAGACACAATCTTATTGACTTCAGGCTCCCATAGGTACTGAGTCACAAGCCTAAAAGTCAAAATCGACAACATACTCTAGCCAAAGCTTGGTCTCAGCAGATGTGAGAGTTCCCTAGGTAACCCATTCCCATGCCTTTTCAATCATCTTGACACAGGCAACGATGTTGACGTGATATTTGCAAAATTCTCCGAGAGAGAGAGAGAGAGATTGGTGGCTTCAGTCAACTCAAAGCAACGCTCAAAGAGTGCTTCAGTGTAGAACTTCTTTTAGTTAGAAACAACCTGCAGGCCCATAGGTTGGAGTAACAGAGTTGTGCTGGGAGGCAGAAATTGGGTCTTGATGAATTGAAATTCTTCAAGGAGGTGGTCTTGTAGCCTGGAGAATGGGCAGGAGCATTGTCCAAAACAAGTGAGGCATGGAGGGGCAGATTCATCTCAAGCAAATAGTTTTTCACCAAAGAACCAAACACTTCATTGAACCAATCACAAAAAACATCATGTGTCACCCATGACTTCTTGTTGAAACTCCACATCACATTTAACCTGCTCTTCTCGACTTAACACTTCTTGAAGGTTCACCGAGTTTCTCAGTCGAAAACTAGCAGCAGTTTAATTATCAAATAACTGCTGCATTGGCACATAACAGCAGCATGAGACAGTTTTCCATTGGCTTGTGACTGGGAAATGAATTCTCCTCCGCTGTTATAAAGGTACACTTCGGCGTTTTACCAAAACAGACCTGTCTCCTCACAATTAAAAATCTCCCTCGGAATCTATGAGCATCTGAAGTTGCTGATGAAGCTCTCTGCTGCCTTTGTGTCAGAGCTGGCTGCTTCCTCGTGCCTTGCAATTCTGTGGTATGCTGGTTCTTCTCTCAAACTTCCCAAACCACTATCAGGTTCAACCACTGATGATCCTGCCATCATCTTAATGAGGACGATGAAAATCATTCTTATCTTCTCACAAACAACAGTCTCCTTGCAATTTCTTTTCATTTATCCATATCAGGAGCAATCTTTCATCATCATCCTGAATATGAAACTGTTGTTTAGATACTTTTGTCCCTCCCTTTGAAACATGTCTCTCCTTCATCTTGTCCTTGAGGATAGCGTAAATAGTTTATGTAGACCGATTGTATGTGCTTGATGCATCAGCAATGCTCACACCATGTTTAAGTTTTTCAATGATTTTGTGTTTCATTTCCAAGGCAATTTTCTTTCTCTTATGGTCGTCGTCTAGTGACTATCTTTGGAGACATTTCTACGAAGGTAATTAAAATTTGCACGCACAAAAAACACTGTATGAACCCCAATTTAGAAAAACTGTGTTATCACAAGCTGCACTAAGATTATACCAGAGAGAGCACTAAACCCAGATTGCAGTTCTGAAGACAATATTATTTGTCATTTAAAACGAGACTATCAATAACTGTATCAGTACTTGTGTATTTCAAAACAAACAATTTGCATAAATTCCTACAGTACAGTCATCTGCCATCTTGTCCACTTAATACTTTCATGTGTACAGCAAGTCAGTTTGCACTCAAATATTAAAGTAATATGGACTAGATATTCTGCAGCCGCATTTGGCAGATTCAGTTTCGTTTTACTGAAAAATATGTTATACATATTTTGACGAGTTAACCTCTCCATTTTTTTCTATGTGCATTTAATGTATTTTATCAGTATTTTGTCACTGAATGCTTACTTCTTCCACCTTTACAAGTACATTTTATGTAAGTGCACCAATTTTAGGGCTGAGCTGCATCAGGATAGCATCTTTCAAAACACTATCATACTTCTCATTCAATGTTTCAGTTAAAGGTTTGTCTTACACAAGATAATGCACGAATACGACATGCACTTCTGTGAAAATCTTCAAGTAACTATAAATCGATTGCCTGCAGTATACCGTATTTACTCAAATCTAAGCCGCATTTTTTTTCTAGTTTTTGTAATCTAAAAAACCGCCTGCGGCTTAGAATCGAGTGCAAAGTAAACAAGCTGGAAGACGAGTTTTTTATTCGCCCCGAGTTTCGACCACTGCATTTTCATTTTCATACATTATCCAACGAAGTAAATACAAATTCCGTATTGTTCATCTTTGAATGTAGCAGCATTTCAATGTACTACAAAAATCCGACTGGCAAGACTGTTTGGGATGTTTGTCAATATGGCCAACTCTACATTCTGAATTTTTTCCTACCTGTGAGAAGAGATGGTTGCTAATAGGAACTTTTATGAATTGTGAATCACATGCAGTATTCTCTTCACTATAAGAATAATATGAATATAAACATTTTGCCATGTATTCTTTCGTGTTTGCTGCTATCTCACTTAAATCCTGTCTGCCTAATAACCTACGAAACTAGTGTGAGACAACAGCAAATGCGGAAGAATATATGGTTCAAATGGCTCTGAGCACTATGGGACTTAACTTCTGCGGTCATCAGTCCCCTAGAACTTAGAACTACTTAAACCTAACTAACCTAAGGACATCACATACATCCATGCCCGAGGCAAGATTCGAACCTGCGACCGTAGCGGTCGCGCAGTTCCAGACTGTAGCGCCTAGAACCACTCGGCCACCCCGGCCCGCCGGAAGAATATGCATATCATGTCATATTTATATTCATATTATTCTTATGCCTAGTAGTGACACAATCAGAAATGAAACAAGGCAGTTAACTAGATTTTTAAATATAAGATAACTCTAATTTCTATGCAGCATGTAATGTATAAAAGAGGCGTCTGCAAAGATTTTCAAACGGAGAAAAATTTTAGCTAAACTCTCGTTCAGAACATCTATCATACACAGTCTATTATTTGGTTCTTGTTGATCATTATCAAAGAAAGCAGCAATGTAAGTAACAACAAATAGCAGTCTCTTGCCATTGTTTCGCTAATGAGACAATTTCTCTTTTTTTATTGTAAGCGGCGGTAGCGCGCACAAAAGCAAGCCGTGCCGCAAGCGGCAACAGGTCGTTAACACTCATTGTCAGAATGCAACAAACAATGCATGACACAGCACAATAACGCATTTCAACTTGGAGTGACGTAAACACCTATAACAAAGCGGATGCCATTTATCAGATCAAAGAAAAATAAGCAACCGATTCAAACCAGACGAAGCACGTGAAAAAGGAAGGGTATCTGTATAAATACGAACGGACTGCCTGACGCATAGCAATGGCTACCTGGTAAAACTTAACTGCTAAGCCTACGACTCAAACCAAACTACTGTAGCTGTATCATCATTCAGCGACCTAAATTGTGTCTCATATTACAACAGACCAACTTTGTTTCGATTTGGAGGTGCGGCCTAAAACTTTTCTCTCCCCTTGAGTTTCGAGTCTCAAATTTCATGTGCGGCTTAGATTCAGGAAAATTTTTTTTCCTCGATTTCAAGTCTCATTTTTCAGGTGCGGCTTAGATTCGAGTAAATACGGTATGCAGACACAAATCCAACTGAACATGTTTGGGACCAACTGACTAGCAATTCATTGCCACATGAATACACACATACTGAGTGATTTCTAATGAGTCACTGTCAATGACCAAGGCACACTCGAGCAGCAGCATCTCGACAAAAATGTGGGCAGCATGCCAAAAAGGATCCATGTGTTACAATGCATGGGGCAATGTTATCCAGCAGCAAATTTTGTTTTCAAAAATGATTCCTTGAAAAAAAAAATTGTGTTTATTTTGGTACTTATTTCACAGTAAAGTTAGTTTTCTGTTTCATAAAGTTAATTGCTTTATTGCCAACACAAACCTCTGCAATAACCATTTAATAGAGGCAAGGAAATACCTTTGATTTGGAGAGCCTCCGCAGCAGCAAGCAATGAGGGTAACTTGTCTTGACCAACATTGACTTCTCCCCTATACATGAAGTCAACAAGTGCCTGCACTTCCCAATAACGCAGATCCTTCATCAGTACGATTGGGTGCTGGCATGGGTTTTCACTTAACAGTCCCTCAAAGTACGAACTGCAAGCTGACAAGATGACCTGTAGAGGAAAAAAGCTTATCAATTTGTTGAACCCAAAAATTATGATTTAGTGTGAGTAGCTTCTGAACTATCATTCCACATTCTAATCAGAGATGCTTTAAAATGTATTTAAATTATCAAATCGTTCCCATTACAAGTATAAGGCACAATCAAAAAGCATCTGTCTGAAGGCCATATAGTCCACAAGGAGAATGCTGACCAGGAAAAATCGCTGTGAGCAGTGAGGTAATCATTCTACCAACACACCAGGTTGAAGATATCCATTTGGTAAAACGGCAGCATCCTGCTGCGTAAAGAAGTCCGTAACTGCCTGCTACACATCTCTGTCCACAAGGAATTGTTGACCCTTCAAAGCCTTGTTTAAGGGACCGAAGGCATCATAATCTAATGGGAAGAGATCAGAACAACTATACGGCAGGTGCTTCGATGTCTCCCACTTGAGATGGAGTAACTTCAGAGTCGAGACATTTGTGATACAGAGGCATGCATCAGCATATAGCGGCAGCAACCCTCCTGAGCGCACCATCTGACAATGGCGGTTTTAGACATACGTGCTGCCCCAGACAGATTCTGCATTCTTTAATGGATGTCTACTGATGTTCATCCTTCGGTAGCCAAGGAAAGAATAACAGCACATTGGTCCTGTTTGGACACATTTAGTAATACCGTCGCCATAGTTCTCACACACACACACACACACACACACACACACACACACACACACACACACACACACAGCGCCAAAACATGACGGCTACACTAATTCCTTGCCTAATGTTAGTACTTAAATACCCACATCAGAGACATGCTACACTGGATAATGCTGCAGTAATTCCCTGAGACAGAAACTTTTTGAACCCCCCTTATAGCTTTAACTTCTCAACTGTTTCACTGGGTTCAGATAAATGGTCAGTTACTGTGAGGTTAATTATCCAACATAATGAAATTTTTAATTAAACTGTCGGTGCCGTCGCACAATTTCCCCCTAAACCTCCTACAATAATGTGAGGAATGTAAGAAAATACCTTGTGACATTTTATGCTGCGCCCTTCACACGCCAGCGTCACATCAACAAACTGCTCATTGGTCAGCAAGCTGGGGAAAGTGGCTTGCATGTTTGAGTGATAGCTGTTCCAACGCAGGCAAACCTCCGGAGGGGCCACTTGTGGCGACTGTGGTGGGGACGGGCTCACTGCACGCCGAGGTGGGCCTGTAGCCTTGTTGGCACCATGCTGCTGCATTGTGCCTGGCTGCCCAACTTGCTTCTTAAGCATTGCCATCTGTTGCCCAACCGACTGCTTCGCAGGCTGCTGACCACCTCCACCTGCACCGCCTCCCCCTCCTCCTGGTCCTCCACTCGTCCCTGGCATCTGCTGCGGAACTGTAAATATTGGAAATAAAACATTCTTGTGGCTTTGTGTACGTAAGGTTCATTTCGATAAATAAAAAGTCGTTCTCAAGTTATCAGATCACAGTAACAAGAAATAACCATTAACGAGAAAAGAAAAAATTTCCAGTTATTATTCATTAGTAAGAACTATGTACAATAAATTATGTAAGAAACAGCTTCAAAATGCGTGTACAAGAACAGAGTCAACTGTCAGTTGCTAAATTAAGCAGATGATTAAAGCATTAAAATTGTGGAGGGGTGGGGGGCAAAGTACTTTCTTAGGGTCTAAAGAGTGTGATGTGTGGTTTATTCGTTTTGACAAGTAGCTATCTTATCAACATGCTTCACACTGCACAAACCAATGTGTAGACTCCGGCTTTGTTATCTGAGTAGAAAGTACAGATTTTTGTCTGTTTACCCCAACAGCAACGGTTCACCATTATAATCAATAATTTCCAGCGGTCTGTTCAAATATCCTGCTTCGCAAGTAACCACTTTGTATGGATGACAATAATAATACTGAATTTAGCTATCTGATCAGTCTAGAACAGAGAACATTATCACATCAGGCTGCAGAAAGAGATTAACAGTGGGCACAGATTGTTTTATGCCTGTGCACGTGCTTACGTAATGCCTGTACTAAACTTACTCAAAAATGACTCTGTCCATGTTATATTCTATTATGAAATAACATTATCAATAACCTTACACAACGAAGAGTGGTCTCATGACCAGTCAAATTTTCATGGGTACCATCACATAAGCAATATGGAATTAACTGATATATTGCCGAGAAGTGTACTGTACCCTGTACAGTACAGATTACATCCTACAAAGCTCAGTCTCAGAAACTTCAAATACTGGAGGTATTTGCCAGTAATAGGTTATAATTTTGACATACTGTTCTGATGATTAAATTAAGGGCCAATGCCTTGGATTAAGTCTCAGGAGTGTTCTGTAACTGTTTTATAAGAAGTTTGTATATTACTTATTTCCAACGCTTATTTTCTTCTCCCTTGAGGACACACTGAATTTCTATCCTCATTTGGAATTCCTGGCAAGTAAACCTCCGTAAAACAATACTTTGTTTTTCTTTTCTCCCCAGCCACAATGAATCACTATAAAGCGATTTCTGTAATGAAAATTGAAGAAATTGTAAATGACCACAATTTCATGGCTGCTTCTGATGGTCAGGATGGAGATGAAGCGAATGAGACCACTGACATCATCAACCTCCCTACAGATCACGTAGATGAGATGTCTGTCTGTGATAAAACATTTGAAGATAATCTTTCAGCTGATGTGCCAGGTACCTTGGAAGTTTATACTTATGAAGATAAACAGGATGAGGAAAATGCACACCACCCCAAGAAGAAAATCACTTCTAATCAGACAACAGAATATGCAGCCTACAACAAAACCTACCTTGATATGGCAGAAAGTGAACACCACAAATGCAATTTGGTGGCAATGTCGGTAGCTGAGTGCTTTGAAAAAAAAATTTTTTTTATGAACAAGTACTGAACTTTTATTACCAGTCAAAGCATCCAATATGCTACGCAGAACAATAATCATAGCTTTGAGTTATCCGGTGTGGAGCAACATGTCTAAAAATCCTTTATGTATTCATTGGATACCATGCTTTCCCACAGGATCAGCAATATTGCAATGAAGGCCAGGACTTTGGTATAAAAAGCATACAACAGTGTATGAGCCACAACAGATATCTGGAAATAAAGTGCTGCCTTCACTTAATCGATAACGCATTTGAACAGAATCACAGCTGATGAAAGGAAAACTTGAAATTTGTCCCTTGATGGCCTTGGTGAATGAGAATTTAATGAAATTTAAAGTTCATTCTTATAGCGGGAGCAATAACGAGCAAATTGCTTGATATTCCTGACACCATTATCTGAAAGAATTTATTCCCACAAAACCAGGTAAGATATGGATTCAAACAGTGGGCCATGTGTTGTTCCAAATTAGTTGATTTTATTTTATGATGTTCTATGAAGAAAAATTGAAAGGATTCAGGTGGTGTTTAAGTCTTGGGACTTGCTCTTAAGCCATCTTTTTTCTGCAACTTCCTGAACTTCACAAAATCTTGTCAAGAATGACAACAGACAATTTAAAGAGTTTCATGTAAAAGTAAATCTGTTGTGCGCTAATGTATTGCAAAAACAAACACCTGGCTGCCTAAACAATATTTTTGTCCACCCAAATCATCACACTACAATTTGTATTTCAGTAACAGAAATAATGACAGATGCTTGAAAATTATATGCTAATGTTCAATGTGCATTCCAAAGAGTGCATGACAAGCAATTTTGCCATATGTGGTTTATATGCTCTTATTACTTAGCATCTAGGCCCTACCTGTCATTGTGTATGTACACTGTATTGGTGCTTACAAGTCTTGTAACAGGGTTGATTAAGACCTATCATTCAGAAGGACGTAAGCAAACCAACTAAAATGCTCCATAAATGACTGACTGATGGAAAACTGCCACAGGAGTTTATCACAATGAGCAACTGATTGAAGGAATTTTGCATTACAGCAATTTTATGATATAACGTGTACTGTAAAATAAAGAGAGGCTATCAATTTAGGATATCACAGTTAACTGTTTAAAAATTACCTGCGAAGTCTTGGGGAACAATCATGAGATGAGACGACTCTCTCTCAAGATATAACTTGTCTTGCAATATTGTTCTGAAGACTATAGTACAACTGCAAGTGTTATTATTAAGGAATAATCCTTTTACCACTGGCAATGCATTAGGTTGTAGGTACTGCTAGTTAGTACACACAAGGATAGTAATACATTCAAACTTCCTGTAACTGTGTATTCATTGTAAGCAATTATTAAAGTTTAAATCAAGGATTAAATACTTTACAGTCTGCTTTCTAGCCCTGATATGATTAGCTGTCTCCCATTCACACTTATTCAGAGCATCAACTCAAGAGTGCACTGTTTATGACAACATACTACTAACAGCACAGCTGGGACCAATCTGCTGAGCTGCGTAGGTCATGCTTCATCGCGGAGAGCTGCTCATGTTCGTGAATGTGCCTGCGCCAAACGTGTCTTTCCAGGTTGGCGGCGTGGTTTCCCTAAGTACAAACAAGTTGTTTAATAAGGAAAGATCTCGTGCAGCACGAGTGTTACTTCAGTTCAGGGTGAAAATAAGAAACAACTTTTCAAATGATTATGTTGGAATATTTGGTCAAAGGGGTAGGCACAGTAGGAATTAAGGAAAGGTGAAATTTAGATACCTGTATGTATGACAACTCAGTTTTGTGTAACTAGGAGAAAATTAGAAAGGGTATGAAAGGTAAGCCCGAATCTACATGCGATGGAAAAAATATGGGCTGGGAAGACGGAAAATTAGTGCTCTATGTCCTACTAACAATGATATCAGCAGTGACAAGAAACAAGTGTGACTTCAACATTGCAATTTGTTTCTTGTATGTTTCTTCGCCAATAATTTCAAATTCTGCTCTTGCTATACTTCAGTACGCAGAGAGTACATTGGAAAAAAGTGTGGAAATTTTCCAGTCGTAAGACTTGCTGCAAATATATGCATCTCTCATTATTATTATTATTATTATTATTGTCAAACAGTGCAACTTTCAGTTAACATCACTTCTTGGTATCCTCACAAAAATAATGAAAATATGATTTTAGGACTGCTATTAAAATTCAAGACACCACAAAAGTAGATTACATAGTGTGTTCGGAAATTCCTGTTACGAGGGGAGTGAATAAGAATCCATGCCCAAAAACAAAAATTCTGTCCTATGACTCTTTCTTTTCAGATGTTTAAGTCATCCACTTCTACTTTATGAATTGAATTAGGCATGACAATATGATTAATAGGTAACAATCTGAATGGACATAACAAAAACATCTATTTATCACTTAAGCACATTGGCTTGTACGAACACTTAAAATATTACATGTTTATATTATTCCAAAACAAAGTGGAATCTTGCATATTGTACACGCAGAACGGTACTGATGCATTACAACAGTGGCTCGATGTGGCGAGCACTGACACTGTTAAGACATTGTACATAGAAAGCAGATTATCGTAGACACACACTAATCCACATGGTCTCTCTTCAATCTCTAGTGGAGTGTCCAGAACTCTTGTCAGCAGGCATCATCATGCTGAAACCAAATTTCCTGATGTACATTCAGTGCACAGCTTCCAAGAACTGGTCCACCATGTTTTGTAGGAAGATCAAGTGCAAGGAGGTTCGGCCTAATCACATGACCATCCAGAATACCTGCCCACAAACTGATAGCAAACCAGTGATGAAATCCCTGAACACATGTGGCATGAGGGTTTAATTTGCCCAGAAAGTGCTGTTTCGCGAATTCAGAACACAGTCTCCAGTGAACTTACATTCATTTACTATATTGCAGATACACAGGTCTCGCAGCAAGGCAGACATTAATCGACATAGGGGACCATCTTGACGTAGCAATTGTAATCCTACCTACACTACTGCATATCATGACAAACAACTCTTGATCCTTTACTCTTTCCCTCGGCAGACATTGACACGTTACACATCTGAAATGAAACCGTCACAGGATGGTAATGGCATATTTCCAGATAAGAGTTCCTATTCAAAATATTATCTACTCACTCCCTCTACAAGTCCTGAAAGTTCGTAACAGGCAATTCCAAATAGCCTGTATGTAGCATAATTGGTTTAAATATCATGCTCTTATTCCTTGCACCCACTGAAACATTAACAGTTTAAAATATTCACATCTCCCTAGACTTCGACCTCTTAAAACCCACTCAAAAACGCAAGCACACTTAGCCTTGAACCAGTAAGAAGTGAGCTGAAAACAAAAGTGAGTAGTACATATTAACTACAAGAACAACAACAGGATATTCTTATGTAACTTATAAACACAAGAAAAATTTAACCAAAGTCATATTCGTTTCATAAATAAAAGCATCCTTCGGCAAGTGTTAAATTGTTCCAGTGGTTCCTAGGGATGTCGTTACACTGAAATGTATTAGGTAATACTAACACAACTTCCAATACTTTTCACTACGATCTCATAAAGTGTCAAATCATGCTTTGGCAGTTCAGCTACTTAAGACAAACTCATTAACATGATACGGTTCAGAAACATTTTTCAAGTCTTTTAAAGTATGAACACTGTGATATGGGAGATGTTCTCAAAATAGAATTAAACAGGCAAAAGGGAAGAACTGCAACATTTCTCCGAACTGCATCAGTATCAGTGTGTGTCTGCTTATCGTATACATGCTAATGTTCTTGCAAAATAATTGTGTTGTGTGTCTAATAATGACCACACTGAAGGAAAAATGCTTCAACAAACTGAATACTATATAAAACAATAAATGAAGTGTGTGTTAAACGGTGTGACACACACACACACACACACACACACACACACACACACACACACACACACACACACACAGAGAGAGAGAGAGAGAGAGAGAGAGAGAGAGAGAGAGAGCAATTAAAACTGCAATGATAGCACAGGTAATAAGTGGCTACCGGTAGCATAAGCACAAGCTAAAGCAGTAATGTGACACTTGCTTAGTTAAGGAGCAAATGCACGACATGTAGAACAAGTTTTTCTGGGCAAGGCTTTCCAGTTGAGCCCAGTTTACTCAGCTTTGTAATTGTTTTCAAGGGTCAGCATTGTAACCTTGAAAGAATCAGCAGACTACTTATCTCCATGTATTTGAAACTCTCGAATACCGTGTCTTGACTAGGCAGTGCTTGCTTTAAAATTTGACAGCTGTCAAGATCATTATTAAACTGAATTGGCTTTTCACACTGAATGGGGCCAGGGATATGTTCTCCTTGTGACATTTCCCTGTAAACAACTTGTCAACATTATCATCTTTATCAGTATTCATGGAGAGATTCTTTGTTTTACAACTTGTTACTCCATACTTGGTTGCAGATTCACCATCTTCTAACCTTTTATATTTATCTCTCATAGAATGGACAAAACATTTATGTGCATGCATTTTAATCCCACTTTACAAGGCAAAGCTGACTCAAGTTATCATAACAGAGTGCAAATTACAATAGTCAGTACCAGTGCAACTAGTGGATGGGGTTGGTGGCGAGTGAGTGTCAGACAATAGCAGGCGCAGGACGGCACTGCGAGCAAGAAATAGTTTGGTTAGGCAGTAGTGCAGTTAACCATCATTTGGATAATACTCTACAGTAGTTGCTGTTGAGTATATTCCTCTGCTCAGCTTGCTAGTAATGCTTGCACTATCTGCAAGAATGGATGATTCCCCTTCATAATTCAAATAAGGCAGTAAATGATTAACACAGAGTAAGAACAGCAATGGGCAGCAATGGACCCACTGCAATTTGCCCCATGGAGATGATGTAGCATCCCTACTTTTGTTACTAGAACATACCAGCCAAACCTTTTCGATAATGGTCCTTAAACATTAACTAAACCAAGCATATGCTACATTATTCTCACATCAAAATGTAATATGTGGAAAAATTAAGAATGACAGAATCATATGCCTTCTCTAAGTTGCAGGATGTCATTAGTGATATTTTAACAATAAAATTTTTTAAAGTACCTAACGTAAATAACTGCCTCAGTCGACTAGTCTTTTTGAAAATCCAACTGTCAATGAATAAGTATACCATTACTAGAAACATGTATGACAACTACTAATGACTAAATTTTGGACTATATGTATTAACAATACTGAACACACGAACCCTTTATGTAAATTATTTGTTACTTTCCTTACTCAACAATATCTAAAAACACTTCCTCTACCACAGATCAATAAGTACACTAGAGTTTGTTGACAAATGAATGCCACAGCAGGTAGGAAGGGAACTGTTCTATAGTGTGACATGTGCAATAGGACTTAACTCGTGGATGCTGACAACTTTAAGTAACACCTTCAAATCATCCTTTCGATGTAAATGATTCCTGGTACCTTGCCACATTCGGGGCATCTCATGGTGAGCCACTATGACTTGTCTCGTTTTAATAAGAATTGAACAATCACAAAAGATGACTGGTTGAAGTTATTTCTGAAAACATTTATTTCTCATAGCTGCATTGTGCCACCACAGCCATAATGGACAAAAGTTTTATTTCACCATCTAGCCAGGTAACAGGACCAAAGACACATACAGAAAATTTAATCCAGTGGGGTAGTTCAGAGTCAATCGATTTTGAATATTACCTACCCAGGGACACTTCGTTGAACCACCATAAATACTTGGATGGAGAAGCCAAAGTTTATTAGTTGTTCACTACAGTTTTTGTACCTCCCATACAAAAATCCATACAGATCACTAATTACCCCGTCAAAGTGCCAATTTGATATTTTACAATGATGTCAGCCATGTCAGTCTATGATTAGTGGAAAACTATACTACAGAAAGATAAGTAGATAAGTCACCATTTAACATTGTTGCCAAAAATATTGATGATTACTTAACCAAGTTACTTCAAATTTTTTAACAATACTCAGTTAAACATTAGAGAGGGGGAGGAGGTGATGCACAGACAGTGGGAGAGTGGGGGGCAAAGTATTGTCAGGTTCGCTAAATGAGGAAAAAAGCTCAGCTATACATTTTTGTGTGTGTGTGTTCTGTTCATGTGTACTGACATGTTGTTTATGTTACCATAAAACAGTTATAATTATTCAGGTGAATGTTCATAAATGATAGAACAGTGTTTGTTTACAGTTATCTCTACTGGCAAATCCATTCCTACTTCATAATGTGATTAGTTTCCATTTACTCCTGGCGTAATATGGTAAATATAGACTGAAAACAGTGCATGAATCTTTTACAAAAAAAAAAAAATGGAAACATTTTACTTTTGTAACAATCGATGAAATTTAGATCGGTGCATATATTACTATCAACAATGCACCTCTTTCAAAAATTTGTGCTGGCCAAAGAAAAATCCCCGTTTCAATGCAAAATCTTTTCTGAACAAGTTCAGTCACACTATTATTATTATTAGCGTCACTGAGTAATTGTTCACTTGTTACACTACTGACAAATGCTAGTGAGCTAGTAGCAACAGATGGTGGTACTTGTGTCCACTTTATTTCCACCACATTAATGGATCATCTATTAGAGGAAGTCTTTCCTTTTTGTACTCCAGTAGGTTTGGGTGTAGCATCAAAAGCAGATTGTCTTTTTCGTTAGTTGTTGAATTTCATTCATACTTAACATTAATTCTAACATTTGTAACAATGTTCCTAATTGTGATTCTGTGATTAAGCCACAACTTATTGAAGGCTGATTTTCAATTTTAAATTGGCACCTTTTATTTCTAGTAGGCTTGCAATCATCTTGATGGGGGGTTACCTTCAGAGTCTCTGATTTTATTGAATTTAGCACGTTAAAATTCAGGAGCAAGTAAGAAACACGTATTTTTTTGTTTTCTTCGAAAAAAAATTCCTACCCCGAGATACAGGCCTCCAAAAATGGCACTGCAAATACCATATTAAAGATGCAAATTTCAGAAATATTTTTAAAATGCTGTATATCTGTAACAATTCTAGATATTGTGTTAGAGGTTTTTTTTATTTGAAAGATAATTGCTTTATGATTACAATGGTGTCCTCTGTTTGGACATGTCTGTCAAAGTTCTTTAACTGTCACCTTTTGAATTTTTTTTATAATTTACAGACTCTTTTTTTCAAAAATGCCAATGCAGAAAAGTTAAGATTTTTTCTGTTGATTAGTACCATGTAGATATGTAGTACTACATTCTCTGTAATAGAGAGCTTCCACTTTGTTTACTGAAGAGGCTTCTAAGAAATCTGAGATCATACAGTGAGTTCTGTGCTTCCATAAGGAATTTGCCAGTGTGTTTCATGTAAAGGACTGTTTGAAATGTCTTCAGACTGGGGCCACAGGAGAGTGAAGTGTGCTGACTATTTGCATATCCATAACTGAGCGATATATATAAGACAAACCAACAGACTTTGTTCAGGTTCTCATTTGACGAATGCCAGGAATTTTTCACAAATATCATTTCAGCTGCCGATTTTGTGTATCCTACAGTGAAAAGGTCCAAGTTTTAAACTATTATTTCAGAGACATTTTCAAAGAAAACAATTTTGAACCATGTTCCAGCAGTATCAAAGTACATGGAAAACAAATCAAGAAATTTGAGGTCTGTAAAAGGAGTCTTTGGAAGAGCAGATCCACATTATGGTCATCCTGTAGAAACAGCTCAAGTTCAAATAGTGCAGTCATTTTATCTGGGAGATATATGGGACTGTTCTCGCCAGAGTGCTACCAAAAGGGGCACAATAACAGTAGCAGTTGAAGATCAAAAAGTTGTGAAAGTGAAGAGGTACATGACTCGCAGCATTAAAGAAACTTTTGTAATTTATAAGAGCAACTATCCAACTTCACATATTGGAAGACCAAAATTGTATGCACTCAACTTGAGAAGAGGGATGTTTGTGGCATGTGTGTGCGACTGACTGGTGTATTGCAGAGTTTATAGACACTAGTTATGAGTTAAACTTGTAGTGAACTTTATGCTACTACATGGACCAGAGCTGCTGGATATAGATTTCCAGCTGAACGACAGCAACAATGCCACCAGTGCTCACTTCCTGTTCACAATGTTTTGAAGTTTGCAAGTGCTCCAGTTCCTATTGGTTCGACAGGAAGGCATCACTGTGTATCAAAGGAAAATTCTGAAGCAGTGGAACACATTTTTAGTTCATGGCTGGCTAATTTCAGTACAAAACAGTGCACACAAGTTGTACAAATTGGAACATCTTAAGTCTTTGGACCTTTCACATACATTTTGGAACCATTTAAAACGTCTGAAAAATGAGTCTTACTCATCTTTCAAAACTAAAATTAAGTTAAAGAGGGCTACATTTTGATTTTTATGGGCCTTTTATGTGACAATGTGGTAATAAAACAGGTTTTATGTATGGGAAAAATTTCAATTGTTTATAAAACCAGTTCAGTGGAAGACGACCTTTTCAGGGAATGTAGAACTATATGGTACTAATCAACAGAAAAAAAAAATTATGTAGTGGCATTTTTGAAAAAAAAAATTATTATAAAAAGTTCAGAATGCTATAATGAAAGAACTTTGACAGGTAAGTCCAAATGGAGGATGTCTTTGTAATCATAAAGCAATTATCTTTCAAATAAAAGAAACTCTAACAAAACATTTAGAACTTCCAGAGATACAGCATTCTAATTTTTTTCCAAAATTCTCATCTTCAGAATGTCCTCTCTGGAGCGCTGTATCTCTTGAGCAGAAATTGTCTTTTGACAAAACAAAAATGTGATCCTTACTTAGACCATTTTAATTCAGTAACATCCGAGACTATGGAGGTAAGATTGTTTCCTTGCCTGCCTGAACTAATATGGACTACGCCAGACACTAAACACTCGCCATTTACTACATGTGCACGCTATCTTGGTAACTTTGGAATATCGTATCTGATAGTATTGCACAATTCACATCGTAAAAGGCAGACAACTGCAATGCTTTACCCTGTTAGATCCGCTATCATGAACAATACAATGCACTAATTGGTGATTATGCCCTATTCTTTAAGTATCGTTTCAAATTTTGTTGACAATATTTTAAAATACCATGAGAAGTCAAAGAGCCATGAAGTTGCAGAATGTGAATCACACCATATGTCAGTCGTGCAAGATTTTTTTTTTTCCAAATTCAAATAAATTTGATTTTTCTTGCCAGCTTATAGTACAAGTTATCAAACGAATCTTCTTTCTTTCGTTGGTGCATTGTCTCACGGTTTCGCAGGGTCAGCATTGTTAGGAACGGATAGACAAAGTTAATTTTAAGGTGTGGCCAAACTGCCCTTCGCGCAGCCCCCCCCCCCCCCCCCCCCCCCGCGCGGCTCAGGACGGAAATAGTGAAACCCAGCTGTCTGCGTCGAGTGCAATCCATGGAATATTTCGAACGTATTCAGATGTCTGCGAAACCGCCTAAAAGCCACATTCAGGCTGGGATTCGATCCGTGGCCGGCGCGCCTACCCGAGTCCAGGAAGCGACGCATTAGCGCTCTCGGCTAACCTGGGCGGGTACAAGTTTCAACTTTTATTTTGGAAAAGCAGCATTCATTGCTCTGCAAAACCCGATACCCTCGACAAAATTACACGATAAGGTCTGGTGGGCAACCACACGATCCATTTGTTGAGGCTTTAGGTCTGAGGAATCCTAATAACCATTTACTTGCAGGCTTTGCGCCCGCGGCGGACAGAGCTCACTCTATAACATAGTAATAATCGAACTATATTTTTAGTACGCTGTCGCAACACTATAATTATGGCTTAAGAGGGTGGGGGAACGGCAGCGGCTGTACCCTTACTAAATGCCTGCAATTTATCTGGGTGTTTCGTTTTCAAACGGCTTTTCATAGTCGAAGTACCTGACAGGCAATATTTAATTGGATTTAAGGTAGGTTAGATATTATCTGTAATTTTTTTTTTTTTTTTGTAACTACGTTTCACAAAAACATTCGCTCATTCCACACAACTGTAAATTGAGTATTCAATTAAGTAGTACGAACTTTATTATAATAACCATAAAAGAATCAAAAAGAAGCCTAAGGCGTACCTGCTTTTTCCTTCTCCGCCACTAGATACACATGACAAACTTACAGTCGTCACCGTTTATAATTAAATACTCCCAAACAGATATTTTCTGTAGCGACGACACTTTTCATAAATTATCAAGCAATTACCAGATACTTTTCATTCGAAACATACAACAATTCGTAACACATCAACTAGTTCAGTCAACCTCTGTATCTCACCGTTCTGAAAGACTTCTATTCGTACACACACACACACACACACACACACACACACACACACACACACACACACCTTGTCATTCAAAACTTTTCTGTCTTCGGGTGCACAGCTTTTATCTTAATGAAATGAAACAGTCTCTTGCAGACGTCAAAATTACACCGTCAAGAAGCGTCGGAGAAGCCTTGGCATCCTAGTGCAATACAGTCAATCTAGAAATAAAACAACCTGAATCTTCTGCAAAGGGCTACGTATAATAAACAGTTGTTGCACTGACGCACGTTGTTACCTTGCACCACATTCAAGGCAATTTAACCAAGTCTAGGAGTTCTATCTGCCTGAATTTTTGACTGAAAAAACTTTCAGACTGCATAGCAGACGTACTGGGATCACTTTCCTGAGAATTTTCACACCGCTGACCCGAAGATGAGGTAAGTGTTAGTGTAAAAACCTATATTGTGTGTTGCAGCTCTGCTGGAAAGTAACTATCGTAGATAGATCGATATTTCGTAAGCAATTTTTTTTTCTTTTTCAAATTTGTTATAGAATCTTTAGAATCTTCTCTGGATATGATTGTGGCATAATTGACACTTTGCTCTGTCTCCTGGTTCTTCTCTGAAGAAAGCCCACAGTCTGCTTCTTTTCCTTTCCATAATAGCACTACACAATGAGCAATTTACTTTTTACGCTTACAGTCACCCCAAATCAAATTTAACTGAACTGATAACTGTAAAACACATAGGTAGGCCAGAGAGAGAGAGAGAGAGTGTTCCCGCAGCAGCTGCTCACGACATGACGCACGAAAGATATCTCCCAATAAAAAGGAAGCAGAGTGTGACACAAACTGCACACGGAAAATAGAACATGGCGACTCACAATAATTCGGTTTTCTCCACAAAGAATAAGAAACTAGAGGAATATAAAAACAAACGACTAGATGCAAACTGAGCACTTCAGGTGAGAAAGGAGGGGGAGGGGGGCAGAATGGTGTAAGGAGTGAGACTGGCCGATACTAGTCACAATCGAAAAGTCTAACAATGGCAAATTTTGATTATAATATACTGTAAATATCGGTTGAATAGCCATACATAACCGTAAAAGTATATGCTTAATTTCAGTATAACTTCTTGTTATAATTAAAACTCTCTGACGATGCATCAACAGAAACATATTCCGAACCATGGCAGGTGACAGCTTCAAAGCACAAACTTCCGCTAAAAACGAGTTTCCGCCGCCTTAATTCAGTAGCTATGTGCTCTACTCACAAGAACCTAATCAGTTTTCACTGCAAGCAGTATCATACAAGTTCACAGCAGAGCTGCTGCCATCTTCGTGCATACAATTCCGGCGCGTCAAACATGATGTGACATTACCTTAAGGATCTTGTTACAGCCACCGATCTGGCAGGCTGACCTATTCGTTCTACCGTCATAGAGGAAGAACTGCCGTACAGGGTTCCTCCTAAGACGGCCCATTGCACTTTCACACAGTCCCCGGATACAATGGCTACCGGAAGAAAACGCAGTGCGTTAACGAATCGTTGCGCAGATGCGTCGCGTCATACCACGCGCACAGAAGCAACGGCGCATGCGCGAGGTCTGCGCCGCACCGAAACAAAAATGAAACCGGTATCCGGCAGCGAGTGGTGGTGGGGACCGTAGGGTACTCCCATGCGGTATTGAGCCACGGGAGGCGGCAGAGGGATGGGAAAGCGAGAGTGATGAGCGCATAGGGTACAGAAAGTGAACGCTGCTACTGGTCCTGCTGAGAGCACAGCCGTCGTAAATTATCCTGCGCTGCTTTTCACGTCTGCGCGTTTGGCGTCCTTCGTCCTCGACTGTTTATGGAGACTGTTTTCTACCACCTGCCGACGTTTCGGCTAAGAGAAGCTGACAGGGCGTGGCATACCAAGGTAATCGCGGCAACAGCGCGGCGGCGGCGTTGTCGTCGTCCGGGGGCGGGGCATGGCGCGACGCGCGTGCGGTCGATACCGGTAGCGCCTGCTACTGCCGCCGCCGGCGACGCTACTCACGTTTGATGCTCGCCTTGTCGATGCGTCCGTACTCGTCGCGTTGCGGCTTGAAGCCGAAGTGGCGGCCGATGTGCACGCGAAGGTTGGTGGTGCCGTGGTAGACCATGACGCGGCCGCAGTGGTCGCAGCGCACGTGCGTATCCGACAGGCGCGTGCAGAAATTCCACACGTCCGACACCATGGTACTCTACGAGCCCGTCCTTTCGCGTGGCGTGCCCAACCTCGACTCTGTCCGGCGGGTGGGTACCGCGGCAGCCGCCTCGGGCGGTTGTGGACGCGCGGAGGGGAGGGGGAAACGCCCGCCGGGGCAAATGGGGGAACAAGTCGAGTGCCGCAAGGGGGGCGACTCCACCAGCTACGGGGACGCCTCGCCACAGGCATCCTCAACACTGCCTCCTGCCAGGAACAGTATACAATTTAATACCACGAGTACACAGTCTTGTCGCAGTCTACCATTCACAATACGATTCTGGCGGACACCGCCTATCTGTATTAAGTAACTAGCAATGACAGCATAGTAGCTCACACACCCTCCACAGCATGACCAAAACACCTCTCACCGCCTGCAACCAAACTCCGCAACTAACAGCAGATCTTTAATTTTATCTTGACACTCCAAACAACACGCCAGTAAGCCGTACTGTATTACACTATCATATTTCTTTGACAAAGATCTTTGACGTGGCGCTAAAAAGGAGTATTACACTGTCTTCAAATTTTTCATCAAATTTCAAGACGGCGGACAACTTGTTATGCGCTGCAGTTGCTAGCACCAAAATTCGCCCATTTAGGGTAAGACAAACGTAACTACATTTTTGCCTCTCTCTGATTTGTTAGTGCCATAATGTACACGCAAACAAGACCTACGTTACGATTAAACAAGTCTTACGTGGTTTCCGTTGTTGTCAAATATCTACATTTTACGAAAAACAGTGTAAGTATCAGACAGACGGAAGAACTGGTCCTTTTTCAGACCACAGAACGCAGGGTCTATTTGTGAAACAGAACAGCTCTTACGTTTCTCTGATCCTAGAACTGTTGCTTTTCCACTACTACTCTTTAGACGCATTGTCGCTGTCGCTCTTTGACAGTAAGGAAACGCGACTTCCTGGCAAGGAAGATAAATACTTTAGTTGTGATTGGGTTTACAAGCAAGTAGGAGCGCTATGGAGTCCAGAGGAAGGAGGATGGTGAAAATGTGGGAGTTTGGTTGCCATTTATAGACGGGACCACGTCGGGACACTCAGAGATGGAGGTGAAGAAATGAAGTAAACCATTTTATGTAATTCAATTTTTTTTAGAACACAATTTCATGGGACTTGTAGCGGCAGGTGTAGTTGCTACACCATATTTTTTAGAAGATTTCATACCTTTCAGAATTTTTTTCCTTTTTACGTATTTATAAAACTCGATGTTAGTCATCTTGTTGTTCAACTGGCACCAAGTCTGATTCCACAGTCCTTGGCAGCAGTCTATTTCTTTCATCGATCCAATGGGCTCACATCAGCGGAAATACTCTTTCCACAGTGGCGATGTGTGCGGGAATAGAAGGAAAATATTCCATTTATTTAAGTAGTTTGCATTTGTGTTCAGGATTTTCGGTTTCCTAAAGAACGTAAATTAACCTTTCTTCCACGAAGTTTTGATACTTCCAATCTTCCGAGTCACTCTTAGTTTCTAAGAAGCTCTTCATATATTAAACAGGTACATAAAAGTGTCGTCAATCACCAACCCAACATGGAGCTTCAGGTAACGTAATCCGATCAAATACTTGGCATTTATTGAAAGAAAATAACCTCCATTTCTCTACGTAATCGAATGGTATAGTATAGGAAGCCACTGTCTCTTCCTCAGATTTCGAAATCTAATTATATCTTTGTTAGGATTCTTATTCATTGATTTGTTCAAATTCATCTTGGTTTGCTTCCCAGTAAAACTGGCAGCCTTCCTTTCATCGAGATATCTGAGTGTCGATTACTGTAGTTCGTATTTCAACTAGCTTTATTCTTCTCCACGCTTTTTACATTTTTTAAAACAAATCAAACGCTGGCTGCACAAACACGAACTACACTCCTGGAAATGGAAAAAAGAACACATTGACACCGGTGTGTCAGACCCACCATACTTGCTCCGGACACTGCGAGAGGGCTGTACAAGCAATGATCACACGCACGGCACAGCGGACACACCAGGAACCGCGGTGTTGGCCGTCGAATGGCGCTAGCTGCGCAGCATTTGTGCACCGCCGCCGTCAGTGTCAGCCAGTTTGCCGTGGCATACGGAGCTCCATCGCAGTCTTTAACACTGGTAGCATGCCGCGACAGTGTGGACGTGAACCGTATGTGCAGTTGACGGACTTTGAGCGAGGGCGTATAGTGGGCATGCGGGAGGCCGGGTGGACGTACCGCCGAATTGCTCAACACGTGGGGCGTGAGGTCTCCACAGTACATCGATGTTGTCGCCAGTGGTCGGCGGAAGGTGCACGTGCCCGTCGACCTGGGACCGGACCGCAGCGACGCACGGATGCACGCCAACACCGTAGGATCCTACGCAGTGCCGTAGGGGACCGCACCGCCACTTCCCAGCAAATTAGGGACACTGTTGCTCCTGGGGTATCGGCGAGGACCATTCGCAACCGTCTCCATGAAGCTGGGCTACGGTCCCGCACACCGTTAAGCCGTCTTCCGCTCACGCCCCAACATCGTGCAGCCCGCCTCCAGTGGTGTCGCGACAGGCGTGAATGGAGGGACCAATGGAGACGTGTCGTCTTCAGCGATGAGAGTCGCTTCTGCCTTGGTGCCAATGATGGTCGTATGCGTGTTTGGCGCCGTGCAGGTGAGCGCCACAATCAGGACTGCATACGACCGAGGCACACAGGGCCAACACCCGGCATCATGGTGTGGGGAGCGATCTCCTACACTGGCCGTACACCACTGGTGATCGTCGAGGGGACACTGAATAGTGCACGGTACATCCAAACCGTCATCGAACCCATCGTTCTACCATTCCTAGACCGCCAAGGGAACTTGCTGTTCCAACAGGACAATGCACGTCCGCATGTATCCCGTGCCACCCAACGTGCTCTAGAAGGTGTAAGTCAACTACCCTGGCCAGCAAGATCTCCGGATCTGTCCCCCATTGAGCATGTTTGGGACTGGATGAAGCGTCGTCTCACGCGGTCTGCACGTCCAGCACGAACGCTGGTCCAACTGAGGCGCCAGGTGGAAATGGCATGGCAAGCCGTTCCACAGGACTACATCCAGCATCTCTACGATCGTCTCCATGGGAGAATAGCAGCCTGCATTGCTGCGAAAGGTGGATATACACTGTACTAGTGCCGACATTGTGCATGCTCTGTTGCCTGTGTATGTGCCTGTGGTTCTGTCAGTGTGATCATGTGATGTATCTGACCCCAGGAATGTATCAATAAAGTTTCCCCTTCCTGGGACAATGAATTCACGGTGTTCTTATTTCAATTTCCAGGAGTGTATATTTCACTCATCGGAATAATGAAAAAAATCTGAAATGATTTAGTTGGCCTGATTGCGTCAAAAACAAAACAGTTTTAACGGAACCCAGAGCTTCCTAGTAATTCTATCAACTGCAGATTAACGACAGCCATCTTGTTTTTGAGTGAGATAGAGTCTGATGAGCGACAACGTCTAAGCAGAGCTCTTTCAACTGCTCTGTCCCTATCGTGTAGATTGAAAAATTATTAGATATTTTCATGACGAGTATTTCTACATTGACAGTTAAGACTCCAGCAGTGCTATATATTTATATTGATCTCCTGCTTACATGTCCGAAAGAACAGACACCATATCCATATAAATATATAGTTCTGGCGATACCGGCCATGACCTTCTTCTTCTTCTTCTTCTTCGTGGATGCACACACATTCCCCGAACTCTTACGGGACTTGGAAGACCGTCTTCCACGAGTAATGAGTGTGTAGGGGTGGGACACTACGAATGTAGTGTGTGGACATACAAGGTGAGAATGTGAGTCTCGCGGGAGGCGTGCGCGAGATAGTCCCTGCAGTCGCACTATCCTCTGTGCTCTCGGTGGCTCAGATGGGAGCGTCTGCAAGTAAGCAGGAGATCCCAGGTTCGAGTCCCGGTCGGGGCACACATTTTCACCTGTCCCCGTTGATCTATATCAACGCCCGTGCGCAGCTGACGGTATTAATGTAATTCTAATTTCGTCCAGCAGTTCTGGCTATAGTATTGTGGAGACTACAGAGAGAGAGAGCAGCCAGTGTCTTCTGCATTCTTTCCTAGTAGTTCTTTCATTTGATGAAACACATTCCGATTCCGCTGGCTACGTCGATGAAGCCCTCCGAAGTTGGTACTGATACTGTCTAAAAAAAAAAAAAGTGATTAATTTATGTCATGGAATTTGCAGTTGTTGTGAAGTATCTAGACAAATCTTTGCAATTGTCTCCGATGTTTCGTTATTTGTCGAATCTAACTTCAACAGCTTATGCTGGATTCAGTCAGTTTCGGTAAAGTACTGAACAACTAAAGGAAGCATCTTTTCTGCTTTGTGGTCCGATGCGTCGGTGCCTAGCAGTAAAATGAAACTTCTTGCAACTGTTTTATGCATTCTGACACGGATTATGGTGCGGGAATAGTTTTAACGATCGCTGTAGCTTTGTTCCTGGCTCTAGGCTACTTGAGGCGACTTGGCCGTCAGGATACATTGAGGAGGCATACAGTTTCACGGTACAGTCTTCGAAAAGCACACGTCACTATACATTTCATGCCCTATACAGAATCGTCTTCTCAGATCGCTATTCAAATGGGAACTGCCCGAGTCTTCCGCGTGGCGCTGTTACGAGTTATATACCCGTACTACTGCAGGAGTCTGGTATTTTCGCGAATGATTGCTCTTGATCTGGAAGATGCTTGCATCGTCAATACAGGATACGTAACATGCAACGCCATCTGTGAGACGACCTTGTCAAACTGGTTCAAATGGCTCTAAGCACTACGGGACTTAACATCTAAGGTCATCAGTCCCCTAGACTTAGAACTACTTAAACCTAAGGACATCACACACAGCCATGTCCGAGGCAAGATTCGAACCTGCGACCGTAGCAGCAGCGCGGTTCCGGACTGAAGCGCCTAGAACCACTCGGCCACAGCGGCCGGCAACCTTGCCAACATGAACTTGTTGACATAAATAAAACTAAATGATGTTGCTTATGCTTTACTTTCCTTTACTTCAGTACTTGGGCCAACCTCGTAACAGTATTTTGCAAAATCAGGACAAAATTGTGTCTTGGCGGGATGTCGGGACAAGAAGGTCCATAACCGTGACGGTCCCGATATACATGGACGTATGGCAACCCTACTTGGGAATATCAGCTCGTGCCCTGCAGCTTATAACGAGACAGCTCATGGGAGGCCTGACAATGAAATAAAAATAGGCATAGGCACATTATGAGAAGAATGATTCGCTAGAAAAGACTTTAATGCTGTGAAAGATCGAGGACATAAGGTGAAGAGGGCGTCGAAGGACGAGGTGGGTGGGTGGGGGGGGGGGGGGAGAGAGAGAGAGAGAGAGAGAGAGAGAGAGAGAGAGAGAGAGAGAGAGAGAGAGAGGCCGGGGGGGGGGGTCTGCCGAGAGATGTTAATGACGAGGGAGGAAAATATAAAAAATATGTACTAAGAAGCATCAGAATTTCAGTTTGTTTATGGAAGTAATAACTGCGAGTCGGATCAACTTGCCTGGAAATGTGCTAATGAGAAGCCAAGCCACACACTCTAATACTATACTGCACTGCACTGTCGTTTTATCCACCGACGTGTGCATACTAATTTGCTTATATTTCGTCAGCGAGCAGCTCGGGGTCTCTGGTTATCTTTGCTGACTCAAATACAGTGTTCCGCGTTCGATTCCCGGTCGAGTACGGGATTTCCTCCGATCGAGACTGCGTGGGTGTGGGTGTCACTTCACCATCGACGCTCAAGTCCCTGCAGTAGCGTCAAATGACTTGCACCGGGTAGGCGAACTTCCCAAGAAGGGGCACCCGCGGCAAATGTGCCACACGCGCATTTCATTTATATTCATGTTTCAAAAGTTGTCGCTTGGCGTTTCTTTTGTTATTTCTGAGGCAGCGTGGAGTGATTGAAAGTCACAGTATCGCAAGTCAGAAGAAGAGTTCACATAGAGACACCAGATTCTGAAATTCTGTTCTTAAAACCAACATTTTGTGAATGCCACAGCATAATTATCCAACTAGAAATGAAAACTGGGCAATTAAATTAGTAGTGGTGTAATTCACGCTTCTCTGAAATCAGTACGGATGAGAAGAGAAACATCAAGACGTTTGGATACGTGATTGAGTATAGAAGAAGACAGCTGTAGTGTTAAGCAAAGAAGTTAAAATAACATTAGCGAAGACTCAGGAGGTACTCAGTCAGCGTAAGAATGACTCCAGAACAATTCACTGATCACCTTAACAGAGTTCAAAACCCCTTAAGGAATTAAGATACTGAATGCGAGAATGATTATCGTCGGAACTGGAACGAGATCAATGAGTTTGTTTTGTCAAGTCGTGTTTTTCATTCGTCCTTACAGTATCCACGTCGCTTTCCTAACTCTTACACCACCCCCCCCCCCCCCCACTCGCCCTAAGATATTTGTGATACCAACCGTTGCGAAAGTTAAAATTTCTCAGACCCTCAGACATCAAAGCTTTTCGCCATTGACTCCACACTGTACTCTTTAAGTAACTTCCGTATTTGCGTAGCTGTGCTATATATGTTGGCTGTAACGTCTGTATCTTCCGGGTGGCTTCATACTGACCTCAGAGCATATAAAGCATTTTCTTGCTCAGTGAGACCGACATCGTTAAGTCTTTCACTGCTACAGCACGAGAGATTGTCTCGTCTGCCGTATTGCCCTGTAATGATTATAAAGAGATAGGTTTTTCTTGTTCATTTTAATTCCTTTTATGTTTACTAGTATTGTTTTTGGTTCTACCGTATATCTATAAAAAATAATGGATTTGCCAGTGAATCCAGCACTCCAAAATTTGGAAAATCCACTCGTTGCAAACGGGATACAGAAAAAAATGTTTAACGTCTCGCAATCACCATCTACGCACAGCATTAACTTGCCATAAGCTACCAATTTTCTAAGTTTCCCCACTTTCATGTTGTGTTTACTGAAATGCCCCACCTAACCTAAAAATCACACGCCACTGACAATTTCGTGTCGTAAAACTTCGAGGCACCGGAAGTAAATGATCTGGCCAATGACTTTGGCCCCTGCCCGCTGCGCATGTGCACTGCCTGGCAGCACGTTTCGCAACGTAGTATATCTTAGCGTGAAGTATGTGTGTGCTCGAATCGCGCAGCTGTAGTAGTCTCACAATGCAAAGATTGCGGTAGCGTCGCGTACACGAAGTATAAAAGGGCAATTCATTAGCAGCTGCAGGGATGCCGCACGGTTCCATTATGGGTCCCACCTTATGCTCAGTGTAAACAAGTGACATGTCCAGCAGATGGGGAGCCATCTTGCCTTCTTTGCCGATGGCACGGAGATATAGAAAAGTAGTAGCAACGTTCCGAACATAGCTATGAAGCTCCCGCAACACCTAGACAATGTTCATCACTACGCTCGGCATGGAAAATAACAATAAACGCCGAGAAAACGCTGCTCATCATTTTCACCTACAAAAGCATACCACACAATGTCATTTATCACTTGATAAAAACAACGTACCTATCAAATACCGCGAAATCTGACTAAAGACTAACCTTTTAAGAACATGCAGGGCATATCTGTAATAAGGGCCAAGAGCTTATCTGTCATCTGTATCCACTAACCAAAGGAAACGGATTATCATTTAAGACGAAATTCATGATGCTCAAAACATTGATACTTCCAGTAATAACTTACGGCTTCGAAATCTGGTTGATGACCACCGACACGTATACGATGAAAGACAAAACACCCCAAAAAAATATTCCTAATAATAGCTGTGGATGGCCCCCGATTCCTTCTAAATACTCAGATACACAATGTTCATAGCATTCCTAAAATCCCACAAATTCTTCAAGAAAAGGCCAGCACTTCTATCATGGTTCCCAAACCTCCCCATACGACCTCATCCAATTCCTAGGAACAATCCCTCCTGACCCCAATCCGAATTCCCGCGTATGCTCGATGCTCCTAAACCGCAACTTCACGATATAACTCGCAAATAACATAACATTTCACCATCTCCCAACGATCTCGTCCGCACAACCAAAATCCCACATATCCGATACAAGGAGAGAGACTGTATAGTCCCGGGCCTTGAGAAGATATGGGCCCTGAGCCCATCCGACTATGCAACGGCAATGGAGCTGTCAGTGGTACTCAGGCGATTCATGTGGAAAGGTTTCAGACGTTATTGTGGCCGCACGACGAGAATTAGCAGACTTTGAACGCGGAATGATAGTTCGAGCCAGACCCATGGGACTTTTCGTTTGGGAAACCATTAGAGAATTCAAAATTCCGTGAACCACAGTGTCAAGAGCGAGACGAGAATACCAAATGTCACCACGTACGATGCAGTGGCCGACGGCCTTCACTTAACGACTGAGAGCAGCAGTGTTTATGTGGAGTAGATGGTGCTGGTGGTGGTGAACGTGGAAGAAAATTAAATATTTGAAACAGTTAGGAGGAAGAAAAGAATTTCCTACGAGAACTGAACGACAATGACCGCATTATGTGGAAGGATGCCCAAGAAAGGACCGTGACTAGGAATGGGACAAGAAGAAGTAAAACAGTTGACTGATGATACCCAGATAAATGCATAATAAGCAGTTACGAAAAGAACGGCGGAGAGCTGGCACGACGAGAATACTGAACTAACTTAGTGCACCTGTAATTTAAATGTGCACGTGAGGCAGCGAAATTACACACAGTTTAATTGTATCACGCTATGGTGAGGGAATTATATTAGGAAATGAGAAAGTAAAAGGAGTAGATCAGTTCTGCTGTTTGGGGTGCAAAATAACTGGTTCGAAGTAATAGGGATATAAAATGTGGACTGGCTACAGTGCTAAAACTATTTCCGAAAAACAGGAATTTGTTAGCATCTAATACAAATTTCTGGTAGGAGGAGAACAGAGGGGTTTGAAATATGATTATGAGAAGAATGTTGCAGATTAGACGCGTAATTCGCATAACTACTGAACAGAACTGGGGTGAAAAGTTTTTGAAACACATCGACTAAAAAGAACGGGTCGGTTGAATTGGGCAGATGAAGCAATCGTCAGTTTTGTAAAGAAAGAGAGAGAGAGAGAGAGAGAGAGAGAGAGAACGGGGGGGGGGGGGGAGAAAGATGGGGGGGGTCAGGCTTGACTACAGTAGTCAAGTTCCAATGATGAGGGTGTACAGCTGCTTCAAACCAATTTCAGGAATGAAGACGAGGCTGATAAAGCGATGTGAGTGCTGCTAGGGTTGGTTTGTTTTGGGGGAAAAGATCAAACTACGAGGTCATCTGCGTCATCGGATTAGGGAAGGAAGTCGGCCGTGCCCTTTCGAAGGAACCATCCCGGCATTTGCCAGGTGCGATTTAGGGAAATGACGCAAAACCTATCTCAGGATGGCCGTACGCGGGATCGAACCCATCGGCCTCCCGAACGCGAGTCCAGTGTGCTAACCACTGCGCCGCATCGCTCGGTAGTGCTGCTAGGCTGCAGGACAAACGTACTGTAACAATCGTACGCGACTGTACCCGACTGAGCGTTATTTGCTTCCCGCCGGTGTATTAACACATAGAATGCGGTTGAACTCGGGATGTATTAAGAAGGGGCCCCGAAGGCGCGGCCTGGCGGGCGGCTCACCGCGCTGCCGACGCACCGGTGTCGTCGGCTAGGGCCGCGCCCGCCTCCGCCCCGTCCTCGGCCAGAGCCCGCTTGCGCCGGCGCTTGGGCTGCCGCCTCCTGCGCGGACCGCCCCCCTCGTCGTCCGCCTCCGCCGGCGGCTGTTCCGGCTCCGGCTCCTGCTGCTGCGCCGGCGGCTGCGGCTGGGAGCAGGTGTGCGGCGAGACGCGGACGACGGCGGAGCCGCAGGTGGTCATGCGGCCGCGGCAGCGGTCGCAGTAGTCGCGCACGCAGCGCCAGCCCACGACGGTGCCGCCGCGGCCCACGCGGTCGACGCGGTAGCGGTAGCCGTTGTGCACGGCGCACGGCCGGTTGCGCCGCGTCAGCACCAGCTGCACCGTCTCCATGTCGCACCCGCACGCGACTGCCTCGGCCGGTCGATGGCGGCTCGGCCTCCGCGCCGCCATCCCCGTTCTCCCTCCGGCGCCGCGTCGCCTTCCTCCTCCGCCTCTTCCTCGACCGCGCAGTCTCACATCGCCCGTCTCTTTCCCTTTTATCGAGCTCTTTTAAAACTCGCCTTCTCGGCAGCTGCACGTCGTCGTCGGAGACACGTTACCGCGTAACTGACTGTCGAGTTCCCGCATCAATTCTAAACTGCTCGCAGCCACAGTACACTGTGTTGCTCTATATACTTAACTCTGCAGACTTCCGTGGCCGTTGTCATTTACAGCGAAATATTCAGAGTTCTTAGACCGTGTCATATTCCTCTTCTGCTGGTATTTTCACGACGATTCCGGTGTCCCACGATGGCTGAATATTGTAAAGTGTTCGTGTTCGCTTATACAATGGCTGTTTCTCCGCACTTTCTCGAAGAAGTGCAGTTACTGGGTAACAATCTTCAGCCTGCTACTGGTGGGCTGTCGTCACTGGATAAATGCTAATGGCAGATGCTGAGAGAAATGGGAAATGTTATGAGAATATCATTTTGTGCAGGCGCCTCGAGTTAGCCGTTTCATCATCAGTAGTAGTCAATTTCAAGTAGACTGCAGCTGATCTTTCCACGTAGGCTTAGAACACCCGACATTCCGTTTCCTTCGAAGTATGTATTTCTACATATTTTAGATATACGTTCTTCTGGAATCCTTTGAATGTGTTCATGCCTTTTTTTTCTTTACTACTCTATTTTCTGAAGAATTGTTTTCAGTCAAACTTCATTCCTTATTTCACTACTTTTCATCTGATCTGTGAGTTTGTAACCAGTCTTAGTAGTCATCTCTGCTGCCTAAATCCTCCTCTTCTGACTGGTGTTACGAATCAGACAGACCCATCACAAAATTTTAGTACTCTCTCTCTCTACAAACTTCTTTCGGGAGAGAGCGATTTGTAGTATCTACCACATGCTAGAATTTTTGCAGTTTGCATTCTAGATCATTGTGTGAGATACAGCTTTGCTTCCTGGCGCGATCCGTTTCTGTCTAGTCGCCGGGTGAATCTTTGGTTGTAGTTTCTTCGAACAGGTTGTTGACCACATTGGTAGGCAGTAAACGGTGTGTGTGTGTGTGTGTGTGTGTGTGTGTGTGTGTGTGTGTGTGTGTGTGTCCAAGGACGGCAATGGATACCACGACGCCTCCGTGCTTGGAGACGAGTGCTGCAGTGCGACTTTTGCTATTACAAGACTCATGTAAATGAGTTGTATCCGACTCAAAACGAACGTGGCGATTACTGTAGACTCTGTCCTCGGTTACTGCAAATACCAGACACATTTTACTAATATATGGGATGAAGGGGAAACCACCATGCCACAAAAGTTAGAAACGCTTTACCTTCTCTCACCAGCTATTAACGTCAGAAGGGACCACCACCTTAGAAACTAACACCGCATAATTAATGTTTTTCATATATATACGCGCGTATTACGAAAATATGTTTTAGTGATATACTGCACTAAAGATTTCTTCTAAAGCCGTTGTTCACAATGTGGTTTATTATACTACAATGGTAGGATGTGCGACTTGGCTCTGTTAAGTTTTTGCTAATGAGGTTGTGCGATCACATGATGCATGGATAAAATTTGTATGTAAGAGAGCAACTATAATTAATGAATGAAAAATATGTGGTTTCACAACAGCTCACTTTATTCTAAAAAATGGTGAAAATTAACGCAGTACTGGCTAGATATTAAGATTCTAGTAAACTTCACTGTTCTCTAAACATTTACCCAGTGGATTTGAGAAATGAAGAAACAATATTCCTGGTGGCAGTATTATTTCAGATTGAGTGTGGCTTTTAATCAAGAAAATCAATATTTTACATTGTCTTTTAGTGCACTTGCACTGCTTCAAAATTTGGTTTAGAAAAAATTAAAAATTCTTTAGAACAGGTATTGGGGGCGCCAGAGTGAAAATATTACATATATTAGAATTTAGAGAATTGTAAATAACATCTAACATAGACAAAAACTTTGAAACAGTTCTTTCCAGAACGTAGTATAGGTGTAATTATTAGAAAGATGAAACTGACAGATGTCAAATATCAGTGTCACTTCTGGTTATATTTGAGTCAGAACTGCATCTTCACTACTTCAGGTTATACCTGCACCAGAACTGCACCTTCAATGTGGGAATTGGATATTTTTAACAGACCACTCCAAGTAGGGGCCTACTCGAAATTTGTTTTGCTGAATTTATTAAATGTTAACAGGCATGACTGTCATTCAGTGTACGTATGAAAGACAAAGTTTAGTCTACGATAGTCTGAGCACCTGAAGCACTGAAAAGTGAAAAGACATACATCCACCTCACTTGCAAACCACTTCAAGTAACAGAATCACCACCCTACTGATACAAAAACAACGGCAGTAAGCAGCAACAATATTTTGTAGACAGCTGATGTCCACCTACCACAACCCAAAAGGATCCACTACAGTAACTTCAAGGAAAAGATAAGCCATCCTTGTCACCTGAAGAAATTACTTGCCAAGTTATAATTCGAGACCTAAAAAAGCTTTAGCTAGGGAACGACAAGCACTTGAAATACATACCGTACACCACATTTGCAAATTACTTCATATTAGCAGCAGCACTACCCTATTACCATAAAACGCCCTTAAGCAGCAATAGTAATTCGTAGAAAACTAATGACAACATACCACAAAAAAGATACAGTACAGTAGCTACATTCACAGAAGATACGCCAACCTCTTTACTTGAACAAATTAATTTTTGAGGTTATAACCTATGCCCAAAATTTCCAATAAGGATTTTGCCTATTTGAGGTTTCGAATAAACCTGCGATTTCAGTCCATAGATTCCAAACTATAACCCGATTATGATGCCTCTATCCTCAGAATGCCACAACACCAGTCTTTCTTGAACTAAACTTATCAGTTTCTCACGCTCCATATTAAGTCTGCGAGAACATCGCTCTATTTGACTGAAGAAAACAAACTGATCTGAATTCACCGATTGTCGTCCGAAGTCTATACGTTCGGGAGACAGTGTCTGCGCACGTAGGCTAGCGACGATGTCGGTCGTCGGCGGGGCCACTATGACCACAGACTAAGCGACCAAGCTGGATTGCCTGTGGTTCTCCATCACTCAATGTCTCAAGTGTTAAATTAACCTTTTGGTGCCTCAAATTATTTGAGTGCCATATCTGATGTTTTAAAATTTCTTTTAATTGTAACTTGTTCGATGTCTACTTATTTTGTCACTTGGGCATGAAATTGTGTCCCATGTTCTAGACCGCCACGTGTGTTAGCGACCAGTGAAGTCGAAACAATCTTCTTTGTCTTGGAAGTCGATACTTCCCTGACTGATGTAAACTACTATAAAATTGCCCACGGACGTGATAAGCGGTGAATTTTCGCTCGTTTGGGTAACTGAGTTCCATAACTGTGGATAGAGTTTGACCCTTTAAAAAATAATATTTATTGTTCTACATATAATTACTATTGTAGTCTGACTGTTAGCCCTCAAGATTTGCCTATTGCCTTTTAAGTCACTGAAGTTAACGTATTCGAGTATCCTGTGATTTCTTAGTAGTAGTAGTTGTGTTCAGGAAAGAGACTGCTTTGATGCAGCTCTCGATGCTACTCTATCCTGTACAAGCTTCATCTCCCAGTACCTACGGCAACCTACATCCTTCTGAATCTGCTTAGTGTATTCATCTCTTGGACTCCCTCTACGATTTATGCACTCCACGCTGCCCTCCCATACTAAATTTGTGATCCCTTGATGCCTCAGAATGTGTCCCAACAAACGATCCCTTCTTCTAGTCAAGTTGTGCCGCAAATTCGTCTTCTCCCCAATTCTATTCAGTACCTCATTAGCTATGTGATCTACCCATCTAATCCTCAGCATCTTCTGTAGCACCACTTTTCGAAAGCTTCTATTCTGTTCTTGTCTAAACTATTTATCGGCCATGTTTCACTTCCATACATGGTTACACTCCACACAAATACTTTCAGAAACGACTTCCTGACACTTAAATCTATACTCGATGTTAACAAATTTCTCTTCTTCAGAAACGGTTTCCTTGCCATCGCCAGTCTACATTTTATATCCTCTCTATTTCGACCATCATCATCATCAGTTATTTTGCTCCCCAAATAGCAAAACTCCTTTACTACTTTAAGTGTCTCATTTCCTAGTCTAATTCCCTCAGCCTCACCTGATTTAATTTGACTACATTTCATTATCCTCGTTATGCTTTTGTTGGTGTTCATCTTATATCCTCCTTTCAAGACACTGTCCATTCCGTTCAACTGCTCTTCCAGGTCATTTGCTGTCTCCAACAATTACAATGTCATCAGCGAGCCTAGAAGTTTTTATTTCTTCCCCATGGATTTTAGTTCCTACTCCAAATTTTTCTTTTGTTTCCTTTACTCCTTGCTCAATCTACAGTTTAAATAACATTGGCAATAGGCTACAACCCTGTCTCACTACCTTCCCAACCACTGCTTCCCTTTCATGTCCCTCGACTCTTTTTTTCGACTCTTATAACTGCATCTGGTTTCTGTACAAATTGTAAATAGCCTTTCGCTCCCTGTATTAGGCCCCCGCCACCTCCAGAATTTGAAAGAGTATTCCAGTCAACATTGTCAAAACCTCTTCTAAGTCGACAAATGTAAGAAACGTAAGTTTCCTGTCCTTAATCTATCTTCTACGATATGTCGTAGGGTCAGTATTGCCTCTAAGAGTTCCAAAATTTCTACGAAAATCCGAACTGATCCTTCCCGAGGTCGGCTTCTACCAGTTTTTCCATTCATCTGTAAAGAATTCGTGATAGTATTTTGCAGCCGTGAATTATTAAACTGATAGTTCGGTAATTTTCACATCTGTCAACACCTGCTTTCTTTGGAATTGGAATAATTACATTATTCTTGAAGTCTGAGGATATTTCACATGTCTCAGACATCTTGCTCACGAGATGGTAGAGTTTTTGTCAGGGCTAGCCCTACCAAGGCTATCAGTAGTTCTAATGAAATGTTCTCTACTCCCTGAGCCTTGTTTCGTATCAAATTCAGTACCTCTTCTGTTAACGAAGGGTTTCCACTAGCCCTCGTCTTTTTGCCTACTTGATCCTCTGCTGCCTTCAGTATTTCATTTCTCAAAGCTACCCATTCTTCTTCTGTTTCTTTTGACACTTCTTTCGACGCATGACGATGTTCCACTCTGCACGTCAACAGAACGGATGAGAACGTTCGTCAACTGGTGATATGTTCACACCAAAGGAAACGAAATAGCGTCTCGCCGACCAGCTAAGCAGTGAGTGGTAAATGTGGTGTTATGAGGGATCGTCCTTTACGGAAAGCATGGTCATAGTGCCAGCAGAGTCACGGTAGTGATGTGTCCAGAGAGTGGTTTCTGAGACACGAATATTTAGCAGGCCAGTGATACCGAATCTAGTGATATGAGTTTTGCCTTCGATGCTGCTTGCCTACATATCTGGAAGCGAAACGACACGTTTTCATCTGTGTGTGTGTGTGTGTGTGTGTGTGTGTGTGTGTGTGTGTGTGTGCAAGGTAAAGCACGATTCATAATGGACATTCTTCACAAAGGTCGTATAATTTATTCCACGCATTACTGAAAACAAACTAAAGGGGAGAAACCGTTGAAAACTTTTCTATCGTTTAAAACCTTTCAAAACATCGACACGATTCGAGAGAATATTATCAATACCTGATGCGACCTCCGCATTTCAGAAAAACAAAGGAAGCAATGAGATCTTTATTACTTGTCGGCTAAAACTGTTACCCTGTTCTAGTACCAGATAGTGTAAATTGAGCACGACAGCACTTTCCAACTGCCAACAAAGTTAACATACAATTTCAAACATTTTTTGTTTCTAAAATTCTGGGGCAGGCAACTCCCAGTATGGATCAAAACAAGAATAAAATATCTAATAAACAAAGGATCTAAAATGCATGCCTTAACAGCTATAAGCATTTTTCATCTTTGCTACTGTGAAGCATCTCTTCCACTGAAGAAGTGCTAACAGCTCCTGAGGTATACACTTTAATGAAGCTGTTTACGACGTTTATTCTTGTTTTGGTCCATACTGCCACCTCTGAAAGCTGCCTATCCTCCAATCTTCCCGACAACAGTACCGGGGCGTGAATTCCACTGTCAAGAGATATCAGAACCATTATTTCGTACAACTTTAGACTATTGTCATTTCCAGACCAGAATCCCTCTCCTCAAATTACTACTTCGTCCATCATCACTGAAAATCTCAATCATCACGGAATCACCGTGTACATCATAATTACTCCTATCCAATGACTTGGCCTGTACCTAGAAATAGTACATCATCATTCCACCAAAAGTAATAATACAATATCATTACGAACAGCCGTTTAAAAAATTTCGGATGCATAGCTAATTATTTTCGCTCTCTATCATGCGAATAGACAATGAACGACGAACAATTGAGGCTCAGCATTATCGTTTCGATGCGTTGTGTAACGCTACTATTATTGTTCAGGAGAAATACGGAAATAACTGAAGATACGGTGTTCAAAAGGCAGTCCTGGCCAAGACGCTGAAGTTCACCCGTGTTGCTGTTCCGTTCGCTTCCCTGAACAGGATGCCAACAGTGCAACTGCAATAACTCACATGAACCACGCGGCAGCTGACTCACAACTATATAGCGTAGGGGGTGAGCAAGAAGTCGTGTATTTGTTAGTAAACACAGTGATTGAGAAGTCACATATCACAATAACAACTTTATAGAATTTGGCTACGATTTCAGTCACAACTAGGAGACTCCAGCAGTCTTTGACCTTCAACGCCGTGTGCCGTCTGTTGATCAAATTTCGTTCTTCTTCCTGTGACCCTCTTGTCTACACTCTGTTCATCAAAAGAATAAAACCTGGTGTAAACATTACGCCATGTATTCTTCCGCGTTTGCTTGCATCTCATTGGATTTTGTTTCACGTGGAGCGGAAGACAAATTGTGACCAGTACAGTAAAGCACGTTCATAAGGACACGTTTTATGCACATGGACTGAGCGATACTGTGGGGGCAAAAGCTTTACCGGCGCATTAAACTTGGACAGCACTGGCCAACCATCGGTCCAATGATGTGAGCAGTTGCAGTTCAGGCGTAAAGAGAGGCGGGCAAAGAAACAATATAGCTTCGAATGTCATTCAATTTTTAAAGAGAATGAAATAACATTCGGCAAATCTCCAGCTCTAACGCGCGCTTCTTAGGCCACTACACGGAAAGCACAAAATGCTCTCGTTCTCACTTGACGGTGTTATAATCACAAACAAGAGTGATGAAAATTCCTAACACAGCGTAATTTATCTGAGCGAGCCACGTGTGATGCAAAAGTATACTGCAGGGATTTCACCGTACTGTTGAATACTGAAGCCAATTAAGATATTAATTACAGTGAGTCGTCTGGTTATCTCTTAGCTCCTTCCTTATCGGAATCCGAGAAATACATTACAGTACTGGAACTGTCATCTGCTACGCTGATAACGAGTCGATCAACAACAGAATCCACGAAGCCACCCCCGGCACCGCATATTCTCCTTTCATGACGTGCCATTCTATATTGGGCCACCGTTCGGCAGCGATATGAAAAATCTGCGTGCGTTAGATCCAGTACATCTGGCAGCTTAACAGTCTTGTTATCTTTCGGGCCAAATCCCTTAACATGGCCCAAGTCAGTTCAGTTGGGTTCTTATTGTAATGGTGCAGTGAAAAATGTAAAAATGAAGCTTTTGTAAGATGCGCTCGAGGGTGCGAAAACGATTGTTTTTAGTTTTTCATTTTTGCCTTACACAGTTAAAAACAAGAACACTCACATTATTCATAAGAAATGATGACGAATTTTACAATTACGAGATGTAGGTAATTCAAATTGAACGAGGAAAAAAACTGATTGAGGCGAGACTTAAGCAGCCTACCCGCGCAGCAGTAAGTTAGCAAGCTGTCATGCTACCGATTCCGCTGTCTACCTACCAGTGCTTTCGTTGCATCTGTATCTAATACAGTTCCTCGGATAAGTTCAAAGCCGATTATCTATGTACATTTATGACAAACATTAAGAACCTACTTCTCGGTACTTTTTTAACAGTTTTCTACAGCGACATTCAGAGCACAACAGTGCAAAGGCTGTGACTATACACTATTTTTGAAATAAAAACTACATAACCAAAGCATAATTAAGAAAAACGTTGATGACTTAATACATTTGAATATGTTACAATTTTCATTTATCCTAACTCAGCAATATGTCTAATGCATATGTAGGACCTACTTCCAAGAGCCTAACTACACCAGAGTATATGTGCTGCGGCTTCTGACCAATCATCGCGTTTGTATTTGTTTACATCAGGTTTATTCTTATGATGAACGGAGTACAGCTGCGATTTCCGTGAGAAGTCTCAAGTAGCACCTAAAAAGCGCAGATAACATTCAACGCCGTGTGCCATCTGACGGCGTAAGTTCGTACTACTGTTTTTCTTTGTGACACGCTATTGATTTTAACTGCGATTTATGTGACAAGTCGCAGCTAGACGTCGCAAGAAGCAAACAAAAAGCGCAGTTAACACTAGGTACAACATGCCATGTGTTATCCTACGTCTTTACTTCGTTCTAAGATCCTTGTATCTCACGATGTGGATGTATTTCAGGCTTATGGTTGAAGAAATGCTCTGATAAAATTATATACTGGACTGAGAAGTAGTGCAGCCGAGGAATGTGAAGGCCGAATAAAGGTTGTGCTAATAGACAGACCTTTCGCGGGGACTGGAATTTCCGTGACTTTTTTAAACACACCGATCATCATAAACCTGCATGGTAATTTCAAAAACAGATAAGGCTCCGATGGGTATTTTTATGCGTATTACACACATATATCGTACTATACTACTAAAAATGCAATGTGGTGTCCACTACGTATCTTTTACTTAATGTTTAACAACTGTGTTCACAAAGATATTTTTTCGTACAGTACAATACGCAGTTACAGTTTTGTCTGTATATTCAAGTATTGCATTAGTAAAATTCCCAATGTCAACTTGTAACTGTAAGCCCAGTGCTTTCCACTGTTTTCGCTTCTACATCATGAACCTTAAAACACGCAATCTTCCAACGTAACCTAGACCTTGGGCTACGCTACAGGTCAGGGTCATCACAACCAACAATTGAGAGAGGGGTGGACGGATCAGTATCACACTCTAGCAAATCTATCACGAAATACACGGCAGAAAATTTTGGGTTATGGGATGAAAGGTCAGAACGAAATTTTCATAATACACTCAATGAAGTTCAGGTTGATTTATCATCCCCTTCAAATTATGTAATGACTTCAATGACACACTGTACCAATACTCATTTTGCACACTTATGTTATCAACTAAGCGTAGTTTTGAATTTTCACGATTATCCCTTCTAGATGTGGGTGGGTACACAGAGCAATCAGTAATCGAAATGGGAACTGCCTCTGGAGAGTCACGACGATTATTATACTTTTATAGTGCTACTAATTATTAGCAATATAATTAACATTATAAAACTGCTAATACTTCTGGTGATGAAAGTATTTGAGTGTGGGGGAGTGGGTGGGGGGGGGGGGGGTGTGTGGGAAGGTTTCCCATTTTGCATACACGATGCTCCAACAATCATTCACAAACTGGGAAACTAACCTTACTTCTTGACGAAGACAGTGTAAAGGCGCTGTGCCAACTTTTCCATTTCTATCGCCGATATTTTGAATTACTGCTGTATTGAATGACTGACAGTGTGGTTCAGATACTTGCGAATGTAACAACGTGGTGAGAATCCGTATTCCAAACACGAATTCCTATGCTAGTATGTGGTAATTTCTGTTATGACTCAACATCACACTATCAATATTTTCTGACTTGTTCCATTAATATAAAACTGAAGCCAAAGAAAGAACATAGGTAAAATACACTCAATATTGACTTTTGCTGAGATTAAATTATGTCTGTACGCCAGCGTATCTTTCGTATATCATGTAAAAACTGAGGAAGAATTGTTGGGAATATTAATGCCATTCCAGATACCGCTTTTTCAGTTGGGTTACTGAAACGTTACATTAGGCACTCACAAATAATCGCCTATACAAGCGTTAACGTATTTCTCGGTTGCATCGACACAGATCATTTCTTACTTACGACTGATGGCTGTGTAACATCTACGGTGATAAATTGTAGATATCGCGTGATGCGCAGAAGCTACAGAAATTGCTTTAGTCGCAAAAATCAAGTAAATCACCGGAGTAGCAAAAATCGCAGAAATAGCGCAGGGACACAAGTTGTAAACTGTTTAACTGCGATTCTTAAATGCGAAAAATAGCAGTTCTGATTCACAGTTACCGGAAAGTAGCATTCATAGGAATCACTGATAACGGAAAATCGCAGATTAGCCTATCCCTAATATAGCGCCATTCGACAACCGGGTCGCCGCTGCTTTCCCAGCATATTGCGGTCGGGTCGGCAACAGCGCGTTCAGTCCTCTCCAAGTCTTAAGCGCAGCCCCAAGAGCATCTCGCTTCAGCACATCGCCCTACCACCTGCATTTTATGGTCACCTATCTCCAATACGGTACTTGCTGCCCGAGAGGCGTTGACGTGCGTTGCGATCCATTACGCTGACGGCTAACGTGAATGGCAACATATGAAATCCACTGTGGGATGTTCTGATGGCCAGTGTGGATCGACCTCAACGCGAGCACGAAAAACCAATGGTGAGGATTTCCGACGTCTCCCTCCCGGGCTGCACAGCGTGGCAACGCCGCCTGGTAGGAAGGAGGCTCGGCTTACCCAGGCAGAGGCGCGCCTTGGACTCGGCGCCGTGCGTGTGCGTGCCGGAGGCCTTGACGACGGTGCCGAGCCCCGGGTCGGTGCGCACGGTGCAGTGGCAGGCCTTGTTGGTGCAGCGCCACACCATGTCCCCGCCGGGCGCGTCGCGCACGTGCCTGTACTTGTAGCCGCCCAGCACCAGGCACGGCAGGCCGCGCTTCGTCGCCGCCAGCTGCAGCCTCACGTCCGACCTCTCCGCCGTCTCCATGGCGACTGCCCTCACCCGGCAGCGCGCCCGGCTTTTGACTAATTGCGCAAGCGCGCACACTTGTCTGCACGTACCTTACGTCGCGCTACCCGGGACGAGCTTTGTGCACAACGGCCGGTGCTGCCTGCGCAATTTCGAGACAGTTTTGCTAAGGACGGAAGCTGGGCGGCGCGCGCCTGCGAGTCAATCGATACGAGCCAGTGTGGTGCACTGGGCGCCGAGTGGGCGTCCAGCTGACCTGTAGCGGCTGACCGTGACGCACCGCCCTGTATTTGCAGACGAGCGACACCGCGAGCATGTGCTAAGCGATACCGCTCTTCCACCAAAACAATAACGTAACCACAGAAACAGATTAAATATGAATATGTGCTTAAATTGAATCTGACTGGCTTTTGAGCACATCAACAAATATCGGCAGAACTGGAACTTAAGTTATCCTCATTGCCGCCAGAGGGTAGCCGTGCCCATCTAAAACACTGCATGAGAACAACGCCACATGCGTTACCAGAAGAAGAGGGATGTTTCCGGTTGAACAGTAACTTTTCGACGGTCGCGGCGACTTGCCCAAATAATCGAATTTAACCCCAGCAATACCAAAGTATTTTCAATAACGTGTATTACCATTTGCTTTACGCTCGTCATACTAAAAAAAACCTTCGCTAATTATTGTCGGCTTATATTAACACACTTTTTAAAGTGGTACCGATGTGTATAGTCCTGAAGATATTCAATATGTCATTCATTGTGGACAGTCACAACTACAGCGGCGGAATTATTTATTGCGTCACCAATAATTACTTCTTTTGCGGGTGTTTTCTTCAGATTATACCAATCCACTGTTAAGCCGTCGATTACACATTCTTGCATATATAGTTTCACTCCGTACCATCTTTTCCACCAACATCCAACTGCTTGTAGCCATAGTTATCTACAATGAGGCAGTGTCCATACAGTTATTAGAATTAACGCCAAAGAACAAGCAAGCTGCTATACCTGCTTATGCACCAGTTGGTCTGCGCTTGCGCAGAGAGACGTTTTAGTCACTACAATTTCGAGGTTACTGAAAATATTCAAAAATGCAGGGAGAAATGAGAAACGAAAAGGTGAAAAAAAAAGGCGTCTAGCGTCAAACAAGATAGGATATTGAAAAGACTTTCTCACATGGATCGTCCCCTGTCGTCATAAAGCTGTAACAAACAGACTGCTAGAATCTGCACCCACTGCCCGTTGACCTAGAAAGAAGACTAATGACAAAAACAATTCTACAAAAGCTGCCATAATGGACGCTGGAGATGTGGAACTGAGTAATCTTTCCAGAGGGGTATAAATTTAATCTGCATGGCTCCAATGGTAAAGTATTCGTGCATCGCAGAGTAAGTGATGAATTTTTGCCTTACTATATAAACACACAGTCAAACACTAAGAACGGCAGACGGCTTGGGGATGTATTTCTACCCATGGAGTAGGTCTTGGTCAATGGCACAGTATAATGTATACATCAACATACTTGAAAAGAAGCTTATGGCTACAATAACACCAACTGGAAATGTTTCCCATTTTTCCAGTTAGGCTGCGACTTCCTAAACTTGCGCCATAGCGTTGAAAGCTGTAGGATCTATCCAAATGCGTCAGATGTGCACTACACGTCAGGTAACTGGCAGGGTGTGTGTGGTGCACAGAGAGTTTTTAAGGTCAGGCGACACTCCCCAACCCAGATAACGATAGCTGTAGGAAGCCAGGAAGTATCAGTGTACTATCAAAAGATGACAGCATTAAATAATTTTTTTTTGTGGGGAGCTCAACGGCGTGGTTATCAGCGCCCGTACAAATTCCTGATCTTTTCACTGTCCAGTCCCGCCTTTTCCTGAATGGTGATGGAATGACAAAGACAACACAAACACCCAATTCCCGGGCTGAGAAAATCCCCGACTCGGCCGGGAATCGAACTCAGGACCCCGCAATCCAAAGGCAGCAACGTTACCCACTAGACAAGTTCCGGAGGAAAGTATTAAAATGCTAATAATCAACTGCCAAATCGTTGCAATAAAGTGCCAGAGGTTGAAGCGCTCATGAAAAGAAGTGAAGATGACATGAAAGCTGGTTGAAACCCGTAACTGATGGTAAAGAGATTTTTGGGTAAATTTGACTATCAAAAATGGTTCAAATGGCTCTGAGCACTATGGGACTCAACATCTTAGGTCATAAGTCCCCTAGAACTTAGAACTACTTAAACCTAACTAACCTAAGGACATCACACACACCCATGCCCGAGGCAGGATTCGAACCTGCGACCGTAGCAGTCCCGCGGTTCCAGACTGCAGCGCCAGAAAAATTTGACTATCTATCCAAAGGATAGGCAAATGGGAAATATTTTTTTTAATGGAATCTAAAGTTAATTACGAATTCTCTCAACTGCGGGCATTAACGACAGTGATTCTACTATTTTCCTTGTTCTTTCATTTGGTGAAACATTCCGTCGATCGCGTCGATGAAGCTCCCCGAAGTTTATATATTGGACTGCCTACACAAAAAGCGATTAATTTATGTCATGGAAGTTGCAGTTGTGAAGTATCTAGACAAATTGTCTCCGATGTTTCGTTACTCAGCGAATCGAAATTCAACACCTTTTGCTGGATTCCGTCACTTTCAGTAAAGTACTGAACAATCAAAGAAATCATCTTTTCTGCCTTGTGGTCCGATGCGTCGGTGTTATGCCGTAAAATGAAACTTCTTGCAACGGTTTTATGCATTTGGATACGGAGTTCCAGGCTGTACGCTACTTTGTGGCGACTTGGCAGTCGGGATGCATTGCGGCATTCAGTTTTACAGTACAGTTATCGATGTACACGTCACTATACACTTCACACCCCATATATCCGCACTGAACACTCCGAACATTACCGACTTTACGTTATGGAAGAATCGTTTTATCAGATCACTATTCAAATGGGAACTATCCGACTCTTCCGCGTGGCGCTGTTTAAATACGAATGATATACCCGTACTACTGGGAAAGATGGTTGGTTGGTTGGTTTGTTTAAGGGCAGGAGACGGGATCAAATGGCTCTGAGCACTATGGGACTTAACTTCTGAGGTCATCAGTCACTTAGAACTACTTAAACCTAACTAACCTAAGGACATCACACACATACATGCCCGAAGCAGGATTCGAACCTGCGACCGTAGCGGCCGCGCGGTTCCAGACTGTAGCGCCCAGAATCGCTCGGCCGCTCTGACCGGCAGACGGGATCAATCTAAGAGGTCATCGGTCCCTTGTTCCTAATAAACCAATGCCGCAAGAGTGAGAATAAAACGCACGAAACATGTAACACAAAACGGAAAGAAAGGAAAAGCCACAAGAACGAAGGGGAGGCAACGAACACTAAAAGGAACGAAAGAGGACAAGAAAACAACAGAGACGCTAGAAACAGAAGAGAGTAAAACATGAAAGCAGATTACAGTGGCTGGCCAACCACGAGAATAAAAGGGAAAGCCAGCCACTCTGCAACACACAAAAAACCTCCACCCTAAAAGCACTAGAGTGGAGGACACGGGGAAAAAGGGCATGCGCTAAAACCTACATAGAAGTATAAAACCCACTCTCACGGATAAAACGTAAAACTGAAGCTGCTGTGGAGGCATTGTTGCCCAACACCGAAGGCAGGGTGCTGGGAAAGTTATAAGTCTGCCGCAGAGCGTCTAAAAGTGGGCAGTCCACCAAGAAGCAGACGACTGTCATTTGGTAGCCACATCGACACTGAGGTGGGTCCTCGCGACGGAGTAGGTGACTATGCGTTAGCCACGTATGGCCAATGCGGAGCCGGCAGAGGACAACTGATTCCCTGTGAGACGCCTGAATGGAAGACTTCCACACATTCATAATTTCCTTAATGACACACAGTTTGTTGTGCGTGCTGTTGTGCCATTCCGTTTCCCAAAACCGGAAAATCCTGCGGTGTAAGACAGAATGTAGGTCAGCTTCGAGATGCCTATCTCCAGAAGCGGTTTCCGCGTCGCCTATTTGGCCAGCCTGTCGACAAGTTCGTTGCCGGGGATTCCGTCGTGTCCTGGGGTCCACACAAACACCACGGGACGGCGGGACTATTCCAGGGCATAGATGGACTCCTGAATAGACGCTACCAGAGGGTAGCTAGTTAGGGTAGCACTGGTCGATAGCTTGTAGGCTGCTCATTGAGTCAGTACACAGTAGAGATCGGCAAACTGAAACACGTAACTGTTTCGAAACAAATGAAACAGTACAATGTAATGTTCCGATACGTTGTTTCGAAACAGTGTGTGTTTTGTATTCTAATAAACCTACACATTTTATCATCTTGAGTGTCTACTGTATAAGTATGTCCATATAAACACAAGAGAGGTGCGAGAGCGCTAATCATGTCGCAGAAAGTACGAAACTATCACTTAGGCGTCTTGGCAGTCTCGTATTTCCTGCAGAAAATGCGCTGCTTTCGTGTCGCGTGACTTTCATACTTTTCAATTGGCTGAGGACAGCCATAGCTGAAGACAGAAGAACTACCACGAACGGAACTGGAGGTGGGAGCAAACTGCAGAAACACACATTCCGTTAGTATGGGTAATATACCCACCTGCTAATTTCCATCTACACAAAGGGAATCATTGTGGATAATAGGCACAGTGACTAAAGACTCACAAATAACGCCAAATAATTCGAATAAATAACGAAATATAACAAATTTTTTTTTGTCTTTCAAGGTGTTTCGAACCGTTACTATAAATTCACCATGCTTCCCAGCCCTTCCCGTACACCATTACACTATCAGTGGTTTGTCAAACAGATTGCTTGCAATTATACCTACATCAAATTTATGTATATGTCTAATAACTGTCACTCTACGCCTTTTTTTATTCAAAATGTTGTAGGCTTACTTGCGTTTCTTAATATGATTACTGTACATGAACAGAGAAACGTATGTTATAAAAAAATTTTAATTTATCTGAATGATTTTCACATACTTATTATTTTGAATGTGAATAGTATGCGTTGTTTTATTGTTTGGTTAGTGTTTATAAAGCAGATGTTACGCCATTTCGAAACAGGACAGTCAGCTAGAAACGAAGCTTTATTTTCGGATATCTTAAGCTTCATGCTATTGCTTGTCAAAAAGATTTCGACACTCTTTGAAAGAGTTTCATGAGGTGGTATGTTGTGTTTCAGTACCTGTGCCGAGCCCGAATCTCGTCCGACACAGAGTGGAATGAAACATCACTGTTTCGATACAATTAGTCCGTTCCAGGCACAGGTGGACTGAAACAGCCTTAATTGAAACAACGATACAGTTTCTGTGTCTGGCTCGAGATCGAATCTGGTCCGAGACAGGGGCGGAATGAAACACCACTGTTTCGAAACAGTAAACCACAACCGTTCCGAAACACTGAAACAGTTCCACGTATCGATACACTGTATCGAAACATAGAAACAGTGGCCAAGTCTAGTACACAGGAGAAATGACTCGCCAGGGCATGAGCGGATGTACTCAAGAGCACGAGATACAGCCGCCAGCTCTGCAGTGAAAACACTGCAGCCAACTGGCAAGGAGTGCTGCTCAATATGTCCTCCATGAACATATGCGAAGCCTACGTGACCATCAGCCATTGAGCCGTCGGTGTAAACGGCTTCAGAGCCCCGGAACACGCCAAGAATCGAGAGGAAGTGACAGCGGAGAGCGGCGGGGTTAACGGAATCCTTAGGGCCATGCAAAAAGGTCCAGACGAAGCTGCGGCCGAGGCGTACCCCATGGAGGCGTACGTGAACGGACCGCAAGTAGAGGTGGTAAAGGGAAGGACTCCAGTTCGGAGAGAAGGGACCGAACGCGAACCGCAATCGTTAGCCACGGTCTGGGCTGCCGATGCGAGAGATGGACTCTACTGGAAAAACCTGGGATTTTTCATATATGATAGCGCTAGCTCTAGAAAGTGCTTGCATTGTCCATACAGGATACGCAACATGCAACGCCATCTGTGATACGACCTTGTCAACATGAACTTACTGACATAAAACTGAGGCGGCATTTACATGTTTCTCTAACAGATGGAGTTACTTCCGTACTTGAGCCAAGCGCGTAACAGTATTTTGCATAATGAGAAAAAATTGGTTTTCGGCGGGGCGTCGGGACAAGATGGTCCATAATGGTGACTGTCCCGATATATCTGGATGGATGGCAACCGCAATTGCAGCAGAACTGAGCTTGGAGAGCGAGTTCGAAAATCTTCGAACTGAGACCTCTCCTTTTGAGTTATGGGTTAACCTTGAACCAACAGAAACGGAAACGAACAAATAAACTTCACGACGTTTCGTATTCTCCAGGCCAGACTCTTGAAAGACACGTGGAGTGTGTGAACCTTTTCGTACACAATGGTATGCTAACCGATGTTGTAGCCTGTAGCGCGCGCTATCCTATGGCAGATAACGTCACCACCACCCATGAGGCACGACAGAGGAAGCGAGCTACTCCGCCCGTCGGCCTAATGTTCGTACAGTTCAACAATGAAAGTGAAAGCGTTCGGGAAATTCGAGCTATTTTGTACAGAACTTGACAAGAAGTTGTGTCGTTAGATTTCGCATTTTGTCTGGATGTCGAATGAAAGGTCCAGAGAAGCTAGACGAATTCCGACAACCTGGCAACTGTGAACATGAAACAAAATTTTACCTCTTGTCTCACCTAACCAGTATTCTTATCGCCAAACGTGTACAGTGGGGTCGGGCTAATGATACTCGCGTTCTAAGAGGCTCAAGATTTCCCGATACACCGCAGCGTTCGAATATAGTATCGAGCCTTTTCGAATGATCACGTGACATCTGACTCGCTCTGCAGAAGTCAAAGCGATATTAGAGACGGCCTATACTCCATCATAAGAATAAACAACATGTAAACATTGCACTATGTATTCTCATTGGATTTTGCTTTACGTGGAGTGGAAGCCATGCTGTCTGGAGTACAGTCAAGTACACGTTTTATGCTGTGCGTTACTCGTTCAATGACTCGGTGAGAATATGAACAGCAGCTTTACTGGAGCATTTAGGAGGCCCCGGAAAACCGTATCTTTCCAATGTTAAAATAATGCTTATAACTTACATGTTTCCTCGTGAAGTATTTGATCTAGGAAGTTGAAATTTTTACAGGTTATTTATTGGAGTACTGGCTACAAATTACCACAGTGGTTTTTAAAAATGTGAATACAGTTTTTAGATTAATTTTTCTATTGTAATGAAAATTCACTATTTTGTTTCTTTTTGTTTATAAATTCAACAATACAGATTTTTTAAAAAAAAGAAAAGGCTGTGGTAAGTTACGCAGAAGGGGCTGTGTAACATTTCCTGAAAATTTGAAACAAACTGGTTTGATAGATACTGAGAAAACATAATTTGTAGGAAAAAATAAAACTTTTAGAATCGAACGACAAGGTTAGATTACCTTTTTAGTGCATTCCAGGTCCATAGGATGGAATGTCTTCATCTTCCGCAACTACTACTCCAGTTTCCTCTTTGTCCTCCTCCTGCTTACTTAGGCTTGTATTTCAAGGCTATTTACAGACCTGTCAGTAGCTCAAAGACGTTCCTTGTCGAAAGCATGCATCGTTCATACCATGCTGAAACCTACCTTCATTCCAATATTTCGAAATACTTTGCACCTTACAACGTTGCCATCATAGAAAGTAACAACAGCATCATATGCACCAAAATGAAGTGTTTCTATTACACCAATACAGTCTTGAGGATTCTTGACCGTGTAACACTATTTACACTTTCGTTTGTGTTTTGAATTTTTCTATGAACGCACTTTTTCAACAGTTCAGATGCTGCTAAGTCTCTGAAAATAGGTTTCATTTACCGCATAAGGCAGACTGTTTATGAGTACACTTCATCAGCTAGGAATCCCTTATTGTACTTACACGAACTCTTTTCTCATCAGAGAGAGAGAGAAAGAGAGAGAGAGAGAGAGAGAGAGAGAGAGAGAGAGAGAGAGAGGAGGGAGGGGGAGGGAGAGAGGGGGGAGGGGAGAGAGAGAGAGAGGGGGGGGAGAGAGAGAGATATAGAGAGAGAGAGAGAGAGAGAGAGAGAGAGAGAGAGAGAGAGAGAGAGAGAGAGAGAGGGGGGGGGGAGAGAGAGAGAGAGAGAGAGAGAGAGAGAGAGAGAGAGAGAGGGGGGGGGAGAGAGAGAGAGAGAGAGAGAGAGAGAGAGAGAGAGAGAGAGAGAGAGAGAGAGAGAGAGAGGGGGGGGGGGAGAGAGAGAGAGAGAGAGAGAGAGAGAGAGAGAGGGGGGGGGGGAGAGGGGGGAGAGAGAGAGAGAGGGGGGGGAGAGAGAGAGGGGGGGGAGGAGAGAGAGAGAGAGAGAGAGAGAGAGAGAGAGAGAGAGAGAGAGAGAGGGGGGGGGGGGGGAGAGAGAGAGTGTGTGTGTGTGTGTGTGTGTGTGTTTTGCGTAATAGCCATTCCGTAATAGTTGCGTCTTTTTTCAATTACACTGTCAGTTAGCACTGCCTTCCAATCAAACTCACCGAGTTCTTGTTTTTTTGTACGAAGCTTTCGATCGCTTAATTCTTGATCCCATTCGTTTCTGTTTGTGTCCAACACACATTTCTGCACTACATCACCACCATAGGGCTTCAGTTCTTGAATATGTTTCAAACTTTTAGAATCACAATCACCATCACCAGGTAATTCGCATATCGCATTTTGTCAAACGCAACAGAACGTTGAAATATACTAGCAACACCAGCCACTTTCATTCCTCCACTACTGCCACTATCGTTACCGGTGCAATTATTTTCAGGTGTACATTTTTTTGTGGACAACTACAATATTTAGATATTACTGCTACATCAATCTTTCCCTGTATACATACTGCTGGCAGATACACCACGAAAAGGTGTGTCTCCGTTAATGCCAGGTACCATCTCTTGCTGCAGTGAAGTCTCTATTACCACTGGTTTTTAGTACTGCCTCTTCCACAGCGTTCTTCAGAGATTCTTTACAGACAACTACATTAGCCCTATACGTCTACTGTATAAGGGGCGCTCAAAACGAAACGAACCGGAGGCATAATTACAGAAACCAGTACCTGTATGTTAGAAGTATTGACCCTGGCTGTTGAGACACTTGTCCCACTGAGACAAGGCGGTGAATGGCTGTCTCATAAAATTCCCGGGGGCTGCGATGTTAACCAGTTCAGCACGTACAGCTGGACGTCGTCGTCCCAGGTGAATCGTTTGCCCCTCGGAGCCTTTTTAAGGGGTCCAAAAATCGCGTGATCACAGGGACAACAGTGAATGCTCACCGTTACGCGCAAACCTTGACCATCCTTCGCCAAGCGATCAAATCAAGACGACCAGGAAACCTCACCCGTGGGGTCATTCTGCTCCACGACAATGCAAAGCCTCATACGGCCAACACAGTCGCGACACTCTTGCAGAAATTCGAATGGGAGGTTCTCGGCCACCCTACATTCCGGACATCTCTCCCTGGGGGGCAAACGCTTAACCTCGGGCGACGACGAAGTACGTGCGGAACTGGTTAACGTCGCAGCCCCGGGAATTGTATGAGACAGCCATTCACTGTCTTGTGTCACAGCGGGACAAATGTCTCAACAGCTAGGATCAATACATACAGGAACTGGCTTCTGTAATTATGCCCCCGGTTCGTTTCTTTATGAGCGCCGCTTATAGTTCGTAAACTTGGTGGTGCGATTTGGAAGATTCATCATGCCACAGAAACTGCACCTGCAGTAGCACCCTCACCAATTTTATGCAATGTACAAACAAATCTTATGTTATGTTCATGGATTTTGCTACCATTTTCTTCATTTGGAGTTACTGCAACAATATTCCAAAAGGTGGTCATGTATGAAAACTTACCACATATCAGTTCTATTTCCCTGACAAGTCCTAAGTGATTTTCTATAGAGTGTTCCAGACAGACTTCACTACACTGAATATATTTCACATATTTGCAAAAAATCCGTTGAGAACTGTCATACCAAATTCATTCGCATGCGATTTGCCCATAAAACATTCATACTTTTCACTAACTGAACAAAATTTCCTCCGCAAAGTATTTTCTTTCTCACTTTCACTGTAATCCTCTGCTGTACCACCATGGATACACTGTTATCGTCTCATTTTTTACGGTAATAACGCCTACCTTTGTCTTTCGAACATTTGTCCTCTTCCTCAATGACTTCAGAGAATTTCTAGTCACTTTACGTTTACCAAAGATTATCCTTCAATAACACAGACTTCGATGAACAGAATTCACTACGAATAATTTCGGGATAACGAAAGAGTAAATGAACATGAAACAAGCGACAATCGAACGAGCGGTATATATCTAACTATCACGGGTTAGCCACAACACTTATTTTGTAACACGTATTTTCTCCCCCATCATTAATAATGTACATGATGAGCATATAGATTACAACATTAGACAGCAGTTTAACAACGCCACAGTGGGTCACGCCCATGCAGAACATATTTCAAAAATACTTTAAAAATAGTTTTCTTCTGATCTGAATAAATTACATATCAGTTGAAAGGGGGGAAACACTGTAGATTTTTAAAATGCAAAGAAGTAAAAATTGAACATTTCATGATTTTGAACCTTTCTGGAGCCTCGTAAATTTGATAACACTGGCCTGCCACCTGGTACAACTAACCCGCAATTATGTGAACAATTGTAGTAAACATGAAAACAAGGGACGAGCAGGGAACAATATAGCCTTGAATGTCATTTAATTTTGAACAGAAAGAAATAATGGTAAAACTCGGGCGGCACGCTTCTTGGGTGGTCTGATGGAAAATGTAACAAGCTCCAATCTCAGCTAACATACTAGTGTAATTAAAAACAACAGTGATGAAACTTCCTGACTAACAAGGACTTCTCTGAGCTATGAGTGGCGTAAAAAGCGCCCTGCTGGGATTTCACCATGCAGTTAAACACTGAAGCCACTTGTTGTGGTGTTCAGTCCTGAGACTGGTTTGATGCAGCTCTTCACGCTACTCTATCCTGTGCAAGCTTCCTCATCTCCCAGTACCTACTGCAACCTACAACCTTCTGAATCTGCTTAGTGTTTTCATCTCTTGGTCTTCCTCTACGATTTTTGTTGTGTCTAGACAAGACAGCCTAGACACAGTGCGAGGAAGCCGAAAGGCACGCGATTAAACTCACGCAGGCTGGCGTGAGGTCTGAAACAGGATACGTAATGACTGCTATAAAGAAAAGTACGTAGCTTCTGTAATACTTAACTTTAATCCACATTTGTAGAACATCGCTCTTGATGATATATTAATAGAATCTCAATATCTATACTGGTAATGGCGCCTTGCTACGTCGTAGCAAATGTAGCTGAAGGCTATGCTAACTATCGTCTCGGCAAATGAGAGCGTAATTCTCAGTGAACCATGGCTAGCAACGTCGGCTGTACAACTGGGGCGAGTGCTAGTACGTCTCACTAGACCTGCCGTGTGGTGGCGCTCGGTCTGCATCACTGACAGTGGCGACACGCGGGTCCGTCGTATACTGGCGGACCGCGGCCGATTTAAAAGCTACCACCTAGCAAGTGTGGTGTCTGGCGGTGACACCACAATTTTTACCCTCCACGCTGCCCTCCAATACTAAACTGGCGATCCCTTGATGCCTCAGAACATGTCCTACCAACCGGTCCCTTCTTCTGGTCAAGTTGTGCCACAAACTTCTCTTCTCCCCAATTCTATTCAATACCTCCTCATTAGTTATGTGATCTACTCATCTAATCTTCAGCATTCTTCTGTAGCACCACATTTCGAAAGCTTCTATTCTCTTCTTGTCCAAATTATTTATTGTCCATGTTTCCCTTCCATACATGGCTACACTCCATACAAATACTTTCAGAAACTACTTCCTGACACTCAAATCAATACTCGATGTCAACAAATTTCTGTTCTTCAGAAATGCTTTCCTTGCCATTGTCAGTCTACATTTTATATCCTCTCTACTTCGACCATCAGTTATTTTGCTGCCCAAATATCAAAACTCCTTTACTACTTCAAGTGTCTCATTTCCTAATCTAATTCCCTCAGCATCACCCGACTTAATTCCACTACATTCCATTATCCTCGTTTTGCTTTTGTTGATGTTCATCATATATCCTCCTTTCAAGTCACTATCCATTCCGTTCAACTGCTCTTCCAAGTCCTTTGCTGTCTCTGACAGAATTACAATGTCTTCGGCGAACCTCAACGTTTTTATTTCTTCTCCATGGATTTTAATACCTACTCCGAATTTTTCTTTTGTTTCCTTTATTGCTTGCTCAATATAGAGATAGAATAACATCGGGGAGAGGCTACAACCCTGTCTCACTCCCTTCCCAACCACTGCTTCCCTTTCATGTCTCTCGACTCTTATCACTGCCATCTGGTTTCTGTACAAATTATAAATAGCTTTTCGCTCCCTGCATTTTACCCCTGCCACCTTCAGAATTTGAAAGAGTATTCCAGTCAACATTGTCAAAAGGTCTCGTAATCTCTGAACTAATTCCATACAGGACACCGAGGAATATGGCATATTTCAGTACTGTTAAGTTCATAACTGGGCGATCAGCAAAAGAGTCCCAAGCCACCAAAAAGTCCACATTTCCTCCTCCTTTGTCGCATACAGTTCCGCATTTCGCCATCGTTCGGCAGTGATTTGTCACAAAGCTTCGCGCATTAGTTCCAGTACGTTTGGCAGCTGAAGTGTGTTGTTACTTCTCGCGACATCTCTTCACTTGGCTCCAGAGACTGCAGTATTAAGGTGACAACTTTGAAAATGCATCATGTACAGTGTGCTCGACACCGCGAAAATTGTTTGCTATGTGTCTACTACGTTTATCACTCTGGTTCGTGAGAGACCACATCTATCCTTCAAAACAAATGGGCATATTCCAAGGAGTAGTATCGTATTTTCTATTTTTCTCCAAGAGGAATTGTAATCCGAACTTCAAAATCGTTAACAAGCTTTTAGAACTATAGATAATTAAGAATGTGTATTTGCAACGAAGACCAGAATTTTCCGTGTGATACATAATTAGAAACTAGAAGAGTACATTTTTCTTGAAAAGATTATGCTTGAGTATGAGTTAATTAGCACATATTTGATAAATTTCGTATTTAAATGATTTAGGTGTGGTATTCAAACGTAACAAAAAATTGTAAATCTCAACTAGATCGGAACCGCCGCCCACTGTCCAACAATATCAACAACCTACCGATTACACCACACATTGTACTTGTAAACCCTTCTTGAAAAATAATTACCTACTGCTGCTCGAAAAACATCAAAGCTGATTCTTCTCTGCAATCTTGTGAAAAACAAACAACACGCTTCTAGACATTAACGGTGTTCCGCGCGCTTGTTTAACTATGAAGCAGAAAGCAGTGTTATACATTTTCGTGGTACATAAGGACAGCGAGACACTCAGAGCTAAAGTTGCGCTTACAGAGAGAGCGACTGTACACGATATTTCAAATAAAAACCACGTACCTAAAGCATGATAAAGAAAAACGTTGAAGGCTGTTAATACAGCCGAATGTCTTAAGTTTCATTTACAGCGACATAGTAACAAGATATCTAATACATGTTGGACCTACTTCCACGAGCGGAACAACACCGGTGAACGAGACCCACGGCTGCTGACAAATCATCGCGTGTGTCTGTTTACATCAGGTTTATTCTATGAAGAACGGAATACAGCTGGAACAACCTAAGGCTCTGCTTAAAATTCAACGATGTCGTGCAACTCGGTAGAAAATAATTGTAAATTTTACCACTGCACAAACTACTGTTGTATTTGAACAAATCTGCAGTAGTAGTTCTCGTATAATACTAGACTGTATGCATATACAAACATGTATGTTGCCGTAAGGAAAGGTAACAAAGGCGAAAAATGTAGTTCCGGAGTAACAACATGACTGAACCTAGTACAATATTTCATTTGTTTACGAGAGGCTAATGATCCACAAAGTACGATGCAAAATAGAATTTCATTCATAAACACCATTATAAAAGCACAGAAAACGTCACAAATCAGTTCGAAAACATGGTGGCAATATTCAGCTGAAACAAGGAGGAAAATTAATAAAGAATTAAACGCCTAACAAACAATATACTGCATGTAATTGCTACCGCGAGAACAAATTATGTGAAGACCGGTTTGAGATGGTACAGTCGCACATCACCAGATCTCGGGCCTAGCAAAAGCTTGAGAATTGGACACAATCATGATTTCTATCTCCTATTTGTTGTCACTGTTACAAGTGATCTGCATCCCAGAAGCTATCCGAGTTTGTATTCCACAGCTTTTACCATAAAAACCAATAGGAACCCGAGATTTCCCGAACTGTGACAAACCGTTCAACAGTTCCAGTCGTGTTAGTGTTAAAGACAAAGTCCTAACAGTATAGTTACTGACTTAGAATGTCAGGAAGTTGAAGTGTTTGAGATTTATTTCTTATTATTGTTTGTACGAAAGTGTTTGGGATGGCTGCAATACAACAGTAGACACAATAAGCCGACCAGTACCAGCCACAGCCATGGAGGTAAGTGAAAGACCTACACTGTACGTTGTTTTGCAGCCACAGAGTAGGCGAGGCCTGCCGCCATTTTAAGAGGCCCAGAACATTAGACTGCTGTTTACTATTTCTTCTTGCTCGTTATTTGTCGTATGCATGTGACAACTGTTTTAATTACTAAGAACGATAGAGCTTGTAAGTGCTAGGGAGGCAATTTGAAAGATTTTCCGTTCTTGAAATCTTATTTCGTCTAGTAATGACAGATTTAGTCTCGTTAATGTAATTTGTTTTTACAGATGCATTTCGAACAACAAAGGAAGGGACGCCGTGACATGAAAAGGATGCTTTCGCAATTTTATTCCACTTTTACTATATTTGTATAGATGGCAAATGAAGCAGGAATTCCTAAACTAATGCTTGTTTGCTTACTGGTACTGCTTCTTGTTAGGCACATTTCCAATTTTCAACTCCGTATACATATTTTTACTGTTCACATTTGCAATAAAACTTACGTGTTCGTTGCTAACCAATAAACGTGTGCAATGTGAGAAGAAGCGAGGCATGCTGTCGTATAGTGTGCAAGTCAACGAACATTAAAACGTTAAAAGAATTGCGTAGATGTTTACTTCCACGTAGAAGAGAGTTCTTGTTTTATTAAATTGTCAGTGTATCAGTTTCACTGTAGTTTACTTATCTTCTCACCTTGAAATTTTACCTATGATGCATCATTCACAATGTAGCCAGTAATAGCAATTTACAGGGCAAAAAAAGTAACTTTTTAAACATCTTCCAGCATTGTGGAATGCTATAAATGTGATTAATTGAAAGACCATACAAAATGGATATTTTGCTTTCATGTATGTAATTTTTTTTTTAGTAATGTGTAAGATCTAGACCTACCTTTCCAACAGTAGCCTCTTTCCTTCTTTTTCAGGAATATTTCTCGCCAGTAGCTGTGTTTTTCAAGAATAACCAAAAATAGCACAATTGGAATGGACGTATACTTTGATGAATTTCACTCTGAAGTTTTCAAAATATATAAGCTTTGTGATATACCAATAATTATTTTACACACACACACACACACACACACACACACACACACACACACACACACACACTGTCTCTAGCTGTTCTAGCCAGAATCTAGTTTAAAGGTGGGCAGGAAATGTGAACAACGAATAATTATCGGCGGGAGGAATTTGGGGCATAAGATGCTGCCCCAACGATCTGTGCGATTACATAGCCGTGTGTTGTGCGGGGATGAGACCGTTGACAGTGTGGCACGGATATCTGAGCGTTTGCTATTTAGAAGGCAATGAAAACACACAAGATAAAAGAAAACGGATATTGTGTAAAGTAAGGCAAATCCTAAGTTAAATGACAGAAATAAAACCATTACAATAAACGTAAACAGTGCAGCCATGATTCACGTACACAAAAGAAAATAAAAATATTGTTTGAACGGCCGCACTTTACGAATAAAACGTGACTCCACTGAACTTGAGACTATGATCGGATTGATTAGTGCACCCGTAAACAACGTATAAGCTGGCATTTTTTATCAAACAACTACGTCTCCACACAATGTGAACACTCGACACGGTCGATACAGGGCACAATCAAGTCACAGTGACGAGTAGCATCACTGCGGTGAATCATAGAGGTATGAATGCAGTGAACCTAATGTTTTGGGCGGCTATTTAAAATAACTTTTTTACCTCCATGGTCACAACGGAGGATAGCAATGTTACGAAGATTCTTTGGCGCTTAGTGTTTGTCATCTCTCGTCCTCGTTACGCATTACTTACTTGTTAATGTAATCAACTGAAAAGTTGAAAATCGAAAATGTTAACATGAATGTTTACGTCACGTATAATGGATCTGTGTGTAATTTGTCGTGAAACTTAACGTCTGTCCTTATTGCATCCCGGCAAGAGCAGTGACAACTCAAAAAATGCAATATTTGAGAAAACTATTTAAAAGAATTAATTCTATAAAACTTATAACCAATTAGTGTAAGCTTCAATTAAATTTCAAATCAGTGTTGTTGGCAGTAAATTGTATTCATGATTTTTTTGTGCACGTTGGGACACTTCACTCGCAATTTCGGTGACAAACTAAAATTTCCGTTTTAATACTTGGGACAACTTTTCTTGCCGGGGGTGCGGTACTAGTGTTCTAAAACGCGAGAACGCGAAAAATTTGTTTCTCTACCTACTAAATCCTGAAGTCTTAACGGAATTATGAATTTGTGGATCAACAAAGGATCAATTTTACTGAATGTTTAATTTACCCGCTCAACAGCAGTTTGAATTTTACGAAGGCGTACTCATTAGACCTGATTGAGCAAAAATCCACCGAGATACACCTAATCTTTGATTTACCAGCAACATCAGTTTTCTCCAAGTAAGCCTCGCGACAAATTAACTTCGTGACTGAATTCAAAGTCCGTTTAATGGAACATAATTAAAATTCTACCTCCGTTTTACTCCTTGGTCACAAGACTTCCTAATACTGTCAGACATACTGGGAGGAAGTTGTCCAATACCCAAGCTTGTCACCTGATCCAGGGGACTAGCAGCCCACAACCCCACGACCCACTCACCTACTCATACCTCACCTTCTAAGACACTGAAAACAAAAAGAACTGTACGAAGTTTCCGCGAAATAATTATCTACTTTAGACCTGAATTTTCAATAATAGCCATCTTTAAGGACTAGCGGTCGTTGACTCAATAGTTATATTTATTTAGCACTTAACATTTAACACAATAAAACACAAGAAACGCATTTAGAAATTCATGCGCTCATGTGGCTACACATTCTTAAATTACTAAACGCATGCACCCTAAAATGTCGAACAATGATCACTAAATAAAAAAACTTTGACATAAAGCCCCATGTTAGGATGTATCTATTAAATGATTTAAGAATGGAGAGACCGATGAAAGTGTGACCCGAAACGCGCCGTTGTGTTCGTTTTAGTGCGGTTTTATGATAAATACAGATAAGGATTAGACTTGCGGTTTCTAAGCGCGAACCACTCAAAACGTGCTTGTACGAACTTATTGATTTTGGTACAAGCAAAGAACAAGATACTTCCGTATACGGAAATAGGCTAAGGGAGTGTATGAAACGAATGCTTACTAACAGTTTCTTGCTCCAACAAATTAGTACACGTGACTTCACAGTAACAGTTTATTAACAAATTTCAGAAATAATGAGGCAAACAAACATCCGCTGTTTCACCAACTACAATCAGTGACCGTCATCTTCGTGTAATTGACCGTTTCGACGCAGTGATGTTGCAAAACTAGAGATATGTTGATTGCTTTCTATTTGCGAAACCCGCGTTGTATCTGCTTCGGGGTTTTCTTTCTCACCTAGACGCTGAAAATCCGCTACACTGAATTCCTACGACTCGCCAGAAACAGCAACGTGTACATTCCGTGGGATTCGAACTTTTCATTCATATTTGCAACATGCTGTGAATTTGATTAACACTACATTTCACGATACACTGTACAAACTAAACTAACCACCACCAGCTTGAAAGTCACTGCTGTAGCTTTAACAACCATGAAGTACTCTGTACTGTTTTGTATTACAAGAACATAGGTGTACAGTTACCGAAGTAATGATGTTCTTATGCTACAGAACACAAAGATCGAACCAGATTTTTGGCATTCACATCAACAAATCATCTAACTTCATAAGCTACTTTCAAAGTGTCATCTACGTGATACTACGAGTTAGGGTTAATCCCTGCTGCAATATTTTGGAACCATTTGCTCACATATATGCTCAGATCTGGACAATCTCCACGTGCCAGTCCGACTGCTGTTGACAGTCGAGGGAAATATTCTTGGAACTGCTCCAGGCCTCAATCGCGGTCGTTGCAAAGCGAGTGAATGCGTAGTTCCCGACTCTGTACGAAAATAGCCTGTCTCTCGGCGTATGTCGCCCTCTTCGAAGTGTAGTTGACACACCTAGAGCAAAAATTTAACACGTCATTTTGCTAACATTGTGTTCCGATGCACTTATGTTTTGATAGAATGTAATAACGTTAATAGCACACGGTCCTAAACGAAGTCAAGAAGTGGTTACAGTCCACGTAGAATACGTGCCTTCGTGTGTATACTGGGTTCGAAATTATCTCGAGGGATTGCGGCAATCCATTGCTGACGAAGTGCTACATCCTTGGGAAAGGAGAATAGGTTCACGTTGTAGCCTCTTCGATAATTTGCCCTGCAATTGGGCACGCAACATTGCATCACCATTTCTTAACCTTACGCTGCTACGGCCGCAACTGGTCGGTGTCCGCGGCTGCAACGCGGGCTGTTTCGCGTGACGTCACAACCAGCTTCCCAGGCGGTGTTGCCGCGACTGCCGCCCGCGCGGCCCTACAGCTCCACACCACGCGAGTGGAAGTTTGGCGTCCGTGCAGCTGCGCCTGCGTCCTTGTGGCTGTGGAGGACCCCAGCGACCGGCACGCGCGTCATCTCTGGTCGATACCTAGCGTGGGGCCGCGATCACCTGATGGATACCTGACAAGTATTCCCACTTCAAATACTGTATGTGAAGGCATTTAATGCTTCCCTACATTGCGGATTCTCTTATAAGAACTGGCAAAGAGAATGCTAGTTATATGAAACTACAATTATGTGCCAGTCACAATGGTAGCACTGATTCATCCGCCACGCGTTTCGACGAAACAATCACGAGTTGAAAGCAATGTTACATAACTGCTTCTAGGGCCAAGCATTGTCGATTTCTTGCAAACGCATGAGAGATGGCAACGAGGTTATGTGGCATCTTGTTCTGGTGATATTAAGTTGAATTGGCCGCAGTAGCTATACACCCAACATACCACAGACGTTCCCTGTAAACTTCCATTGTCGCAGAGTAATTACCCATTGTTGAGCGGTGTTAAATAATCAGTATTCTCACACGACAAGGGTATTAAGAGTAGCGTTGTGCTGCACTATGACGCGGAAAATCGCATATACTTATCTCACTACCTCAAACGACATTAAGTAGTTGTGTAGTAAAGAAATCAAATTTTTCCCGTAAGGCCTGTTGCGGATGATCCGCGTTCCGCGTGCGGTTGGCGGTAAGGGTAGATGGCTTACACAGACGGGTGGATGCACGCGGTTCTGCACAGTCGGGCGAACACTGACTTCTGTGCACTGGCACATCGTTCTGTTTGATCATACGTATAAAGGTGAGCTCGCTGCAATTAAGAATCGTTTCAATCTAAAAAAAAAAAAAAATTCCACACGCGTGAAAGTTTTGGGTGCATCCTAAGGTGGAACGGAGATGTACGAAAGGAGCGTTCGTCACACTGTATTGCGATTTGCGCAACGACGAAGACAAATTTGATACATATTTTCGTATGTTTTTCCGTTCCTTAGACGAGCTTGTCGGTAGAACTCTCAAAAGGATAGCTACTACTACTACGACAGAACGAGTAGCAGCAACCTTAAAGTAAGAATATGAATTTAATGTAGGGATGACGACTGAATGTATTTAATGATTCAAAACTTTACTACAACTATGTATTACATTTGGTAATACAGAATCAGTAAAGAGGTTCTGCTATTTGGGGAGCAAAATAACTGATGATGTTCGAAGTTGAGAGGATATACAATGTAGACTGGCAATGGCAAGGAAAGCGTTTCTAAAGAAGAGAAATTTGTTAACATCGAATATAGATTTAAGTGTCAGGAAGTCGTTTCTGAAAGTATTTGTATGGAGTGTAGCCATGTATGGAAGTGAAACATGGACGATAACTAGTTTGGACAAGAAGAGAATAGAAGCTTTCGAAATGTGGTGCTACAGAAGAATGCTGAAGATTAGATAGGTAGATCACATAACTAATGAGGAGGTATTGAATAGAATTGGGGAGAAGAGGAGCTTGTGGCACAACCTGACTAGAAGAAGGGACCGGTTGGTAGGACATGTTCTGAGGCATCAATGGATCACCAACTTTGTACTGGAGAGCAGCGTGGACGGTAAAAATCGTAGAGGGAGACCAAGAGATAAATACACTAAACATATCCAGAAGGATGTAGGTTACAGTAGGTACTGGGAGATGAAGCAGCTTGGACAGGACAGAGTAGCATGGAGAGCTGCATCAAACCAGTCTCAGGACTGAAGACCACATCAACAACAACAACAACAACATACTTTTATTACAATTGATGTCGACGTTGATTGAGCTGGATGGGGAGCCGCAACTTGCATCTGTGCGGTCGGACCCTCGTGATACGGCGTAGATTGATTTTGATGCTGTTGGTATATGGTGGAGCACATGTGAAGGAGATCAGTGGGTAGTGGGAAGAGCTGAATGCTGCTGGGGAAAGGGGGGGTGTACGTTTTAAGCTTGCGTGATTAACTTTGTTTAGTTGCAGTTGAAGTACTTTACTACGAAATAATAACTCCGGATTTACATCTGAAGACTTCAAAGAAGGCAACAACGACGCAAAGAATGCTCGGTCGTTTTCTTCCTTTTCCTTACAATCTTTTAATAATGCGAGCAAATTATCTTCAAATGTTGTGTTCTTGGTAGAATTCTCTCTCTTGAGGGCCTGTTTTTTCGGTGTTTACATTCGATCGGACATCATTGACTTGTTCTTCATAGGTTTCGTCTCAACTTTTTTCCGCGAGTACATCGTTGTTAGTAATCATTATCTTTCACGGCCAATTGTGAGTCAAAGTTAATCTGTTGGTGCTTCAGAGAGACGGTCAAGAAAGTGTAGTTGATCATAGTAGATGTATTTTGATCTCAGTTGCTACTGACCTGGACTATGATTTATTTTACTAAGGCTTTTAAAATAAGCATCCATGCAGTTTTTCCACCTCGTCTGGACCATGTTAAAATAACAAGTACAAAGCCTATAAATCTTTTATTACTGAGGACACATACATCTCTCATTTTAAGGATTACATCTGAGATTTGAGACAGGATTACATCTAAAATTAACTCTACATTGCTCTGTGATCGTATCAACTATATGTTTTATACTTCACATGTATAAAGGATGCGGAAACATTTACGGATCTTCATTACTCTTATTAAATGGATACATCAACAACTTGACAGTTTCACGAGGCAAGTATGTGCTTGCTTATTTGGACTAGGAGGCATGTAAAAGCCCTCAACAGACAAATAAGACGAAATTAGAAATGATTTTCTAAATTTCGCAGTTTTTCTCATTGCATCGGAAAACATAATTGTAGTATAACCTAGCCATTGCTCTTACGGCCATCTGTGACTACTGCTTCATGTTAATTGATGTCTGAGAACGTGGAAGGAACTGATGCAAATCTATTTAAAAACTTGTTTTGCGGGATAATGGAACAAAGTAAATTCGCGTCACCCCACCAAGGCCTATGTGCGAAAAAACATGAGTCACAAGAAGGTTTTTAATTACAGATTTACCCGAGCCCGGATGTTTACTGAATGCATTTTCGAAAGCTAAGTCGCAAGAGTAGGGTTTTCCACCTATCCCTGAATGTCAATTTTGACCTCGCAGTATGTTGCATTTTGCGTAATTTTGCTCGAGTAAGGGACAGATACAACTTTGAAGACACCCTGTACCTTATGCGATTTCGAAGATCTGGCAGAAACTACTACTGCCAGTAGATCGAGTAATACTGTTCGAGATAATTGTGCAGAGTATTTTGTTGGTACAGGAGCTGTGCCTTGACAGGAATCAAAAAGATAACTGAATACAGGCCACCTGTCGAATATTTGCTGTTGTGTACAATTTTTCTACATAATTATCCATAGTGCTGCGCAAAAAATCAACTTGTGAATTTAATTCTTTGACTACAATACTTTGTATTTCGTATAGAAAAACAAAAACACAAGGAAAATATGCGTCTACTTACGTTTCTTCTAATCTGCCTCGTTCAAAGCCGAGTATTATACTTGCACTAGCTTCTTGCCATGCTTTCAAAGAAATTTCACGGATCTTGCAGTCCCCGTGCGACGTATTTCATATGTAAGGTGGTCTTTCAACTTCACTAATTAACCCGTCGGTATCGATGTCACTAGGCATTGTGGAAACTTCTAAAATTATATTCTTATTGCCACGCCAGTGGAATGCTTCTGCAGCGAACGGTATCCGCATGACTGTGCACGTGCCAACTTGTTCCTACGTATTTGACTGACGCGGACAGTCCGCGGCGCGGGAGGGCTGCCTCGTGGGAACCATCCGCACAGCCTACCAACCGCGTGCGGAACGCGGGCCATCCGCAAACTGCGCAGCGGGCTCAAAAAAATGTACGAATTTACATCGAAGATTTAAAGCAGTTTAAAATAAAGCATTGGCGAGGGCATGTTATGTACATTTTCCGTGTTTATGATAGTTTTGATGGGGAAGCAATTAGTACTTTTATTAGGTACTTAGCAATAGTACGAATTGAATAAACTACTTGTGTGTTGTACAATTTACTCTATTGTATTCTACTACGTAACAACAAAATGAAGGGCATACACAAGTAGTTAATTCAGTTCCTACTTTGTTAAAAATGCAATTAAAATGATAATTGAGTTCCCTTGCGGTAAAAGTCTACTGTGAAACAGCAACACAGAATTGAGCTTTCATGTTCTCAAGCACCTCCCGTTATCCGTAAATGTTTTGTACATTATTTATATGTAAATCTTTTCCACACAACCACAACATTGAGCCACACTGTGTCACTGGTCGCACAGTGATAAGCATGTCTGATTTTCCGCGTCAAAATGCGTCAGCCACACTGCACCTTTTATCCTAAACATTTTTTTATCTCTCTATCTGTATTTGTTCATTCATTAATTATTGGCATAACCTTATGAGGTTATTTTAACGATCTCACAGACGTTTACGCCGGCCGATGTGGCCGAGCGGTTCTAGGCGCTACAGTCTGGAACCGCGCGACTGCTACGGTCGCAGGTTCGAATCCTGCCTCGGGCATGGATGTGTGTGATGTCCTTAGGTTAGTTAGGTTTAAGTAGTACTAAGTTCTAGGGGACTGATGACTTCAGCAGTTAAGTCCAATAGTGTTCAGAGCCATTTCAACAATTTGAACAGGCGTTTGCAAAAAATCGCCAGCACTTCGCACAAACAGTTATTTAAGGCATATTCATTACGAGACATTCAAAAACGGTGCTGAAATTTAAATTTATGTTCTATTTTACTGCTTCGGTTGAACAAAAAAAAAAATGTCCCAAGTCATGGACTGAACTAAAAGATTACAATTATTGTACAAGATGACGTCATTATCCACTAATTGCAGCGTAAGTTTTTATTCTGCCATTGTGATTTCGGCGATACGCCGACCTCCGGCAAAAATAGTCGATGCCATGTACCACGGCACATATTTTATACCTAACACGTAGCAGTACTCTTGTAGGGCTGTCTCCCAATCCATAGCAATGGAAGCAACACCTGTGATCAGTCAAGTGACATAATATCTCAACTATTTTGATGCAGATTTAAATAAATCTGACGATACATCGACATACAATGGAGTTAATTTTTCTACACTCATGAAATCATTTGTATGTTACATCCTCTGTCGATATTCTTTTAGGCAGTATCTTTTACGAAAAGTTCTCTCAAATGAAATGCCAACAGTTTATTATACTACCCAGTAAAAAGAAATGAATAGCTTTTGTTTTTCCCGCAGATGGTTCTTGCTTACCCTATCAAAAGCCTGTATATCTCGTGAAACGGTAATTGCAGACATGCAAAAAGTTTTATCTCCCAGCATACTGTTCTGTATTGTCGTTTGACGGCAACACAATCTGCCTGATAACCAAAAATATACCTCTTTCTCATTCGATTAGTTAATGAAGGTTTTTCTCTATTTAATATTACCTATATTTTGTTCTCTTTTTCAACCTGCGTCACGTATAAATCGTTTATTCGTGTCTACATTTTTGTTAAAGTCTGAGCATAGAGGAAATTAAATTACTTGGATGTTCGTTCCCTCAAGTCTTTTCGTCCTAGAATTACCTTTATTCAGACCAGTTTCCGTAGCTAGCAAATTCTAGTAACTCCAAAAAACATCCTGTGATAGTATGGCAGCCATTAACGTTAATAAAGATGAGACAATTCTTAAGTAATCATCGTACGACGAAATAATTAAAAGACAAACTCCACCTTAATGGGTAGATTAAATACTGTCGCGCCCTTTCAGAGGTGATAGATACTTATCCTTAAATATGAAACCCAGGTCATAAGGTACGGCAACGTTAACGTGTTCGATCACAGTGCAGAAGGGCCAAATAAGAACATGTTTTATGCAACACATACAGGGGGCCGGTTAAGGCCCTAACGACACAAGAAGCTGCTTGGTGCGTCAAGCTCAGAGGGGCGCCGTGGTGCTCTTAGTGCAAAATTTGTACTTCGGGTGTATCACGATCAGAAGAGAAAGCTACCCAATTCCTCGCCCACTAGATTTAAATACATTTTTAACGACCTTACCAATATCAAGCCAAATAATCTAAGAGGAAGAGGTGGAGCGCAACAATGCTGTGCTCAAAAGATAGAAACATGAAAAAATTATTCAGATTCGGATTGTATGCACAGTCCCAAAATGAATTTTCAATAGCATTAACTTGGAAACGGTACGCCAGTGACTAATTCATTTCTATGACTGGCAAAATCGGTTAACATGACGTGATGTTACTACTTCTACCTGACACTTCATCAAGCAAGTAATAAGCAACATGTGCCTATACATGATTTTCATCACTGAGTTAATATATCAAGCAATTATCTTTATTCACTTCATATGATAGTTTTTAAGCTAAGAATGATCTTCTACAAGTAGTTTTTAAACATAGTATATATTCATTTACCTGAAGTTGGTAACTGTTACTGTAAGAAATGTCCAGAACATAAACGCACTATACATTTAAAGGAGATAGTTATAACTGAGGTGGTACTTCAATTCCGCAAATACGTGAAGCTTTTCGGACAATGTGCTCGTAAATTCGTCATTAGTTAAGCAATGCTCTCTACATCTACAGTTACACTCCACAAACCAATCTAGAGTGTTTGACATTCATTAGATGCTTGTAAAGCACCTCATGATTCACGAAACCTCTTGTCGCATCTCTAAAGGTGCGTACATACTAAGCCAACGAATGACTGACAGGATTCCGCCGCTCTGATAACATGCCGACGTTGCTCCCAGTTTGTTACAAAGCAGAGGACTTGGCAGTCGTTGCATTTGCAGCATTTATTTTACTGCAAGAAGCTGATCATGAGAAAAAGAAGGAACGACGATGGCGGACGCCCTCTTTTAGAATGTAGGGAGCAATGTGGTGGTGCAAAATTACTATCTACCTCACAGTTGAACTGGAATATGGGCTAGTTCAAAATTTTTTTCCTAATGAAAGCTACTGATTTCGAATTGTTATTGAACGTGCAGCCTCTAAAAATTCTTAAGTTAACATCTCTTTTAGGAGAGCTGTACCTCCAGCAGAAAGTTGATAGTGCTAGTTTCTTTTGGTCGTTCACGGCGGATAGACGTCAACAAAGGCACCATTTTCTTTTTCATACCGTGCATATCGCTTTCTAGTACCTGGGTTATTTCCCGGCAAGCGCTTAGTCCTTTAGTTTGTTTTTATAATTGCAGTTCGTAGATGCCTATTGAAATTCCATTTCACGATAAAATTATCAGCTTCAGTCCTCGCACCGTATTTCACTTTATACGGCGGTATTTTTCAACACAATAGATAAACACCCTTAGCGAGAGCAAGCACTGCCTGCAGGAAACGGAGACTGTTTACATTTTTTCCGGACAGCCACATGTCGCACTCGATACGTTTTATTGACTGGTATCGCTATGTAACAGCCAACTACTGCACTTTACACCGTAAGTTACAGAATAACTTATGAAGCTCCCAAGTGCGACGTACGGCTGTCCTGAAAAACACACATCCGTCCTAGAGACAACAAATTGATACTGAATCATCGAACATTTGACCGGAGCCCACACACACGCGTCCCTACAACAACAAACCGCCAACGTTTTAGCGCTACCGCCAGCAGACCGAACCGCAATCCCGACCGACCGCTTCGTTGGCTCGGATTTGCCGCCCTTACACACTAAGCAAATCTCTGGCAACATATCTTGGGTGTCCTTCGTTGGTCTCGTGCGTACGCAGTTTAAGTATGTATCTCCGTTATAGCTGAAGTCTATACCATCGAGTCTTATATCAGACTTCTTCGCTCCTCTTGCATCTAGCGACTTCGTGATTCGCATTCTAATGGCGACTCACCGCTCCACAGGTTTTTAAACTCTGACTCAACACAGCCCTCTTCGTGACTTAGCAGTCGCTCTAGTTTCTCCAGTGGGCCGGTCGGCAAGTGCATTTCCTGTGGCAGTATCTCCGCACTCCCATTCCTTGGCGAACTACAAAATTCAGCAAGCGTTAAAATCTTGCAACTAGCTGGATGCAACTTTTAATTTTAGTATGTGGCAGTTTACAATAGCATTTATGTTAATAACCACTTTTTAGGTTGAGTAAATGTGATACGCGTTAAGAGTACAGAAAGTCCAGTCATCTGCTGTTATGCCCGAAAACTATTTCTATTCAATTTAACATTTGCTTGGACAACAAAGTAGACCAACATCCAACTTATGTCGCAATGGAATTGTGTAATTGGCGAACTTAATATTTCAATAAACCTTGAATCTTCTACAGCACAAAAATGCTACATAACTTTTACAATTAGTTTTAGTATTAGCCTGATTTTTTTCCAGAATGGCTTTCAGATTGCAGAAACACACGTACTAGTATCAGTTTCCAGATAACTTTCACACTGTTGACTCGAAGACGATGGAAGTGTAGAAACCTTTCTTAGATGCACTGATGAAAAGGAGGTATCATAGGTAGATCGATGTTTCGTAATCAAATGTCTTTTCAAATTTGTTGTGGACCCTCCAGTGTACGAATATGACTGTCGACATATATTACACCTTGCTTTACATCCTGGCTCCTCTTTGTAAAAAGCCCATAGCCTGCTTCTTTTCCGTTCCATGATGATTGCACTACACAATAACAAAATTTACTAAATTAACGTTAATGTTAAGTAAAACAGTAGAACGAGTGATTATAAAACAGAACTAATCTTTCTACTCACCTCAGATCACAGTATAACACTATAATCGAAATTAACACTTCATAAAAAAAAGTCGCGAAGTCAAACTATGTGACAACTAAGTTCCCGCACTACATCGCTCGCGTCGTCTACTGCAAGCACGAACGGTATCGAGGAGTAAGGAACTCGAGGATTCCGAATACTGCCGACTCTAGCCGAGACCGACACGAACAGCAGGCAGCAAAGGAACATGGCGACTGACCGGTACAACTAGCGCCGCTGAGACTATAAGAAACTGGAGAAACGCGAGACGTGCCGATTCGCAATGAAACATGTGGGGAAGAAGACGGGAGGGTAACGAAACGTTACAGTTGCTCCGAGTGATGAGGATAATGCATTGAGGAATATGGAAACTACCGTCTTGTTCCGAACTGCGTACGGGGAAGAAAACATGCGAGTAGCGAAACGCTAAGAGAGTGATGGCATATTCGTTAGTAACGAATGCACACGATATGTAACAGCCATGGTGGAAAGCAAATAACAATATAATCTTTAAAGCACAAATACCTCGCCCTCTCCTTACATAAATATCCTGTCGATTTGCTAGCGATAGTTTTCACACTGCCACGACTACACTACCACCTCCTTCCGGTACTATACCTCTAAAAACAGCCGTTATTATTAATCTATGAAAAACGTCCTCTCATCTATGTACCTAACATATAACAGATTATTTCCTTTTTCCCTTCACATCGTTGCTTCCCCTATCCCACCATTCTTAATCTTCAGCTGAAGCTCAGACGTGAAGTCGTCGCAGTCCTACCTCAGCCACACAAAAATCGATTCCCCGGTTGGTGCCCTACTCTCCCTTCTTCCAATCTCTCGTGCAGTTCGTTCGCATAAAACCGCTACTGCCAATTACTACTATCCTTATCCTTCACTTCAATCACTAAATGCCTCAAAGTGTTGTTGCGAAACTTGAATAAATAGCATCATTTAATGCGTAAATCAAAGGCGCAATCCTTCCTGAAAGAAGATTTTTGTTCGGGTTAAGGGTGCCCGATTGTAGTACCAGGCTCGCTCTCCCTCTCAGACCATTTTAGTGGGGATACAGCTTCAAGATATCAAGTTCGGTTATCGTAAAGCAAAGCTTCGGAATCATTTGTAGCATACTGAAAATGGAAGTTCGAGTACGACACAGTGCCAAGGAAACATTTGTGATGGCTTGCACTGGAAAACAGCTAGTGTCCGTGGTCAAAATTTGAACTGGGTGGCACGAAGAAAGTGTGACAGCCTGCGACAACACTGAATTCTGTTTCTCTCGACGGTATCAAAGAATCTTGATAAGTTAAAAGTGCTTCTGGCGGAAGTCGGCTGTTGCAAGTTCCGACGGGAAAAATCGTCTAGCGCACCTGTCGAATAAGAATAGATAAAAAATGCGCGCGCAGAGATCCTTGCCGTGTGAGACGCTCGACTCACCGTCGGCATCGGCGCCGGTGACGATGTGTAGCACGGCCCTGGAGACGGGGTCGCGGTCGGGCTTGCTGGTGTTGCGCGCCTCCCACTTGAGGTAGGTCCACTTCTTGCGCACGTCGGTCTCGGAGCGCGGCAGCCCGTCGGCGGCGGAGACGGCGGCGGCCACGTGGCGCCAGCCCTCGGCCCACTCGCGGCCGCCCGCCACCCCCTGCAGCAGCGCCGCGCGCTGCTCGCGCACCGCCGCCAGCAGCGCGCTCACCTCGCGCGCCGTGAAGTTGCTCTTGCGCGGCCGCGGCCTGTACGCATGCGCCACCGCCTCGAGCGCCTCGGCCGACTGCGGCCCGGCCTCCACATTCCACGCCTGCCGGCCCAGCACATCGGCCGCGTACGGTCCCGCGTCGGCCATGAGCGGAGCAGACGGTCACGACGCGCGGTCTCCGTGGCTCGCGCTCGGCGACTGCCGCCCGCCCGGCCTCCGGCGGCCGCCGCTTTCCCGCCGCCCTGCCCCCTCCCCGCGCTTTCTCCGGAACAATGTCGGCAGCTCGCCGCATTCTAGAACACTCTTGCCGTGCACCGACAACGAGTCCTGCTCTACGTACCATCTCCTCCCACGCGATAGGAGACATCCTACCACAGACGCTCATTGCTCTCATCTGTCTGTCTACGTTGACCAAAGGTTATTCGACTCAACACTGCGGACATTTATCTGACTATGGCTAACAAAGACGTAAGAAAACTTTTTGAGGGCCAAGCCGTGACGTGCAACGTCTACCAACCTCCAGATTATCCGTTCTTAGTTCGGCGATTTTTGAAAAATAAAAGAGGCCTAACTAAGAAATATTTTCATTCAGAATAAACTACTGTACATGTGATCTACGTTGAACAGTCAGAAAATGATGGCTTAATTAAATTGTCGGAGGAACACTTTTCCGTCGTTTCCCATCTAATCTAAAGGTAAACGCGGTGACTGCCGTTGTACGTCTGTTAAGCCCGTTTTACACCAGCGACTTTCTGGTCAAAGTCGACTACTCAGAATGAGTGCAAATCAGCACCCACCCACGAAGCGAGTGTGTGTGTGTGTGTGTGTGTGTGTGTGTGTGTGTGTGTGTGTCCTTAGGATAATTTAGGTTAAATAGTGTGTAAGCTTAGGGACTGATGACCTTAGCACTTACGTCCCATAACATTCCACACACATATGAACATTTTTTTAACCTATTCATTCTCATTCCTGTAACAAAAATAGATTTTGTGTATTCGAGTCTCAATCTTTATTGTGTTTGAAGCGCCCTGCTAAATCCGCAGGACAGGACAGGTAGTTGGAATAGTGGAAAGGGGCCAAATGAGCGGCTGCCAGTTTACACTCGAACACACAACTTTATTTATTGACTAAACATTACAGTACAAATTTTTGAACATAGTTATCGGCTGAATACGCCAGACTATCTTATGCCTTAAGGGCACAAACCACTTCAATTTTTTAAAAAACGGCTAAAATCCATTAACTCAAAATTCTGACGCCAAAAGGAATATTTAGAAGGCAGAAGGCTTCACATTAAGTAAGTTCTGTAATTTGGCTGAAGGCCCAAAAATCTAACACTTGAAAATCAACAACCTTAATTTAAAGACAGCTGTAGGCCGACGACTTAAGACTCATGGTAAAATTAAATAATAATAAAAAAAAAAAAACAAGGCAGAAGGCCTTCAATTAGGCTGAAGGCCCCAAACAGTTTGATGCTCGAAAGACAAAGATCCTTAATTTAAAAACAGCTGAAGGCCCCATGACTCGAAACGCAAGGTAAAATAAATTTAAACAACGAAGCCTCATCTTAAATTAGGCTGAAGGCCCAAACAATCCCTAACACTTGAAAAGCAAGGAACTTCAATATTAAAGCGGCTGAAGGCCCATGACTACACCACTAAAAACAATTTAATTCAAGGCCATCGGCTATGTGCCGTACAAATTCACACAACAGAAAATAAGAAAAGGTAGTGCAGTTAACGGCGCTCAGCACTTGAAATACCAACGTCCACTTAGGTGGGACAGGTAGTCGGCCAAATCATTCTCGATCTGACGACAACCCAACCAACAGACAGTCAACGGACCCACCGGCAAGGTGACTTGCGCCCCACTCGACCACCACACAACCGGGAGTTCAATGCAAACGTAGAAGGCGTGGACGCCCACAACCAAGCATACATTAAGCTGTCGAACTACACACCGTGCTGGACAGCGACAACACGGTGACGAAAGGGCACTGCCTAAATTTACGTCAACGGCCAGGGCAGGTAACCGGAACGTTAAAGGCTACAAGGCAGAGAATTCCGCTGGTGCACTTCAATTGCAAGCAAATAACCAAATACAGTTAGACTCCACGGGACGGTGGCTAAACCTTCGCCAGCTCAACATACACGTTGTTGCTCGCGGGAATGTCCTTAACAGCCAACAACGAGAACCGAACGGCACAATGTGAACAGTCTTGACTTGTTGGTAAATTAAATCCAAACTCAACTTTCGTCTCCAGGGTCGGTGAGCCACGGACCTCGTAGCAATGGGAACAGTCCCACACACTTGCTGTGCTTTCGTGACACACTCAAAAGTTAACCAAGGTCCTCATTATCTTTCCTACTAGTGTTCTCTTACAAGACAGACAAAATATACGAAAGCATAAATGAATTTACCTATTACAGAGAAAAAGTCTACATTGTGCATAAGCAGGAACACGTGTTTTTGAAGTGTCGGCAGAAGTGCCAACACTGTTTTGTTTGAGGAGACCGAAATGCACGCTAAGCTCACGCAGGCTGGCGTGGTCTGAAACAGGATACGTAATGAATGCTATAAAGAAAAGTACGTAGCTTCTGGAATACTTAACTTTAATCCACATTTGTAGAACATCTCTCGTTACTGCACAGGCTTTATAATCACAATATCAATTGGTAATGGCGCCTTGCTAGGTCGTAGCAAAAGTAGCTGAAGGCTATGCTAACTATCGTCTCGGCAAATGAGAGCGTAATTCTCAGTGAACCATGGCTAGCAACGTCGGCTGTACAACTGGGGCGAGTGCTAGTACGTCTCACTAGACCTGCCGTGTGGTGGCGCTCGGTCTGCATCACTGACAGTGGCGACACGCGGGTCCGTCGTATACTAGCGGACCGCGGCCGATTTAAAAGCTACCACCTAGCAAGTGCGGTGTCTGGCGGTGACACCACAGTTTTAATGTAAATTATTTCAACAGTGAAACAGAATCGTTTGTCAAGAAAAGTGATTTTTGTTGTTTTTTGGCTCTTGACAAGAAAAGATGTAGAAGGATATAGAAAAAAGGTTCTATTTACGTTCTAGGTACTGTTTAATGTGACACTAAAGATTGTCTCGAACAATATGTGTATATGTTTTCAAATATTTGGATGAAACGATTTGTACTCTTTCGGTTCTTAGGAGTGTAAGGAATTTACCACGCGATCCTTGACAAGAATGGCCACCACGAATTCTCCTTTGGTCATTAATACACTATTATACTTTCTTGTTCCTACATTTTGTACCATATTTATTCGTGAAAAGTACGTATACACCCTCATAGCCTCACTTTCACATTTCAAACGTCTAACTGCACAGCACACAGCTCTCACATAGCATGTAATTTTGACGCAGACGTGTATACGAAAACGACCACTCCAAACAACCGAGTCTCAGAAGTACAGGAATAAAACGTCAATCTACCCTTCCCAGCGAGTAACGCATTAAATAATGCTGTGGGCTTTCGAGTGTGACACGTAGTATGTTCTCGAAATAAAGTAAATAGCAGTTACTGTTTTTTTCCCCGAAAGAATGTGTATTTTGATTTATTCGTTAGCCGCATTAAACCGGAAAATGGAGGAGCCTGTTGCATATTATTCGCTGACGCCAACTAACCACATTTAAACACTGCAGCATTCGGCAGGAAACTCGTTTCTCTATACCAAAAAATCCTCCGTTTTTTGTTTGTTCTCTTCTGTCCTAGTGGAAGGAGGGGATGGGAGTACCACCACGACATTTTTTTTTTTTTTTAATGTCGTTCATCTCGATTTATCCTCTCACTAATCTTTTGCTGATGATTTCTGTCGGACCCATCTTGGAGTTTGATTTCTATTATGTGGAGATCGTCTGTGGTATTTGTACACCATTGAATTGCGGCTTTTCTCTTTGTGTAGAAAACTTTTTTGTTTCTAGTCCATCATCTTAAGCTGCAGTACAAATGCTTTCGCGGTTGTTTCTGCGAATTTTCTTATTCTACTAACAAGTTACTTGTTACGTTTGTTTTATAATGCCGTTCTTGTAACTGGATTCTAGCACCCCTCTTAACTGCTTTGCACTTGCTTCTCCAGCTCTCCGAGGCTGGGAAAGTGTGTTTTGGCTGCGTACTGAACTATTAGTTTCAGAAACTGCTGTGTGATCATAGGCACCAACAAGGGAGGGATTGGGAGGGGGTCAAGAAGCAGAATCTTTATATTTTAGTATTCTCCCAGATTTCCAGCAACGACAGTCTGCGATCATATTAATTTCCCTTTTTTCCTAATTATTTTTGTTGCAGTTCTCTAATTTCTTTTGTTTTTTATCTCAGATTTTTCAGCAACACGGCTTGAAATATTGATAAATGAAGAAATATTTTTCTTGTGAATAACTCGTTGAATTCTCTGGATTTAATAGTAACTGGATGTAATTTCAGATCGTTGGATCAACATAACGACATTTTTACTGATATCAGATACAGATGCTCAGGATATACTTGCTTTCGATTTCGATATCAATCTACCTATGAACATTTGAAGACTGGCCATTAATCGTTTAAAATGCTTTGTCGAATTCAGTCCTTTGGGCTCTTATGTTCTCGTCACCACACCAATTATATAAAGCATAGCAAATTATACTCTTACTCAGTCTTGGATAAATTTCTGTGGGTCCCCAAGTGTATGATGATATTCTGGGAAAGGTTTTTATTATAGATTCTCAGAATTACTATTGTTTTAGTTAGTAATACACCTTGTAATCATTACGAATTTTTCTGCTTTTGTTGCTCAGTCATACGCTTTTCATAAATTGTGTGTGTGTCTAACAGTGTTCATCCAACTACTTGGTATCAATTTTTGTCAAGTCACAAACGTGTCTATGGCTGTTCTGAAGATCTTGTTAACTTTTCTGGTAGTATAACCCAATTTTGTATCCCTCTTAATATTCTTGTACTTGGGTATTCTTGGAGTTGGTTTCTGTCAATATCTTACATCCAATTGGGTGGTTTATTTTAAATATGTAACCACAAAACAATACTTCGTGCACTGGGCCTACAATGGATTTATGTAGAAACCGATTTTATAATCTAGCTCAAGTATATTATATAATATCTATTTTTTATCTATTATTATTATTATTATTATTATTAAAAAATTATTGCTGACGGATTTCAGAAGCAAGGGGAATGTCTTACTTTGTGATCTCTATCGAACTGAATACTCCGCGAAGGATACTGTTTTTCACCCATACTCCTTGCTTCCACAAGACTTAAAGAACAGCAACAATATCATTAACAAGAAATTTGTCTGATTATACAAGGTGACGCATAAAGCACGGACGTTAAAAAAAACACTATATCGTTACATGTGCTTCAAAATTTTTTATTTACAGAATAATATTCAAACGTGGAGTCATTTTACAAAATTAATGCTAGGAAACATCTTCCAGGTGACGGCAGTTTTCAGCGATGCACTTCTCAAGCCGCTCTAGGAAGTTGTCTTCCACACTCTCCAGCACAGCTCTATTTCAAGCACTTCCACACGAATTGGTTCCTTCAATTCTTCAAGTGTACTTGGTTTATACTCATATTCATGTGACTTGGGGTAACACCATAGGTCTTGGGAAGGAGGCGGCCAACTGATGTCACCAAACCAGGAAATGACGCGATCGCGAAAAACAGTCGGAACAGCTTTCACTGACAAACAAAGTAATGTCATTTTGATGAAGTATGGCTTCAACCTTTTTTGCAGTGCTTGCTGAGTGAGGAGCCACTGGCGGGTTTCCATTCATCACTGTTCCTCGTAAACGAAATGATTCACCCGAACGAAAAACGGTATTACGCGTGAGAACACTATCATGTCTCGCAAGCCTGAAACGGCGAAACTCTCGCTGAACTGCAACGACTGACTCATTATTACGAACAAAACTATCTTAAGGAAACAATGTTGCACAGTCCACAGCTTCATGACCTCTACAAAACGTGACCACGAATTCCCCCACTCCTACTACCTGAGCCTGAATACTACCTGTTATAAAAACGTCTGGCGTTCCAGCTTCAGCCCCTGTATAAATGTAACTTGGACAGCAATCAGTTCGTGGTTCACAAAATAGCCTTTTTTAATTCCACCAGATGATCCAAGTGTGCAGTGTTACATCTGCTATATTATGGAAGAATAAATACTCATTAGAAGAGGCAAGGCTGTTGCTACCTCTACTCTAATTGCCGCCTATTTACGTAACAACAGTGGTATCCAACGATGTACAAAAAGGAAAATATCACATTCTTCACCAAACCCGTTAGTGGCGCGACGGCGATAATCAGCGAGCAATATTTACTTCATTATTTAGATAGAGAACACAGCACGGCCACAGTCTATAGAGGAATGTGTGCATAACAATAGCGACGCGGTACACAAGACAAATTGTGGAACAAAACTCATTATTTCACATTTAGTAGGTATAATTTGGGCAATTTTCCAACTTTTTTCCTTCGTTCTCTTAAAAAAAAATCACAACTACTTCTTGTCACAGATATAAATTTTCAAATTTGGAAACAGGAAAAAGTCATGAGACTATCTGAAGAAGCCACCTCTACACACAGAAAATTACTATAAAGTATGTTGGAGGATCACATTAGCATCTTTACACTCCATAGTTCATATTCTTTCTATGCTTACATCTTTGCTGCTTTTGTGATCCACACCTGCCATATGAAATTTTAACTGAAGTGTTTATGTCATTATTTCACCACCATTCTAATGCGTATGGAACAGCAGATACATTCACAACGACACGCAACTACTCTTACAACACAACATGTCATCAATGTACCATTCACAAATGGAGCGTGGGAGGAATGACTGCACGCACGATTCTCCAAAACTAATCACGGTAATATCACCTTTTTAAAGAGATGGGTTTGTGTCCGGTTGTGACCTCCTTCAACAATCTTTTAAGATAACAACAGTCACAGAGTTCAATAAAAGCACACACGGATAACTGGAATGAGAGAGAATGTGACAATCGTGTGGCAGCAGCGCTTTTCGATTTCACTGTTTCAACGGCCAAGTTGAAAATCTTTAACCCGTAAACAAACCGTGTTCAGTGCAGGTGCCGATCCCCGCCGGCTCCATTCTACCCAGTTTGGTATCTCCAATAGGCCAACATCTCAAATTAAAGGGGGTTATTAACAGCACGATATTTTATTTTGCTGCAGCTGCTGCAATACTGACTGAGCAGTTACTGCCTGACTATACACATTATTTGTTACAACAATCACGTTTCTCGATGACGACGCTGTCCGAGCAAGATCCCCACCGGTTCTTAAAATTACCGAACTTCCCGAATGAACCTCGCACACGATGGAAGATAATACGTGAAACAAAAATTTTGACGCAGAACTGAAACCAAGACGCGACTTGGTTATATCACGTCTAGTATTACTAGACGTATTATTTAAAACTTCGTTTGTTGCCTTGTAAAATTAACAATGCTAGCGCAAGTAGTTCAGTGAAAGTAAGCGAATTAACTAGTGTGGGCAATAGATACACCGAAGAAAGAAGCCAATCGTAAAAATGAACCACTACTGCACAATTAACAACAAATTACTTAGTAACACTGAACATCGTATGTTGAGTGAAAAGAAGACAGCAGTTGTGATATAGTTGTGAATAGCACAATCGTTTGCATAGTCACTGGGGTTTGCAATGAATTGAACGACACAAGGATTACAAGTTGCGGAACAGCGTTTCAATAATTACCTTGGAAATCTTGGTCGGTATCCTTCCTCTCCCGCCATCATTCTCCCTGGGTCCAATAGGGCCATGCCGATTAAATCGCTGGCAGTGTTCACAGCAACCTTCGATTTAATGACTGCTTTTCTTTCTAACGTGTTCCCACGATATGAAGAGTCGGGGTGGATTTTTCTGCATTAAAGAATAGTAATATAAAAAAAAAAGATCAGCAAAGACTAAGAAAGATTATTTATGGCATTTCTGTTCGCTTCTATGTGTTTGAAAGTACACTTAAGACAGTTCTCCGGAGGCAGCTCCCGCCAACTCCTACCTCTTTCTTCACAAGTTCGAGTTAGTTTTTCATCTCTGAGAACTGTAGGCGCCTCAAATGGTGGTTATTATTATTAGACATCATCACATCCTGGGCAGTACAATACAGTTGTTTAACTTCTGAACATCTACTGTAAGTACACAAGACCGTACAAGTCACACTGAAGTCTTGATTGCCGGAACGTTTGCTGAAACCAGGTCATTCAGCGTGCTGGCTTCGGACAACTTCGGGCAGACCAAGAAGTGTTCAGGTCAGAAGTTCACATTCTCTAGTTTCATCTCCAGTAATAAAGACCCACTGCTTCAAGTTGTGTGTGCACCGTGCCATTCCAGTTCGCAGTCTGTTCACTGTCTTCCACATCTGGTTGGGTAGTGGCAAACCAGTAACGGGCTATTTCTTTAGGTTTTGGCTCTATCTTCTGTTGCCATGTTTCGCAAGTTCTATTCGGAGAGCGGAAGGTGATGACTTAATTGCTTTAGTTGTTCGAAGAAAGCGCTTTCTCGATTTCGGCCTAAGACACGATGCTTCGCTTTCAAACATAGGATGCTTGGAAAATTTTTCCTGTTTTTACCTTCTCAAAATCAAACTGGGACTCTCGGATCGACGAATACCAGAATAGCTTCATGACAGGAACAATCTTGTTATTTATAATAAAACTAATTCCAAACCCACTGCACTTAAAGAAGAAAGAAAAAAAGTTCAAATGTGTGTGAAATCTTATGGGACTTAACTGCTACGGTGATCAGTCCCTAAGCTTACACACTACTTAACCTAAATTATTCTAAGGACAAACACACACACCCTTGCCCGAGGGAGGACTCGAACCTCCGCCGGTACCAGCCACTGCACTTCAGTAAATATTTCCTGTCCCTATCGCTTGGAAGACTTCATGAGAAACATATCTCGGCAGATCAAAGTTTCCATTACTAACAGCACAGAATATGGATTGTAAGATATGGCCAGGTAACTTGCATCAGATGGTAAAGCGACGAAGGCTTTACATATGTAAGCAACTTTAAACAGAACTTGTAAAGTACGTTCTATGTTCTATTAGTGTCTTAAGTTCATGAGCCGAAACATAATTTAAAGGAAGGCAGTTCTCGAGACACACAAGAAGCATTCACTGATTTGTGCGTAGCATGAATTTGGTTATTTGGGCAAGTTTTTTTTTTATCTGGGCAGCAAAATAACTGATGACGGTCGACATGGAGAGGATGTAAAATGCAGACTGGCAATAGCAAGAAAAGCATTTCTGGAAATGAGAGCTGAGTTTACATCGAGTTACGAAACCTATTCTAAGGGTATTTGTTTGGACTGTAGCCTTATGTGGGGAAGTAAACGGTTATAAAAAGAAGAAAATAGAAGCTTTTGAAATGTGTTGCTGCAGAAGAATATTGAGGTTTAGATGGGATGATTGTATATCTAATGAAGAGTTACTGAATCAAATTGTGGTCAACTAAATCTGCGGTACAACTTGAATAAAAGATGAAATAGGTTGATAGGGTGCATCCTGGACCGTCTAGGAATAGTCAATTTGGTTAATGGAGGCAAGTGAGGAGAAGAAAAATTGTAGAACGAAAGTGGTGAATACAGTAACAAGGACAAAATGGATGTAGGTTGCAGTAGTAATGCAGATATGAAGGGGGGCTTGCATGGGACAGACTAGCATGGAGAGCTGCATCAAATCGGTCTTCGGAATAGAAAAAATTACGCTGAGACGCTATAAGGAACAATGTTAATCCCAAGAGTATTTGTTATGTTAGCGTTTAACTACCGGTAGCCAGCGGGCGAACAAGGTACAGCAGGTAGTTGCTTGGTTGGTTCTAAAGGTGCACTGTCTGAAAGTACGGCTGTTGTAGCAAGGTTACGTGTACGCAGTTATGATGAAACTCTGTGTGTGTGTGTGTGTGTGTGTGTGTGTGTGTGAGAGAGAGAGAGAGAGAGAGAGAGAGAGAGAGGTGTTCCGACAACCTGCAGATGCAAGCGGTGGATCAATACTGGCCGCGGGCTGGCCTTGAGTGAGGGATCCGCCACACCAACACCGCAGGCGACACTGTCTACGTGCGACCCGACCCCTCTGTACGTCCGATCCTGCACTCTTGAAGAAGAGGGTCAAAGAGCTTACAAACCGCCGGCCACATTTTTCAAGATTCTCGGGTCCCCTTTTGCATCCGTCACTAGTCACTTCTCACACGGTTGCTTCAAAAATATACGAGCAAGAGATCACCGTAACATACACTTGTAGCAGGAGCGATGTAGATGACGTACAGCTAGCGTTAGGCGGCCACTGTATTTTAAGTGATGTGTCAGACGGCTCGGCAGTACGCCACCAGCTCAGTAAGATGGGTCGATGGTGGAGACGTGACAGAATGGCACAAAGGAGGTATCATGTCTGGACACGTCCAAGACTACACCGTTATGATGTTGCCCTACTTCTTGGTGTATCAACGCGGACTGTCCCGGTCTAAGGTGTCTTCAAGGAACTGCGCACCACTCCTGCCGGCGTAAGAAAAGTTGTATAAGGCGCAGTCAAATGAAAACGAGGCAAATAGTAAAAGTAAGAAAACTGCTCATTATTTCAAAAGTAATCGCCGAACTGTTTATACATATGTCCCACTGTGTGACGGTAGCAACGTCACTGCGACGAGTAACGACATTAATTACATCCGCTCTCACATATTACAAATAGCGAACAACGATTTAAAGTTCAATCATTGTCTAGTGATGAGAAAGGGATGAGAAAGTCCATATTACCGAGAAAAGTAACACAGAACACAGCACTGTAGCGAAATCACTATTTCGAAATCTTAGTGCCAAGTCGTCCCCTCGCTCAGGTGTCTGATATAAGCGCTAGATACATGTAAAACAAACGCTCTGATTACTACAGGCAAAACTAGATGTAACAGCACCCAATTCAGTTCACATGATGATGCAATCATGCGCGCTGACAACATACTTCACGAATGCAGTGCAGTGCTGCAACGCGGTTCGAATTTCACGTTACCTAGTTCCCCCTATAACTTGCCTAGGCGAACGAAATCGCAGGATTACCTTGCCACTTCCAGTAGGACCTAGTTGAGCTTTTCAGCTGTTTATTACACGCCAAGAGATTCACTGTGGTGTGTGTGTGTGTGTGTGTGTGTGTGTGTGTGTGTGGAGAGAGAGAGAGAGAGAGAGAGAGAGAGCTGGTTCGTTCATGGCTAGCAAGGGTCCTGTCCTAGCCCGGCATCGTTTTCATCAGACAGGAGTGTTCATTACAGCACACACATCATCGCAGACTGAAGGTGTCATTCCAAGAATAAATAATATTAACAACAAGTGCAAATCTTATTCATTATAACTGCAATGTGGACGGTAAGGGTCTTTCGGCGCAGAGGACTGACTTGATTTTCCATCTCTTATTCCCCATAGCTCCAGTTACGCAATGCGGATGTATTGTTTACACATGGGCAGCAAAGTTAGAATAGAATAAAATAAAGGTTAAGACTACTTTCTAGCGCGCGTGTCCGCGTGATCACGAGCCGGTTTAAACGCCAGCTGCAGTTCACGACATCCAGTTCGTGATGGCTTCACTCGTTCGTTCGTCGCGCTACACGTGACAATAGCTGCGGACATCAAGCTCACTGATGTTCTCGCAATTTTTCTGGGCAGACCCACTTATACACGAGGATTTTCGTAACAATAAACAATATGGAGTGAAAAAGGCGCAAAAAGTAGAACAATGGCAATAGTACTACTACTACTACTACTAGTAGTAGTAGTAGTAGTAGTAGTAGTAATAGTAATCTGTACGGAAAATTGTTAAAGGCAGAGCATATTTTAATGTTCTTAGATGCTGCAGTAATTTAGACGGATGGAACGTGAATCGTAAAATACTCTCCCCTCTCTCGAGGTAAGAGAACCAGTCAACTGACCTTGAGATTACATGACAAACAATGTTTCCGTGGATTGTTCCATCAACCATTCTAACAGAATCTAATAGGTAAAAGCGGAAGTGCACTGGCATGCTGCTACAGGCCCACGTCATCTGTGTGCTGTTGTGGGTACACAAGCGAATAAATACGACTGCACAGAGGGCTCTTGTACAAAGGATTTTGCAATACGACGCAACAGTAAGTCGCAGGAGGCTGTGTTCTGAGTAGAGATGGGCAAAGTCGTTCATCCTTCGGAACTAGTTCACTGGTGATAGCTCTTTTTTGGGAACTCTTCATTTTTACTCTTTCACCGTTCATTGTGTTTGGTATATGGTTCTTATGAAAAACTGAAACTTAGTAGCATAGATGACGGAAGATGGAAGGCGCCAAGAGGGGGCACTTGCCTCCCCCCTGGAGTACAGAGTTTTTATTCATAACAAAAATTCTCACACATATTTGTAATTTTCGTGATTCTGCAAAATACTCTTAACCAACAGCAGCGTTATCTGGCTGATCGCAGTGAAATAATATAAAGTGGCGCACGAAAAACCGGCCCCGAATGCAGAGTGCTCGCCAGTTAACGATCTGTTGATTGCTACGAGCAGAATAGATAAACATGTAATAATTGGGCAGTGAAGAAATAAGAAATGAACTAATGCAAACAAGTTTGAAACAATAGATGACGATTGGTATGCGACAATGAGCGGTCTAGTACACGGAGCTGATTTTTCGTGCGCCACCCTACACCACTAAAATAATATTCTAGGAGTTATCATATTCTCTTCACAGAATGTGACACCATACACTCGATTACGGAGCGGGGGCTTCATGCGGTTGTAGGTCGGTCTGCCATCCATAACAATGAACATGCTCTTTTACCTTTGATTAAAAAAAAAATATGGCCACTCGTGTGTGCCGTGCCGACATCCTCCTTTGCATGTGTAAAAACAAAAAATCTTGCAATTTTACTAGTATTTCTTCTGCTGTTTATCCAAACTGTGAAGTACGCTGGCACGCCGTTTTGTTACCTGAAAATATGTATCCTTTACACACCACGTAACTTTTATATAATTTATGTAATTATAAAATACATTTTAATTACAGGTCGTGGACGCTGAACAGAATACGAAAAGAACCAGAAGTTCAGAATTCAAAAAAGGCTTGAAACGGATCTGGAATCGGCGTGCGAAACGAAAGAAACGAACAACTCGATACCGAAGTAACTATGAGAAGTCGGCAGTGGAACTGCGACGAGTGGCCACGCATAGAAGGACGAGTCCGGCCGGGCGAGACCGAGACAGACGGAAACGGCACCAAGGCTGGAACGAGACCGGCCGACGTGCCATTCGGGAACGAGACCGACAGTTACCCGGAACTGTAAGTAGAAAGCCGCGACCGAAGTGAATTATGAAAGACCGTTCCTCAGAATTCGTTCCTCGCTCGTTCCGTTCATCTTGATGAACCGTTCCTTTGGATCCGTTAGTTCGTGAAAGACCCATCTCTAGTTCTGAGAATACTTCATATTTGCATTGCAGCCGCTGTGCCATGTCTATGGGCGCAGTCGTTCACTAGCACATGTAGTTAGAAGTGCTTGCTATGGCATCGTAGTCACGAAGTTTGATTCGGACACTTTTGCGGTACAACTTCGAGCGTAGTTTAAACACACACCAGTACTTTGAAGGGATGACGCCGGCACTCTGTGATGTGTGTCCACATCGTACAACTATAGTCAGGTGGTACAGAGAACTTCAAACAGGAAATTCGACTCTGGAGGACGCTGAAAGGACGGCAAGGCCACTATCATCACTTACGGAGGGAGACATTGATGCTGCGAGGAAAATGCTAGACGAAAACACTTGAGTGACCTATAAGCAGATAGCCTTAGGGCTAAATGCACCAGCAATTAATTCGGTTTTACATTATCGTTTGCAAGTTGTTGTCTGTGGCTGCCGCATAGCCTGACGAAAGAGCAGATGACACGACGTGTGTCTTGGTGCTTGGAGATGTTAAAGAAGTTATGTAAGGGACAATCTCAGTATGTGAATAACATCGTGGCAGATGACGAGACTTGGCTATACTATTATAAGAAGCAGACTAAGGCTCAAAGGAATGTGTGCGTCTTTGAAGATGACACGCGCCTAGCTGTCAGAAAACCCCGATAAGAAGAAAATGATAGCTTTCTTTTTAATCGAGTGGGATTGTGGAGCATATTGTTTTGGACACACAGAAGACAGTCACAGCTAAGCGGTACACTGAGCAGTGACTGCCCAGTCATCCAATCTTTGAAGAACCTGCGATCGAAGTCAAGAATGGACACTTGGTTTCTCCATCGCGACGACGGTCAATTTCGCCGCGCCAAAGCATGCACCGAATATTTACGGGGTACTCGACAAACTCCTTGAGCACCCTCCTTACAACCCAGACCTTGCTCCTCGTGACTTTTTACAGTTTCCCCATGTCAAAATGACGCTGAAGAGAGAGAAGTTTTCAAATGATAGGGACCTCCTCAGTGCTTGGAATGACGTGTGTGTGTGTTGTTCCCTACACAAACTTGGGAGAACTGGCTTAGGGATTGGTTTCAGAGGATAGAGAGGTGTACCCAATGCGGCGGAAATAACTTCGAAAAAAATTAAGTAAATAAAGCTCTATTGCAAAACTTCCCTAGTAGCCTTTGTATCCTTCACTGGCGGGTGACGACGGCCGTGGAACATATTCGTCCTGCATGTTTCTTTAGGTACTTGCACCCTGGCAACGACGTGTACTAATGAAAGTCGAACCCCAGTGTGTTAAACGGCATCACCTGTATCTCACTGCATGGACGGCTAGTCCATGGTAGGGAAGGACGATGTACAAGATCGATATATATTAAAAAAAAGCTATGTATAGCATCAATCATCTATATCCTTTTTTACTCGCTGATTCGTTGCATTGACTGGTCGAAACCATTTTATTTATCTTTTTAACGATTTCATCACCATAGAGGGCAAAGGCGCGCAGACATTCGTTTGCTTCTTGATTCGCAACGTAACGGTCACCTCAATGGAAAACAAACTACTGGCCAAATCCCCATACATGTAGCTGGGGGGGGGGGGGGGGGGAGCGACAATTGGAAGGATACGTTCCTGCTGAACGTTCTTACTACTTTCTTCGCAATACAACTTGACAAACTCTGCAAAAGCTTCCACTATTCATACAAAATTACTGCAAAATGTACCAACCTCTTGAAACGGTATTAACTATACGACGCAAAGATTTTAAGTGTTGTAAAAGATGTTCTCTTCTGTCACAAATTGCGACCTTCAGAGACGGCTTCTTAAGATAATTGTTAAAAAACACTACACAAGTAGCAAAATTACACTCTTGGTTTGCGGCATGCTTGCTAAACTTACTGCAACTGTCGCTGAAGAACCCATAGCAAAAGATGTTCAGACACTTGCTCTGATTAAAATAAACTCAAGAATGGGCCTCATAGAAGATGTAATACAAACGACTTGGAGTACCACTTCAAGTGGATGAACTTTTAAGTTGCAATGCTCAGTGCGAATTTCATAGAAAACATTGAAGAGTTCATTAAAACTGATTTGTGTCAAAATAAAGGCACTGAATCAGACTCTAAGAAGTCCAATAAAAAAGAACAGTCCTTTTCATACAGAGTGGTCATCATAAATTAGTACATCAGAAATGGAAGAGTTAATAAATCTGAAGATAGTTCTTTGAGGACTTGACTTTTCAATGTACCTGATAACTTTTATAGAAAGACTTAAAATGAAAATCACTGGAAATTTGTAATAATCATAAAACACAATTTGCAAAATTATATAGAATCACAACTGAATATTTGACAATGGTTTGGCGTATCTGTTCAAGATGAGACACTATTTTGCAAACCATAAAAAAATTAATTTTAGGGCTTTGTTTCAGGCATTATGGAATTGTTTTCTTTTAGATTCAGCCATATCTCAACTACACTTGTATTCAGTTGTAAAAACAGTATATTGCAAACAGTGACATATTTCTCTATGTATCATAACATGCAATATAATGCATAAAAGGCCAATGACATGTTCTTTTAATTCTTTAACTAGCTCAAGGACTGTGATCAGAGCAGAAAAGAACAGAGAGAGAGAAGGGAAGAGGTGGTGTTAAAACAGCAGAGAAGTTTTATATTTTGAGTCAGTTTAAAAGACCACTTCCAGTTTACTTTGAAGGGATGTTCTCCAAACCACTATTACATAAATAATAGTTGAATAGGTTGATGTCTGGTGAGAACATTAGTATTTGGAGTCAATTTAAGCAGCAGGAAGGATACGGCACAGCAGCACCTATACAGGTAGTAAATCACTTTATCTTAGGCCTAAATGATGTTTAGGAAGCATATTTTTTGTAATCTGAATGCACAGTAAGGTATTAGGACCTGTAAAACAGAACAAATGTGGTACCATACTTTGCACAAATTGATACTGAATATGATCCGTGAAAATGATTTGGAGTGAAATGGTCATGAATCGGCAGCTGAAATGTGTAGTACGGCCCTGAAATTTTCTTTGACACGTTCAACATGTGATGAATTAAGAGCCACTGAAACATATTAAAATACTTGACTAATCTTTCCAGTGTTCTGTGGAGTCAACAAATCACCAAAGTGAGTACTCATGAAGTGCAAAGATTCTAGGAATCACAAACCTGAAGAATAATTCCATTAGATGACACTAAGTAAACGGTACAACATCACTAGATCAGGTAACAACAGTTACAGTAAATTTAATAATGGGAGTGCAGAAATCTAACGAAACACATTCACACGATATGTAAAAGTTTCGGTCAGCAAAGAAAAGGTGAATATCACCTTCAGTTAATCACAAACTTGACCATAGTGGCTTTAATAAACCAAATGGAAAATGAAGATAATCTCATTAAATATATGGTCAGTCATAGCAGAGGGATGGCAAAAACTGCATGTGATTATCATTTACACCTACATCCATACTCTGCAAACCACCGTGAGGTGCATGGCAGAGAGTAAGTCCCAGTTACTAGTGTTTCTTACTGTTACATTAACATATGGAGTATGGAAATAATGATTGATTGAATGCCTCTGTACATGCAGTGATTATTCTAATCTTATCCTCACAATCCCAAGTGAGTGATGCATAGAGGGTTGTTGTATATTCCTAGGGTCATCGTTTGTAGCCAGTCCAATCTTTATTAACAGACTTTCTCAGGATAGTTTATCTTCAAGAGTCCTCCAGTTCAGTTCCTTCAATATCTTTATGGCACTCTCCCACAGATCAAACACATCTGTGACCATTCTTGCTGCCCTTCTCTGTATAGGTCCAATATCCCGTTAGTCCTATCTGGCACAGATACCACACACTTTAGCAATATTCTAGACCCAGTTGAAAGAGTGATTTGTAGGCAATCTCCTTTGTACACTGAACTTCCCCAGAATTCTGCCAATAAACCCACGTCCAACAACTGCTTTATCCATAACTGAACCCATGTGATCACAGTGTGAGCATTACAGGATTCATCTAACCAGGTGCACCTACACACGAAGTGAACAACTTTTTGTTGCAGCAACCCATATTTACGTTATCAATGTAATTGAAAGACAGCATGAATAATGCACATAAAATTGAACTCTGAAGTAGCCACATGTTCTCCAAGATAAATATTGGAATCACAGTACATGCAGTTTATGACTGTTCTAGTCATTCCTTGGAAGTGTGATCTGAAGAATCTTTCCTGAGTAAACACATATATAGAAAGTCAACAGATTGCATATAAAATATGCTGAATCAGGATGGCTGCATAAACTTGGGAAAAAATCCCTGGGAATTCTAATCATGAAGAGGAGGAGGAAAACCTGTCAGGAAGTTCCTGATAAATTAATGGTGTGTGTGTGTGTGTGTGTGTGTGTGTGTGTGTGTGTGTGTGTGTAGGAGGGGGGGGAGGGGGGTGCACAGCTTACCACAATAACAACCTTCCTTTCCTCGCAGCTGAACAGTAGTTTAGCCACAGTTTTTAAACACTGATAATTTATACGGAATATTATTCATATAATTAACACACTTAGAAATAAGAGTATTACGTATTTTAAAAATCTGTGATTTACAAAAATAAATAAAATCAAATTTGAATGCTAGATTAAAAATGCAGAATTCCCTGGGATTTTAGAATTTCCCATAATTCCCTGATTTTTCCAAGTAAAATGTGATTCCCTGAGAATTCCAGGTTTTCCAAAAGAATTGCTACCCCAAACCTACATACTCTTCCTTCATAGATCAGATCTGGTTAGCAAACTTTTCACGAGACAAGATTTGCACTTCATTACAGTGGACACCTATCTGAGTCAACAAGCCATAAAACTGTATATGAGTTCATGTTCTCGAACTGTAGCTCCCATTCCTCTGTTACATGCTAACGAAGTGCACCACTGAGTAGAACACACTACTGCTAACAGAACAAGGTAGCAGATATCATCAACAACAACAGAACCACAGAATGAGTATTTAACTTCAGACTGAGCTGCAAGCTACAGTTCAAGAATTGCCAACATACAAAATCCAACAGCCAAAGAGCTCTTCCACTGCACAAATGAATGCAACAGAATCATCAGTACCAGCTAGTCCGTAGGGAATGTGCTTGACCCCGAGAAGATCCACAATACTGAAGGACTGTTTATGATTTTGTTGAGAAAAGACAATATGTTTCTACCAATGTGTAACATGATCCAATCCAATAAATATTAGTGTCATCACAACAGCAGCTCTCCCTTCCTACAAAGTACCGCCCCTCTTGTATGTAGAAGGAAATATATCTGTCACGACAGCAGCACCAGCAGATCAAACAATGTCACTGCCAGTAAACTCGGCGTATTTCATAAAATTATAATAGAACTAAATAACAACTTCACCGACTGTCAACATGTGACTTACACTTTACATGGTGTACAGATCTTGCATCTTATTGAATATCATTTGTTAGAAAGAACAGTGCTGATGTAACTGCTTACTACACAATAAACAATGGGTAATTGAGAGGTGGTTATTTAAATTGAAGATAATTTAGTGCTAACTGGGAATATTTGATTTATGGGCTTAAGGCTACAGTCTAATGTGTAATTCTATGCCTAACATTTCGTCTTCCACTGCTAGAGGCTTCATCAGAGTTCTAAAGACTCAAAGCTGTTACAGACTCTAAACAAGCCGATTATATCGGTTCGTGATGTCATCTGACAGCTGCCTAAGATTGTGGAGCCCCACTAACAAATGCTATGGAGTTGGTGTTGTTCGTTTTATTTAGCTCTATGCTCACAACTTGTCTAATTTAACTCCTCCTCCTCCTCCTCCTCCTCCTCCTCCTCCACCGCTACCTCCATTGAGACAGTTTCTGTGCTTATGAATTTCCGCAGCCTCTCTTTACATCCTAGTATAGTAATTGTTAGATCTTAATAAAACCACAGTGTCAGAGAATCTAATATTGTGACTTCCTGGTCCTAGTGTGTGATTGGCTATTGCTGATTTATCGCGTGGGCAAGACAGATAAATTAGTAGTAGCATATCATGCACTAGGACCAGGAAAACCACCAAATTCATTTCTCTGACATTGTGGTTTTAGCAAGATCTGATAATTACTATTCTAGGATGAACTGAGGGGCCATAGAAATTCAAAACCCCAAAAACAACTTCAACAGAATATGAGAAGGACTAAAATTACACAAGTTGTGGGTCCTAGTGCTAAATAAAATGAACAGTGCTAACTCTTACCCTCCATGAGCTCCACAGCATATTCTATGCAGTCTTGGGCAGTAGTCTAATGATGTCACGAACCAACTGTGGAGACAATCTGGCTTGTTGAACTTTTTCCTAGTCTGTAATAGCTTTCCAATTCCCTAAAGCCTCTGATGAAGTCTCCAGTAGTGGGAGACAATGTCACACAAAGAATTATGCCTTGGACCACAAACTTACGCCCATAAATCAAATATCAGCAATACCAAAAATATTGGCCATGAAAGACAACACTGAACGTAGTACTTACTCACATAAATATTTATTGTGTCACCCAATATTTTGATGTTTATGAGATTTAATTAACTGAATACACACATTCATTATTTATAAGAGAAAAATTGAGGGTCAGAAAGCAAACCGAGTTAACTTGCCTGTTTACAAAAACAAAGAAAATATCATTACTGGTGGTAATCTCAAATTCCTTACATACAATAAAGACAGAACAGACATTGAAAATGCTGTATTCATACAGTCTGATAATTGTGATTGGTTTCCCCCAAGAGCAAAAGCTGTGACGGTCTAATAGGTAACATTTTTATAGATTAACAGCTGTTATAAAAATAGAAGTCAAATAAATACTTAACGGTATGCCAGGTCACAATTGTCAGCTGTTTACAATTAGCACTACTACTCCCACTAGGAACTTCTGATATGTCAGTAAAAGGATCAGATTGATAAATGAACCAGAACTACACATTTTTAACAACTCCTTGCAACATAAAGACTAGGATACAGTGCACAAAAAATATTTTGAGTATTCATATCTGAGGAAGCTCTTCCACAAGAACATCAAAAATAACCCTCAGAAAAATACTAGTTGCAGGTGACTCACAAAAGGAATAAAAAATACTGTTACTGAGGATGTTGTATGCCTGCCACAAAATCAAATGATTCCCAGAAAATGCTTCTCCAGAAATTTCTTGGAATGTTTTAAGCTGTAAGTTACATAAATAAAGCCTTTCCTTAAAATCTGGAATTGAGAATCAGATCAATACAACACACACACACACACACACACACACACACACACACACACACAAAGAGTGAAACAGGTAGAATCAATTGGCAGACAATGGATGATGCATGGTAAATCATAATAGGAGTAGGTGGTTGAAGGGAAGGGATATATAATAATCATTTTTAACAACAACTTACTAGATTACTTGAAATCATCTGTAAAGTAAGGTACAAAACGTGTGCAATCTTGTACTGACAAAACTTGACCACACTTGTATACTTCCTGTCTAAGAACAATGAGGTAATTCGAACAATGAAAAATAAAAACTTCACTGGTGTGGGCAATACATAAGAGTACTGAAACACTGTTACAAATCTAAAAGCAAAGTTATCTCACACAAATTCAATGAGTCTAAACAAGAAATTGTGCTCAATAGACTCAAACAAGCAATTGCCAATTAAAGGTGATAAAAACAGAGTTTCCTAATAACTATCTTAGTTTCCTCTGAAGAAGTCTATAAAAAATTCTGGAAAATCTATGTTCAGCCACACTAGCTACAGTACATCAATAATACAATCCCCTCAACATAAAATAGTTTGGCTTCTAACGTCATTTCTCATTAGCTAATGAATCTCTAGAATCCTTGAACAATAATAAAATGGCTCTAGTAGTGAGCTCGCTTTCAAAGGCCTTAGATTGTGTGACAAATCAGATTTTGCTTAAGCAGGATTGGAGAAGCAATCATGCTCGAATCATCTCAACGATGAATAGAAAAAGGTGGTTCTAAACTATGCTGAAAGCACATCTGCCGTATCTGACTGGGGTACCGTCAGCTTTGGTATCCCATATTGTTGTGTGCTGGATCCTCTGTTTTAAGCTGAAATCTTTAGAAGTCCTTTCATTGTGTCTGACTGTGACTCTACACCTCCTATACATGGTGAGTAGCAGTTGTGTATAACTTATTTACAAGCAATTTATCCATCTACATAGTGAGTAGAAATCTACCCTTTTCCAGAACACGAATTAAAAGCACCTCCACCCCTTCCTCAACAACTGCATTGCTACTTGGAATTCTTGTGATAATGATTCAACAGGTGGATTACACAGCAGTCCTCATTACTGAACCTGAGATTTTTTTTTAAAAAAAAGTACATGAAATTCTGTAGCAGAAGGCCTCACAAAACAATATGAAATAATTTTTGAATAAAACGAATAAAATATGTTAAATTTTTGAGTGTGTATATATTACAGCTCAGCTTTAATTCACTCATTACGAATCTTAAACACCTCAACTCTGCAACTTTTGCCATACAAATAGAAGATTGTGGGGCTAAAAATGTAAATGAGTTGGATTTTCATCTTTAAGGCAACATATTTATGGGTAGCTCATCATTAAAACAACAAGTGTTTCTCGAACAGAAATGGGTAATATGAATAATATGTGGTGCCCATTATACAACCTCTTTTAGACAGCTCTAAACAACAGAGCCTACTGCGATCAGCATCTACATACTTTCTTCCTCACTAAGTTTTTTCAATTAATACTCAATCCCAATCCGTTAACAACAGTAACGTTCATAAATATAATACTAGGAGGAGGTATATATATATCACACTATCTTTCACCCAGCCTTCGTATATCGCAGAAATCAATGAAGTATTAGCCATAAAAAATCTTTGACCACCTACAAAGTGATTTAACGATATGTGTGTACTACAATTGTAAAACGGCCTCGTTCTATATCATAGCGAGTGATTGCAATTAAGGCCGGTAACTAAATTGACCGGCTGTGTCCGCATTCGCGCCATTTCTACCGGAGTCTCCCACCTGCTCCGGCTGAAAAGGGAGGGAGCGTATTTCAAAATTGATGGCCTCCGTGGTCTGAGCAGCGTCGATCCTCCAATCCCACGCGTAGGACGGAGGCGTGTATTTACGTGCAGATACTTTTTGATACGCTAATGACATTGGCAATCCATCTTCACTCTGACGCACATTCAACATGGGTTCATGAAATAGTGAATTCCGGTTGGTGCGTATTCAACCCAACAACGTAAGGAAACGCAAATTTTAAATACTTTTTAGTACGTAATTTCTTCACAGACAACTCCCCCTCCCACAGCTATCTAGCTAGTAGCTCTCTATCGAAACACACACACACACACACACACACACACACACACACACACACACACTAATCTGAATTTTTCATGTACATACTTTCCTGTTCGTTAGATATTTCGTCAGTTTGTGGCCCTCCATCACTATAATAATCCTTGAAGCAGCGTTTCAAATGATTGTGCAGGTTAGACGTTCCTCCACCTGTGGCATAGGACCGCCCACACAAGTTACATATAGCATACTTTTGGTTCATCGATCTTTGAAAAAACTGCCACACATCAGATCTCCGTTTTGACATATCTAAAAAACAAATTTTTCGGTTACAAAGTTAGTATTACTGTCAGAAGAAGCACTCTTCCAACAAAAATTCACGATTCTATATAAACCTTAACGTACCTGCTTCTCTGTGTGCAAAGTGAAATGTATTAGAACAGATAGCGTCAACTTCGGTCCGAACACTGTATATAACCGGAGGGAGAGCCGCACAAGTCGGAAGCTCCGATTTACTCACCAGTTAACCGAATGCACTAACTAGCTATACTTCAATAAAATGGCTGCCTGTCCGTTTACGGTGACTAGGCTCCTGTTGCTGGTCGCCTTCTTCGGTAGTACCGGAGCTAACCGGTAGGAGCGCACAACTCTGAGTTACTCGCCGGTTAACCGAATCCTACGACGCTATTGGCCAGAGTGTCACGTGGTACACCGCGTCTTGCTACTGCGCATCACCCCACCACCCGTCTGGTCAGCTGCACGTCACTCCAGTGTCAATTGTTAATAATCCTAATCCAATAGCATGAAGTGTCAAATTTTGCAATACGGTAACTTCTGGGAAGCAGTAATTATTTTCCGAAAAATGGAAGACTGCGACACTTGCAGCCCATCATATCTGACGGCACGTGAAACACCTTCCCTCGTACTCAACGTCAGCGGCAGCTTTCGCAGTAATGATTCGACAAGTGGGTTACACAGTGTGTCATACACGACGCCGACGCACTTAAGGCATGCGTTTAGCGTGCGGTGTACCTGCAGAGAAGCGCTTGCGGCAGAAATAGTAGGCGTGACGGTAGAGCGAGGAAGTGCCGGTACGGTGGCTGTTGTGGCGCAAGACGGTGCCGCAGGCGATGCAGGTCACGTAGCCGACGGGCCGGCGCGAGCGTTTGGTGACTAGCAGCTTGAAGTGCCGCCACACGCTCGATGTGCCCGCCTGCCGCACCTTCATCAGCTTGCCCGCCGACAGCATTTCTGCCGCCTCCATTTTGCTACCCGGCAACATGGCGCCGCACTGCACAGCGCTGCCCAGGCCGTGCGCGATGTTACCCAACCCGACGCCGTACCCGCGCGGGCCCGCACGCTATGTATCCTTCCGCACCACACAGCGGAGCCCGCACGTCGATCCACTTGCGCCCAGGCCGTGCGTGCACTCGGGATACAGTTTGTCAGCAAATTAAAAAGCGAGCAGGATAGTCATCACTAACACACAAGAAGCAAGGAGTGACTCCACCGCATAGCCAAGAGCATGACTACCCGTGCGTCTTGTTTGCCCACCCCTGCCCGCGGGCGGGTATTCGAGCTGGAACAGCTGCGGTCACTGTGGCGCCGACTTCGGTGGATTCCGACAACGACCGACATCGGCCGAAGACAGCCTAGCGTTTTGTATGCCAGCATGTGCCCGTTCGCCATGCAGCCAATCTAACTCCGAACGGACGACAGTCGGTGAAACTGTACTCTTTTTTTCTACGGTGGGATCGGTCGACGTACGCACACACGAAACGCTGTAAGAAACTGGTAGTTTAGTTCAAGAAGGGAGTTTGTGGAACGCTACTGATGGAAAATAACTTAATCGGGATATAGCTCGGAAACTATAGGCTGAAATCGCAGCTTTACTGGAAACCAAACCTTAAACGGAAATTTTAGGCGTAAATTGTAACCTCAAAAAATAATTTGCTGATGTGAGAAAGATGGCCTATCTTTTTTGGGTTTTAAGTACTGTCTACGAATTATTGCGGGCGGTTTATTCCCGTTGGGCGGTGATTCTGTTATATGAAGTGGTTTGCAAATAGCTGTTTTTGCTCTTATCAATGCTTTATGTTTGTCTTTCAAACATACGCTGAATGAAAGTCATTAAATGTTATTGACTTATGCTGTTTTGCTAAATTTATCTGAAATTGTGCAGAATGTTCGTACTCTTGCTTCTCAATGTCATCACTAATTATCTCGAATATGTATATATGTATGTATGTATGTATGTATGTATGTATGTATGTAAGATTCTTTCGTCTCATATGTTCGTTGACCATCTCAGATTATTCCTGTAACTTAAGTCCCAAATTCTTTCAGAGACAAATATACCTCATTCACATGCATTCGGTGTCTTTTTTAATGGAAAAGGCCGCAATGCTACATACTCCTCCACGCATAGTGGCGTCGTGGTATCCATCCCACCCTGAGAAGTTAAAAACTAACCTCCTCCATACATAGAAAAGATTGTAACTTAACCTACAAGACCCCGCCAAAAGTGACCAAGCTGTCAGCCGATGTTATCGGACGACCTCTGACGACCGTTGTCGGTGCCACTGGGAACGCAGCGCGTCTACTCAAAGCTCAGGCTGTTTCCTGATGTTATACCAGACCTCTCGCTGTGTTCCTTTCAAACCTGCGCTGTGCAGGGCACAGAACACCCGGCAGAAGTTTATTTTCATTAGACGCATTTAATATTACACGGAATACATAAATTAGTAATTAATATAATTACCGCAAAAAAACGCATGAACAGATTTACATAAATCACTGCACACTGCCCCCACACTGTTGTACGGGAAATACTCTTCTTTGTACTGTACCATATGGCAGCTGTAGCGTTGTTCCTGATAAGGTCGCTTCCCCCAGTATGATCGCTGCTTGCTTCTCCTTTTTTAGACTATACGCTGAGCGTCGCAGATCTTTTTTAAACCCAATTACAAGGGCGATTCAGTCGGTTAGTTGTGGCGAGTTACTCTACTGCAGCGCACGGGCATGTTACTGCTGTACTGAATCTACCCTGCCACAAGCGGTCTTTTTTTGTGTGTGTATACATCGGTTCCCAGCGCCTAAGCTGCTTGGGTTGTGACAGCTGTCTATTGTGCAGTTCGGAACTCTTAACGATGCAAAGTTAGGTTATAGAGGTCAGTCCTTACAAAGAGTCGAAATATATGGAAATAGCAAATTTTTTTAAAGATCTCTGCCCGATCAGGCCATGAAGGCCCAACAGTACCGACCGACCGCCGTGTCATCCTCATGCCACAGGCATCACTGGATGCGGATGCAGGCGGGCATGAGATCAGCACACCGCTCTCCTGGCCGTGTGTGTGTTTACGAAACCGCAGCCACTACTTCCTTAGTTGGTAACTCCTCAATTTGCCTCACAAGTGCTATGTGCCCCCCGCTTGCCAACAGCTCTCACAGGCAGGCTGGTCACCCATCCACGTGCTAGCCCAGCCTGACAGGGCTTACGTTCTGTGATCTGACAGAAACCGGTGGTTACCACTGCGACAAGGTTGTTGGCATTGAAATAGCAATGACAGGGTTTACTGAAGACAAAAAAAAAACAAAGATCGTGTTATTGACTGAATAGTTTAGTAAATAGCGCTTTTTTGCTGTATGCTCTGTATTTAGTTTCATTTTATGTGCCTAATAACATCGAAAATTATTTTCCTTGTTCAACAGATCCTCACTATCGAGATAATTTTAGTTCAAAACGTTTGTGTATTTACGAGTTTATGCAAAGTGCAGGCCTTTTCTCTGCCCAAGTATTGCGAAACTTAGCTTTTTCTTTACAGGCTTTTGCCTCTTAAGGTGTAACACTAGTAGCAAAGCCCTCATTCAGCTTCAGCAATGTACAATGACAGTAAAAATGAACAATAAAGTTCAATAAGACAAAAAACCCATTTCCAAGCACTGAATGAGAGCAGGCGAGAACAGCTTAACTTCCGATGTTAGGAGAGAACATTCGAGTCCGCTGATTCTGTGCAATCGTCAGAATACTCGGTATTTTGTAACTATATTCTGCATAATCCACACATCATTGACGTCACTGTCTCGCTTGCGACGCGGTTGGTGGCTGGTGAACGCACAGGTAGCCTTGCCAGATCTAACAATAGAAAAGCCGGACTCTGCGTTATATTTAGCCGGACATATTGCACTAAAAGCCGGACTATCTATTTTAAATAGAAACAGTGTCAGTTACTTTCAGTCGTGTCTTAATGATCAATTACAGTCAAGTTTTTTGTTGTTTTTTTTTCTTTTGCAGAATAAGGTTTCAGCAATATCGCTGGGTATGGCTTGTAGATCAAGTAAGCGAACTTGAATTCCCCAGTCTCGGGGTTAAAATATTAACTAAGCCAAAAAGCTTAGTAGCACCATAACTGCTGCTACCATCTGTGGCGGCGCTTATGAATCGAATTTTCAAAACATCTAATGTTTGTTCTAGCACAAATAGGGCTAAACGTTTCTCCCGTATAATTTCTGCTTTAGTTGTGAAACAGGTTACATTTTTAGCGATTTTTCATCGGGATGGAGACACACAACAAATGGAGCAGTACAGACTAGTGGCTTATAATATTCGTGATGTTATCATAAACTAAAGTAATTTCTGTGGTACGAACGCTTCGTTTTAAACTTTAGGCCACGTTTGGCAACATAATAGTACCTATTTTGGAAGTAGATGCTATACTACGGATCCTCATTTGGTGTTTCTCGGTTTTTAAATGCTTTTCTAAGTCAGCTTTGCCTTTATGAGCAATAGAAATTGTTTGGTCACAAATATCACATTTTGCTTCCCACGGTTCCTTCCCACATAGAAACATCTTGTACTGACTTTGTAACCTGTCAGAAAATCGGCATTTTCTCTTCGACATAGTTAAATCTGAAAGAAAATGGTATTACAAATCAGTATAAAGTGTTTTAAAAAGAGTAAACGAATTTTAACAGTGTACTTTGGCTTTACTTTTGTACTTCGGGAATATCACGTAACAATAACACATTAATACCAAAACAGGGAAAATAAGTATCTTACCAGAATTACGGTCTGCTACTCACTGATAAAATAAACGCTGTCGCGTGCAAAGCAAGCGTGTACAACGCGCTTTCCTTGCGAATGCGCCGCGCAGACTAATTCATGTTCGGACGCTGCGTGTCTCAGAACTCGAGCGCGCGTGGTGGGGGTGGGTGGCAGGGTGGGGCGGGCTGGCATCGGCTGTTCACTTCATTGCCTCGCTCGCTCTACGCGTAGCGTCGTTTCGACAATGTATAAGGCTTAGATATAAGAATTGGTTGGTACACCTACATATCCTGTTAGTATAACTGGCGCTTACGTCATTAGCTCGAAACCGGCCTCATTGTATTCTATTTCATGAGTAAATAGCCTAACAGTTGTCGGACATACCGAACTTTTCATATATTTGGCCAGATACGACAGTACAGGGCCGAACACGTCCGGCTTAGGCCGGACTTGTCCGACTACAGCCGGTTAACGGACGACACTGCACTTAGGCGCGTAACATTACCCGCAAGTAGTCGATTCTGACTAGAAAGTCACTCTTGGAAAGTAGGCTTCACTTCGGGCATGGCAGACCATGTACATCATACTTGACACACATGCATGATCGAGCACTTTGGACACGCATGCCTGATGATTTCGGTGAATTTTGCGCACTCATTCGGACTTCTTAAGGTGATTGTGGGATGAAATGAAATTTAATGTCGCGTGGACAAGGCCTTGATCGATTTTCAACTGTGCATGCTTGAACAGGAATGTACTGGCAAATTGCAGCTACCACAGAGAAAACTTTGTCAGAAAGGCAAGTCGTAGATATTTGTTAACATGGCGTAAAATGGGATGAGAAATTACGTAGGTCAAGACGTTAACATTACAGGTGTGTGCAAATACGAATTTATGATCTTCTTAGCACTTTCAACGAAAAATCGCAATATTGTCGTCAGTCTTTCGTATGATGTTATAGCTTCTATCATTACTGTATCTTGCTTTCTAATCCATGGAGAATTGAGTGATCAGTGATGGTATACACCGTTAATTCATCCAATCTAACGGTGAATGAGCTCTGTGGCTATGGATTGAATGGCTTGACGAAACACAGCATCAGCCACTTTTTGTAGTACTTTATTTTATACCAAGCCCCATTTTCAGCTTTCAACCACTTCAATTGGTGTAATATATTAATATCTTCAACAGTATAAAGACATTTTTTATTATTATTATTGCACTAGCTGAAAATGGATGAAAGCCCGAAATAGATCTTGGTATCATGTGGATATATTTGCAACTCTGAGTAACTTAAATTTTTCATTATACAAAGAGTTCTTACACCACATCTCGCATGCCCCCTCATATTGTTTTTCTGCCACGTCGTAATCGAAAAGCAGGCCAAAACATATATATCGTCATCATTGTCTTAGTCCAACTCTGCATATTCGAAGCACATGATGCTAGCACAGATATGCTTGGGCAGTGTGTGACAAGGAGAATTTGTGCATGTCTGTACAAAATGATTAATCACACATTATTTCTCAAGCTTACAGTTACACGCATGGCCACCTGTAAGGCATGTCATTCTGGACCTCTCTGGAAATAATGGAACTTCAAAATATTCCACAAAGGATTACACATTTTTGATCCAGTTGATCAGAAGGAATATTTCCTAGTCAACTGTAATTGATTAAAGTATTACCTGTATACAAAAGGGAAAAAATGGTGATCTTAATAGTTACAGAGTAGTAACTTTTTTATCGCACTTCTCAGATTTATCAGAAGTGCTCATATTCACAGACTAAATGTTTTCTCGGAAGAGCTTAACTACAGCACAGTATAGATATCAGAAACAGAAATCATTGGAAACAGGAATTGAATTTTTAACAGAATTCACTATACAGCATGTGGATTCTTCCTTGACTTCTCCAAGGTGTTGGGACAAAATCATGCACTCCTGGTACAGAAACTAGAGAATACTAGTACCCATGATCATGCAGCAGACAGGTATCACCATCTCAGTAACAAAATACAATATTAACCATTGAAATCTTATACAAATCCAAGTGAGAACTATTAAGTATGGTGTACCTCAAGGATCTGTAATGGGGTCTATCCTGTTAATTTACCAGTAAATAATGTACAAACATACGAAAATGAAATTATGATGATGCACACAGATATCATGACTGTTAAATGTTGTGAACAATTTTGAGGTACTTGGTTCATGATACTGCACAATGCTTTGTGGGATATGAGCTATTTTCAAGCTAAAATAACTATGTACACAGTTTTCAACAATAAACAAACAGTGGAAAACACAGCACTCATTTTTTTTAATATGAAGGGATTGAAAGAACTAGTTTCAGTTAATTTTTCAAATATAACAACATATTGTGACCTAAAGTGCAGACAAATACTATTTTCAGTAAGACAGGGTCAATGGTATCTGAGTGAAACAGCTAGCTTAGTATGCCTATCAAGACCTCTTGTGCATTGTCTCTCATGAAATATGAAACCACAATATAGGAGCTGAAAGAGCCTGATATTCAGACTTTTCCACCACTGTATATATTAAAGATCACTGTGACTGCATTACAAGATCCAACAAAACTGGAAATCAATGAACCTATTGAGTCATCCACAAAAGACAAAGAACAGAAATTAATTGCTGTGTTTTTCACACATAGATTAGAGGTATCTGGGAGAACAGGGAGGGGGGAGGGGAGAAGGGGAGGGGGAGGGGGGGGTAGAGAGAGAGAGAGAGAGAGAGAGAGAGAGAGAGAGAGAGAGAGAGAGAGAGAGAGAGAGAGAGAGAGAGAGAGAGAGGGAAGTGGATACAATAATCTGGTACTGCCAAGAGAATTACCACACCTGGAAACTGAGAAGACTTTCCCTGAAAACCTAAAATAAAAATTAAAATAGAAGAAGAATTTTTAATGTGGCAGTGTATATGAGTATACAGTGAGCAGAAGGTCATCCTGGATCTAATAAATTGCATGTACCATTTTAAGAGAAGGTAGCATTAGAAATTAAATAATTGTATGTCACAAAATTGTATTTTTTAACTTCTGGTACTGTAAATCATTGAGTAATATTACATGTTGTCTAAGATTATGAATTGTATCTCACTGTATTTTAGTTATAATCATGTATAGACTGTAGAAGATGATATATGTATCTATTGTGTAAGCTGTTATATATTTCTACTGTCTACACTGTACACTTAATGATGTGACCAATGTTACAAGTACATAGCTGTACAAAAAGAAATTTATGAGATGCATAAAAATCACAATCACAAAACATGCTAGCATTCACAATTACCGTTGATAAAGTGGAATGGCATGAAATGCCTGTATCATTGCTGCACTTAGGTAACTGTTGTTTCATGATCAATGTCAATGTGCTCCTGTGAAGATTGAGTTAGCAATGAGTAATGAATGGCATCTGCTTAATATAACCGAGGAAGCAGTAGCTTTTTTCCAAGTACAGCAATGTCTTTCTGTTACTTTTGTAATATTTAACATAGCTGAAGTAAATGCGAATAGTTGGTACCTGTCCAATAATAGCATATTACTGATGTGTTTTCTTAAAGCTGGTTCACTATAATAATGGTATACCATAACTCAATCCATATTCCCGAGTTTTCTTCTACTGAACTATGTTGATGAATTAAGTCACATATTCTGCAAGTGTATTTAGTCACCTGTAAGTTGGTAATTTTATTAACATAGCTACAACAATACCAACATGCGAGCAATAATTACACATACATCAGAATCCTCTACCTGCCAACAGGGAAGTACTCACAGAGTATCTCTTTCAATGCAAAAATTTTATGACCTGCGATAAGGTCATTATAAACAAACTCCAAGCTCCAATGGATATGGAAATGGAAGAAAATGAGCTATGTGTGTGCTATAATAATCTTTCCAACATAGTAACAAACTGATTTAAGAAAACATTGAAAAACTAATTCACAATGATTAAATGGGAATTTGCCCACCACTGTACCCATCCTAGTCCGGCGGCCTAACCACTAAGTGCGTTCTAATTTTATGGGCCCACAGAGGAATATTTAAACACATTTTACATTCTTGAACTATTCAAACATCAAGCACAATACAACAGCTTCTTTGGATTTCTCAACAGCAGACATAAGTACTCCTATATGGCAGTAAGAAAAATTCATCACTTTATAATTTCTATGTATGTCTCTGTGTATACATAGTATTCTAGTACTTTTGGACAAGATTTACAACAGTCCCCTTGTTCCCTTCATCTCTGCTTAGAAAGCAAATTCCACCTCTCACATGATTCATATGGCTCTTACACTACAGCTCAGCACCTTCATACAACATTTCCGATCTCCAAAATATAGTTTCCTTCCTTCAGAAGTACAAAACTATCCAACACTTCCGTTGCTCCTCCATTCACATCACTATTTTCATTCTTCCCTGTCCAACGCCATCAATCAACTAAAGCTCTGGGTGCCGAGCAATAAATGTCACTATAAATATCATTCTACTCTCCTAGCCTGTTCCATGTGCGAGTATTAGGCTGGTGCATATATTCGAAGCGTTTTTGTTTTGCATGTTGGTATTCTGGTTGCTATTTGCAATTGCATATTGTCATTTTTTCATCTGGAGATAGGGAGCGGAGCTGTGGACACTAGAAAATGGAGTACCAAATGGGGAATTTCTGACACATTCTTCTGCTTCAATGCAAAAGACAGGTAACAGCAAAGGAGGCAACCACACATTTGCATCATGTATGGGGATAATGCCACCAGACAGAGCAGAGCAAGAAAATTATTTTCTCATTTTAAGGATGATCGTTTTGATATTAGTGACTTTCCACATTCAGGAAGACCTTCAGGGTTTGATGAAGATTGTGTAAACACATTAATCCACAATAACCCATGTCATTGTACTCAAGAACTAACAAATGTGGTCCACTGTGATCATTCCACCATCACCTGACGTTTGCAAGCAATGGGGAAGGTTAAGAAATTGGGTGTATTGGTACCACAAGCTCTAAGCCAAAATCACAAAAATCAGCAGGTGGCCATACATGCATCTCTGCTTGCTTGTCATCAATTGGGTCATGAACAAAACAGACCAGTCCTCTCATGTATCATTACTGGTGACGAGGAATGGCGTCTTTCTGCTAACATAACGAAAAGCAAGAAACGGCTGAGCCAAAACAAAGCACTAACTCCCCATACAAAACCCCGCAGAAGTCTGAGAAAAATAGGGTTAAGATATAGGGAAAGATGGGTAATATACTACATTTACAAGAACAAAAAGGTGATTATAATACTGGAAGACCAAGAAAGAAGTGCTCAGATTAAAAAGGGTGTAAGACAGGGGTGTTGTCTTTTGCCCCAACTGTTCAATCTATATACCAAACAGCATTGATGGAAATGAAAGAAAGGTTCAGGAGAGAGATTAAAATTCAAGGTGAAAGGATATCAATGATAAGATACAGTGAAAGTGAAAAAGAATTACAGGCTGTGCTGAACGAAACAAATAGTCCAATGAATACAGATTAAGAACGGAGAGTAAATTAAAGGAAGACGAAAATAATTAGAAGCAGCAAAAAACGAGAACAGTGAGAAATTTAATATCAGAATTGAGGATCACAAAGTAAGAAAGTAAATTCTGCTACCTAGGCAACAAATTAATCCGTGACAGATGGTACAAGGAAGACATAAAAAGCAGAATAGCACTGGCTAAAAGGGCATTCCTGGTCAAGAGAAGTTTGCTAGTATCAAACATAGGTCTTAATTTGAGGAAGAAATTTCTGAAAATGTACGTTTGGAGCACAGCACTGTAATTGGCGGTGTGGCATGGAGTGAGGGGAAAACAGGAACCAAAAAGAATCGAAGCCTTTGAGATGTGGTGCTACAAAATAATGTTGAAAACTACATGCACTGATAAGGTAAGGAATGAGGTAGTTCTCCGAGGGATCGGTGAGGGAAAGCACATGGAAAACACTGACAAGAAGAAGGGGCAGCGTGACAGGACATCTGTTAAGACATCAAGGATTAACTTTCATGGTACTACAGGGAGCTGTAGAGGGTAAAAACTGTAGAGGAAGACAGAGCCTGGAATACTTCCAACAATTAATTGAGAACATAGGTTGCAATTGCCACTCTGAGATGAAAAGTTTCACACAGGAGAGGAATTCAAAGCGGGCTGCATCAAACCAGTCAGAAAACTGATGACCAAAAAACCTAGCAAAACATCACACTCCCAATGTGTCCCATCCACCATGTGTTCTCTAGACCTAGCCCAAGCAGACTTTTCCTTGTTCCACAAACTTAAAACAATGTTGAAAGGTCATCGTTTCCAAACCACAGAAGAGATTCAGGACAATGCAACATGAGATCTGTGTGCATCCCAAAAAACGTGTTTCAGGTAGATTTTGAAGTGTGGAAGAAACAATGAGAACGATGTATTGAAAGCAGAGTGGTCTATTTTCAGGGGATTGTGCTTGAAAAAGTTGTACAATAAGCAATAAAGGCATCACAGCAAAAGTAGGTTGCTTTTTTTGTACACATCTCATGCTGTGCAGTCAATTCTGGTTGGTTGGGGTTGTTTTGGGGAAGGAGACCAGACAGCGAAGTCATCGGTCTCATCGGATTAGGGAACGAAGTCGGCCGTGCCCTTTCAAAGGATCCATCCCGGCATTTACCTGGAATGATTTAGGGAAATCACGGAAAACCTAAATCAGGACAGCCGGACGCGGGATTGAACCGTCGTCCTCCCGAATGCGAGTCCAGTGTCTAACCACTGCGCCACCTCGCTCGGTGCAGTCAATTCTGTTCGTTTCTAAGATGTAACTAGTAGCATTAACACCTCTTTGCTGCAATTACATAATTTTAATCACTGGGAAATTCCTTCTGTGTTCTGACACAGTGTAGCAAAAACTGGTTTACATTCTTCATGAACGTCTTTAAGGTAAATTGATTGGTTACACAACAATTCATCCCAATGAACTCAAATGAACTCTCAGTATGAAAATTCAGCAAAGTCACGTAACTTCCTTCAAATTGCAATACAATGCTATTTACTATGCGGAGAGATTACAATGGTACTTGGTTTATAGATAAATAACAAAGAAACCTTGTATTGCTCAAGTATTTACTCATAGATGTGCATCCATGTCAATACGACACAACTTCTGTCCTTGTGCTTAATTTTTATGTCAGATCTACTGAACTGTGTGTCATACAATGACATAATTTTGCATTTACATTCAGTGGTATATGTGCATACTGTGTGTAAACTGTGTCACAAATACAGTTAGTAGTAAAGAAGTAATAAATCTTAACATCATGGTTCATAAGGTACTTTTACCACATGACCAGTGAAAAAGTAGTAAGCAATAAACGTTTTTCTGAGAAAACTTTTGATTAGAAACTATGCTACTGTCTAAAATGCTTTTTTTAAACAGTTGCATTAATTTTTTCTTTGGCTCAACTTCAAATCCATACCAGAAATCAAAACACCAATCTCACAGTATCTTCCGAGCTTAAATGGTGCCACAACACGATCAACTTAAGACCAGTCACTAAGCCTTTGCCAAGTGTAATTTATGCTTGTCTTGTTAAAAAAAAATAAAAACTTAAAAAATAAAAAACAAGGAGGAAGGAAGGAAGGAAGGAAAGTTGTATCTATCATCTGGAGAATGACAAGATCATTACAGACTTAAACATAAGATGGGATTGGGTGAAAGATGTTTAAGAAGATTGGTCATTCCCTTTTCAAATCAACTATCATGGCATTCGCCTTGTAAAGGTATGTCTCAATGAACAAAACCACACCACACCATGTATAGGATAACAACAACATTGTCTGCTCCACTCTAGACAACACCATGCATTTTTTTTGTTACCAGTGGTGCCTACTGCATCTTGATGTACTATTTCTTCATTGACCCTTGTATTTGAACAATAAAATTCCTCTGCAATAGATTTCAGACAGTTTGATCACATGGTAGGTTTCTGAGATCAGCAGTCTCTTTCACTTATGTTCTCTGATGCCTACATTATTCAGTGGGATCTACTGGAGATTTTTGATCACAGTGGTAAGTACAGAGAACATGTTTCTGTCAACACATATCAATGGAGATTTTGTACAGGCTTCAGTTTTTCAAAGTATTCTTTAAACTAGTTGAAGGAGTGATGTAGTTTACATTTCAGTTTTTTGTCCGACTTCTGTGAAATAGGTGACAACTGAATTTTCTTTCATTTTCAGACAACGTGTTTAAACTGAAGTTTAGTTAACACAGACACGGATGCAATATAAATGACAACTTGAACGCTATCTCCATATCAACACAAATATTACTGCAGCAACCCACATCTTACAAGGCATCTATAATTGAGTCAAAATTTCCACTTCAATGAAAGAGTATCATAGGCCAAAATAATAAGAAACTTCTAAGGCATCTCTGACAATGTGTCCGCTTAGTGATTAGTAAACCATTCAAATTATGTGGTATAATTAACTGATTCATTTGAGCTTACTCAACACTTGGAAAGCATTACATGTCATATAAAGTTGCCAGACTAACAGGTGTAGATTAATATGCAAAGGAATGTTTAGATTCTCTCTCTTTGATAAGTCACACACACTTATTTCATTAACTTTTCACACCCACTATATTCAGACTGGGACTTAAGTTTTCATTTTAATTTTGTTTCACAATATCAGGCACAACATTACAAACTTTCACGGTATTCCTTGATGACTACATGATTGATTAAAGGAGGAAAAAATATTGGGGCAAAGGTGCCTCACCACTATAGTGAATGTTATACTTGGCATAAAGCGAACACTAGAAGCATTACATTATGAAGCAACAACATGAATTGCCCAGTATATCAGTTTTTCTAAGGAGAGGTGAAAGCAGGGACAAAATGTGGTACTTACGCTTATCACTGCCAAATTATTCTAGGGTACACAAAGACTGAAGTGTTTTGAGAAAGCTAGAGATAGATAGGAAACTGCAGTACTGCCATGTGTTCTCTATCCCTCTCTGTGTGAAATGCACAAAGCATCTGCCTTCTCACTTGCACACCACTATAATAGGGCACTGTGAAAGCCAAGATTCAAGTCACAACACAACATATTATTTTAAGTTAACAAGAAGCTTGACTACGGCATATTCCCAGCTGTAGTGCCAAATGAAAATAACTATTTGAAGAAGTATAAAGCCTTCTGTTGATAGAAAAAGAGTCCTCACTGATCCTGTGAAGATATTTTAACACTAAGCTGACTAATTATTCTTGTTTTTTGTTTTGTTATGGTTTTATGGCACAAAACTGCTATGGTCATTAGCGCCTGGTCCGTAACTTAGGAAACAGTAAAAAACCGAAAATGGAAACCAGCAGCAGTGGGAACGAAACTCATAAAATTGGAGAAACTAAAAGCAGAACGAAGGCTTAAAAATCCACCACAGAAAGGGGTTAATTATTCTTGAATGGGCATTTGTCAATCATAGGAAACTTTAGTAACTGTAAACCCAATTGCAGGGAGATCAAGTATTAACAGCACACACTTTCAGAATTATGTTATCATTTTTGTTAATAAGTAAAACTTGACCAAAGCAGAATGTAGATAGCTTTTAAGTTGGCCAAACTGTACAGGTATTTCAGTGCGTATGCATTCATTTGCTAATTTTTTGTATAAAATGAAACATGTCTAACTTGGAAACAGAATGTAAATTTTGCGACTTAACTGTTAATTTATTGTATAATGCACAAAAATGTACAGTACTACTGTATTACAGTGGACCTCACATTATTCATTTCTATACAAGGATGCTACTTTTAACACAAAAAATGTACAGTCTTGTCTGTCATGTTACATCAAAGAAGTGACTGTTGCTCCATTAAACAATGGTTTTACCCAACGAGGTCAAGAATTCCAAAGAAATGCACTACTTGCATTACTTTCTGCCAGTTTCAGCTGACATGTAGCACTTTAAGTGACAACTATGATGTCGAACAAGACGTACACACTACTAACACTTAACGAAAAGATTAAGGTAATCGAGATGAGTTAGAAAGAGAAACTACCTGTGTGCAAAATAATGTTGCACTCCAAATATGGCGGAGAACACATTTATGAAAATTTAAGAGACAAGGATAAGATATAACATGAATGGATGACGGGGAATAGGCAACTAAAAAGGGAGGCACAGAAAATGGGAAATTAGGAAATTAAGGAGATGGTGTGGGAATGGTTCGTAAGTGTGGGGGGAAATGCACCTTTGTATGGACCCACTCTGCAGAGTGAGACTCTGAAAGACACTAACGAGCTTGAGAAGAGAGAGCTGGTCATCTACAGGATGGCTGGACAGTTTCAAAGCTAAACATATCTTGTGGAATGAAGTGTGTGGGGGAGTTAAGAATGCACAGGAAAGCATAGCAACAGTATGCGAACAATACTACACAAATTAATTGGGAACCAAGAGATGTGTTCAGTGCTGATGAATTTGAAGTTACAGTAAAAATACGGACATGCCATATTAAACTATGTGATCAAAAGTATCCGGACACCCCCAGAAACATATGTTTCTCATATTAGGTGCATTGTGCTGCCACCCACTGGCAGGTACTCCATACCAGCGACCTCAGTAGTCATCAGACATCGTGAGAGAACAGAATGGGGCACTCTGCGGAACTCACAGACCTTTAACGTCGTTAGGTGTCATACATCTGTACGCAAGATTTCCACACTCCTAAACATCCCTAGGTCTATTGTTTCTGTTGCAATAGTGTAGTGGAAACATGAAGCAACACCTACAGCACAAAAGTGTACAGGCCGACCCCTCTGTTGACTGACAGAGACCGCCGACAGTTGAAGAGGGTCATAATGTGTAATAAGCAGATGTCTATCCAGACCATCACACAGGAATTCCAAACTGCATCAGGATCCACTGGAAGTACTATGACAGTTAGGCGGGAGGTAAGAAAACATTGATTTCATGGTCAAGCGGTTGCTCATAAGCCACACATCACAACGGTAAATGCCAAACGATGCCTCGCTTGGTGTATGTAGCGTAAACATTGGATGATTGAACAGCGGAAAAACGTAGTGTGGAGTGACGAATCACGGTACACAAAGTGGCTATCCGATAACAGGGTGTGAGTATGGCGAATGCCTGGTGTACATCATCTGCCAGCGTGTGTAGTGCCAACAGTAAAATTCGGAGGTGGTGGTGTTATGGTGTAGTACTGTTTTTCATGGAGGGGGCTTGCACCCCTTCTTGTTTTGCGTGGTAGTATCACAGCACAGGCCTAAATTCATGTTCTAAGCACCTTCCTGCTTCCCACTTTTGAAGAGCAATTTTGGAATGGCAATTGCATCTTTCAACATAACTGATCACTTGTTCATAATGCATAGCCTGTTATGGAGTGGTTACATGACAATAACATCCCTGTAATGGACTGGCCTGCACACAGTCCTGACCTGAATCCTATAGGACACCTCTCCTCAATGCAGCAATCCGTGAAGAATGCACTGGCATTCCCCAAGAACGCCTTCCAGGACCTGATTAAACATACCTATGCCTGCAGGAGAGTAAGCTGTCATCAAAGCTAACGGTGGGCCAACACCACATTGAATTCCACTATTACCGATGGAACACTGGCTGCTGTGGTCGAGCGGTTCTAGGCATTTCAGTCCGGAAGCACCCTGCTGCTACGGTCGCAGGTTTGAATCCTGCCTCGGGCCTGGATGTGTCTGATGTCCTTAGGTTAGTTAATTTTAAGTAGTTCTAAGTCTAGGGGACTGATGACCTCAGATGTTAAGTCCCATAGTGCTTAGAGCCATTTGAACCATTTTTTTTAACCGATGGAGGGCGCCATGAACTTTTGAGCCATTTTCAGCCAGGTGTCAGTGTATGTTATCAACACATAGTGTAATGTTATCAATTAGTGTGATAATAATCTAGTGTTGTTCTGTGTAACAGTAAATGATCATCTACTGTACAGGAGTATAAGTACATACATAGATACATATATACAAAATTTATACTTTTGTGCACAGTACCTGACAATCCTTACGTAACCTAGATCATTTTGTGTAACTCGGAAACTTGTCCAATTTGGCAAATCATTTTAGCACACACGATTCTGTTTTGAACAAACTTTACTGTATTTGCACTTTGCAAGAGTCAAATATTAATGTTTACTGTAAATTAGCTTACATTTCATATCTGTTGAAACAAAAGACTAACTGTTTTATAGACAGATGATACACAGTAAAGTTAAGATAAGAATTTTAAGGAAATGTAATTCGCCCACGATTCATGACTTGCTAATCAATTGGGAGCAGGATTAATAGAGAACACAGACATGATCCACGGAAGAGCTGCATATTCTGACATAGGCTTATGAGAGCATCACAGATATGTTCACCTGTCTCTATCAATAGAAGTTATATGAGAGACTTTATAAGACATGGGGATGCTTACAGTTGAAATTCTGAAAACAAGCATTCTGACAGAAGTAAAACACCACATGCCCTCCCACACATACCTCATATAAAGAAATTAACTGAAAAATCAAACTTGAAATATTACAGAAGTATACCGACAACCATTGTTTCAACACGACATTTGCAAATAGAACAGGATGGCAGTGGAGGGGAGGGAATGGTAACGATATGTGGAACACCTTCCAACACAAACTATATGGAAACAAGCACACACTCAAAATTAGAAAATTGCACACTATTTCCAAGTGCGTGGTGGGTGTGCTGTAAATCTTAACTGTGTCTGTGAAAAATTACTGAATTTCAGATCCTTCATACCTTTAACTTCTCGTAACAATCTAATAATATTTTTTTAAATTTTTTTTAAAATGATTACAGCATTCCAACAGAAGTATATACTAAACACCACTGAACAGGAAAACACACATTTATTCCAAAGCTACCAGGAAAAAACTTATTATAAAATTTTGTGGTAACTTATTAATTCTGAAATATTAAAACTTGTCTGCATCATGGTGTGGGTTCCTGTAGTCATGTCCTAGTTCATGAACCACGGGCAACGTACGAGTGGCCAAGTAAGTGGTCCCGACAGTCGGGATACCAGTTACTTTTGAATAAGGCTGGGCATCTCGGACGTATTCAGAGTCGTGGTCACCTTTGTGCTCATACGGCAAAGACTACCAAATCCACCGGTTAGTCCCTCAGCCGTTAGGGGTAAAACCCAATGGGACTCGGGGCAAGTAAGGCTAGCAACCTGCTTCCCTGGTACTTTAAATATGATGCTGGTAACAATCAGAGCAAAATTCCTCGGACCTTTGGAGGTGACGGAGTCCCACCTCTAACTGACAAACGAGGGACTCCTAAGATACGACTTGGCAAACAAATGGTAATGAGATGGGGAGCTATTAATATCAATGGGGGCTACTCTGGGAAGAAGGCAGAGCTGGCAGAGGCTGCAAGTAAGATGGGGCTGGACGTTTTAGCTGTTAGTGACATTCGGGTAAGGGGTGAGAAAGAAGAAGAAGTGGGAGAATACAAGGTCTACCTGTCAGGAGTCAAGGCAGGAATAGCACAATGGGATGTAGGGCTTTACATCAGGAAAGAAATGGAACCCAGTGTAGTTGCAATAAGGTATGTAAACGAACGACTGGTGTGGATAGATTTGACAGTGTCTAGCAAGAAAATTAGGATTGTGTCAGTATATTCGCATTGTGAAGGGACAGATCAAGATAAGATCAATAGTTTTTATGAGGCACTCAGTGATGTAGTTGTTAGAGTAAAGGACAAGGACAGTGTTCTGCTCATGGGTGATTTTAACGCCAGGATTGGAAATCGAACACAAGGGTATGAAAAGGTTATGGGTAAATTTGGAGAGGATATGGAGGCCAACAGGAACGGGAAACAACTCTTGGATTTCTGTGCCGGTATGGGCTTAGTAATCACAAACTCCTTTTTTAAACATAAGAAAATTCACCGGTATACTTGGGAAGGCAGGGGAACCAGATCTGTCATTGACTATATAATAACAGATCAGGAATTCAGGAAGGCTGTGAGGGACACACGTGTATTCAGGGGATTCTTTGATGACACTGATCATTATTTAATCTGCAGTGAAATTGGGATTGTGGGGCCGAAAGTGCAGGAGGTCAGGTCCATATGTAGGAGGATAAGAGTGGAGAAACTTCAGGATAAGGAAATCAGGCACAAGTACATAACAGCGATCTCAGAAAGGTACCAGTTAGTTGAATGTAGTCAATTACAGTCATTGGAAAAGCAATGGACAAGGTACAGGGACACAGTACTACAAGTGGCTAAAGAATGTCTTGGAACAGTACTGTGTAAAAGTAGGATGAAGCAAACAGCTTGGTGGAATGATACAGTCAAGGCAGCCTGTAAAAGGAAAAAGAAGGCATACCAAAAATGGCTACATACCAGAACCCAGGTAGACAGAGAAAGTTATGTTGAAGAAAGAAACAAAGCCAAACAGATAATTGCAGCATCCAAGAAGAAATCATGGGAAGACTTTGGAAACAGGTTGGAGACGATGGGTCAAGCTGCTGGAAAACCATTCTGGAGTGTAATTAGCAGTCTTCGAAAGGGAGGTAAGAAGGAAATGACAAGTATTTTGGACGGGTCAGGAAAACTGCTGGTGAACCCTGTGGATGCCTTGGGCAGATGGAGGGAATATTTGGAAGAGTTGCTCAATGTAGGTGAAAATGCGATCAGTAATGTTTCAGAATTCGAGGTAGAATGGGATAGGAATGATGATGGAAATAGGATCACATTTGAGGAAGTGGAAAAAATGGTCAATAGATTGCAGTGCAATAAAGCGGCTGGGGTGGATGAAATTAAATCGGAACTCATCAAATACAGTGCAATGTCAGGTCTTAAATGGCTACACAGGATAATTGAAATGGCCTGGGAGTTGGGACAGGTTCCATCAGACTGGACAAAAGCAGTAATCACACCAATCTTTAAACATGGAAACAGAAAAGATTGTAACAACTACAGAGGTATCTCTTTAATCAGCGTTGTGGGTAAAATCTTCTCAGGTATTGTTGAAAGGAAAGTGCGAGTATTAGTTGAGGACCAACTGGATGAAAATCAGTGTGGCTTTAGGCCTCTTAGAGGTTGTCAGGACCAGATCTTTAGCTTACGGCAAATAATGGAGAAATGTTACGAGTGGAACAGGGAATTGTATCTATGCTTTATAGATCTAGAAAAGGCATATGACCGGGTTCCTAGGAGGAAGTTATTGTCTGTTCTACAAGATTATGGAATAGGAGGCAAACTTTTGCAAGCAATTAAAGGTCTTTACATGGATAGTCAGGCAGCAGTTAGAGTTGACGGTAAATTGAGTTCATGGTTCAGAGTAGTTTCAGGGGTAAGACAAGGCTGCAACCTGTCTCCACTGTTGTTCATATTATTTATGGATCATATGTTGAAAACAATAGACTGGCTCGGTGAGATTAAGATATGTGAAAACGAAATAAGCAGTCTTGCATATGCGGATGACTTAGTTGTGATGGCAGATTCGATTGAAAGTTTGCAAAGTAATATTTCAGAGATAGATCAGAAATGTAAGGACTATGGTATGAAGATTAGCATCTCCAAAACGAAAGTAATGTCAGTGGGAAAGAAATATAAACTGATTGAGTGCCAAATAGGAGGAACAAAGTTAGAACAGATGGACGGTTTCAAGTACTTAGGATGCATATTCTCACAGGATGGCAACATAGTGAATGAACTGGAAACGAGGAGTAGCAAAGCTAATGCAGTGAGCGCTCAGCTACGATCTACTCTCTTCTGCAAGAAGTAAGTCAGTACCAAGACATCTGTGCACCGTTCAATCTTTCGACCAACTTTGTTGTATGGGAGCGAAAGCTGGGTGGATTCAGGTTACCTTATCAACAAGGTTGAGGTTACGGATATGAAAGTAGTTAGGATGATTGCAGGTACTAGTAGATAGGAACAATGGCAGGAGGGTGTCCACAATGAGGAAATCAAAGAAAAACTGGGAATGAACTCTATAGATGTAGCAGTCAGGGCGAACAGGCTTAGATGGTGGGGTCATGTTACACGCATGGGAGAAGTAAGGTTACCCAAGAGACTCATGGATTCAGCAGTAGAGGGTAGGAGGAGTCGGGGCAGACCGAGGAGAAGGTACCTGGATGCGGTTAAGAATGATTTTGAAGTAATAGGTTTAACATCAGAAGAGGCACCAATGTTAGCACTGAATAGGGGATCATGGAGGAACTGTATAAGGGGGGCTATGCTCCAGACTGAACGCTGAAAGGCATAATCAGTCTTAAATGATGATGATGATGCTGCATCCACAGACTTCTAAACATGTGAGAAAGGATGGGAGTGCTGGTGGTGGTGGTGGTGGTGGTGGTTGTTGTTGTTGCCCCTGCACCTCTCTGTCTGCACACTCTAAAATCTTTTGTTTATATAGAAGATCAGGCATAACACGAAACTTTACAACATGACAGTCACCTGCCCCAAACGGGGCACGGTGGCTTCTGAAGCACTGAAATCAAGACCGTGCTGCGTAATGTGCTTCTGTCAGTCAATCATAGCTCCATCAAAAAAATTTTTGATCTTTTTTTCCCAGTTAGTGGTTAGGCAGAATCCTGAGAACACAGCTTTAATTGCAATGGCTGAATATTTCAGACATGCACGATTATAAATTTCACTGCAGTGCACTGAACATTTGTCAGTTACCTGGGTGAATACATGCTGTGCTAAGTACTTCGACTTTTCCACAGAAAAATTGATTACACCTTTAACGTTCTCTGGCTGCATGCATCCAAAGTGAATGTTAAAAAGAGCTTTTCAATGTATACTGATAACTGTAACAAATAATTTATATGTATTTCTGTTAATTGAATTTCAAAAGGACACTTAATTTTGCGAGGAAAAACATAATTATAAATTTTGCTATTATAAACGATTATTCAAAGAGTGTAAAATACTATGGAGGATGTGATGGAGGACGTGAAAACTGCCACAGAAGAAACGATATGTAATAAAATGACAGAGACTGTACAAGAATTAGTTAAGATATAAATAGGCAATATATTGTAACAGAATCTCTTGTCTTCTGCACGGACTGAATGGGAGAGGAACCCGTGACGTTGCATTAGGCTCTTACGTAGTCTTCATTATGATCAACGCCATTTGCAGCTGGGATTGTCAAAGGTGTGTAAAGATTTTAAGTGTTTCTGTTAAAATATATTTATCTAGTAAAATCTGCTTGTCACAATTACTGCAAAGTTTGCACCAGTCAGTAACCATTTTATTTATGAAATTTCAGCATTTTATCAGATATTGCTGGCGGTGCAGAGCTGCGCCGCGAGCGAGTAGTCTGCAGCAGCAGGTGAACGAAAATAATAAAGTGTTTCTTTCCACAGCATTCCACATGCAGAATAAAAAGAGATAGTAGATTTTATCTTGTGCATTCACAGGTGGATACAAGCTGCAGCTTTTGTAAATTGTAAATTTTCATTCAAAAAAGTGATAAATTCTGAACATATCGTAAAGCGTATTTAAAACTGGATAATTTTCATGAGAGCTTAGCAATATATATAAAATTTTCATATAGTAAAGATAGTCTTATGCTTCAAAGTTAGTCGGGGTATATCCAGTAAAACAAAAATCCACTGCAACGTGAAAATGTTTGCCAAATTCGATGGACAATAATATTTTCACTCTTGCACAAACAGCTTTAGTACTTTAATAAAAGTAAAACCTGAATAATTATTTTAGAATATTCAAGGAAATTCATTTTTATTAATCTGCAACGGAATATTTCATACGTAAAGTAATAATCACAGATGAAAAAATTATTGCAACCTTTCATTTTTCATGTCCATCCATGAATATGTAAAGTTCAATCTCAATGGTGTCCCAATCAAATTAAATGCAGAAAGCAAAGAAAGTTTAAAAACAGACGGTCAACTCACAAATAACTGAAACAGACAGAATCGCATTAAACACCTGAAATTGCTCAAGAACTCACCTTGTGTGTATATATATATATATATATATATTTTAGATGATGAGACTTACCCAACAAAAGCGCTGGCAGGTCGATTCCCACGTGGAATGTTTCCCTCTATTATATATATATTTTAGGATTTAATTATACTTTCTGGCATCGTTACTGTATAATTTGTAAGAGCTAAAGAACTAAAATAAGTATGAAAGACTAACCGCGAAGCTTGGTCTTATTTAGCACATGTTGCCCTTCAAAATATACCAAACACAAATGAGCCATAAATTTTTTAATAATGGCATAAATGGCTGGTTCTGGGCCCAACATGTTTTTAAGTTATGAGTCCTCAGAGCTTTAAGTTTTGAATGAGGGTTAAAAAAATTCATCACACTCACACACATTCATCTTGAGTAAAAGAAAATTTACTTTTTAATTAACACTTCCCAAACCACAATATGCAATATTTTCCCACAACCTGTAAGATACCGTATGAATACAGCTGTGACATCATGCTCATCTAAAGCATTTTGTTGCTACAAAGCATTTCATTTCATAGTCTTCCTCCTAAAGCCTTTGAAACATTTTGGTGTCGGCAGATTCTTTCATGTGCACTGCGTTTTGTTGTTGTAAATGGCACGTACAGTTTTATTTTGGTGGTACACTCTTGTTTATGTTTTATTGCTGCAGTAATATTTTGCAGCAGCAGAATGAAGTAAAATTCTTTGCTACAATATCAGTTCTTACCAGTCAAAATTATAAAAATTTAACTGAAACTAAAATGATAAAAAGTTCCCAGAATTCTAAAAAAAAAAAAAAAAATAAAAATAAAAAAAATCCAGATTTTTCTTGGATTGCTCCCACATGAAAAAAAACTCACTGGTTTTTCCTGGTTGTCCCATGGCATATACATCCTGTGCATTGTCTGTCACCCAACACAATGGGCAAATTCCAGCCAATGTATGTGTTAAAAGAAAAGAAAAAATTCCTTGACGTCTATATTTATGTGCTGCTCCATGACTCTGCTGTCAATATCTTTATTCTTGGCTTGTGTGTAACTTCTGTGTTTTTCTTACAGTAAATGTGTTTTTTTTTTCGTATCCAGGGTGTAATTACAAAGCTAATAAAATGTTTTCTTGCCTTTAAATAATATTTTTCATCAGGTTATGGGCCCAGTACACGTGTAAAGGCAAACAACACAGTTTAATTAAAACAATATTTGAAATGTGCGTATGTCTGTAAAGAAACATGACTGCTAGCGGCGATTATAAGGTCAGTATTGATAAGCTTGAAGGACCTGATGACTGGGCGAAATGGAAATGGCATACTTCTATGGTGCTATGTTCATATGGACTAGAAGATATTATTAACGGTACACGTGAACGTGTAGAGTTGCCGCAAGATGTGACAAGTGAACAAAAAGAAGCGTAAGTGGAATGGCTCAAGGCAGCAAGGCAGCAAGTCTTATAGCAAGTGCGCTAAGTAAACCTGTTGCAGAACTCGTCTTAACGTGCAAGAATGCTAAAGAAATCTGGGACAAATTACGCGCCCGATTTGAACGTAGCAGTACTCAGCGTTTGAATATGTTGATTGAAACATTTTTCCGTGTTAAACGTGATGAATCTGAAGATATTAGTGCACATGTGGCCAAACTGCAAAAGTTATTTGTGGACCTGAACGATGAATTAGCAAAACATGAAGAAAATACGCTATCTGAAAGAATCTTAAATGGTCGAATTTTGTCTACACTGGGAAAAGACTACGACAATTTTAAGGATCTCTGGGATACGATACCGACAGAAAAGCAAAGCTTGAATTTATTGATTGAAAAATTCTGTACTATTGAACTGCGTGAACAAGACGTTAATGGAAGTGCAGCTTTTGTCGTTTCTAAAACAAGAAAACGGCAAACAAGTAATCAGCAAGTAAAGATGACAAAGTCACAATTAAAACAGAAGTTTCCGTGTAATAAATGCAAACAATTAGGTCACTGGGCAGCAGAGTGTCCACACAACACTCATGACAGCAATAAAAGAAAAGAGAAGAAGCGAGACAGTGAACACGCTGCATTTACTTCATACGCTATGGGTGTGTGTACCAGTAATCACAGTGACCCAAATAAATGGTATTGCGACAGTGGCGCTACAAATCATATCACTCCCAACAAACAGTATTTTGTTTCGTATAGTGAATTTGATGTTCCTCAAGTAATTTCATTGGGAAAACAAGATGTCAAAATGTGTGCGTACGGTCAAGGAACAGTTTACATCCAAATCCGACGAAACAATAAATGGTACAATGCTAGAATGGACAATGTTTTGTACGTCCCTGATGCAAGTGCTAATCTGTTCTCTGTGAGAGCCATTGCCTGCAGAGGCTACAGTACTAATTTTAGTTATAATAATGTCTGTGTTCGAAAACAAGTCAGTGGCAATATTGTTATGACAGGTTATGTGAAACATAGACTTTGTGTGTTGAACATGTGTGTTGTTAGAAATGCAAAAATGAATCGTATGAGCTTGATGACTTCATCTGAAACATTGCAAGTGTACCATGAAAGGTTTGGTCATCAGAATAAACAACATGTGAAGAATATTTTAAAAGGAATGAACATTAATGTGGAAGATGCCAAGAGTGAATTTTGTGACGGCTGTGCGGTTGGAAAGATGCACAGGCTGCCATTCAAAACACGAAAAATACCCACTACCAGTACATCTACATCTACATCCATACTCCGCAAGCCACCTGACGGTGTGTGGCGGAGGGTACCTTCAGTACCTCTATCGGTTCTCCCTTCTATTCCAGTCTCGTATTGTTCGTGGAAAGAAGGATTGTCGGAATGCCTCTGTGTGGGCTCCAATCTCTCTGATTTTATCCTCATGGTCTCTTCGCGAGATATACGTAGGAGGGAGCAATATACTGCTTGACTCTTCGGTGAAGGTATGTTCTCGAAACTTTGACAAAAGCCCGTACCGAGCTACTGAGCGTCTCTCCTGCAGAGTCTTCCACTGGAGTTTATCTATCATCTCCGTAACGCTTTCGCGATTACTAAATGATCCTGTAACGAACCGCGCTGCTCTCCGTTGGATCTTCTCTATGTCTTGTATCAACCCTATCTGGTACGGATCCCACACTGCTGAGCAGTATTCAAGCAGTGGGCGAACAAGCGTACTGTAACCTACTTCCTTTGTTTTCGGATTGCATTTCCTTAGGATTCTTCCAATGAATCTCAGTCTGGCATCTGCTTTACCGACAATCAACATTATATGATCATTCCATTTTAAATCACTCCTAATGCGTACTCCCAGATAATTTATGGTATTAACTGCTTCCAGTTGCTGACCTGCTATTTTGTAGCTAAATGATAAAGGATCTACCTTTCTGTGTATTCACAGCACATTACACTTGTCTACATTGAGATTCAGTTGCCATTCCCTGCACCATGCGTCAATTCGCTGCAGATCCTCCTGCATTTCAGTACAATTTTCCATTGTTACAACCTCTCGATACACCACAGCATCATCTGCAAAAAGCCTCAGTGAACTTCCGATGTCATCCACCAGGTCATTTATGTATATTGTGAATAGCAACGGTCCTATGACACTCCCCTGCGGCACACCTGAAATTACTCTTACTTCGGAAGACTTCTCTCCATTGAGAATAACATGCTGCGTCCTGTTATCTAGGAACCCCTCAATCCAATCACACAATTGTACTGGTGAATTAATCCACGCGGATGTAAATGGACCAATGAGCACGAAATCTTTTGGAGGCAAGCATTATTATGCATGTTTCAAAGACGATTTTAGTAAATTTCGTCGAATTTTCTTTTTAAGACACAAAAGTGAAGTGTGTACTGTGCTTAAGCAGTTTTTAAATGAAGCACGAACTAATGGACATGTTGTCAAACAATTTAGATGTGATGGTGGCAAAGAATTTAACAATAAGAATGTCAGTGAACTGCTTGCAGACAGGGGAATAGATCTACTGATTCCTCCTCCTCACACTCCTGAACAAAATGGTGTGGCTGAACGGGAAAATAGGACCATTGTTGAAGCTGCCCGGTCAATGATAAATCCGAGTAAATTACCTAAAGGGTTGTGGGCAGAGGCATGTAACACAGCAGTCTACCTAATAAATCATACTGGAAAATCATCAGTTGAAAATAAAACCCCTTATGAACTATGGTTTAATCGACCAGTAGGACGACTTGATCATCTCAGAATTTTTGGCACAGGCTGCTATGTTCACATTAACAAACAATTCCGTTCCAAGTTTGATGATAAGGGAGTTTTTGGACGACTTGTTGGATATGTTAATGACAAAGATGGGTTCAGAGTTTGGATTCCATCAAAAAGAAAAGTGGTGTCGAGTCACGATGTAAAATTTAAGCCAGAAATTGATTGTGATTTACATAGTGATCATGTTGAATTTGAAGTCCCTCGGGAAGAATTTAATGATCCGAATTCATCTAAAGATGACCAATGTAAATCTCCTAGGCTGTACACTTCTGGAGGAAGCCAAACTCAAGAAAAAATTGGCACCCTCGATTCTAGAGAAAGTCAAGAGTAAAGTGAATCTGAAGAAAATAAAGAATTAACAGAATTTCTAAAAGCAGAAGCTGCTGAATCTTCTAATGAAGAGAAACAGAAGAATAAAAGACAACGAAGAAAACCAACCTGGATGGAAAGTGGTGAATTTTGTATGACAACAAAAGTTGATGCACTTGGATACAAAGATCCAAACTGTTTTTCAGAAATATTGTAGTCAAACCGAGGCGGAAATAATTGCAGCTAGTGAAGGAGCAATAGAGTTAATTTGGTTATGTCGTCTGCTATCATAATTAGTGGAAATGTCGGGGCAGCCTCCAGTTCTTTACATTGACAATGCTAGTGCATTGAAGTTGGCAAAAAATTCAGAATATCATCGAAGTTCTAAACATATAGAGGTCCGACATTTCTATGTTCGTGAAAGATATCTGAACGGTGAGATTTTCTTGGAACACATTGATGGACACAACCAGTTGGCAGATATTTTGACGAAACCTCTTGAACGAGTTCGATTTAATTTTCTATGTTCAGAAATTGGCATGCAAGAGACAAAGCAATAATTTCATGATTTTTTCTTTTGGAGGAAGTGTTAAAAGAAAAGAAAAAATTCCTTGACGTCTATATTTATGTGCTGCTCCATGACTCTGCTGTCAATATCTTTATTCTTGGCTTGTGTGTAACTTCTGTGTTTTTCTTACAGTAAATGTGTTTTTTTCGTATCCAGGGTGTAATTACAAAGCTAATAAAATGTTTTCTTGCCTTTAAATAATATTTTTCATCAGTATGGACTATCCTCACAAGCAAATAGGATGCTTTCCACCAATGTGGAGGGCACTAATACGCAAAGACTGTACAACAGCTGTGTTAATTTTATCAGTTACATTTGTAAAAAAGCAGCTGAGCAGTTAAAGACATCACCTCTCTCTCCTCGTTTACATGCCTCAGTGTTTACCCCTACATGGTTATAGTGCTCAAATAAGTAGATTTCCCATTAACACGCTCATAAATTTTGAAATCTATCCTCTTTAATCACCAACCTAGGGAACAACGTTGCAGAACAATCAGCAGAGTAAAAGGCTGATGATGTTGGAAACAATAAGGTGTTGATAACTGACACCACATGAGGTGTCACAACCTGATTCAAGTACCGTAGCAGTTCACTCGACTTAAAGAAGAGCTACTGAAAAGGGCTGGCACTAAGAGCTCCTGTTGTTAGCCTTATCTTTCCATAATTAATAGGCTGGTGTCAGTTTTTAGAAACAACTGTCAACCTGTAACATTTACTGTGGATCCACAATACGGCTGGAATTGTTAAACCCTCTAATTACATGCAAATTTTCAAATTTTTCTGTCGAAAATCTTAGCGCATTTTTATTCAATAGTTTGAATAGGTGTAACTATAGACTTTTAGGAATATAACAAAAAAAAAAAAAAGGAAACTTCCTTTAGATTCAATTTTTTAACTGACATTTAACATAGCTAATGCAGGAAATGCGAACCTCATTTTCAACGGAGTAAAAGCAGAACAAAATTATTGACAAATTTTCAGAGTGTTGTATACCTAAAAAGAAGGTTCAATCAAATAATGAAAAATGCAGAATGGAATAATGACAATATTACAAAAATGACAGATTGCTACTCACCGTATGGAGATGGTGAGTCACAGACTGGCACAGCAAAAAGACTACTAACAAGTAAAGCTTTCGGCCAAAATGCATAATATCGAATTAGACAAAACACACAAGCACGTGTGCTCATGCATCCACCTGCACACACATAATATTAAGGGAGGTTTCCATACCCAAGTTTGGAAATATGGGTACAAAATTGATGCCTAGAATAGGTACATGTGTAGCTGACAGTGAGACTAAAGAATGAGAAAACACAACTCTCAATGTTTCAGAAGGGAAAGTAGCAGCCTACAATGTTCCAGAGCATCAGAAAAGTAATCAACAGTAAAATAACGACTTCCAACTTGCAAACAGCGCAGAAATCATGTTCAATGTGAAAATCACAGGCCCCCCAAAACTGTCTGGAAATAGTTGAACACATACGTCCTTGTCACCCACAGCTGGAAGGTTGAAATGCATTTTAGAATAAGAACATTAACAAGTTCGAAGCTTTCTGATGAGGCATAGCCTGCTCAATAATACAAGAAGGGTCATAATATGATGGAGAGATTTCCTCACAAATTCTGTAAATAAAATTATTTGAAGATACATTTGAAAACTGGATTAATAGATAACACATGGAAGACAAAAGTTTTATAGTTCACCAAGTATTAAAATAATAAATAAAATTCAAACCTCTGCATGAGCTAAAAAATGCCATGTAATGCCTTTTGATTTCTTTGCTTCAATAGTTGCATACTGTGGTTAAATTCTGCACAGTTTAATATTTTCAGGGGATTCACTTACATGAACCACGAAGCAAATCACTACTAACACGACAGCTGTGGAAATGACTCTTAACCAAAGCCACACGTAATGATTCGAGAAGCAATACTGCACATGTCTGCAGCATTCTTCAAGGTCTGTATGGGTAAAAAGAATACAAATACATCACATATTTCCGCTTATATGTCTGCTACATCCTGGAGAACAGTTGTCACATTCCATGTTGAGTCAGTGTAAGCTAATCCCCAACAGTTGCAGCAGGCTAAGCACAGAGGCTTTGCATGCCTACCTCAACCAATAATTTTACATGAATTTGTTGATGTCTCCATGACAATGCCTCTATTGTTACAACTCTGTAAATGGCTACTCTTTTAGCCTGGAGTTATTAGTGCTTGGCAGTAGAAAGCTGGCAACTGCAATTACAGTGCGTAGCATCAGCTTTGTCTCCCTATCATAAATGCACGATTTTAGTAGTAGCTACTGAGAACATAGACAATATACGACAAAACCCATAATCGAAGTTGAAAACTGTGTGTACTGTTGGAAGCAAGGGGTTACTGTACTGGTGACATGCCTATCCGTACTGAACAGAAAGATGGTTCAAGGTTTAAAATTTTTACTGTATAACAGTCTGACATCAAGATAAACATTTTCATTTTCGACAAATTACTCTCAATGTTACTTACAAAACATGTAAATGTCATTACCATTTTAAACAACTGGGTAAAAATTGTTTCATACCTAGCACATAACAACATGTGAAGTTCACTGATGGTATTGTTCAGTGTGATAGCCTCTCATATGTTGTCCTATAGTTTGCAAATGCTATAGTTTCCCATATCTTTGAAATTCTGTCTACTATGGGTTAAAAATGCAGAATATTATTCTCCTTGTAGAACACACTCTGAACAAAAAAGTATCTAATTATGCAATACAAATATAACAAGTTTGGATGACAAACTGCAAATGTCTCAATATAAAACTTCAAATGTTTTTACAAAAATTGCAGAAAGTTATGACAAATATGGAAGCAATGCAAGAACACCGACAAAAGTACACAATAAAATCCACTTAAAGAGTGAAACAATTATGCAGATTCATGAAGTTAATATGAAAATATGTAATTCCCATGAACAGAGCATTTAAACTTGATCAATGACACTGTTAATGCTATCCAGTTTAATCAGGAAGCCAAAACGATTTCTAAAAATGCATCACAATCTCAAGTGAACTTTAAATTCTATAGTTAACTAAATGTTGCATCCAAAATTTACAATTCAGAATGAAGAGTTAGAAAATATATTTTAAGTTCAAATTAAACTATTATCCTGCATATAACTGCAAGAATGGCAGCACAGCAGTCTCCTTTAACTTTTATAGCTACATCTACATCTACGTGATTACTCTGCTATTCACAATAAAGTGCCTGGCAAAGAGTTCAACCAACCACCTGCATGCTGTCTCTCTACCATTCCACTCTCTAATGGCACGCAGGAAAAACGAGCACTTAAATTTTTCTGTGTGAGTCCTGAGTCCTGATCTCTCTTATTTTATTGGGATGATCATTTCTCCCTGTGTAGGTGGGTGCCAACAGAATGTTTTCAGAATCGGAGGAGAAAACTGTTGATTGAAATTTCATGAGAAGATCCTGTAGAAACAAAAAACGCCTTTGTTTTAATGATTGCTGCTCCAATTCACATATCATGTCTGTCACACTATCTCCCGTATTTCGCGATAATACAAAATGAGCTGCCCTTTTTTTTACTTTTTCGATGTCATCCGTCAGTTCCACCTGATGCGGATCCCACACCACACAGCAATACTCGAGAATAGGACGGACAAGTGTAGCGTAAGCAATCTCTTTGGCAAACCTGTTGCACCTTCTAAGTGTTCTGCCAATGAATCACAGTCTTTGGTTTGCTCTACCCACAATATTATCTATGTGGTCGTTCCAATTTAGGTTATTTGTAATTGTAATCACTAAGTATTTAGTTGAATTTACGTGTGACTTATCACGTAATCGAAATTTAGATGATTTCTTTTAGTACACATATGAATAACGTCACATTTTTCTTTATTCAGGGTCAACTGCCACTTTTTGCACCATACAGGTATCTTATCTAAATCACTTTGCAAGTCGTTTTGATTATCTGATAACTTTACAAGACGGTAAATGACAGCATCATCTGCAAACAATCTAAGATGGCTGCTCAGATTGTCTCCTATGTCGTTAATATAGATCGGGAACAATAGACAACCTATAACACTTCCATGGGGAACGCCGGATATTACTTCTGTTTTACTTGATGACTTTCCATCTATTACTACGAACTGTGACCAGACAGGAAATCACAAATCCAGTCACACAACTGAGGCGATACTCCATAGGCACGCAGTCTGGTTAGAAGACTGCTTGTGAGGAACAGTGTCAAAAGCCTTCTGTAAACCTAAAAATATGGAATCAATTTGACATCTGCTGTCGATAGCACTTATTACTTCACAAGTATAAAGAGGTAGTTGTGTTTCACAAGAATGATATTTTCTGAAACCGTGCTGACTGTGTGTCAATAAATCGTTTTCTTCAAGGTATTTCATAATGTTCGAATACAGTATATGTTCTAAAACCCTACTGCAAATCGATGTTAGTGACATGGGCCTGTAATTCAGCCGATTACTCCTACTTCCCTTTTTGGGTATTGGTGTGATTTGAGCAATTTTCCAGTCTTTAGGTACGGATCTTTCTGTGAGCGAGTTGTTGTATATAATTGCTAAATATGGAGCTATTTTATTAGCATACTCTGAGAGGAACCTGACTGGTATACAATCTGGACCGGAGCCCTTGCCTTTATTAAGTGATTCAGGCTGCTTCATTACACCGAAGATATCTACTTCTGTGTTTCTCATCTTGGCAGTTGTTCTTGATTGGAATTCAGGAATATTTACTTCGTCTTCTTTGGTGAAGGAGTTTCCGAAAACCGTGTTTAATAACTCTGCTTTAGTGGCACTGTCATCAGTGACTTCACCGTTGTTATCGCGCAGTGAAGGTATTGATTGTGTCTTGCCACTGGTGTGCTTTATGTATGACCAGAATCTCTTTGGTTTTCTGCCAGATTTCGAGACATAATTTCGTTGTGGAAATTGTTAAAAGCATCTCGCATTTAAGTATGTGCTATATTTTGAACTTCTGTAAAAGTTTGCCAATCTTGGGGATTTTGTGTTCTTTTAAATTTGGCATGCTTTTTTCATTGCTTCTGCAACAACGATCTGACCCATTTTATGTACCATGGGGGATCAGTACCATCACTTATTAATTTATGTGGTATATATCTCTCAAGTGATGTTGAAACTATCTCTTTGAAAACATTCCACAACTTTTCTACACTTATATGATCAGATCGGAAGGAGTGAAGACTTATCTTTTAAAAAGGTGTTAAGAGTATTTTTATCAGCTTTTTTAAATAGATATACTTTGCGTTTATTTTTAATGGTTGTAGGTGTTACATTCTTCAGCCTAGCAGCAACTGCCTTGTGGTTGCTAATCCCTGTACTCGTCACAACACTCACTATTTGTCCCGGATTATTTGTTGCTAATAGGCCAAGTATGCTTTCGCAACCATTTATGCTTCGAGTGGGCTCATGAACTAATTGTTCAAATTAATTTTCTGAGACACTAGAAGTCTAAGAAGCCGACATTGCCTAGGGTATTGGATGGGTCACAGGTGGCAGATAGCAAACATTCCACAAGATACAGTGGACAGCAATACAGAATAAGCAGTCCTGGACCAAGGCAATGCGAAACCAAATCCACTTTGCATCTGTCTTGTAGCAAGTGGCAAAGTGGTCAGTGTGTGTTCATCAGTGGTACAGCGGAAATTTATATTCTGGAACTAACACTTCCAGTCTTAACACCGAGTTCACTCAATGGGTCTCTACCCAACCCCACCTGATTCCAGATACAATCACCATGGAGCATTCTGATAAACACATTATTACCCAAGGTGGTCAAGCCACTGCCAGTATTACTGGCGCAACTGGTCTTTCGGATTCTGGGGTGGCCAGGTGATAATGCAGTGTGATTCAACAGAGGTGAGTCCTCTGACCGATTTAAAACCAAAACAAATACATTTTCTGCAACACATAATATACAAACACTTTTGCAACCAGGTAAACTTCATAAAATGGGAGATACTTAAAAGAACAAAAGATTCAAATTTTGGTGCTTCAAGAAACATGAATGATAGACAATAACACCATGGATTTTGGGAATTACCATCTTCTTAAAAGCAAAACTGATAAAAGAATACTTAATAATACACCCCGTCTCGGAGTTGCTTTTGCAGTCTCCAAAAATATTTTTAAGTCAATAACAGAGGTAAAACCCATTACTAATAGACTAATGACAATTTCTCTTAAATGTGCAAATAGGGCACACACTTTAATTAATGCCCATATGCCAGTCAATGAGGATACTGATAAAAAGAAGAAATTAATTAAGCTTGGGAAACATTAGAAATCATCTTGAAAATTCCCTCAAACCATGTTAAAATTTTAATGGGTGATTTTAATGCTGAATTTGGTAAAGAGGAAAAAACATAAGAAAACAGTGGTGGATTTCCTGTGCATAAATGGACAAACCAAAATGGCCAAAGACTTCTTGTAACAATTTCATACCCTAACTACAAAGAAATTTTAAATGTCCAAGTTAGCAAAGGGGCTAATATAGATTCTGCTCATTATTTAATATGAATAAAAGTAAAACGTCCACCTCAAGAACTCTTCAAAACAAAAAATGTTATCCCAAAGTTTGACACTACTAAAATAATCCAATTCTAACAACCGAACTTGACAAAAAACAATCCACAATTAGCAAAGCGTAAGAGAAAAGTTTATCACGACGCACAACTCAATTCCACTTTGAAAGAAATAAAAACACCCTTAGAGGAAAGTGGTTAAGTCTAGGCCTGAGACTTTAAAAAACTGGAATAATAACAAAACTGAAAATATTTACAACACTTTTCAAACTGTAAGAAAAGGAACACCTAAATTCATCCGACAGACTGAAGGAAACTACGAAAATGCCCAACTTGTCGAAATCAAAAAAGACTTCCAAAAGAACAATGCAAGAAACTTTTATAAAACATCCAAAACAAAACTAACTGGTTACAAACCTTAAAGACTTTGCTCCAAAAATGAAAATGGCTATTTGGCTCTTAACATCCAGGAAAACAGGAAGGTACTTGCTAATTACTTTGAAAAACTATTGAACTGTCAGAACCAGTGAATAAATTCCAACCACAGCAAACTAGTAACAAAATAAAGCATCTCGAGAAAACCGTGTAACTGCAGGATTACTAAAATCAGCTGGCCCTAACACTATAAGAGAAATCACTCAACTAAGACAGCATGTCTGGCAAAGAGAGAGAAAATACCCGAGGACTGCAAAACTGCCCTAATTCATCCATTGCATAAAAAATGGGATAGGACTGATGTTAATAATTACCAAGGAATCTCTCTTCTCCCAGTCACATACTAAATTCTCTTGCATTGTTTACTTGATCAAGGCTAAGAACAGTTAGAACCTAAAATTTATGAATACCAAGCAGGCTTTAGACCGAACAGACCTGTCCAGAATAAATTCTTAATTTAAAACTAATCTTTAGACACAAAGTATTTCTGGTAACAATATTTTATGTACATTTGAGCATATTAAAAAGACCTACAACTCAGTTGATCTTGAATCTCTTTTCCAAATTTTAAAGGAACAAGGGCTAGATAATAAAGCTCTAACATTGATTAAGGAATCGTTAACTGACACTAGCTCTGAAGTTTAATTCATGGGAGAAATTTCTAAACCATTTGATAAAGACTGGTGTTACGCAGGGAGATGGACTTATCTCATTACTGTTTAACTATGTTTTGGAAAAGGCGATTACAGAGTGGCGAAAGCAAAAGTAGAGTCAAAATATAGATGAATCAATCAAGTTGAGCAGAAGTACTATTAGAGCAGATTGTCTCTCCTTTGCAGATGATCTGGCAATTTTAACTATGGATATTACCACAGCTCAAAAACAAATTGAAATTCTTATAAGAACAGAGGAAAAAATAGGACTACAAATATCACTAGAAAAAAGGACTATATGACAAGCACCGAAGTTTTTAACACAAAATATGGGAAAATAAAAAGTATTTCTCAGTTTACATTCTTGGGGGGGGGGGGGGGGGGGAAAGCTGCAAACAAAGATCACTGTCAAAAAATGGTAACTGCATTCAGATTAACACAAAATATTTATAATAAAAACTACTTTCTAAATTCAGTACATTTAGGTGTTACAGCACTGTAATCAAACCTGAATGTCTTTATGGAGCAGAAACTTTTATTTTAAATAGAAAGAGGGATAGTGCAGAAATTCGAAAGAAAGGATAGTAGAAAAATATTAGGCCCTAAAATTATTGATAGAGAATCTTATATGCTGAGAAGTAATAAGGAAATAGAAGAATACACATACATACATGGTGACATTAGAAAACAAAGACTTAAATTTTATGGGCACAGTAAAAGAACTGCATCCATTAGGTTGACAAAACAAACAGCAGAATTCTACGAAAACAGAAGTAAGGCCCAAACTAAGCCAATTACATGGATCACTGCAATTGTGGGGGATCTTAAAGTAACTGGCATAACTCAGATAGATGAATTACAGACAGAAAAACATTCAGGCAAAATACATTTCCTTGGAAAGTTGGTTTAGTGGGAAATTAGAAAACTGACTGGTACACTGTGGACTGATGAAAGAAGGGGATTTCATTCTGAAAGAATGAAACAGATTTGGACACAAAGGAAGGTCAACCATCAGAAGTGACATTGATGGATTATACCTAATGTGGTCCTATTGGGGCCCATACACGAATAAAATAACAATAATTATTGCTTACTACAAAACGTGTTTTGAATGAATGAATTTGATCTATTCTTACATGACATAACTAAATAGAAGTGGTGTTCAGAAATATATGGGGACTTAAAAACTAATTCCTCGGCAAAAGGTAGGATTGAAGAGGCCATTTTAAATCTCGTGGCAGTTTACACAACAAAGTAAATATCTTATTAGAATAATACACAATTCAAGGACAAATTGCCTAAATTATGATCAACAAACAACATCATAGCTGTATAGGCCTAATGCACAATGCATCATTAAACCACATCAAAACCCATTCACATATTTTCTGCAGTGAAGACAACATTTTCTTCTTAATGACTTAATGAAGCAGCTTAGCAAGAAATGCAGGAATAGATGAAGAACCATTGAAACAAAATGTTTCCTTAGAAGAAAGGATGAAGAAAGGCAAACAACATTTGTAGATCTAGAGAAAAGCTCTAGACAATGTTGGATGAAATACTCTCTGGAGTTCTGAGGTGATCAGTGATTAAAAAAATACCAGAAAGGAGCTATTAAAATGTACTTTTACATAGAAGTAAACAGTAAAAGATGTGAATATACATATTAGTAATCTATTCCCCATATTATCCATTTTTGCTTAGAGTAACCAGAAAAGCAAACCACAGAGAGAAATCTGGAGAAGCATAAATTAAAACTAATTTGAATAATAATAACCTTCCTTACATGACATCTATTCAAGATGTACTATGTGAAAACCTTCACAGAATTTGACACACTATCACATAATTACATCATGTAAGTGTTTCTCTCAAATAATATTACGAAAAAAAGACTGCAAAGAAACTCCAATTCTCACAGACGTTAAACACATTACCTTCTTGCAACCTATAGTAAAAAATTCAGCTGGTCCAAAAGTGAACATTTCACATGGATTTTAAAGTCTTTGAAAAATTCCCTGAGAGAATAAAAGCAATTGACTATACACTGTTATTGCTTTTGCACAGGCAGTGAAAATATGGTTCTGTTAAGTACCGTGTGTGATAAAATTTCTGATCATTCTCGCCGAGCATGTTATGTGGAATTAAAACAGTATTACATGTATGTATCTTGGGCTTCATGTATAACTGACAGTAACACTATCAAAGACTAGGCATTATAATTGGTCACAGGCAGGAAAATAAGTTATCCATGGTCTTCACAGAGAAACTTGTATCTACGTGATATGCAAGAGCAAGTAGTAAACATAAATGGAAATTTTATTTTAATATCTGCCGACCAACTAGTATAAGATTTGTTAAGAAAATTATGTAACTATGTCAGAAATCACAAACCGGGATAACTTTTGGAAGTCTTGTTTTCCTCCAATATTTACTTCGTTTTTATTGCAGCTCGGTTTGCCTTCAATAATTGCCAATCGTAAGTATGTAAAAAACTAAGCAAAAAAACGGAGTGATATTAAATTCAAATATTGAATACGCTATATGTGGTTAAATTCCTGTTATAGGTGAAGATAAAGTAAGTTAGGTACCGAATTTAGTATAACAGGTTGTCAATTTAATGTCATACGACATAATGTAAGTTGCTGTTTTTTGTTGTTCGGTTGTTCAAAGCCATAAAATAGCTTGTCACGTCAAGATCATCTGCTGCAGTCACTGAATAATACCAACACCAAAATTATATGAAACACACACCCTCATTCGTGACTGCGTAACCAATGCTTCTATGTGGTAAATTAAATGAATAATATGATAGTTCTGCAAAGGATATTACAATATTGCGATGAAGTAAAAGGGGAGCACGTCTTCTGCCTTACACAAACCAACTGAACCAACAACTAGCAAATTCTAAACAGAAATAACAAACACGGCATACAAATTAACATTCATTCAAGGAATAACACAAAACACATTTTCTAAACGATTTGCCACAACAAAGAAGGCACTGAATGAAGTGGCATGAGTGCTGGTATGCTCACCATTAAAGTTGTGTAAAGATCCAATCGCTCTGAGAAACAGAGGCGATGCAGGTTGATTATCATATGTCTGTTTGGATGTGACTGCTTTTTTCCCGCTGCTACAGCGGTCTTCTAATGACTGCGGACTGTCAGTGTCAGCTGAGCTCACATCCGTCGCATTGTAACTGTTTTTTGAACATCGTCTCAACTGCCAATTATCAAGAATATCACATTCTCTAGATTTAATACGGGAGACTGAGGATTGTGAAATACCATACTGCAGTGCTACCTGCATCTGACTTTTAGTTTCTAAAGCTTTAATGACTTCAACCTTTTGGTCCAACGACAGGACAGTTTTCGACCTTGTCATGCTCCATCGAGCGAAATCTAGAGATGTCATCGGTCAGAGTTACCTAATACCGATTACCTTACCAAAATAGACTACTTTGCATTTAGCGCACACTTCGGAAGCGTTACACAGCTATACTATATACACACGCACAAATATTACGCTGTTTCCCGATGAGCCTGGCCACACACAACTTCACATAAAAATGAATAAAAACACTTCCTTTTTTGCGCTACTTGTGTATGGTCTTAGTCGAGGCTACAAACAAAACAGATTTTCCACATTAATTCCCGCCTTCGGCTATTGCGTTGAAACACGCAGCACTGACAACATGGCGGCAATCGATGCGCACTCTGACGGACGGAAAATGTACTGACACACAATTTATCTCGATGTTAGGACAAGCGTAATCTGTTACCTACCTCCGACAAAATTCCTTATCTGATGGCCATAGCGTTCACTGAAATTAGGCTCAGGTAGCTGCACACAAGGCACTGCATTTCCTCTCAATTTCGTTCTTATACGACGCTGTAACTGATTACAGTCATCGATAACTTCGCAACTTTTTCCAACAACATCGCAAGTTTTAAAATGATTTAAACAAACAGCAGAACTGTACGAAGGCGTCCAGTTTGTTTTACCTATCGCGTCAAGCCACATCTGCCTAAGTCTGTAATTTCTTGGAAATCTAAATACTGGCACATACCCTAAATTTCTGTAATTTGTCGAGTAGTTGCTTTTGCAACCAGGGACGCAGCATTTCTGCGGCATATCTAGTTTACAGCACTCAATTTTAGTTTACTTTCGGTCAATTACAAACGCGTGATGTATCACAGTTAATGCTTTGCAGTACACTGCATTCTCACGCATTTCTACTGCCGATACAGCAGCGCCTCCTGCGGTCAGAATTTTCACTACTCAGCAGTGTAGCCGCCTGACAGATCGTCAATGCAACGCTCCGTTATATGAAACTGTAATTCCATGCGCAGACTGTACCAATGTTTGGCAATGATCAGCTGGCTGCTTTGAAATTTAGGGTTCTCTACGCGGAAACGGCTACGGGGAAAATGTATAATGTGTGAGGGCTATCTTACCGAAAGTCGACAGCTGTGCAGCTAACGAAGCTGCGAAAATATTTTACGCGCTATCAAAGATAACGTACCTGATAAATGTTCAGTGTCTGGCACTATCATTGCACCATGATAACTCTTCATGTGTCTCCATAAGGAGGTTGTTCCCAGCCTACGACTGTTCAGGCCTCTTGAGACAGACATGAAGCACAACTGGCAAATTGCCTTGGTATCCTGGCAGTTATCGACCTCAAAATACCGCCACACGTTACTGGAGGACATGTTTATCTCTTCATCTGAATGTATCCAGTAAACATTGAAAGAAAGCAGACAACTGTCAGCGGTAGCAGATTAAACGTCCATTAACCTCTCAATCGGCGATGATTATCTTCTGCACATACATCAATCAAAGCTCAAAACGCGCATTTTAGAGAGCAAAGGTCATAAATATCTCAAAACATAGTTTTTATGGGAACTGCGCCCTGAAATTGCAAAATACGGCGAAAGCAGTAAGTTTCAACATGGCGACTGTTTCGGCTTCTAGTCGCCAGCCAATCCGGAACCACGTCAGTGGTACGACCAATCCCGGCAAGGAGTCGTCCTCTGTATGTGACAAGAAACTATCGGGTTCCGTGATGTCGCGAGTAGCATGTGACGTCCCAGAAACCCGTGAACAACTAGTATCGGTTTCCTTTGCCCGGCAATTTTTTAAGGCAATAGCATAAGCCTTGCAGGTAACCAACTGATCATTTATTTCTGTTAGTCCATCACAATTCCTGTTCAAAAAGATGGTTCTTCTTTGTGTACGTCGAATCTTACGTGCATATTTTCTGCGATCGAATTGGTAAGTAAGAGAAACTTTCTCGTGAAAATTTCTGCGACACTGTTCTTATCTACAAGAATAAAAGAATTTATAGATGAATGATAACGCTTACAATGGGAAGAGGAAGTATTGTTCCACATGTAACGCAAAGAATTTAACATCTTAATAGATCCTCCAAATAATTGGAGTTGTGTGTCATTTAAAAAGTTACTCTTGATTTCAAGCCAAACTGATATATCTGAAAGTCTTTCTGTACACTGACCAACGCATGCTGATTGAAGTTAGCCAGGAAAGGATACCAACCGCAAACTGCGTCTCAATTTTACTGCGTCTGGCAGATTGTTGGAAAAAGTTGTTGCGTGAAATGCGTGTTTTTGCTTTACCTGTTTCTGCGCTTTGGAAGCTCTCCGGTAAGACCTCTTGATGGAACGACACTATGTGCTTGGCCATGCCGGATGTGCTGGAGCAAAAAACGAGCCTCTTCCCACATAACAAACAAACTACGTTCTCACGGCCAAGAGCTTGGAAGTGCTCCCACACCCACGATCGCTTTCTGTAGGCCGAGGACATGGCTGCGGTCCGGTACCGACACGAATATCGACACCGGGAGCCGGCGCCGAGCCGAGGCTAGCCGAGCAGGCCGTGACGTCACGCCTTCCGGCTGCTGATTAGGCGACGCACATGGCAGCGGGTAGGGATGAGACTAGGAGGGGCGCCGGGCTACGGAGGAGGCCGGGCAGTCGCGCGTGACGCAATTCACACGCTACGCCATGTGACTGTCGGTTACGTCAACAAGTGCAATGATACAGCGTAACGGCGGAAAGTGTAAACAGCACTGTCACCAACAGTATTTATTTTGCAGCATAGCTCTGAGCAACGCTGAGCAGCGATACGTGCCTCGATTGCCCCTGCTTGTATTTTCTTTGCTAGTGTACTGAGTATGGATGTCAAAGTCTCATAAGTGAAATACTTACGAGGTCCGCGGGGTTTATATTCACAGTAATAATTGTTTTTGTAGGGAAAGGTACACAAGGTGAACACGTTCGTTCTGCCAGATTTGCGGAGACGACGGATAAAAATATGTGGAGTGTTTGTCTGTCTGTATTCAACAGGATGGTACAACATAGCACACTGCTAATGCACCCATGGCAGTTGTGAAGAAACGTTCCCATGGTCTCATTTAGATGACATGTCGTTGCCAGCAACATTTTAGCCCCTCTGTCCGCGATAATTTGAGTGCGAACTGTGCCATGAATATGTTGTCGCTCAGGGCGGCAGATCATGACGGTTCTCCTTTTCTCGAGTAAAATCCTCAATACAGTGCAAGTGAGAAACCGAGCGCCTGCGTCAAAACCCAGAATTACTTCACAGAATTGCCATCCATGACGGCAACATGGGACCTAACCCGATTGGGCATCGACGCGAACTTCGCTTCGATTGCACCATTCCATGCCGTTTCAGCTCTAGAGCAGAGTCCAAAAGTCGTCGTGGATGGGCTGTGGTGACGTGTCCGCCTCTCGGCAACCCACAATAAAATGTTTTCAATAAGTGTGAGATTTGGATAATGTGCTTGGCAGAATGAAAACTTGAACATCAATATTGAAGACATGCGGACACCATGGGCAAATGCGATCTTGCATTAAACATCACAGGGTCACGAAGGGAAGACAGAGCACAGCCGCTGGCCTTAACATGTCAGAAATATACAAGAGGCGTTCAATAAATAATTCACCCCATTTTTTCTCAGCCAATTTCGCTTGAAAAGTGGCGGAATATGTTGTGGGGCTTGTGGAATATTCCCGCTTCATCTCCTACAGTTTCACGAAGTTCCGATGGATGGCGGCGCTACACGTAACCTCCAAAATAGCCGTCGTAACAGAGGTGTGTTCCAGGGAGAGAGCTCTCACTGCTTCGTTTGGAGGAAAACCAGAGCATCGGAGGTATTCATAGACGCTTGCAGAATGTCTACGGAGGCCAGTGAACAAAGGCACTGTGAGTCGTTGGGCAGAGCGTCCGTCATCATCGCAACTAAGTCGTGCAATTCTGCCCGATCTACCGCGTATCGGCGGGCCGCACACAACTCTGACTTCAGCAATGTTGGAACATGCGGACACACTGATTTGAGGTGATCGGCGAATGCCTCGCTGTACAACTGGACATCACCGTTGGTAGTGTTGACGCAGTCGTCCACCTAGTGGGGTACTTAAAGATGGGTTCCTCGACGCCTATTTTAACAGAAGACCATAAAGAGCAACTGATGACTGAGCCGTAGTAAAAATTGCTGTTTTGAAGAGCGCGCCGCAGCGCGTAGTGTGAAGCAGTCGCCCTCCGTTTCTGGCGGTGGCGCCGCTATTGCAATCGCAGCTTTGGTGTCTCCCTCTGGTGGGAAAGGGGAAAGATTGCCTGTTCACGTGCATTTAAGGGGCGCTATGAGCTCGCCAGTCGCCCCCACCTCCTCCTCTTCCTCGAAAGGATACGAATCCTATACACCTCCCGTAAACTCGATCCTCCTCCACCCGCTCGTCTCCCCGATCATCTCCCACCCCCGCCCGCTGCCGCGCCTGTACTCCCATGTCCCACCTGGTCTCCATCTCTCCACCCTCCATACCCTCTCCCAAGGTGGCTTCCGCCAGCTCCCCCTCCCTGATGATGTCCTCCTCCCCTGCATCTACCCCTCCTATCAACTTTGATCCTTCCCCCCCCCCCTCCTGTGTCCTTTCCTTTCGGCACCCTCCCTCCCCCCCTTTCCCTTCCCTTCTCTTTCCTTTCCCCCTCCCTCCTACCCTCTCCTCCGGGCTTCCCCTCCCCCTTCCTCCCTCCCCCTCTCTCCTTTGCCCGTGGCATCTCTGCTCTCCCCTCTCCCATCTCCCCTTCCTCCTCCTCCACCCCCCTCTTGGCAGGTCCCCGGACTCGTACACGCTCAGTGAACATTCGCGCGCCGGAGACCATCGCCACCAGTGTTCAGTGTGTGTGCATCGTTTTGTGTTTCGTGCAGTTCCGACTCAACTGTTCACATGTGCCGTCGCCGTTCGCCGTGTTTTGTGCGCCATGTTTTCCAAGTGTTAGTGTTTTTTCGTCCAACGTGAACGGCTTCTTGTCTCTTGTTTTTTTTGTATCTCCATGTTTTTGCCCGCCGTCTTTTTTGTATATCACCGCTCTATCATGTTTATTGTGCAACTAAAGGCTGAAGAGCAGCGTACCATGCTGCTGCCAGCCCACCTGTATAGGTGTTTAAATTACAATAAAGGAAAAAAAAAAAAAAAAAACTCGCCAGTCGGTCAGTCTGGGTCTGTCTCTCGTCCGGATTTGTTAGGCAGTTAGTGTCTGTCTGTCGTTCGGATCAACCTTTAAAGCCGGCAAAATGAGCGTCTTTCCACTCCGCCAGTAAGAGAACTCAGCGAGTAGTAGCCCGATCGGGGCTCAGTTCCTGCATCTGAGTCTGCGCGTTAGGCCGCCAGTCTGCTCGAGTTTGGTCATTGGCGGTTGAATCGATCGGTTGGTCGGTCGCGCACTGAGACACAAGATGACTTGTCCGCCTTTAGCGTCGGCGCATGTGAGGTCGCCACGTGAGTCCAGTGGGCCGCGGCGTATAGCGAGGGGTAGTGACTTCGCGGTCGACACGAGGGCAACAGGAGTCAACCCACGACATCAGTCTGGTCGGTGCGAGCCGCGACGCCGTGAGATGGGAGATCGGCGCGCCTTCCTGCGTCCGTTGAAGCGGCTGGCAGCGGACGGTTCGGGAGAGCGATTTTGGGGTGCTGCGCTAGGTCTTCTCGAGAAATCGCAGTTCATTAGAAGTTAAGTGATTGGTCATATGTTGTTTGATTTACTCTTGTTAAATTCTACTTGTTTTCTTGGTGAGGTCACCAGCCGTTTTGCTTTGGGGTCGTCCCACCATTCTTCTCCGTTTGCCCACCCGCGGGAAGGTGGCTGTTTATAAATTAGGTCGTCCGTTTTTCCCTTGTGGAGTAGGGGCGGGTTAGAGCAACCTGCGGTTCGGGTTGCTCGGTAATCTCCCTATCAATCTACCGTACGTTAGTAGCTGCCTCTGTCATGTTTGTCGGATTTGGTGTGTTAACGAATTTATTACTTGGAGTGTAACGGCCTAATACCTGAAATATGTTTTGATCTTTGAAAACTTTGATATTATTGCCTATGATCTTGAGATGAGGTATCTGTGTACCGTAGAGCATCTTAACTATTGTTTGGCCAACTTTCACCGCAATAATTTTCTTACAAGTTAAAATCAAGTTGCACCTTCGGCTTCAAGGTTAATATTTTAATTGTGTTTTGTACCATTTACATCCCTCCTACTGGGGTGCATAGTTTGTGTGCTTGTGTAAATTGTTAAAACTCTTAGTTTAAAGTTGTCTGGTATGTTGCAGATTTGCACCAGTGTAGTTTTTCAATGGCTGTTGTGAGCGGTCGTAACTACAGCCGTGCCAAAAGGGAGTGGCAAGGTTCTCTGCCCAAAAGCTCATACAGTCAAAACTTGTTTCTTTCTGCCTCTGAATAAATTGTAACTATGATACTTAGAGAGAGCTTTCTGATTATAATTTCAAATATGTTTCTTTTAAAAAATGCTTTTAGGCTCTATTAAAGTGAATAAAATTCCCATTTGTTAAAAGGAATTAGGTTATGATTGCATCAGTTACTCCCTGGCAACTACTTCCAGGCTTACATAGTGTGATTAAATATGTTAATGTTCTTGATGAATCGCTAGTAAATAAAATAAATTCTTAACAATATTCTTTGGAAATAAATCACGGTTCAATGACCAATGAGCATAATTGTTTGCGCGTTACGAGGTTGATCGTGACAAGTTTTTGTCGAACATCGTCACAGGCGATGAAACATGCGTTCATCACTTCGACCCGGAAACAAAACCACAATCCGTGGAGTGGCGCCACACCACTTCTCTTCCAAAGTTCAAGGCCGCACACGGCTCTTCTGGGGCTCTGAAGGGGTTATTCCGTTTGATGTCCTCCCTCACAGTGCAACGATAAACTTTGAAGTGTATTGTGCAACCTTCTCGAAACTGAAGAAACGACTTCAGCGTGTTCGTCGCCACAGCACTGCAAACGAACTTCTCATTCCCCATGGCAATGCAAGGTCTCACACGTTTGCGTACTCGAGACGAGTTCACAAAACTTCACTCTACTATACTTCCTTATTCACCCTACAACTCTGATCTCGCGCCTTCCGACTTCCATCTGTATAGCCCAACGAAGGATGCACTCCACGTAAAGCAGTACGTTAATCATGGGGAGATACTGATGCAACAAGACGTTTGCCTTGACGTCGTTCGGTACAGGTGTGCCAAGTGGGCACAGAGACTCTCCCGGTAAGGTTGTGTAAGGCCATCGCACTGAACGGAGACTGTGCTGACAAATTGAGTTTTGTAGCGAAAAGAGTGGGAATAATGTGTGTATTTGAATCCCGAATGAAATAAACCTGCTTTCAGAAAAAAATATGTTACTTCACTTATTGAACGCTCCCTGTAAGACCTGCTGTCCCGATTACCGGCTACGCCAACTATGGATGATCGTGTTGTGCATCCGATGGCATCCCATATAAATACGCTGATGCTCGGTTCGTATGACGACGACGACTGCAAGATGACAAGGTTCGTTCTCCTCAGAGTCATTACAAACGCGGACGCGCATCGTGGTGCACGCAGAGGCGGAACTCGTCTGGAAAAACTACTGGTGGCTTTTCTGTCTCCAGTGTTGTCGGTGGGAGCACAAGTGTCAACGATGTTGTCTCTGCTGACGCGTCGAGATGATAATGTTTGGCTTGAAGGGCGCGACAATGCGCAGTTATCAGCACCCGAACAAATTCCTAATATTTACATAGTCCAATCTCGCCACTTTCACGAATGATGATGAAATGATGAGGACAACACAAACACCCAGCCCCCAGGGCAGAGAAAATCCACAATCCGGCCGGGAATCGTATCCGGGGCCTCGTGATTCATAGCCACTAGACCACTAACTAAAATTGGGGCCGTTGAGATCCTAGACGGCTTTGAGTACGAACCTCCTGAACCCATCTATTACAAATTCGCATGACCATTTCAGGATTCCGACCAACGCTAGCAACAAACTGGCGTGATGACTGGGTGTTGTGTGCTGTCCTTAGGTTAGTTAGGTTTAAGTAGTTCTAAGTTCTAGGGGACTGATGACCATAGATGTTAAGTCCCATAGTGCTCAGAGCCATTTGAACCATATGAGCCAACATACTGGCGGGAAAACAAACTGCAATCTCCGTGAGCCACAATCCTAGCAGAATTTCGATTCACGCCACGAGAAGCCTTTCGTTCTTACACGAGGCATAAAATTATATTCTCACAAACGATATTCAAATGCGACTCCTGACTGACAAACCCGCTACGCACTTACGTTGTTGTCGTCGTCGTCGTCGTCGTCGTCGTCGTCGTCAGTCCTGAGACTGGTTTGATGCAGCTCTCCATGCTACTCTAACCTGTGCAAGCTTCTTCACCCCCCAGTACCTACTGCAACCTACGTCCTTCTGAATCTAATGTATTCATCTCTTGGTCTTCCTCTACGATTTTTACCCTCCACGCTACCATCCAATACTAAGCTGGTGATCCCCTGATGCCTCAGAACATGCCCTACCAACCGATCCCTTCTTGTCAAGTTGTGCCACAAACTCCTCTTCTCCCCAATTCTATTCAATACCTCCTCATTAGTTATGTGATCTATCCATCTAATCTTCAGAATTCTTCTGTAGCACCACATTTCGAAAGCTTCTATTCTCTTCTTGTCCAAACTATTTATCGTCCATGTTTCATTTCCATACATGGCTACACTCTACACAAATACTTTCCGAAACGACTTCCTGACAAATCTATACTCGATGTTAACAAATTTCTCTTCTTCAGACACGCTTTCCTGGCATTGCCAGTCTATATTTTATATCCTCTCTACTTCGACCATCATCAGTTTTTTGCTCCCCAAATAGCAAAACTCCTTTACTACTTTAAGTGTCTCATTTCCTAATCTAATTCCCGCAGCATCACCCGATTTAATTCGACTACATTCCATTATCCTCGTTTTGCTTTTGTTGATGTTCATCTTATATCCACCTTTCAAGACACTGTCCATTCCGTTCAACTGTTCTTCCAATGTCATCGGCGAACCTCAAAGTTTTTATTTCTTCCCCACGACTTTTAATTCCTACTCCGAATTTCTCTTTTGTTTCCTTTACTGCTTGCTCAATACACAGATTGAATAGCATCGGGGAGAGGCTACAACCCTGTCTCACTTCCTTCCCAATCACTGCTTCCCTTTCATGCCCCTCGACTCATAACTGCCATCTGGTTTCTGTAAAAATTGTAAATAGCCTTTCGCTCCCTGTATATTACCCCTGCCACATTCAGAATCTGAAAGAGTGTATTCCAGTCAACATTGTCAAAAGCTTTCTCGAAGTCTACAAATGCTAGGAACGCAGGTTTGCTTTCCTTAATCTTTCTTCTAAGAAGTCGTAAGGTCAGTATTGCCTCACATGTTCCAATATTTCTACAGAATCCGAACTGTTCTTCAGCGAGGTCGGCTCCTACCAGTTTTTCCATTCGTCTGTAAAGAATTCGCGTTAGTATTTTGCAGCTGTGACTTATTAAACTGATAGTTCGGTAATTTTCACATATGTCAACACGTGCTTTATTTGGGACTGGACTTATTATAATACAAAAACAGGTTATACACTGAGGTAAGAGGAGTCATGGGATAGCAATATATACATACACAGATGCCGATGGTATCGCGTGCACAAAGTATAAAACGGCAGTGCATTGGCGGAGCTGTTATTTAGACTCAGGTGATTCATGTGAGAACGTTTCCGTCGTGATTATGGCTCCACGATGAAAATTAACATGCTTTCAACGTGGAATGGCAGTTGGAACCAGACGCATGCGACAGTCCATTTCAAAAATCGTCGGGGAATTCAATATTCCGAGATCCACACTGTCAAAGTGTAACGCCAATACTCAATTTCCGGCGTTGCCTCTCACCAAGAATAACGCAACGGTCGACAGCGTTCACTTAACAATCGATAGCACGACATTTGTGTGGCTTGTCAGTGCTAACAGACATGTTGCACTGCGTAAAATAACCACAGAAATCAATGTGGGACGTACGACGAATTTATCCATTGGATCAATGCGGCAAAATTTGGCGTTAATGGACTATGGCAGCAGACGACCGGCGCGGGTGCCTTTACTAACAGCACGACACGGCCTGCAGAAAAAAAAAAGGTTCAAATGGTTCTGAGCACTATGGGACTCAACTTCTGAGGTCATCAGTCCCCTTGAACTTAGAACTACTTAAACCTAACTAACCTAAGGACATCACACACATCGATGCCCGAGGCAGGATTCGAACCTGCGACCGTAGCGGTCTCGCGGTTCCAGACTGCAGCGCCTAGAACCGCACGGCCACTCCGACCGGCCGGCCGGCCTGCCTGCAGCGCCTCACCTAGGCTCGTGACCATATCGGCTGGACCCTAAAAGACTGGTCAGATGAGTCCCAATTTCAGTTGGTAAGAGCTGATGTACGGATCGAGTGTGGTGTAGACCCCCAAGCAGCCATGAACACAAGTTGTCAACAAGCCACTGTGGCACTATAATGCTATGAACTGTGTTTATATGGAATGGACCGATCATTGACTGAAAGAGGTTATGTTCGGCTACCTGAAGACAATTTGGTTCTGGACAATTAGAGCGCATGATTTAATCACCCAAATCGCCCGACATGTATCCCATTTACGGGACGTGATTGAGATGTCAGTTCGTGCACAAAATCCTGCACCAGGAAGTGAATTCTGGACCGCTACACAGGCAGCTTGGCTCGATATTTCTGCTAGGGATTTCCAATGACTTGTTGACTCCATGCCACTTCGTGTTGCTGCACTACGCTGAGCAAGAGGAGGTCTAACACGATATTAGCAGGTATCCCACGACTAGCGTCACCCAGGGTAAGATGAGCATTAATAATACCAAAAGAAAGGTAACAAATTATAGTCCAACTAAGTCGGGCGAGGCTGAGAAAATTAGATTAGGAAACAATAAAACGTAGTAGATGAATTTTGCTGCTCGGGCAGCGAAGTAACTGATGATGGTTGAAGTAGAGAGGATACATAACGCAGGCTAGCTATAGCATGAAAGCATTTCAGCAAGTATGAATTTGTTGACACTGAACATAAATTTAAGCGTTTGGAAGTCTTTTCTAAAAGCATTTGTCTGGAGGTAGCCTTGTACTAAAGTGAAACGTGGATGATAAGCAATTCAGACACGGAGAGAACAGGAGCTTTTAAAATCTGGTGTCACAGAATTACGCTGAAGATTAGATGGTAAGTCGCACAGCTAATGAAGAAGGCTAAAACTGGGGAGAAAAGAAATTTATGGCACCACTTGACTAAAAGAAGGGCTTGGTTGATTCTGAGGTGTCATTGAATTGTCAATCTGGTATTGGAGCGTAGTGGGGTGTGGGGGCAGTAGAGGGAGACGAAGAGATGAACACAGTAAGGAAGTTGAAATCAATGTTGGTTGCAGTAGTTATTCGCGGATAAAGAGGCCTGCTGAGGACAAACTAGCCTGGAGAGTGCGATCAAACCAATATCTTTAAGCATATAATACGGTCCACGCCTAACGCTAGTAATTTTTAATGCAGTAGGTTTCACCAACAGAAAAACGATTTTTCACACTTCATCTCTGTATTGGATATCATGAGAAAACTGGTAAAAAAATATTGTCTCTCTTACGATAGTCTCACATCGCCCCATGATAATGGCTGTTTTCAGTGCTCTTCAATATTATAATACTCCGAAATCAAATAACACACTGTACGCAAATCTACAATTTTGTACTAGTTTACCTGTGGTGAAAATTAGTGAGAGGTCATTTTGTTGCAATGGAGACTTAAAAACTTCTGAGACCTGAAGTCTACAATTAAACTGAAAAATTAGGCAATTTCAGTAACTACGTAACAGCTTATTTTCACAATATTTCATCCCCTCCTGTTTCGATTATCATTTGTGAAAATTAATGGGTGTATCCTAAGCGGAATTATGTTTGAGAAAATGTAAGCATGCATGATCGAATATGGTTATTTAAATGTACTTATCCAAGCTGCGTTATTTACCGTAAAAAAACGGTGTCAGAGGCAACTAGAAACAAATGGAAACAAATGGAAACTAATGCACATCCGAGAACCTTTACGAGGAAAACCAACAACTGACCTCTCGCATTTTCTCGGTGTTCTTTATTAATAGTGTGCTTCCGGCTGTTCTGCCGAGCTGCTGTTTTCATTTCGTGCTCAATATTAGGCTGGCCGACCCAGCGGCCTTCTTTAGGTACTGCGAGTTTTGTTCTGCGTGTATTCGCTGCCTTGACTCACAACACATTGCGAGTCCTGGCAGCGAGTACAGAACAGCAAAACTCGCAGCACCTGAAGAACGCGCCTGGACCGAGCAACGAAATATTGTGCATAAAATGGAAACAACAACTCTGCAAGCACACTATTATAAACAAGTTTTTTTGTTCTGGTTTCAAGTGATGCAGACTTAAGTCGTACTCGACATGTGACATGGAGGCGGGAGGGGGGGGGGGGGGGGCGCAGAGCAGAGAGGCATGTTCTCGGATGTGGTCTGAAAGGATGGCGGCAGTTCTCAATACCATGTTGGAATCTAAATCGAATTCTCGGTTCTAGGACTGCTCAGCGCCAGAAGAAGTACTCACCTTGGCGACGTGGCCATGGCTGCTGCTGATGCTCCCTGAGAGTAGGGCGGATGAAGCGAGATGGTGGCGGCGGCGGCGACGCAGACGTCGACGGCACGTCGGGCGGCTCGTCTTTGATATGTCCCAGCAGCAGCGGCTCCTGCGGCCCCAGGAAGCTGTCCTCGACTGTGCCCACAAGACGTAAGAGTATGAATGAACTGTCTACAGTTAGGACATACAAACAACAGAGCTAACAGCGACGAGAACACGACAAAATACACAGAAACACAGTAACTTATGCCCGTACGGCAGTTTGTACGTAAGAAGAGATGGGTTTCGATTTTGGGTCTAGAAGGACTCTTAAGAAACCATTTGGCAGCTGATGGGGGAACTCTCAAACGACACGCAAGCAGCCTTAGTGGCGTCAAATCAAAATCTTCACTTCAAAACATGTGTATACAAATGTATGCATACAACACTGTACAATGACGGAAAAAATCCGACACCAACAAATAATTAATGTAGAGTAATGAAATTTATGGAATGCATTTGTCTAGGTAACATATTAAAGTGACTAACTTTGCAAGATAACAGGTTAATGCATGCATGAATGAGAAAAGCCATTGAAAAAGTCAAATGTTGGTACATCAACAACAAGTGAAACCGCCAGAATATAGAAACGCAAACATGCATGCATTGTGTCGCACAGATGTCAGTTTGTGGTATGGAGTTCCACGCCTGTTGCACTTGGTCGGTCATAACAGGGACGGTTAATGCTGGTTGTAGATGACGCTGGAGTCTTAGTCCGATGCTGCCCCATACGTGTTCGATACGAAACTGGTGACCAAGCAGGCCTAGGCAACGTGCCGACACTCTGTAGAGCATGTTAGGTTGCAACAGCAGTATGTGTGCGAGCGTTATCCTGTTGGTGAACACCCCCTGCATGGCAGCAAAACAGGTCGAACCACCGGACCGACGTACAAATTTGCACTCAGGGCGCGTAGATGATCGCGGGAGTGCTCCTGCTGTAATGCGAAATCGCCCTCAGACCAGTGCGTCTAGCACGCAAATGGTTCAAATGGCTCTAAGCACTATGGGACTTAACATCTGAGGTCCTCAGTCCCCGAGACTACTTAATCTTAACTAACCTAAGGACATCACACATATCTATGCCCGAGGCAGGACTCGAACCTGCGGCCGTAGCAGCAGCGCGGTTTCTGACTGAAGCGCCTAGAACCGCTCGGCTACAACGGCCGGCTCTAGAACGCACACAGACTGTGTGCATCAACTAAGATGGCCTCCTTTTAACCAACACACGACCATCACTGGCACCAAGGCTGGTTCTCACTCACTCACACGCGCGCGCACACACACACACACACACACACACACACACACACACACACACAGCACAGATAAGCTGGACACGTCGTAAAAGTGTTGTTACGAGACATGCTTAGAAAAATCTTCGTTTAAATGATGAAAAAATTTTTGACTCTGGTAACAAGCAGCCTGGTATGTTTGCCAGCATCGAGGCTGCCTTTTTGGTATTTAGTCCGTAGCCTTGGATTTTGAGTGTATTTCCAGCCTTGCACACATGCCGCAATAACTGCTTTAACCGCTACCTAACAGAACACCGCCTCTCAAAGCAGTTACTCCAGATTTTTTTCTCAATTTTGAGGAAACATTTTTTGGGGAAACTTTCAGGGAAAAGGGAACCTTGGGGAAATGTTTGGGGAAGAAAATTTCAGTATCGGGGCAATTGGGGAAGTAATTTACGAGGGTTGGAACTTGAACAGTGGCAACGATTTATTCACAACCGATAAAAAAAGAGTTGCATGTTTGAACCTGTTACTGTCCTTCAAAGTAGTCACCAGCGTTGTGTAGAACCCGTTCCCAGCGTCGCGGAAGGCGTAGTATACCGTTAGCAGAGCTTGTTCTGTTGATGGTGCGAATGGAGCGGTCTAAAGTTATGGTGATTCTCGTGTGCGACTGTGATGGTGTTATCCGAACGCATAACGTTACTCCACAGCAGACCGTCAATGCACAGTATTACTGTTCGTTTATGGAGCATCACTTGCGAGCAGCTTTGCTAAAGAAGCGGCGACACTTTCTGCGCAACCCACCCATCATTTTGCACGACAATGAGAGGGCGCATACGGCGAAAGCTGTGGCTGCTCTATTCGGTCGATGGAACTGGGAAGTACTGTACCATCCGCCATACTCCCCGGACCCAATTCCTTGTGACTTTGATTTGGTTCCGAAGATAAAGCTACCACTTCGTGGCATTCGCTTCAGTGCTGTTCCAGAGATTCGACAGGCAGTAGACCGCTCCATCCGCACCATCAACAGAACAGGCTCTGCTAACGGTATACTAAGCCTTCCACATTGGTGGCAACGGGTTCCACACAACGCTGGTGACTACTTTGAAGGACAGTAACAGGTGCAAACATGTAACTTTTGTATCGGTTGTGAATAAATAGTTGCCACTATTTAAGTTCCAACCCTTGTATCTGTCTAGCTTTAGTGCTAATGCCGGCTCGGATATTTTATTTCATACGACACATACATAATTTTCTAGATATTCTCTCTCTCTCTCTCTCTCTCTCTCTCTCTCTCTCTCTCTCTCTCCCTCCACATCAATCGGTACATCTTCCCTATTGAGATAGACTCTAGGCTCACCACATTCGACCGTTCGGGATGCCAATCGACTTTCGTCAAATGGTTCAAATGGCTCTGAGCACTATGGGACTTAACATCTGAGGTCATCAGTCCCCTAGAACTGAGAACTACTTAAACCTAACTAACCTAAGAACATCACACACATCCATGCCCGAGGCAGGATTCGAACCTGCGACCGTAGCAGCAGCGCGGTTCCGGACTGAAGCGCCTAGAACCGCTCGGCCACTCCGGCCGGCGCAGACTTTCGTCGTCGTATCGAGTTCCGAGGAGACGCCACACTGCAGTTCGTTGTTTTAGTTGAAGTCTAAATCTCAAGGGTTTCGTATTACAAATATGTATTGTGATTATATGCTGTTTCATATATTGAAAACGCGCCGGTATCGATATATATAACTAAATGTGAGATAATGACTGATCGGCGGTTAAGAGCCTTCAGGAGCTTTATGTAAAAAAACAACAACAACACAGGCACGTATTTTATATGTTCACAGTAGCGATAGAGGTTTCAAGTTGCAAGGTGAGATGTAGGTGATGCACTAATAGTAAATCAATATATATGAATGAAAAAAAAGCGTGAAAAAATCAAATGAGGCGCCCATTGAGGTTTTTTGTCCAACTATTGGTTTTATTTTCAAATTAAAAATTTTAATTCATTTACTGTAATTTTGCAGCTCTGAACACACAATTTCACCTCTTAAGGCTTCTAACAGTAATACACACAACAGTTTAGAGGAGTTGATAGGTGAAGGATATGGGGGTAAACGCTCACGAAATTTGGAAAAAATTTTATCTGCTATAGGGTAATTTCGAAAATTCAGTCTGAATACGTTCCTCACTACGTTGCAGCCTGGTTGGTTGTTAATTATCACGATTGACAGCTGCTTTCTTGGAGGGCTGGGATTGAATGTGCCCACATCTCATGTTGCGTTCCTTCCTACTTTTGAATTGTGTTATTTATTCTTCTAGGTGACTACACCATTCTCGTCTATGCTGGTCGATGATCCAGAGTTGGTGATTGGGTACGAAATGCTACACGTGCAAAAGAAAGTAACTTTAGTGACATTGACACTAACTTACATTCAGATTTGGTATTTGATTTTGGTAGTAATACAGAAACGTAAGGTGCAAAAAAGGGGCAGTCAAAGAAAATACGTTTTTCTCTGTATGAGGGACCAGTGGAAAACAACAAACGTGCACTTTATGGGCGTGGGAGAGCTGCAAGAAAAGGAGGAGGAGATTAATGTTTAACGTCCCGTCGACAACGAGGTCATTAGAGACGGAGCGCAAGCTCGTGTGAGGGAAGGATGGGGAAGGAAATCGGCCGTGCCCTTTCACAGGAACCACCCCGGCATTTGCCTGAAGCGATTTAGGGAAATCACGGAAAACCTAAATCAGGATGGCCGGAGAAGGGATGCAAGAAAAGAATCTGACAGAACAGTGACCACTCCATGGATATTCAAGGAGTTCGATGAGAACTGCCAAGAAAGGTATACAATCAGTGAATATGCATGCACAGATAAAATGCTTATTGGATTTCGAGAATGGCATAAATTTACTAACTAAATGCCAAAAATCCTGAAAAATATGGTCTTAAAATGGTGATTTTGAATGACGCACGAACATCTTGTTTAAAAGATACATACAGTGGAAAAGACAGCGATGGAGAAATAAATCAAAGAGAAAAAAAACCACTGGATATTCCAACACTGGCTGTACCAGGGTCTGCAAGCCTACTGCAGGACCTATTTGTAACAAAATTGCCGATAACTAGTTTTCGTTCATTACTCTAATGAAGGAGTTACAAAAGATGAATCTGACATGTAGGTACGCTCAAGAAAAAGAAACGATAAATTCTTGAAGAGTTTCTGCCTTTAGTAAAAACAGAGGTACTTTCCTTCTTGTTTGGTTTTCACGAAAACATAACAGTATCACATGAGGCTAAAAGGAATAAAGCAGTAATTTGGCTTCCTCTACGCACAATGCAGCTCACGCATCAGGAGAAACGATAAAATAAAATAAAAAATCATGGATTTTTATAATGGCACCAAGAGTGGAGAGGATTCTCTTGATGAGGAAAGTACAACTTGACTCGCAGATGACCTTTTGCAGTTTACCATGCTCTGCTGAACATTTAACTTGTGAATTTGTTAGTAATTTATTTGCTGTGAATTTGTCAGTGATTTATTTGGCCATTAATTCACATCAGAAGGAAGCTCGGCTTGACTTCATTAAATCGCTAGAAAAGCAGTTAACAGAACCACACCTTACTAGAAGAATGTTCAACAGCCAAGTTCCAGGGCAGATTCAGGTAAGTTTATCTGGTATCTTAGTAAAGACGTCAGAACTCATTGTCAGTAAAATACTTAAGACGTACTAGTGTCCACGTGGCAACGATAAGAAGAAGTTCAAGACATCGATATGTGGAGATTCTAGGAATAATGTTCGTCACAGCTGCCTGAATTTGGTCTAAAAACTCTGGCACACTTTTTGAAACAAAATAATTTATGTATTACTCTTTATTATTTGAGATTATTATTGCTTTGGTCAACTATTATTCATTGTGTGCCTATTTTGCGTTTCTTTGAACTAGAATGGATTTCATTCAAGAGCCGGCCGTGGTGGCCAAGTAGTTTTAGGCGCTCCAGTCCGGAACCGCGCGACTGCTACGGTCGCAGATTCGAATCCTGCCTCGGGCATGGATGTGTGTGATGTCCTTAGGCTAATTCGGTTTAAGTAGTTCTAAGTTCTAGGGGACTGATGACCTCAGATGTTAAGTCCCATAATGCTCAGAGCCATTGAGCCATTCATCCAAGAACATGTCATAGTAACATGCTTTCAGTGCGGTTTATGTTCACTCACGAAAAAAGAAAAACCTGATGTTCAGTTGCTAGGAGTTGTAAATATGGTTTTGAATTGAAATGTGGGGAGGCGGTAAAAATTGTAGAGGGAGACCAAAGGAGGTATATAGTTAGCTGGTTCAAATGGCTGTAGGTTGGCTTGTTACTGGGAGACGATGAAGCTGCAGCAAACCAGTCACCGCACTGAAGATTAGATGGGTAGCTAATGTAGGGATGTTGTCTCTAAATGGGGAGAAAAGAGCTTTATGGTACAGCTTTACTAAAGGCGGAGATCAGTTGATTGGACACATCATGAGCAATTGAGGAATCTTAAGTTTGGCAATGGAAAAATTGTGGGCAGAACGTCAAGAACGGAAGAGCAGAGAGGGCTGGGAGAAGACGTGACTTAGGAACTGTATTGGTTCACTTCTATTAAGAATTGCATGTACTGAAGAGCTTGCTTATGTTTGTCTGTCGCCCCTTGCTTCCGACACATCCATACCTCACAAAGTTAAGAACTTAAATCATTTCCTTTTGTAATCATCGTCCCACATCATGTGGAGTCGGCGTTGCTTTGCTGGATCCTCCTCTTCCACAAATGCCTATCCAGTGCTTCTTCTCTGAGCCATCCTTTGTCCCGTAGGTCCCCTGCTATCTTGTCTTTCCATCTCAGATTCGGTCTTCCTCTTCTCCTTGATCCTTCGATTCCTAGGTCTTCAACTCTTCTCCCCAGGTAGTACACTCCCCTCTTCTCTGCAACATGTTCATACCATCTTAGCCTACTTTCTCGGATCTTCTTCTCTATGTCTGATGTACTCATTCCTTAGTCTATCCTTTCATGTCACCCAACTCATCTACCTTAACATTCTCATTTCTGCCACTTCCATCTTTTACTCTTGGGCTTTTGTAATTGGCCAAGTTTCTGCACTATACTGCATCGCAGGCCTCACCACAGATTTGTAAAGCTTACCTTTCATTCTGCAGCTAATCTTATTACCATACAGTACTCCGCTATTTCCTCCAGCTTATCCATCCACTACATATCATGTGCTGTATTTCCGCCTCCAGTCCATCACTTTGCATGTAAGAGCCTAGGTATTTAAATTTCTTGACCAGCGTCAGTTGTTCTCCTTGCAGGTTAATATATAGATCTTTGGCATCCTTTGTACACATACACTGTCTTCACCCTACTAATTCTCATTCCCATTTCCTCTAGAGCTTTTCCTTTTCTAATAAACTCCATTAATACGACTTGCTTGAATTGTTGTCTAGCGATCCGAGAAAGCAGCTTTCCTAGGCACCCTATATCAGACGAGTGGGCAGAACATAACACTGGCGACGAGGATGGGATCGTTCGTCGACTTTGCGCATGTATGTATCTCATTTCAGGCCCCGACGGATTGCGCGCAGACAGCACAATCAAATTCGCCACTGTTATGTGCACGGTGATCTCCCCCCAGAATCACGGATCCCGAGGACACCGCGGCCACAGCATCTGCCACAGGGGGCGTCATCGCGACACCGCGGGGCGACCCCATGGAGACGGAGCCTCCGCCTCCTCTCATCGTACCGATGGAGCTGTACCCGCCCCCATCCACGTCTTCGACATTTTGCTATTGGCCTCAGGAGGGGGACGCGTATTCTTCTGGTCGTTTTCCGGGGAACTTTTCCGCCAGAACGAAGGCCGGATGGCGGGTACTGCCGGAAGGCTGACGTCCCCTGCGGCCACGGCTTCCGGTCCAGCGCAGCGTCCACCTCCTGCCTCCCACGCCGTTGTGGCGCTCAATATACTACGACGGTCCGTCGCTTTGGGGGAGGGGAGGGGAGGGGAGGGGGGGAGGAGGAATATTCCGGCGTAACGTCAAGCGCTAGCAAGACGATCAAGAACGGAAGAGCAGATAGGGCTGTGAGACGACGTCAGCCAATAGTACGCTGACTGACCCCTCTCTAGGACGACTCCGAGACAGGAGCGGCATCTAGGCCAAGGTAATACGAGGGTTAGAACTTTAATAGTGGCAAATATTTATTTACAGCTCGTACAAAATAGATACGTGTTTCAAAGTTTTACTTACCATCAAAGTAATCACCAGCATTGTGTACAACCAGTTGGCAGCGATATGGAACTCGTAGGATACTCTTAGTAGTGCCAGTTGTGTTGACAGTTCGAGAGGCGCGGTCTATTGCCCGACGAATTTGTAGCAGTTCTGAAGCAAATGCCGTGAAGTGTTTCCTCCAGGTCAGGGGAGTGCAGTAGGTGGTACAGCACTTAGCAGCCCCATCAGTCAAACAAATCAGTAACAGCTTGCACTGTACGTGCTTGAGCATTGTCCTGCAAAATGATGGTCAGGTCCTGCATAAAGTGTCATCACTTTTGTCTCTAAGCTGGTCATAGCTTGTGTTCCAAAAATGATCATAGAGACAGAAGTGATGACACTTTCTGCAGGACCTGACCATCATTTTGCAGGACAATGCTCAAGCACGTACAGTGCAAGCTGTTACTGATTTGTTTGACTGATGGGGCTGCTAAGTGCTGTACCACCTACTGCACTCCCTTGACTTAAGCCTTCGTAAGTTCAACCCGATTTCTAAACTGAAGGAAACACTTCACGGCAGTCGCTTCAGAACTGCTACAAATTCGTCGGGCAATGGACCGCACCGCTCGAACTGTCAACACAACTGGCACTGCTAATAGTATCCTACGACTTCCACATCGCAGGCAACTGGTTATACACAATGCTGGTGACTACTTTGAAGGTCAGTAAAACTTTAAAACACGTATCTATTTTGTACGAGCTGTAAATAAATAGTTGCCACTATTTGAGATCCAACCCTCGTATTGAAGTCGAGCCGACCTATGAATGCTACAGCTGTGGCTTAGAAACTGTATTCGTTCACTTTTATTACGGATTGTATATACTGAAGAGCTTGTTTAGGTTTGTCTATCGCCCCTTGCTTGCGACACGTCTGTATCTCACAAAGTTAAGTATTGCAATCATTTCATTCTATAATAAACTTCATTAATACGATTGTCGTCTAGCGATCAGAGAAATCAGCTTCCTTAGGCACTCTATATTAGACGAGTGGGCAGAACATATTGTTTTGGAACTGGTGAGAGGAATATTCTCAATTTTTGGACTTGCACGAACTACACTGCGCCACTGTCCGTAATACAAAATGCAGGCAATACCAGTCCAACATCCTTTGTAGTGCTTTCTACGACCCACTGCGTAGTTGGAATGCCCCTGCAGTGAGCAGTTGATCTGATATGATGCATTGTTTTTGGATTTTTGATAGTATGATCCCAACGGTGTTTCTCTTTATTTTCGAGATGACGTGCATGGATTTCTCCACAGCTACAGGCAGCTTCACGGACTTTGCTCCACAGATTTGAAGAAAAAAGATAATCTTATTCTCTTTTAAATATACAGATACTCACTCTCCCCTTTCCCTTCCTCCTCTTTTAGGTTGGTTAGAACTATTGAGAGGCGTAGTTAGGGACCATCGCCTGAAGTGACGCAGCTTTTTCTTTTTTTTTAAGCCCTAAGTGGCGGTGGCAAATAAACCTTTTTTTGTAGGTTCCTTTATAATCAAGACAGTGGGTGAGAGAGAAGGAGGGAGGGAGGGAGGGGGAAAAAAGTGGTTACAAATCCGAAGGTCAGGGGTTCGATCCCCTCTCAATCCTTAGATTTTAATCTGTCACCACTTCTTTCACCTCTGGCAAGGTTTGTTGATTGGAAAATCCGGAATCCACGTTGAATTGTGGATCTCCTTATAATTGGTTGGGTTAGTCAGCTCAAGAAGTCGGGGAAAGGCAAGGCAGTGCCATGCCTACTAAAGCACTGTGATGTTCAAAACGATCTTCAGATTCATGGCCGCTTTACTTGCGTTGCAATAGTTATGCAGAGGCACCACACACAGAGCAGAATACGCGCAGGACGCGGTGGCGTATGCGCAGCGACTAATTTTCGTCCAAGGCGATGGCCGAGTTAACACGTTTGTTTGGTAGGGGAGGCCAACATTGTTTGGACCCTTCGGCTGGCCAGTGACTCGCTGCGATGATAGAATCGAGGCGCACGCCTTGCAGTTTTTCTCAAACGATTTTACGGAAACTATTTAGTAAAAAAAATCAGTTTTGCTTAACTTATAACTTTATATGCCAGCTTCATGATAACGTGCACATCATTTCGCATATGGTGACAGTTGTTCTGATATTTGCACTTAAGTGAGACATTGCGCGAAATTCGAAAAAGTTTGCAATGAAAATAGAGGTCACAATGATTTTTGCGTCTGGTGCATATTACATAATACATTGCTGCTTGTGAAATTTAGCTAACCTATTGAAGTTTTCTTTAGACTTGGGCGGAGATCTCTCTCACCGATATAGAGAGGATGGTCGGATGTAGCCCACACATTTGAGATCGCACGCGCCAGCGATAAGCCAGAATGAAATATCCACAACATTCATCATATTTCATAAACAGTTTGAGATATCCAAATGAGATTTTTCAAGTAATAGCAGCAAAGAGGTGAGTATTGCGTCATATGGTTATTACGTAAAACTTCATTATCTACCGTGTTATTCCATTAACTACAGACTTTTCGATGAAGGAATGTAATTTTAAGAGCCGTCAATAGCTGGTGAAATGAGAAACGCTGTGGGATTTGGAAGAGCATAAGGGGAAACATTATACGTCTCTTTTTATGCCGAGGATGTGCTTCTTCATGAGATACTGACCTTAATTGTCCTCAGGTCCTCACTTAATGATCTTAATAAACTGCTGTTTCAAAATTCTCTCGCAACGGCGTCTGCACATGTTACTGAGGTGACATTGTGTAAACTCCGCTGAGTTTTGGCAAAACAAGCAAATTTTAACATGGCAAAAAAAAAGTATGTTTTACTCACAATTCTTCACTCATGGCGCTTCTCTAAAAGTTGCAAATTCTTAACACACCAGGCGAAAATAAAATCACTGTTTTTCTTGCGTTTCAGCGGAATCATTTTCAGATACTAAGCAAAGCAGACGTGACAGTAGATCTTTTTGAATGGTCATCATGCAAGTGTGGGCGTGGAGTGATTCCACTTAGCAGTTCAAAAACAAGCACGGTTGACTATAACAGAGGAAAGGAATACAGTAGAAAACGAAAGGGAGGTTTAAGAGATAAAATAGTGAAGGCAGTAAATTATCAAATAGGTAAACGGCAAGGCCTAGTGGAAGTCTTTGGACAGCACAGGAGTTACTAAATTTATAAAAATAAGAAAATACAAAAACGCTGCAAATGAAGCTGACGAAAGGGAATAAAACGAGACTGACAGAAAATTTTTTGCTCTGAGCATTATGCGTCTTAACATCTATGGTCATCAGTCCCCTAGAACTTAGAACTAATTAAGCCTAACTAACCTAAGGACATCACACAACACCCAGTCCTCACGAGGCAGAGAAAATCCCTGACCCCGCCGGGAATCGAACCCGGGAACTCGGGCGCGGGAAGCGAGAACGCTACCGCACGACCACGAGCTGCGGACATGACAGAAAATGCAAAATGGTTAAACATAATGGCTAGAGGACAAATGTAAGGATTTAGAAGTATATTTCATTAGAAGAAAGGAAGATACTATGAAAATTACAGACACTTTTGGAGAAAAGAAAAGCAGCAGTATAAATACCAACAGCTCAGACAGAAAACCAGTACTAAGCAAAGAGAGGAAAGCTGAAGGGTGGAAGGAGCATATAGAGAATCTATACAAGGAGATCAATTTGGAAGGCAATGTTACAGAAATGGAAGAGGAAGAAGATGAAGATGTCTATCTTAGAACATAGCTTACTCATTTGGGAGTATCGACGAAAATATACCGTCTAATTTGACGTAATGATCTATAGCTAAAAAAAAGAAAAAGTCGTTTAAATCATCATCCACGTTATTTTGTCCCTAATGCAATACGAATTAACGTTTTAAATGTCTGTATGACATTGCCACCCAAAAATATGTACATTTTGTAATGACAAATACTTTCTTAACACCACTGAACAGTGAATATGAATATATTATTCTGTCTTTTGTTTTTTAACCGACAGACAGGCATTTTAAAAATTGTGACAGACAAAAATAATTAAAATCACATACACAAAGATTCCAAGTGGAAAAAGAATGATAGGAAGAAAACATAAGAGCAACTGAAGAAGTTAATACACTCTTTACAATGACGTGACAAAGGAACACAAAAAATTTGCATGTAAACCAATTAACTGAATAAAAATAGTGATCAAAGTCATTTTCATATAGATTTTAAAATGAAAAAAATTTTCATGACTGACGATATGAACCCACATGCTTCACTTCAGTACCTCAACCATGACGCTATGCAACCATTCTATAAATTAACAATATTTTTTTGAGCTGTTGGGCACCGAGCGAAATTACAAAATTTTTTTCGTCGATTACTCGCAAATAAGGGCTCACAAGGTGAATGGTTACAGAGTGCAATTCCTTGGACGTTAAACTACATCACCGTATAGACTACTCCAAAATACCAATCCCACCACTGCGAACCTCTCTTTGTCGGAGAGGACTATTGACAATGTTGACTGTAACACTCTCTTCGACATTCTGAAGGTAGCAGGGGTAAAATATAGGGAGCGAAAGACGATTCAGAACTTGCAGAGAAACCAGACAGCAGGGGCATGAAAAGGAAGCAGTGATTAAGAAGCGAGTGACACATGGTTGCAGCGTATCCTTATGTTATTCAATCTGTACACTGAGCAACCAGTAAAAGGAAGCAAAGAAAAATTTTTGAAGTTCGAATTAAAGTTCTCGGGGAATAAATAAAACCTTTGAGGTTTGCCGATGATACTCAAATTCTGCCACAGACAATAAAGGGCCTGGAAGAGCAGTTGAACGGAATGGACAGTGACTTAAAAGGAGGATGTAAGACGAACATAAATAAAAGCAAAACTAGGATAATGGAATGTAGTCGAATTAACTAAGGTGATGGCGAGGGTATTAGATTAGGAAGTAGTAGTAGTAGTAGTAGTAGTAGTAGTAATAGTAATAGTAATAGTAATAGTAATAGTAATAGTATGGTTTACTGCCTTACGGCAGATCTTGCCATGGGTTAAGCCTCTTCCACTTTTGTCTGTCCATAGCCATTCTTTTCATTTCTGAATATTTGTCTCCTTTTATAGTGTCCATCATTTGATTATCTTCTTCTTCCTCTTCCCTTTTTCCTTCCACCATTCCTTCTATTCCTTCCTTCAATAAACAGCCCCTCCTCAAACAATGTCCAATCCAGTTCCGTTTTCTCTTTCTGATAACTGTTAGCATGTTTCTTTCTTCTCCAACTCTTCTTAATACTACTTCATTCCTCACTCTGTCTTCCCATTTCTCTTTTTCCATTCTTCTCCATATCCATATCTCTAGTGTCTCCAATCTTCTTTCATCTTCCTTCCTCAATGTCCAGGACTCCGCACCATGCACCATATAGTGAAACGCTCCACATGTAACATTCGGCAAGTCTTTCCCTCAGATTTTTGTTTAGTGGTCCACAAAGTAATTTCTGTTTCCTCTTGAAACCTTCTTTTGTTGCCACTGCAATTCTTTTCCTAATTTCTGTTGAGCAATACGTATCATCCATTATTACACTTCCCAAGTAATCGAAGTCATTCACTTGCTCTATTCCTTCTCCTCCTATTTTCATACGGCATTTTCTCCCCTTTCCTCCAATTACCATGCTTTTTGTTTATTCTTGCTAATCTTCATTCCATATTCTTCTAATTTTGTGTTTAGATCATCTAACATTTTTTCCATCTCTCTTGCACTCTCTGCCATCACAACCATGTCGTCTGCAAATCTTATACACTCCACTCTCCGGCCCCCTATACAAGCTCATCTCCTTCCATCAAAACTTTCACTAATAATTTCCTCCAGATATATACTGAACAGTGTTGGTGATACACAACAACCTTGTCTTAAACCTCTTTCTAATTCTATTTCTTGACTCATCACACCTCCTGTTCTTACTTTAGCTCTGTGGTTCAAATATAAATTTCTAATTAGCCGTCTATACCTCCACTCACTCCATGTTTCCTTAGGATTTCCGTCAGTTTGTCCCATCTGACACAGTCAAAAGCCTTTTCAAGATCAATGAACACAACATACACCTTCCTCCTCTTCTCCATGTACCTCTCCCCTATCACTCTCAGTAGCCCAATGGCATCTGTAGTTCCCACTCCTCGCGTCAAACCAAATTGTTCCTCTCCTATTACGCAATTCAACTTTCGTTGAGCGTCCTCAGAAATACTTTGAATGCACGCAATATCAGCCTCACTGTTCTATGTTCCTCACACTTTTTGCTGTTCTTTTTCTTTTCTAGAGGTATTAAGATACTTTCGATAAAGTCCTTTGGTCATTTTTCTGTCATGTAGATTTGATCACACAATTCAATCGACTCCCTTTTCCCTTCTTTCTCCAACGACTTTAACACTTCCGCAGGAATCTCATCAATTCCCATTGCCTTTCCATTTTTCTTCTCCTTCATAGATGCTTCAATCTCACTAGTTAGTATTGCATTTCTTTTGTCATCATCTGCAACTATCTTCTTCTGTCCCAAGGTTTTCTTCACTTGGTGTGTGTGTGTGTGTGTGTGTGTGTGTGTGTGTGTGTGTGTGTGTGTGTTTGTGGAGGTGGAGGGCGGGGGGAAGAGACACTAATATTGGTTGATGAGTTTTGCTATTTGGATATCAAAATAATTGATATTGGCCACAGTAGAGAGGATATAAAATGTAGCCTGGCAATAGCAATATTGGGGAAGAGAAATTTGCTAACGTCTAGTATAGATTTAAGTAGTGTTTTCTGAAAGCAGCGCGGTTTGAGGCACCATGTCAGAGACTATGCGGTCCCGCCCGCCGGAGGTTCGAGTGCTCCCTCGGGCGCGCGTGTGACTGTGTGTGTGTGTGTGTGTGTGTGTGTGTGTGTGTGTGTGTGTGTGTTTTGTTCTTAGAATAGTTTACGTAGTGTGTAAGTCTAGGGGCTGATTACCTGAGCAGTTTTGTTTTCTGAAAGGATTTGTATGGAAGTGAAACATGGACGGTAAACCGTTTATACAAGAGGAGAACAGCAGCTTTAGAAATGTGGTGCTGCAGAAGAATACTGAGGATGAGGTAGGAAGATCACGCAACTAGTGATGAGGCACTGAATGGGTTTGGAGTGACACGAAATTTGTGGCACAATTTAACTAAAAGGAGGGTCTGCTGACAGGACACATTCTGAGACGTCAAGGGATCACTAATCTAGTACTGGATGGGGTGCGGGGACAAAAATTGTTCCGGCGTAAAAGTCAAGCGCAGGCACGAGGGTGAGGAACGGTAGAGCAGAGGGGGCTGTGACCGACCCCTCTCTAGGGGGATACCTAGACAGCAGCACCCCATATAGGGGGGCGAAGAGAGCGCTGTCTGTCGTCCGTTGCTTGCAACACTGCACTGAAAATTCTCAAAGTATTGTCATTTATGTTACTGTAATAAAAATTCATTTATACGATTTGTTTGAACTGAAAGCAGGCTGCCTATATTCGACGAGTATCCAGGAGACAACAAAAATCGAGGGACGAATACAGTATCAGGTTCAGAAGGATGTAGGTTGCAGTAGTTACTCGGACAAGAAGAGGCTCGCACCAGTTAGAATGGCGTGGACAACTGCATCAAACAAGTCTTCAGACTCAACACCACAGCACTTCCCCTAGAGCGCCTGCTCGCAGCAGCCACCACTACCGCCGTCCCCCCTGATCGCGCATCTACTGGCCACGTTGTTCTGGGAGAGCGGCGAGGCAGTACCGTAGTGCACGAGGTGCGGCAGGGCGAGGCGGCGCGCGCGGCCGTGCAGCGCGCTGGCGGCGGCGTCGGCGTCGGGCGGGTGGTTGTGCTCGACGGTGGGCCGCGGGTCCAGCAGCTGCTCCGTCGTGAAGATGGAGCCGCGGCACTGCGCCGCGCGCCGCACGCAGCGCCAGCGCACGCGCCCGCCGCACGCCTTGTGCAGCGTGTACACGTAGCCGCCGTGGATCACCTTGCGCCCGCCCTTGTTCGACGGCACCACCTGCAGCTGCGACACTGCCGCGCACCCGGCCCTCACTCACAGATCTCCCCACACCTGCGCTCGCCACTGCCGCCTGGGAAGGTGCGTCGTGCGTCGCCGAGCGACGCCCGTGACCGATTAGTCCGATTTTAATTTACAGGCACCTGCAGGCAGCCGGCACAACGACCTGCTATACGCTACGACAGAAAACCCGTTTCAAGTCTCCATCCCCACAAAAATCGTATAAAAATTTGAGATTCTCGTATCGTATACGTCGCCGTAGTGTCCCTAAATCTTTCAACAAAAAGTAAGTCGTAGTTTCTAGATCTATGTGATTACTCTGCTATTCATAATAAAGTGCCTGGCACAGGGTTCAATGAACCACCTTCAAGCTGTCTCTACCGTCCCACTCCCGAAAGGAGCGCGAGAAAAACGAGCACTTAAATATTTCTGTGCGAGCCCTGATTTCTCTTATTTTATCGTGATGATCATTTCACCCTATGTAGATAGGTACCAACAGAATGTTTTCGCAATCGGAAGAGAAAACTGTTGATTGAAATTTCATGAGAAGATCAAGATTTTAAACATGGCTGAAACAGCAACTGTTGAAATTCTTCACGGTAAATGATGACAGCCAAAACAGTTGCAGCATAAAAGCGTCGTCAATAATTAAGACATCATCTCCACATGTTGTACAAATGGAGATGATGTCTTCATTATTGACGACGCCTTTAGCACAAGAGTTTTATTTATCTCCATTGCAGGATGTAATTTTAGAATTTTTACTTCTGATGAAGGTATATTTATATATACCGAAACTTTGGTCAAGAATTTTAATAAATATTTATCCTGCAACTGTTCTGGCTGTCATCATTTACCGTGAATCATAAGAAGATCCCATCGCAACGGAAAAGTCTTTGTTTTAATGATTGCCACTCCAATTCACGTATCATGTCTGTAGCACTATCTCCCCGATTTCCCGATAATACAAAACGAGCTGCCCTTCTTTTTGCTTTTTCGATGTCATCCGTCAGTCCCACCTGATGCGGATCCCACACCGCACAGCAAAACTCCAGAACAGGCTGGACAGCGTGGTGTAAACAGTCTCTTTAGTACACCTGTTGCACCTTCTAAGTGTTGTGCCACTGAATCGCAGTTTTTGGTCTGCTCTACCCACAACATTATCCATGTGATCGTTCCAATTTAGGTTATTTTTCTTAATTGAAGACATTTTCCCGCCGGTAAATGGCTTCAAACGTACCGCGTCGTATCTCGACAACTACAGAACTGATTGAAATGCATTTTATACAGACGGAAAAAATCGCAACGCCAAGAAGGAGTTGTGCGACACAAACGAAATTTGTTAGGCGTGTTCCTACATTAGAAAGAATAAACCTATTCCGATTTCGCGACAGTCGCATAACATTAGCGCTAGTAGCGCCACTATGAGGGCGCAAATCAGGTTTGTTTTTAAATATACGCAGTAACGGTCGTGGGCTTTATTCACCTTTGAGACTGGACACGTTGAGTCCGTCAAGAATGCCTTTAAGGGACGAAGACGTTGGATGTTCATTCTGCGATATTCCAGAAAGGCTTGGCAGCAATGTGGCCACGACAGTGCTCGGTCGCGAGAAGACTGGGCCCTGGGCGGCCACGTGGCACTACCGAGAGAGGAGACCATCTTCGGTGTACGCCCTGTAGCACGCATTCAACTGATACCAAAACACAGTCATTTCAGACTTCAGTGGTGGCAAGCGAGAGCTCAGAGGTGGGCAGGGTGGAGGTCTGCTGTGTTTTCTGACGAAACCTGGTCCTGCTTAAGTGGCAGTGATGGCCGTGTGTTGGTTATAAGGACGCCATTTGGGGGAGTACAACGAACCTGTCTGCGTGGTAGACACATTGGACCTACACCTGAAGTTATGGACTGGGGTGCGATTTCGTATGACAGCAGGAGCACTTTCGCGGTTATACCACGCACTCTGACTGCAATGTTGTGCATGAAACTAGTGATTCGAGACCTGCTGTGCTGCCATTCATGCACAACATTCTAGGGGACGTTTTTCAACAGGATAAAGCTAGCCCACATACTGCCGTAATCCAACATGCTCTACAGGGTGCCGACATATTGCCCAGCCTGCTCGATCACTAGATCTGTCTCCAGTGGTGCACATATGTGCAATCATCGGACGATATCTCCAGCGTCATCCACAACCAGCGTAACTGTTGCTGTATTGACCGACCATCTGCAACAGTCATGGAACTTCATCCCACATGCTGACAACAAGCAGCTGCGCAACACAATGCATGCACGTTTACACGGTAGCATTCACCATTCTGGCGAAGAACCCCGTGTTCCGCACGGAAAATCATTAAGAGTTTCGAGAAATATATTGTGTTCAACGCTTTCACGAAGTTTTTTGAGAACAACTCCTTCCTTTACGATACGACAGGTTATTAATGTACCAGCATTTCACATTTGCAATGGTTCATCTGTTGCTTAAATTAATCTGTCACCTTGCAATGTTAATGATTTACACATGTTACGTAGACATATTTATTTCCTGAATTTTGTTACTGTATATTATTTTTTTGATGTGCGATTTTTTCTAGAAGTCTGTATAATAATGGATTACCAATATACCGCGCTCGGCAAAGGATATTACTTAAGTTGCGTATCACATTGCCTTTGACGCACTATCTTATCAGAAGTATCAGGACACCCATTAGTGGATATTAATATGGCGTGTGTCCACCCTTCGCCTTTACGACGGCTTCAGCTCTGCTGGGGACACTTCCAGTGAGGTTTCCGAATGTCTTGTGGTGGGATGGCAGCCCATTCTTCCCGTAGCTCCCATATCACAGCAGGTGGTGATATAGGACCTTGGGGTTTGGAGCGAAATCTACGAGCTCACACCAAAGATCTTCCTTGGGTTCAGGTCGAGGTTCTGGGCAGGCCAGACCATTTCAGGAATGTTGACGTCCATGGACCACTGTCTGATAGATGCTGCTATATAATAGGGCGCATGTCATGCTGATACAGTAATCGTTTCCGAACTGTTCCTTCCACTGCAGAATGCTGCGGCACGTTCACATCCTCCTTCACACTGCGCTTACTTAAGTCAATAACGGGACCACACCTATACCGAAACACTACCTCTTCCGTACTTCCATGTTGGCACTAAACATGACGGCAGCTCATGTTCTCCACGCCTTCTCCAACACCAAACTGTTCCATCGGATTGCCACAGGGTATATCTTAATTCATCGCTCCAAATCAATCGTTGCCAGTCATCCAATGTCCAGTGACTTTTAAACTGACTAGAGAAATGTGTGGCTTATGAGAAGCTGCTCCACCACTGCATCCCATTTTTCTTCAGCCACTGTGCACAGTCGTTACGCAAGCCCGACTGCTGGTAGCCCTTTCGAACTCACAACTGATTCATTCCTTTTTTTGTTTTTACAGCCACCCTCCACTATGTTCGACAGTGCCTGACAGCAAGTACAGGCTGATTATAATTAAAGTTAAAACTTTCAAACCGCTGCAGAAATACCACCACTGGCCAGAATGACGTCAAATTGCAATGGAATATTATCGGAGAAGGGGAAAAACGTATGGCAGAAGAAAAATAAATAGTTACAAAATGTAGCAATAGATGGCGCTGTAAGCATCATAATTTAATAGTGGCCGGCTACAAATGACAAATGAATCAAAAAACAATGCCTAAGGTGTACGTTTGACTTTAAACAAACTGTACTACTCAGTGTGGATAAGTGTACTGTTAATTACGTAATCCTACCCACCACGGCAAGATCATATCACAAAGGATGGGAAAAATCTGTTTTTAAATGTCCTGTGGTCAAAAAGCGCATAAAAATCATCAAACACATCGGTTTTTAATTGTCCTGGGGCCAAAAATCGCATAAAAAGCATCAATCAAAATCAAATCGGATTATTAATTTCCGTGTGACTAGCGCAAAACATGTTCAACATGCTGTCCACCGTCTTTGCGGTAAGTTGGAATCGAGAAACAACATGTTCCACAACTGATCGAATGAAATTATAATGGAATCTAGACCTTTAGCTGCTTACAGGCGTTGATAAATATCGACGGGAACAGTTGAAAAATGTGTGCCCTGCAAGATCACCAATGGTATTTGTACAGATACCAGCTTCATACAACTGATCGAAGTGTTTTCGGGGTCATGTTCAGAATGTGTTGCGCAATGCGTGCCTTCAACGCAGCTAAGTTTGCAATCGGAACTCTTAACACAACATCTTTCAGGCAGCCCCACAGCCAAGTCACACGGATTAAGATCAGGTGATCAGGACGGCCAGGCTGTACGGAAATGGCTGCTGATAATTCTAGCATTTCAGAAATGGCGCTTCGGCAGCGGCTTAGCTGGATTTGTAATGTACGGAGGTGCGCCACCTTAAATAAAAACGATCCTATCCGCACGTACACGCTGCTGGAGTGCTGGAATGACGTGGTTGTGCAAACGACACTCACGGCGCTTACCAGTGACGGTATAGGTAAGAGGATCGGAAGCACTTGCCTCTTCGAAAAAATATGGCCCTATGAAATAAGATGCCGTAAACCCACACCACGCAGTGGCCTTTTCAGGATGAAGTGGTACTGGTTGATTTGCGTGTGGATATTCCGTTGCACATATTCGACAATTCTGTGTATTGACATATCCTGACAGATGGAAGTGGGCTTCGTCTGGCCACAAAATCTTCCACGGCCAGTCATTGTCCACTTCGGCAAGAGCAAGGAATTCTAAAGCAAAGGTCTCTCTTGGAGGAAGCTCAACAGGAAGCCACTCGTGCACATTGGTGATTTTGAATGGCTAGCAAAGATGGATATTTCGTAGGATTTTACGCGCGGTGCTCACCGGTATGTCCAATGTTCGGGCAATTCTCCCTGCTCTACACGTTTGCACACCATCAGTCGTCTCCTCCTGCATTGTTGTGGCCATTGACGTCGAATCAATTCGTTTCCTCCGTATACCATGTTGCACACCTAAAAAACCAGTCTTTTCGAATTTCCAAACCCTTCAGTGTCCTGAACTTCTGCAGAGCGACGTGTGCACAGTCATCATTCTTGTAATACAGCTTTACAAGCAGACCGCGATCCTTTTTCTTCTGCCATACGTTTCTCACTTCTCCTATAATATTCCGTTGCAATTTGACGTCATTCTGACCAGTGGTGTTATTTCTACAGCGTTCTGAAAGTTTAAGTTTAATTATAATCACCCTGTATGAGGTCTTCGTGGTCTTTGTTTTGCTATGGTTGTCCCTTCGTGTTCCACTTCACAATGACATCACCGACAGTCGAGTCTGGCAGCTTTATGAGGATTGATACGTCACTGATCTGTTACTCAGGTGATGGCCAAAGACTAGTAGAAGTTAAAAGCACTCAGCTCACCTGACCGACCTACTCTTGTGCTGGCAGTCCGCCCCTCGTTGTATCAAATGCAGCCGGCCGCTATGGCCGAGCGATTCTAGGCGCTTCAGTCTGGCACCGCGCGACCGCCACGGTCGCAGGTTCGAATCCTGCCTCGGGCATGGATGTGTGTGATGTCCTTAGGTTAGTTAGGTTTAAGTAGTTCTAACTCTAGGGGACTGATGACTTCAAATGTACTTTTGATCAGATAATGCATGTAGCTATAACCTTCGAATAACAGCCTTTTTTTTCCATCAATACTTACTTCGTAACAAACTAAATGGAAAATCTCCCCTATGCTCCTGTTTGGTCAATTTTCATCGCACATCGAAGGGCACGGGAACCGAACGTCACACAAATGGTCTAAAGCAACTGAGAGCCTCTGGGCTCAGTGTTTTGCGCAGAGTAAGTGAGAACATTGTGGGGCAGTCAATGCCAGGGTCCTTGTACTGACGGAGTCAGGAGTCGAGCCCGGTGGCTGTCAAATGCCAACTACAGTACTTTAAATCGGACTGTAGCTACAAATGCGCGTGAACTATCAAAGGTCGCAGTCACAACGAGCTTCAAATCGACGTCACCGCAAACCTCTTACACCTCCTACTGTAATTGTCGTTCCAATTTCAAACTTAGTGTAAGGAAGTGCGCCTGTCAGTCATTGGTCTATCGCCGCAGAGCGCATGCACTTCGTGCTGTGAGTCCATTTTTTATGTTTCTAAACTGAGACTGGTTTTTATTTAAACAATTAACATACAGAACATATAGAACTGTTACGCAACATTTACCTGTCCTCACAGAGCCTGACTCTTTCCCTGTTTTTATTAGTCACTTGTTCGAAGGAATTTTTAGCACCTCTTTCAGTTAATCCTCGTTTTATTTAACTCTATTACGTTATGCCCATACTATAGTTTTAATTAAGCGCAAGGAAAACGCACGAAAATGCGTGTAGCTAAGCGTTATTTTTATGAACCACTGGAATCTATTTATAAGCAACCACTGCCTGAACGGTCATTGCCAGACCGTCCAATTCTGTGTGTCCAAGGTCGAGAAGATTGCTTACAAGGAAAAATTTTATCGTCACTCAGCATTTACTCCATGTTCTACAATGGCGCTGATAACCGTGCCTTGAAGCGCCCTGAAACCAATGTAATAATCATCATCAATCGGATATTTTGTTGTTACTCCAGCTCCAATGCTACATTGAGGTACGCTGAAGCACTGGAACTCCTAAGTTAATAACCGTGAGAAACGTTTAGCCAACACTGGCAGACCACCTTCAATTCAACTGCTTTCTCTGTACGTGCAATATGTCTTGCCCACTTTGTTCGTATATGCTGCGCGGAAGGGAGAATCCCGTGTTCCGCACAGACGCGGAAAATCATCAAGTCATTAAGAGCTCCGAGAAATATATTGCAAGCAATGTTTTCACGAAGTTTTTAAGAACAACTCCTTCCTTTACGATACGACAGATAATGGAAATAAGAACTGAGTTTACGAGACTGCGAGTCGACCGGATTGGGTACGCTAAAAGCAAACAGGACGTGGGTCAATGTATCTCCTGAGTGTGGCCTCAGTTTTTGACTAGTATGAAGTCTCTACAATACATTTTTATACATTTCTCCGATAGTAAGCTATCCCATACTTGAGAGATATTTCCTTTTCTCGCCAAACATATGATTTTCGCCAGGACCCTTATGTACAATAACACTGTAGTTTGATCGAAACCTACGATTTTTTACAAATTGCACTAAACGGCATTTGAGGTTTTACTGTGTACCTGCTGTTCACTGCTTGTATGAATCGCATATACAAAGAATTTGGCTTCCTATCGCTCGGCTGCTGGGGTACTTTACGTGGCAGGTTTATCCTGATTCTCGCCTGCTGAAGGTGCCAGCGACGATCAGGATACACAGCATAACTGCAGGAAGAAGGTAACATACAATCCGCGACGGTGCAGCATGAATGTGTGCTGAAAACCTTACGCGGCGGAGGCTGCAACGACGCAGTCCCAATCGCAGAATGTTGAAGTGTAACATGTTAGTCAACACATGTGGGTATACCCGGTCTTCCGGAGTGAGTTTGCGCTCTGCAGCGGAGAGTGTGCGCTAATATGAATCTTCCTCCTGCGAAAGTTCTATAGCCCGCGGACGGCTAAAGTCCCGGGCTCGAGTTTCGTTGCAACACGCAGGTTTAATCTGCCGGAAAGTTTCATACTTGGTTACCGAGTCGGAGATTGATTTCTTGCCTCTATAGTCTATAGGAACCGGGCCAGGGCGTTTGCTTGATGTCCCACGAAAGTTCTAAATAGTCTTCAACAGACAGGTTTGCAGCGTGGGTCAGATTGAAGTTCTATCTATGAAGAGTTAAGATCTCGGTATTAACTACTGACTACCCCCTTTTTCATTTCGGTATCTGCAGTTTCTTCAAGCACAGCAGTAACTCTCCCTACGATCGTCTTGCTTTACTCCTTATGACACACTGTCTTCCTTCGGTCTGTCTGCAATGAACATTTCCTCCACCTGGTCGTAAACTAAGTGTTCGCTTCTGCAATCGCCGTTACTCAAGGCAACACGCACCTTTGTTTAAGATTTTCATTTGTTTTTCTACTTGAGAGTCGCCGTATTCAACGTGACTGGAGACAAGGCTAAATAGTACGAACTCTTACTCTAGTAAATCGCCCTGCAGCACTCTGATACTCCGAAAACACCACAAGTACCACTATTGAACGGGAAGCCGAAATGTCACTCAGCCGCCTCTGGTGTTCCACAAAACCACAAGCTCTGGGGTGGCAAGTCTCTTGATAATAGTTATAAGATATGAGACTTAGGCATGTGAAATTAGTTTAATACTGCCTCTCTCCCTTCCCGGGGAACTGAACTAAAAGTTTTCGGGCTTCCAGCCAGGTGAGTTCTTCAAAATGTTCAATTGCATTGAGCACCAGATAAATTCCTTTTCACTTTCGGCGATTACTGCTATATTGTCAGCGAACCATATCGTGCTCATTGTATGTTATAAATCATTCCTACACCGGGTCTACAATTTTTGAAACTCAAATAACTGCTGCGCGGGGTAGCCGTGCGGTAGGCGCCTCACCACGGTTTGCGCGGCTCCCCTCGTCGGAGCTTCTAGTCCTCCCTCGGGCACGGGTGTGTGTCTGTGATGTCCTTAGCGTAAGTTAGTTTAAGTTAGATTAAGTACTGTGTAAGCCAAGGGACCGATGACCTCAGCAGTTTGGTCCCATAGGAATTTACCACAAATTTCCAATTTTTTCCAAAGAACTAGCGGAACTTCTTATCGCTCGTCTGTGCACTGCGGATACCCAACGAATCAATACAAACAAATCCTCTCAATATTACGACACCTGAGACTCCTGATAACTGTGAAAAATTTCGTTCTTCCTGCCAGTCATCAGACAGACTGTCCGGCCCCGTTAGCTGAGTGGTCAGCGCGGCGGAATGCCACGCCAAAGGGCCCGGGTTCGATTCCCGGCTAGGGCAGGAGATTTTCTCCGCTCAGGGACTGGGTGTTGTGTTGTCCTCATCATCATTTCATCCACATCTCCGACGCACTAGTCGCCCACTGTGACTTCGCATGCAATTAATACTTGACCTCGGCGACCGAACTTCCCCGAATGGGGGACTCCCGGCCCACAAGATCAGTCAGACTGCATTTTGATTCACTCACAGGTGCTCACAAAGGTTCTGGTCCCATGTTTACCAATTTTAGCTCTCTATAGTGCATTGCCTCTTTGGCAGGACCTCTCTTACTATTATGAATCATCCAATGTTTAGCAAACATCTGCCGATGTGGGAAAATCATTAAATGCTGCATGAGCAGTACCGGGAAACCAACTGAAGCCAAAGATGAGCAAATTTGAGGGGAAAAAACGAAGTCATCGTAACGGTGTTGCCAATAGAGGAGACTACAGCTGGTGCCGACTCTTACGAAATCCAGCTGACGCCTTCGTTCGCCGTAGTAAGAGTTTTCCCCACACAGCGGCACTCTTTCGTGTCGCTCTCAATCTACACTTGCTCTCACAAGGCTAGTAATCCGTGTTACAAATGTTAGCAAGACCACAATAAAACGAAGGATTCAATCAAAACGAATTACATGGAAGTATAATAACGACCGACTTATCAAACAATGAGTACCGCTGCCTGGTGTCCTATGTTAAACTTGCTCGGTTTATATGTAGTTTGTAAGTTGTGGTTCGGGAGCCACGTTAAGATGGAGGTCCCCCTCTAATTGGCTGGGTCAGTCAATTGCAGATCGGAGGAAGGCAACGCCGTGTCACTTCTGTGAGGAGCGTGTCTTGCAAAGCAATGTGGCTTTCAGCTTTGCCTGTAAACTGAGGAGCGAACTTTACTCGTGCTGGAGGAAGTAGTCTTTACCGGAACGCTAGAACTGCCACATACACGATCACAACAATGAGTTTTCCATCTAGAAGTGCAGTGCAGTGCAGCGTTCGCTGGTTACGTAGATTTTGTTCGTGTGCCTTTCTTGTATACTAAGCAATAACTCCTGTCTTTCGTGTAGTTTCGTCGTAACAGCGTGCAAGGATTCAGGATGAGATGGTTTTAAGAACAAGTATTAACGCTCTATATTCTAGTTTCAAAAGAATAAACAGACATTATAACAAATATTCAGATTTACTTCGTATTAAGAAGTCAATAACACTTCTGTAATTGATGAATTAATAAGCATTCCGTTGTATCCACGGACCCAACCAACCAACCAACCAACCAACTCGCGCACGCGCGCCCTGACCGTGACATCGCTGGCCACAGTTCCTGTCGCGGCCGTCGGCATCTCAGGGCGTTACCGCCGACGGAAGATGTCCCGCCATGGCTGAGCTCGGGTCCGCAGCGCCCTCTGCCTTTTGCATATAAGGAGGAGCGCTGGGCCCCAGACGGACAGTCTATTGTCGATTGTCTATTGCTATCCTTTCGTGGAGTTTAGCGGAGCCATTGCAGTGTGATATTTGCTATTATATTCGACTAGGCTCAGTACACGGATTACTCTTGGATATTACTTGGACTTGTATTGCTGGTGCACGTTTCGTCAGAAATAAAGGTAAGTTATCTCTTCATTCTAGCTGGCGCAATTCTAGTCATTAATTATCTTTCGGCCAACAGACATAACTACATCCTGGTCACTACCCACACTTTATACAATTTGTGGTGGCTGCTCGAAAAGTACCGCCGAGGACCTTGGGTTAGGGAGCCGTCACAAAACATTCAACCTCCACCAAGGCTGTACCCTGCTACAACATTCTGCGTTTTGGCCTCATGCCAATTTTATAGTCTTTGCGAACAAACAGCATTTGCTTTCTGAATATTCCTAAAAGGCACCCAAAACACGTCCCGTGTATAATCCTCAGGGAGGAAATGTTCTGAACATATCCTTGCGTTGTAACACTGTTACTACCTAGTTTGCACCGAGATACTCATTCGCGTTGGAGGCTTATGCTTTTCGGAAAACAGTGATGACCGAAGTCTTACGATGTGTTGGCAGTGTAGATACAATATGCATCAGCAGAATAGTGTACTATGTTTCCCAGTACAGAGGCAAGTGCGCAATGGACCGCAACACTATCCGCACACGAAAATGATATCGTTTCGGGGACATGGGGGCAAGCATATGCATGTCACTCTGCTTCCCGATAAAGGCTTGAAGGAGAGGCTGGATTGACCACCGGAGGGCCATGCTAGGTCGTTTTTCAGATCCTTTTGTATCTGCCGCATGCAGCGTGGGATCCCCGGCCCACTAAGGTTTTCCAAAGTGCCGTCTCCACAGCTAATTAACAGTCGTTCACCAGCGGCGGATGTGTTGTCACCGTCAATCAGGCAAAGCTCTCGCCGACAGTCTTCGTTTCACAAGCCTAAGCTATTCGAGTTCAATACATAGTCAGTAATGGAAAAAATTACAGCAACGAAAGGGAAGCCATTGACTTCTCACGGAAGGTCATCGCTACCATGTGCACAAAAAAAAAGTGATGGGTATGCGAACTGGTTATGCGTGAATTCCGAATGGACTAAGTGCCGAGGCCGTCTAAAAAGTGCAAATGGTAGAATCATGGCTCAACAGAACAATTCTTGGCGACCTGGCAAAGCAAATGTGCAGATTACGAAACGAATGCCTAACGCCAGAAAAATGCGTGCAGGAAGGAAAGAAATAAGTGTTTTCCAAATTTTTAAAGAGGACTTTCCAGATTTGAATGATAAAAGCTTAGATTTCGTCGCAATTATGCCAAATTATGGTAACTCCAAGGCCACATTGTATAAAGCAAGAAAGAAAGCTACTGGAACGACCCAGAACCCTGGCACTAGTTCGGAAATTCAACTGGGTGACGGCATTTTGAGATTAATTAAACGTATTTTCTAACTGACGATGGATATAGTCGCGACAAAAGAATCATTGGTTTCTGTGCTGAAGAAGCGGAGAAAATCCTATGTGAAAATGGAATTGTTCTTATGGATGGGGTCATTTGACTGTTGTTCAAAACAATTCAAACAACTGTACACCATATACGATGACATCGGAAGCGTAGAGGAAGAGACGCTGTTTTTTAAGAAATTATTTTGTAGCCTAGCTCCCATTCAAAAAGGTGACCGCTCCCGGTAGCTGAATGGTCAGCGTGACGGACTGTCAATCCTCTGGGGCCGGGTTAGATTCCCGGCTGGATCGGGGAATTATCTCCGCCCAGGGACTGGGTGTTGTGTTATCATCATCATCGTCATCATCCTCATCGACTGCAGGTCGTCGAAGTGGCGTCAAATTGAAAGACCGGCACCCGGAGAACGGCCTGCCCGACGCGGGGCCGTAGCCATACGATTAAATAAAATAAATAAATTCAAAACTGTTTTCTATTGACTGGTTTCGACAGGTAAGACTGTCATCTTCAGATATTTAAAAGCTTTTTCGGTTGTACGTCATGTTCCACCGTGCATTCATTACTCGTGCCATGTTAATGTTTTAGTGGAGACTACACTGCACATTCTACACAGCTTTGTCAAAAATGTGGAATGTGCTAATACTCTCCACTAAAATGCTAACATGGCATGAGTAATGAACTCACAATAGGGCATAGTGTACAACCACAAAATTTTTTGATGATCTGAAAATGTCAGTCTAATCTGTCAAAAACAGTTTTGAACGCGAGTTTGGCTGTAAAAAATTTCCTTAAAGTACATACAGATTTTTCATTTTCTGTTTTGCCTGCTTTGCTCTCAAACGTCAAAATACATACGAATGATTTTCTTTCTGGATTGGAATATAAATTGCTTGGAAGTTCACCGAAAACTACAGTGCTAAATTTTGAACGGCAACAACTAAAGCTACGAAAACAGTGATCCCGAAACATATCTTTTCGGTTGCCATTTTCACTCCAACCAATGCCTGCGGGAGAAAACACAAGAATTGTGATTGACGAAGGAATGCAGGAATACAGAAGACGTCCCATTGTTTTGCCATACGTGCGCTGCAGTGACACATCTTTCACCCGACGGTGATAATGAAGCATGGTTGGTGATAATGTAACTGAGTATTCCTTCCCGACACCACATTACTCACGCTAGTATGATACAAACAACTACACTGTTGGCCATTAAAATTGCTACACCACGAAGATGACGTTCTACAGAGGCGAAATGTAACCGAAAGGAAGAAGATGCTGTGATATTATAATGTTTAGCTTTTCGGAGAATTCACACAAGGTTGTGTGGTGACACCTACAACGTGCTGACATGAGGAAAGTTTCCAACCGATTTCTCATACACAAACAGCAGTTGACCGGAGTTGCCTGGTGAAACTTGTTGTGATGCCTCGTGTAACGAAGAGAAATGCGTACCATCACGTTTCCGACTTTGATGAAGGTCGGATTGTAGCCTATCGCGATTGCGGTTTATCGTATCGCGACATTGCTGCTCGCGTTGGTCGAGATCCAATGACTGTTAGCAGAATATGTACTCGGTGGGTTCAAGAGGGCAATACGGAACGCCGTGTTGGATCTCAACGGCCTCGTATTACTAGCAGTCGAGATGACAGGCATCTTATCCTCATGGCTGTAACGGATCCTGCAGGCACGTCTCTATCCCTGAGTCAACAGGTGGAGACGTTTCCAAGGCAACAACCATCTGCACGAACAGTTCGACGTCGTTTGCAGCAGCATGGACTATCAGCTTAGAGACCATGGCTGCGGTCACCCTTGACGCTGCATCACAGACAGGAGCGCCTGCGATGGTGTACTCAACGACGAACCTGGGTGCACGAATGGCAAAACGTCATTTTTTCGGATGAATCCAGGTTCTGTTTACAGCATCCTGATGGTCGCATCCGTGTTTGGCGACATCGCGGTGAACGCACAATGGAAGCGTGCATTCGTCATCGCCATACTGGCGTATCACCCAGCTTGATGGTATGGGGTACCATTGGTTATACGTCTCGGTCACCTCTTGTTCGCATTGACGGCACTTTGAACAGTGGACGTTAAATTTCAAATGTGTTACGACCCGTGGCTCTACCATTCATTCGAACCCTGCGAAACACTACATTTCAGCAGAATAATGCACGACCTCATGTTGCAGGTCCTGTACGGGCCTTTCTGGATACAGAAAATGTTCGACTGCTGCCCTGACCAGCACATTCTCCAGATCTCTCACCAATTGAAAACGTCTGGTCAATGGTGGCCGAGCAACTGGCTCGTCACAATACGCCAGTCACTACTCTTTATGAACTGTGGTATCGTGTTGAAGCTGCTTGGTCAGCTGTACCTGTACACGCCATCCAAGCGCTGTTTGACTCAATGCCCAGGCGTATCAAGGCCGTTATTACGGCCAGAAGTGGTAGTTCTGGGTACTGATTTCTCAGGATCTATGCACCCTAATTGCGTGAAAATTTAATCACGTCAGTTCTAGTATAATATATTTTTCCAATGAATACCCGTTTATCATTTGCATTTCTTCTTGGTGTAGCAATTTTAATGGCCAGTAGTGTATATCGCGAGTCACCGTGGCATACCGCAGTCTTAATAACGTGACGATGGAAGGTATTCGCTACCTCAGTCAACACATGAATCGTCTACTTTTCTTTTTATTCTTGTTCTTCATGCCATGGAGCCTGTTCTGTCCTCCATCTATTTCCTATTGGTTTATGCTTAATTTCTTGTTTAACTAATCTCTCTTTCCCTGTTCTATTGATGTTTCCATTTTATGAATCCTCACTTTTTTATTTACACAGTATCTGTTCTCTCGTAATAGTGATCTCTGAGGATACATAACTCATAATTTCCTTAAACATTGCATTTCTGCCGACTATATCTTTTTGTCTACTATTCATTATCAGTATAAATTTGTTCTTTACTTGCCAGTTCTGACGAAGATAGAGGTATAGTAGCAGTATCGCACCAAGATATTATTCTGATTTTATGTATATTTAATAGGCAGAAAGTCGCGCAACTGCGTGTACAGCTTCGCGCTGATACTACTTCGATGACACAAGCTGCTTGGGAAAGAAAAGAAGGCAGGCAGACTCCGCGCAATGAAGTGATCAAGAGTTCCGACAGAGGTACAGGAGAAAAAAAAAATAATATCGCTAATTTGGGATATGTTATCTGAGAGAGATGTATGTGAGAAGGGCGTAATAACCAAATACTGAAGCCCCCGAGGGCAATATTTACCGTAGAGAGTGAACAGTTTACCTTATTCTGTTTTCCCTCTTTTTTATTTTTTCCATTTTTTCCGCGTACCTTATACACTCGATACAAACTCGGGCAGACTCTGATGTTATTTCTGATATATGTCGTAGCGGTGGTGACGGATAAAAAAAAATTAAAAAAACATTAAGGGTAATTGATAGAAATTGTAACCGGCTACAATTTTTTAAAATTTGTATTATGTTTTATCCATAATGAATATGAGGTCGTTGCTGTAGCTATCAATGACAACATGTCAGCTGAACGGCCTATTTACAGTGTAAAATCAGTGGAATTTACGCGTTTCGAAGCACAAGCCTACCATCATCAGAATTGCTGTACAAGAACACCTAAAAGCAACCAGTACCAAACATAATTTTTATGTGGCTACTTCCTTTCAAGCCGTGTCTTTGTAACATGCACATGTACATCCACCTCCTTGTCAACTGATAAAGTAGGCTGAAATATAACCGTATATATTATCCTGTGCATTTGCAGCGTCACAATAACCATCAATACGCGTTCATGGCCCATATAGTAGTTGATAATGGTTGATCAGATCTGACTGCTGTGTCAGAGTTGCTGGTTTGCATACAGTTTACATTCTAAAAAAATATTACTGATATCTCTTATTGTTATTCCATCACATTCACAACAAGGATTATCTCAAATGTATATTCGGTGCAGATGACTAGGGAATGAACTATAATTAAATCTCACGCAATTTACGGAATTTTCAAATTTTTTATTTGCCTTAAGTGTGTGGAACAAGGCTTCGAGGGAATGTTAGGCTGCATTAGATCATATTACTTTCCCTTAAAGGTGTATCATCTTCCCACTGGCGCCTTGTTCAAATTGGTTCGAATGGCTCAGAGCACTATGGGACTCAGCTGCTGAGGTCATTAGTCCCCTAGAACTTAGAACTAGTTAAACCCAACTAACCGAAGGACATCACACACATCCATGCCCGAGGCAGGATTCGAACCTGCGACCGTAGTGGCGCCTTGTTCTTATGTACGACGGTAAGATGATGGTTTTTAAACAGCCGTTTTGAATGGCAGTTTTCGCTAAGCAATAAGCAACAGACCATTTCACTACATTTAACGCTATCGTGTCATTTGATCCACATAAATATCCCTTCTTCCTGCGATATTCGTTTTCCTTGGTAGGTTTCATGGCGTCCATTACCATTGGGTTAGTTTTCTTGAGAATGGCAAATGTCTGCATATCTAGGAGTAAGATTCTACAAGCCGGTAAAATCGAAATGTAGCTTTCTGTGAGGTTCTGTAAGTAATTCAACTTCATAGATGGAGGGGAAAAAGAAGTTACAGAAATTGTAATTAAATTTAATGGCTTATATCACAAAACAATGTGCTGAAGAACGTGAGAACGAAAGACTCTTTTCGCAGTCTTAACATATAGAGCAATTAAAGACCTGATAAATAAGTAAACATGTTAAATGAGCTAGACAGAGCTAACGGTTATCACGAAAACACTGAATAAATAAATACGCAAGAAGCAGATCATAAATGTAAAGCAAAATATCACGCGGAATACTAAGAGTTACAATTCTGCACTTCCGCAATCTTTCTCAGAAAATGGCTAATATTTTAGAATTTTTTAATGTCGATGCCGCCTGTGAAACCAACATTACGCTGCGATTTAATCTAACAGTCGACAGATACGAGACAGTAGATATCTAAAACATTCAATGTAACACCTGCAATGCGAACTACATCGGCCAAACTGGTACGTTCTTTAACTTAAGATACAAAGAACACAAGGTTGTTTTTCAGCTTAAGTTTCCGGTCGTCGACGTAGCTGTATATAGTCCTAAAAACTGGTCAACCGATGTTGGGAAATAATGATCTCACAGTTTTTCACATACAAGATAAAGGCAAGAAACTGATCTAAAACAACTGGAGATTACTAAACATAACATGGGAAATCATAATACATTACATGATCAGCTTATAGGTGAAACAACTTCTTTTACAAACTTTGCAGATCTTTCTTAGTATCTATAATTATTTAGCGATTTTAATTACAGTATACCATTAACTTTCTGTTCATGGTGGGATTTAAATTTCCGGGGTAACCGGCATAGTTACGCATCATCTTTGTTTCTTCGGTATATCTTATTTCGTGTTTAAATTTTCGAAGTGCTCAGTCGCGTTACTTCTTGCTTTATGTACGGAATGTGGATTTCAGGAAGACGCACAGCCATTCCATTTTAGTATATTTTATCAGTAGACGGTGGTATGTACGTACATGTTTACGTTGAGACATAACGAATCATTCACTATAATGGAATCACCTTCATCGTTATTGTCGGAATCATTTGAACACACTGCCACCTTACGCTTCTTCGCAGGTGTAATGATGTGACAGTCACTGTCATGAAAACATTCATTCACGAAGTCATACGGATCTTCATTCTCACTAAAACATCTGAGTAATTACCGTTAAAAATCTTACGTATTTTAGATTCGTTCATTTCCTCCCGTTTTCTGAATAGGGCATCTCTAAAAGCAGGAGTAATCTCAAAACGAAAATAGTAAGTATTTGAAATACCAAAATGCAATCAAAATGCTAAATATGCAAAAAAGTACCATGCAGTCACTCAAATTTGATACATTGATTACTGCTGTAAACACTAAGTAGACGAAGTAGTTAAAATACATTACAGCAGATGACATCCACAAACAAGCAAAAACAAGTCATCTCGAGATCCGTGCGGGATATGTTACGAAGACATGGCTGCAAGCGACGTAGCCACGTTATTTAATTTTTATTGACCTTGTTTATGTTTTATATTGGTCGATTTTTGAGGTTCTGGTACAGAAATTCTGATGACTAATGCTTGACCTTAGAAAACCTCCAATTCTAACTGCGTAAAGAATGAGTACTGTAACGTGTTTTTGTGCGACAGTTAATTGTGTAATATCTGTGTGCCACTACACTTAGGCACTTTGAGCTTGCTCCCAGAATTAAAAATAAAGCTCTCTCTATGCCACGTTGCACTTTGTATCAACAACCCTCAACAATTAATAAAATAACATTAAGCATTGTTGCTTCGAACAGATTTTCACTATTTTCCGCGCCTGTGTTTTTTAGTGCGAAACATGAAGCAACTTCACACAATTCCATAACGCGTACAAGAGAGCATGGATGGGCACGTACCACGGGGAAAGCGAGAACGTCTATCCAATGATATTCACAACAAGAATGCAACGGGTAAAAATTTAGCATAGTGGTTAGTAAAACACTGCCAACTTTCAGTGCGTCAACGTGCCTAGGTGTACATCATTCGCGCACTGCGTTTATTTACACCAGAGATAAATTCCTTTATTTCATTTCTCTTTCTTATCTTCGTACCATACGCACAATAACGGCTAATTTAAAATCCAGAACCGACCTTACTTTATTCGAAACTAAATAATCCAGCACACTTTAACTACAGATGTGCAACTGAAGGAATAGATAAATATACATTAACACAAATTCCTGTGTATATTTTACTATGTCCATGTTCTGCAGATTTTTGTATTTTGTATGTTAAAGCTTTGCCAGCAAGATAGCAAACTAGCACTTGCAGAAAAAACAAAATGTCTCTTTACCCTACACTCCTGTCTTAAGCAAATCTGGGGAATGAGTTTACGTAAGGTCAGTTCAGAGGTCGGTGGAACACAAAACCCATACTTACGTACGTATAATCGTGAACACAACGATCAAATTGATTACTACTTTACTTACGCAAACACTGAAATTAAAATGTCTAAAAAGAGAGGTATATTTCAAAGCGATGTATAACTGATCCGGTTGCTACCAACTCTACAGACTGAAACAAAGTTTGCTCATCATTGCTGCCTACTACTTCGTCGAAACACTTGATCTGAATTTTCTTACGCACGGCAAGGACGTCCACTTCATCTGCTTTTGCATCTACGGTGTCATAACTACCCTAACTCACAGGATACGAACATGGTAAGCGCACGACGCCAGCCATTTTGTCCGATGACGTACACGATCGAAGTCCGTAGCTGACCGGGGCCATTTTGGTACCCACGCTCGCCTTGCTGCCTGCAGCTGTGTGTATCAAACGATTAACGCAATCCTTCCCAGCCGACGTGACGCAGCACGCTCACATACAACAAAATACAATGGAATATCTCACAAGACCATGACACGTGGTCATCAGAGCAGTACATCACACGTGTTCATCAGAGCAGTACTTACTGTCCGCGTTGCGCCCAGTCCCAGTTCGCGCGCGGGAAGTGTGTTCCAGACTGGCAGCAGGGGAGCTTTATGCTATTCTTCGGCAACGTTCGGGGACCGTTCGGGTGGTTATCGGCACCACGGCAGCTGGCGTGGCCGTGCCTTTCCAGCGGAAACAGCTTCCGCAGGGGCGGGGACCAAGCGAAGCTGCGGGCATCGGAGGGGAGACTTGAAGAGGGGACCAACCCCAGCGGCGAGGGTGCACAACACTGACAGGGAACCGGTTGCCTCTGCTTTTCACGCAGGGGCTGCGGATATCAAAAGAGGAAACGTTACCCGGCCCTGCTTCCGCGTACGCAAACGCGACGGAGGCCGACTTCGAGTAGCCTCGAACAATATGAAGCATCGAATGGGAATGCTAACGTGTGTTACCGGGGACAGCTTTCTTAAACATTATGTGCTTGAAGTGGGCAGAAATTACGATTATTCCTGCTTTCTCAGCGAAACTGATGATTTCAGAGTTTCTACATTTGCATCAGATTTAATTTTCTAGCTGTCTTCGTCAAGAGTTTACCACAGATTTCGGTGCTCGCCGCTTGGACTCCATTAAAACAAAGGGACATGTTGCGCCCCACTTCAGCGATTGTTTCTCAGCGCTGCCCAGGAGCAAAGGAGTTCCACGGAAATTTAAACTAACCTATAGGATGTCAAAACTTAAAACAGTTTTGCGTAGGCCTTGCCATGTTTTTCTTACCTAGCAAATTAACACCGACCAAACCATAAAGAAAATGACAAACTTTTGTTCTTTGATGACGCACTGTATTCTATTTCGACTGCGGATGTTCGTTGATCACCAATATTAATAAAATACCGGTATTGGGAGTTTAAACATCGATGTTTCAATATTTATACTGAAGCCTAGTTGAAACATAAACACCCATATCAAAGACAAAATATCGAACCTCGAAGTCGGGGAAAAAACCAAAATAATCCTGCGACAGCGAATCCAATAAAAGCAGTATGTCGGATCAGTGTCTGAAAATTCTCTTCAGCCAATATAGAGTTCAACTTTTTGAAATGTCTCACAATACACTTCAGAAACTGGAACGAAAGGTTTATGTTGGTAGCAATTTTTTACATTATTTTAAAGATTTCAATATTTTCAAATGGTTGACAATGAAGGTTTTATAAATCCCTCGCCAATAATTACATCGTTTGCGCTAAGTACCACCGAGACATGCATTCAGGAGGATACCGGCAAAAGTTACTCACAACAAAATTCAAAACGAGAACAGTTTAACACTCGTGACATACTCGTATTTAGATAACGTTTGCCCGGGAATTACCGTTCATTATTTTGGTAATGATATAATTAAATCTGATTAACTTCTTATGGTCGAAGTTCAAAGTCATGTAGAATTTTTTAAACATCTTTTTCGCCCTTGCCTGTACAAACTATTATTTTCGCAATTGCAATTTCGGTCTTTGTGTCATTTTCAAGTGATACTGCAAAATATTTTGCTTCAGCATATTTCACATTTTAAAATCCTCCACCATGTACACGTCACCGTCAAAAAGTGAAAAGAATTATTTTTGACGCTGATATGTATACATGTCGGCGGATATGGAAGTCGGACTGTGCTGAAGCAAAATCTTTTGCAACACCACTTGAAAATGGTCCGAAGGCAATTTAAAGAGTAGCATCATAAAACAAATTACACAGCGTATATACTAGCAACTAAACGTGTTAACATAATAGCCGTATCAACGCTGCTCGAGCCTAAATTCAAGAATTTGCAAGATGTTTAGCATGTAAGATAGCAATCAAAATCATTAAGAACGTGTTTGTTGCTGTTAATACATCGACTGTTAATGAGAATGAGCAGTACACTGATACAATACAGGGAAACAGAAAACCCAAATTTGGTTTATGGAGTGAACATTATAAAATGTCACAAGGACAGAATTAGCTGCATAGAACAGAAACTGGCCTACAACCGCAGTTCAAATTTAATCTGAAATCGAACACATCAGCAACGCAGAAATTGGCACGGTATGAAGGATTGAACCCTAGCCAATGGTTGAGCAATCTCGTGGGCTGTCATCGACGCCACGGGTGTCCAACCGCGGCCCGTGGGGCGCGTGCGGCCCATACCAAAAGCGTCGGTGCGGTCCAAGAACTGCTCGACCGGAAAAAAATTCCATGAAATCCGTTTATGTACATTTACGATAAATTGAATAATTAATTCCCTCTAAACGATGTTTTTCTCTCATAGATACATCCTCCTTTTTCCTCAGCAGTTATTGTAAAAGTACATTATCTACGGCTCAAAAATACTCTTCTTGCAACGTGGTCCATGTGGCCAAAAGGTTGTATACCCCTGATCTCCGCTATGACAACAACTAACACGAATTGTATCTGGCGGACTGCTTGAATTTGCGCACACTACCGCCTGAATGGCTAACGTCAATGCAATTAACTGGGAAGCAGCGCAACGTATATTTTTTCTTACTACTTACTTCTCAGCACAACCTACCCTGCAACACGCTTACAAGCTTTATCCTGTATACTGACGCCCATCCTGACACTTTAATCAGCTTTGTTCAAACTGTGCGCCGTACATCTGTTTCGCGATTAGTGGTAAAGAAGGCAGCTGTGGGGAAATTTCATTTCTGGTATCAATCTGTGTGGCCTCGAAGGAACTCCACTTTAAATTTCGCGTTTAAGAAATCGTTTACGTAGGAGGATAATACAAACATACGGTCGTTTGCTCGACGCACAGACTCCCGTATGTAAGACATACTCGTAGTAATAGGCGTCCCTGGCAGATAAAAGCAAATGAAAGAGTTGAAAACAAGTCGCAGGTAAGGAAGGAATCCCAATTCGGTTTTAGAAAGCGTACTCTACGGCATTTCCCCATTACTTGCATTTATCGCGAATTTCTCGCCCAGCGCAAAGTCATAAGCGACTGGAAAAAAGCGCCGGTGACTACTGCACACAGGGTGGAGAAAAATTGTCACGAAATTGTAAACGTCGATAGCTGATGCCAGTAGGGACCAAAGTTACTAATGTTGTGTAGGTCGGCAACGCAAAATTTTTGAACTACGAAATCTTGAGCCACGCGCTCCTATTGGCCGCGGGATTGCCCTGTTGTCGGTGCTCTTTACAGCGCATGAACGCGAATGCTTTGCCTGCCGGAGATCGCGACGTATGAGTAAATCGCAGGTGACGTGTGTGTGTGCTCCGAAACGAAGCTTACGTGTGAATGCCTCTGACGTGAGATGAAGACAAGCTGCAAGACCTATTCGACCCGTGTGACAATCACGTTGGGGCAGTGACGGGGCGGGGGAAGTTTTTGTGTGTAAACCGACAACTATAGCGCTGCCCGTCAACCGACGCATGGCAACAGGGCAATCCCACGGCCAATCGGAGCGCGTGACGCCAAGTTTCCGTAGTTTAAAAATGATGCGTTGTCGTCCTACACAACACTAGTAATTTTGGTTCCTACTGGCATCAGCTATCAAGGGTTAAAATTTCGTGATACAATTTTTCTCCACGATTGACGTTGTTGTGGTCTTCAATCCAGAGACTGGTTGGATGCAGCTCTCCATGTTACTCTATCCTGTGCAAGCTGCTTTATCTCCCAGTACCTACTGCAACATATATCCTTCTGAATCTGCTTAGTGTATTCATCTCTTGGTCTCCCTCTACCATTTTTACCCTCCGCGCTGCCCTCCAATACTAAATTTGTGATTCCTTGATGCCTCAGTTGGTTGGTTGGTTGGTTGGTTGGTTGTTTGGGGAAGGAGACCAGACAGCGTGGTCATAGGTCTCATTGGATTAGGGAAGGATGGGGAAGGAAGTCGGCCGTGCCCTTTCAGAGGAACCATCCCGGCATTTGCCTGTAGTGATTTAGGGAAATCACGGAATACCTAAATCAGGATGGCCGGACGCGGGATTGAACCGTCGTCCTCCCGAATGCGAATCCAGTGTCTAACCACTGCGCCACCTCGCTCGGTTTGATGCCTCAGAACATGTCCTAACAACCAATCCCTTCTTATAGTCAAGTTGTGCCACAAATTTCTCTTCTCCCCAATTCTATTCAATACCTCCTCATTAGTTATGTGCTCTACCCATCTAATCTTCAGCATTCTTCTGTAGCACCACATTTCGACAGCTTCTATTCTCTTCTTGTCCAAACTATTTATAGTCCATGTTTCACTTCCATACACGGCTACACTCCATACAAATACTTTCAGAAACGACTTCCTGACACTTAAATCTATACTCGATGTTAACAAATTTCTCTTCTTCAGAAACGCCTTCCTTGCCATTGCCAGTCTACATTTTATATCCTCTCAACTTCGGCCATCATCAGTTATTTTACTCCCCAAATAGCAAAAGTGTTTACTACTTTAAGTGTCTCATTTCCTAATCTAATTCCCTCATCGTCACCTGATTTAATTCGACTACATTCCATTATCCTCGTTTTGCTTTTGTTGATGTTCATCTTATATCCTCCTTTCAAGACACTGTCCATTACGTTCAGCTGCTCTTCCAGGTCCTTTGCTGTCTCTGACAGAATTACAATGCCATTGGCAAACGTCAAAATTTTTATTTCTTCTCCATGAATTTTAATTTCTACCCCGAAATTTTAATTTGTTTCCTTTACTGCTTGCTCAATATACAGATTGAATAACATCAGGGAGAGGCTACAACCCTGTCTCACTCCCTTCCCAACCGCTGCTTCCCTTTCATGCCTCTCGACTCTTTATAACTGCCATCTGGTTTCTGTGCAAATTGTAAACAGCCTTTCGCTCCCTGTATTTTACTCCTGCCACCTTTAGAATTTGAAAGAATATTCCAGTCAACATTGTCAAAAGCTTTCTCTAAATCTACAAATGCTAGAAACCGCCTAGCGTGCAACCAAGAGCGGCACGGCCACCAAAACAAAAAGTGAATAGATTTTTTTAATAAAAAAAGGGAAGGAGATAAAGAAAAGAGATAAGGAAAGGACAGAACACACTTTGTCTATAATAAATCATACAATCACCGTTGATCTTTATTTTACAATTGCCATTGCCGACTTTCGCCCATAAAAAGAGGTACTCATCAGCATTTAACTTCTTCTTCCTTCTCGTAGTCAAAACAAATGGCATTCTTGGAACAAGAGTACCATAAGGCTGTTTAGCCACGAATCCTGTAGTCTCAGCTATACTCCATGTCTTCCAAGCCAAAATGTTAGCATCTGGAAATACTTCAAGGCCACCATAATCTGCTTGATTGCCCCATACAACAGCAAGTGTCAACCAGGTACTACCTCCAAACACTGCTTGTACATCACAGGTACAGTTCAGACGGAGTCCACGAAAAACATTTGGACCTCCAATCAATTGCTGTTTATTAAACTGCCCAGCCAAGTCAATGTCAGTCGCCTTCAAACTGCGATCCACAGGTACACTGCGCCGCCAGCGACGACGGTAACCACGTCGCAGAGGCATTGCTGTGGCTAGTTTTGCCTTTCCTTAATCTATTTTCTAAGATAAGTCGTAGGGTCAGTATTGCCTCACGTGTTCCAACATTTCTGCGGAATCCGAACTGATCTTTGCCGAGGTCGGCTTCTACCAGTTTTTCCATTCGTCTGTAAGGAATTCGCGTTAGTATTTTGCAGCCGTGACTTATTAATCTGATTATTCGCTAATTTTCACGCCTGTCAACACCTGCTTTCTTTGGGATTGGATTTATTATATTCTTCTGTAAGTCTGAGGGTATTTCACCTCTCTCATTCATCTTGCTCACCAGAGGGTAGAGTTTTGTCAGGGCTGGCTCTCCCAAGGCTATCAGTAGTTCTAATGGAATGTTGTCTACTCCCAGTGCCTTGTTTCGACTTAGTCTTTCAGTGCTCTGTCAAACTCTTCACGCAGTATCATATCTCCCATTTCATCTTCACCTACGTCCTCTTCCATTTCCATAATATTGTCCTCAGGTACATCGCCCTTGCATAGATCCTCTATATACTCCTTCCACCTTTCTGCTTTCCCTTCTTTGTTTGGGACTGGTTTTCCATCTGCACTCTTTATATTCATATACAGGTGGTTCTCTTTTCTCTTTAATTTTCCTGTAGGCAGTATCTATCTTACCCATAGCGATACATGACTCTACCTCCTTACATTTGTCCTCTAGCCATTCCTGCTTAGCCATTTTGCACTTCCTGTCGATCTCATTTTTTAGACGTGTGTATTCCTTTTTGCCTGCTTCATTTAGTGCATTTTTTATATTTTCTCCTTTCATCAATTAAATTCAATATCTCTTCTGTTACCCACGGATTTCTACAAGCCCTCGTCTTTTTACTCACTTGATCCTCTGCTGCCTTCACTATTTAATCACTTAAAGCTGTCCATTCTTCTTCTACTGTATTTCTTTCCCCTGTATTTGTCAATCGTTCCCTAGTTCTCTCTCTGAAACTCTCTACAGCCTCTCGTTCTTTCACTTTATCCAAGTCTCCTTAAAAAATTTTGCAGTTTCATCAGTTTTAGTCTACAGTTCATAACCAATAGTTTGTGCTCAGAGTGTACATCTGCCCCTGTTAATTTCTTACAGTTTAAAACCTGGTTCCTAAATCTGTGAGCTTCCAGTGTCTCCAGATCTCTTCCACGTATACAACCTTTTTTCATGATTCTTGAACCATGTTTCAGTTATGATTAAGATATTCTCAGTGCAAAATTTTACCAGGCGGCTTCCTCTTTCATTCCTTACCCCCATTCCATGTTCACCTATTCCTTCTTTTTCCTTTCCCTAATATTGATTTCCAGTCACCCATGACTATAAAATTTTCGTCTCCCTTGACCATCTGAATAAATTCTTTTATCGCATAACACATTTCTTCAATCTCTTCATCATCTGCGGAGCTAGTTTGCATATAAACTTGTACTGCTGTGGTAGGCGTGGGCTTCGTGTCTATCTTGGCAACAATAATTCGTTCACTATGCTGTTCGTAGTAACTTATCCGCGCTCTGATTTTTTACTGTTGAAATATATGTTACGAAAACCCACGTAGTTTACAGTGGGAGGGGGAAGGTAAAAACTAAATGCAGATAGAGAATACATATTTCGTCGTATTTCCCTCAAATTTAATTATTCCCCATCAGTTTGTTGTAATGATACCCGGCTTTCATCGATTTTTACCGATTTTATGACTTTTTCAGATTTCTGCGACGTTTCCATATGTATATGGTCATATTGCTGACACATCCATGTGCTATTTGATTTTATACGAGAATATTTGTGTATCTTATATATCCACCTACTAAAAAATCCTAAGAATTCCTCTCTTCCCGATAATCTACGCCCATAGGTTTTGGATAGGATGACCATGGAAAGTATAGTTACACTCGCTTCGTACCTAGATGAGGCTCATCGAGTGAGGCAGATGACGGATGCGCTGGAAACTTTAAGTCTGAAAACTATTCCGTGTACTGCTACGCCACATCAGAGTGCTCTGTCTGCAGACTCGTGTAGTGGTGCACTTGAGGGAAACTCAGTCTGGAAACAGTTCTACAGGTTCATTTGACATTCACTCTATTGTGTAGGGCTCTCCAACAGGGAGTTGATATGTGTACGTGTACAGAGTTTATTTCTGTTGGTGCTCTGATATTCTTCCGTAAGTATATTATCTTAGAGCTTACCAGATGACCTTTGCTACTTGTGTTTACACCTTCCAACTATGATATGCTTTCACAAGCATGTCAAGACATCGACAAATTGTAGATTTCGGGGATTTCTTTTACCCTAGTAATAAGTAATTCGCTAGTTGACTTTGTCGATTGCACTTAGCATCGTGGATCTTAAGAGTTTCCCTACCTACAGAGTGCATCTCCTCAGCAGCATAATTTAGAGGCAAATAGTTAGCAAGTTACGCATTCGAACTGCAACCGTCTGCCGCTGACAGCTTTAAACACACACACACATAGACTGCATGCGCATTACCTATCTCGAAACCTCGATTTCAACCACTATTATGTTACTTTCGACAGCACTGCAGTCCTGCAAATAGCGAAGTACTCTTCGCAAAACTGTTCCGTAGAGGACATAAGCACATTTAAATTCCTCCTGCTAAAGAGCAGAACATCTTTGATGTAAGTTACATCACCAATATTTTGTAAACGAAGCAGTCTAGATTCTCCGATAATAACAACGCAAGGCATCCTGCTGTGCCTATCGCACCTTCTTTTGTACTCTTTAAAGAGCCACGGTGAAGGTGCATGATCATCCCAGTTCCGCTATTCTGTGTGCTAGATGTCTGTTGGATGGAAGGAGACATTCCTTCGTGAATATTATTTTATGTAAGAGATAGAACAGCACATTTATCGGTCGGTGTAGAACAGCGCTGAACCCGAATCTACACAGTATGCACTGCATCTGCTCCATTTTCTGTATTTCTATGGGAATGCGTATGTCGTGGATGGGTTCCATAAATCTCTCGCTGGCAGATCCACCTTCGAACCCCATCCCAGACTTAGTGCATTGCAGACCATCCTCTGGACACCATTCCATCTACATCTACATCCATACTCCGCAAGCCACCTGACGGTGTGTGGCGGAGGGTACCATGAGTACCTGTATCGGTTCTCCCTTCTATTACAGTCTCGTATTGTTCGTGTAAAGAAAGATTGTTGGTATGCCTCTGTGTGGGCTATAATCTCTCTGATTTTATCCTCTCAGTCTCTCCGCTGCATATACGTAGGAGGGAGCAATATACATACTGCTTGACTCCTCGGTGAAGGTATGTTCTCGAAACTTCAACAAAAGCCCGTAACGAGCTACTGAGCGTCTCTCCTGCAGAGTCTTCCACTGGAGTTTATCTATCATCTTCGTAACGCTTTCGCGATTACTAAATGATCCTGTAACGAAGCGCGCTGCTCTCCATTGGATCTTCTATCTCTTCTATCAACTCTATCTGGTACGGATACTACACTGCTGAGCAGTATTCAAGCAGCGGGCGAACAAGCGTACTGTAACCTACTTCCTTTGTTTTCGGATTGCATTTCCTTAGGATTCTTCCAATGAATCTCAGTCTGGCATCTGCTTTACCGACGATCAACTTTATATGATCATTCCATTTTAAATCACTCCTAATGCGTACTCCCAGATAATTTATGGAACTTATGGAATTAACTGCTTCCAGTTGCTGACCTATTTTGTAGCTAAATGATAAGGGATCTATCTTTCTATGTATTCCCAGCACATTACACTTGTCTACATTGAGATTCAATTGCCATTCCTTGCATCATGCGTCAATTCGCTGCAGATCCTCCTGCATTTCAGTACAATTTTCCATTGTTACAACCTCTCGATACACCACAGCATCATCTGCAAAAAGCCTCAGTGAACTTCCGATGTCATCCACAAGGTCATTTATGTATATTGTGAATAGCAACGGTGCTATGACAGTCCCCTGCGGCACACCTGAAATCACTTGCTTCGGAAGACTTCTCTCCATTGAGAATGACATGTTGCGTTCTGTTTTTTAGGAACTCTTCAATTCAATCACACAACTGGTCAGATAGTCCATATGCTCTTACTTTGTTCATTAAACGACTGTGGGGAACTGTATCGAACGCCTCGCGGAAGTCAAGAAACACGGCATCTACCGGGGAACCCGTGTCTATGGCCCTCTGAGTCTCGTGGACGAATAGCGCGAGCTGGGTTTCACACGATTCCAACAGAGCAGATGTCTAGTCTCCAGAAAAGTCATTATGCTCGAACATAATAAGTGTTCCTAAGTTCTACAACTGATCGACGTTAGAGATATAGGTCTATAGTTCTGCACATCTGTTCGACGTCCCTTCTTGAAAACGGGGATAACCTGTGCCCTTTTCCAATTCTTTAGAACGCTACGCTCTTGTAGAGACCTACGGTACACCGCTGCAAGAAGGGGGGCAAGTTCCTTCGTGTACTCTGTGTAAAATCGAACTGGTATCCCATCAGGTCCAGCGTCCAGTTATCATGTGTGGTGGCTCCACCATCAAACCCTGTCCCGGATGTAACGCGTTACGGATCCACCTCTAGACACCATTCCGGATATAAAATGGAGTGGATTCACAGTCTAACACTAACTCAGGCCTACCTTGGGTTATGTGTGCCTTCCGTGATGCACGCATTGACATAAAAATACAGAAAATAGAGTAAATGCGCGGCTTCTGTAGAACATATAGTTGTTAAGTGACTGGATGCATTCGAATACAGTGCAACACTATACTGTTCAACTAATGTGCTGTTATGCTTCGTACATTAGAATAACATGTGAGTAGACTGCATGAAACAGGCCGTTCTGTGATGACCAAATTGCTTACGAAACTACAATGCAAGAATGTGGTGCTATTGAAAATGATAGTCTGCTTAAAATGGACTGCTTCTTCAAGTACGGGTAACAGAAACTTTACACATACGTCGGTAGAGGCAAGTAATTTGAAGAGCTCGAAATCTCAGCAAAGTGTTGACCCAATGAGTTAGAAATTGCGACTGGGTCCATTAAGGTATCTTTCGCGACAGTTAGCCCAGAGATCGAGGAGAAAGACGTGACGGATAACCGTCAAATTCGACTCCAACCTACAGATGAGGTAGCGAAGGTGTTAAAGAAGCTGGTAAAGACGTCCCAGCTTGCCTTCTTAGTATTGCTGATGATGTGACGGCATCGCGCACGTAACTGCTTATAGCGGATACAGTTGGTCAACGTAGGATGACGGAAAACGCGAGGAGCACGTCAGCGCTCACGTATTGCGTCAGGGCACAGGGTGGACAGGGAAGGGAAAAATCTCACCTCAGGTGCCGACAGCTCAATGGCCGCTGAGAGCCGGCGGCCGATGGCGTGGAACGGCATTCAGCCAAAGGCAGAAGATCCTGATCCATAGGTTGTTCGGGGGCAGCTCCTGCCGCCAGTCATCGGCTGGTTGATCGGCCGCCAGCGGTGCGTCTCGGCGACACGGAAGACGGCCGGGGGCGGCTACCGCTGAACGGCCATGGCGGAGAAGAAGAGGAACTTTGTTTCTTATGAGCCTTCTTGGAAGCAGGACGTTGAGATGGAGGAGTGGAGAGTTGTGAGGTCTGGGTGCGTAAAAAATCTTCACGGGTAGGCTCTTTTTCGGAAGTCCGGGCGTCCGATTTTGGGGCCCGTGATTTAGCAGGAGCCGATGAAGGTATAGCCTTAGAATGTGCGAGTGATAGTGGGGAGGTTGAACGGACGATCTTTGAGCTGGCCGATTTGACGACCGTGGCGCTAAAGGTGAGATCGCAAGTGTGCGTGGCTACCTCCTTAGTATGTCGTGGAGAGGCGAGGATAGTGCTGTATTTACCTGCTGCGAGTGCAGTGGGCTTTCTACTGGCGAATAACTTATGAGCAGCAAAGGTAGACACTTCACTCGGATTTCCTGAATAATGCGTTCATCTTTAAAAATAGGGCACACTCTAGAGGAACCAGCGTGGTCTCCCACACAGTTGATGCAACGAGGGGATGGAGGTGGATAATCATTCTCATGGGCATCCCTGTCACAGGTAACGCATTTGGCCGTATTGGAACACGACTGGCTGGTGTGACTAAACCGCTGACACCGATAGTAACGCGTAGGGTTGGGGATGTAAGGGCGAACGGAAATGATCTCATATCTCACTTTAATGTTTGAAGGATGTTGAACTCTGTCAAACGTTAAAAGAATGCTGGTCGGTACCAATTCCTTTTCGACTCTTTTCATGACACGATGTAAGGCGTTACGCCCTGATCAGACAGGTAATGTTTTATGTCCTCAATGGATAATCCGTCGAGTGATAAACTACCCCGCGCGATGAATTTAAAGTACGGTGCGCTTCCATCCGGATTGGGCAGGTACGTAGCAGTGCAGTTCGATGTAATTTATGTGCCTGGAGTAGGGTGTCCATTTCATTTTCATTGAAAAAGGGGACATTTAAAATAAATTAGAGAAAAACCTGGGACAACGAAGAAAAAAACAGGACATAAATATTGTATTAACTAAATTTAATACACATACAAGTTTACCTTTAATCGTGCATTTAGATGATCCCAAATCACTTTTTACAATTATTCTGCAAACTATTACCGTACTTTTCACTTTAATGTACTTTATCAAGAAGTGCATTTTCGTTTGAAATTGTATCATAAAAGTCAGTACACGATGCACCATACACAATGAGCAAGGCCCTCACTGTTTCAACTTTTCTTCATCTGACCACAAAGAGTTCACTAACGAAAACACATATTCCACAGCAGAATTTGACCCAGGAATTGCCAGACAAAACTCCACCAGATGAATCATGTTTTTCATGTTAATGTTTTTACTTTTGAAATAAGCAAATCTTTATGCTATTTGGGGAGCAAAATAACTGATGTTGGTCAAAGTAGAGAAGATATAAAATGTAGATTGGCAATGGCAAGGAAAGCGTTTCTGAAGAAGAGAAATTTGTTAACATCAAGTATAGATTTAAGTGTCAGGAAGTCGTTTCTTAAAGTATTTGTATGGAGTGCAGCCACGTATGGAAGTGAAACATAGACGATAAATAGTTTGGACAGGAAGAGAATAGAAGCTTTCGAAATGTGGTGCTACAGAAGAATGCTGAAGATTAGATGGGTAGATCACATAACTAATGAGGAGGTATTGAATAGAATTGGGGAGAAGAGGAGTTTGTGGCACAACGTGACGAGAAGAAGGGACCGGTTGGTAGGACATGTTCTGAGGCATCAAGGGATCACAAATTTAGCATTGGAGGGCAGCATGGAGGGTAAAAATCGTAGAGGGAGACCAAACATGAATACACTAAGCAGATTCAGAAGGATGTGGGTTGCAGTAGGTACTGGGAGATGAAGAAACTTGCACAGGATAGGGTAGCATGGAGAGCTGCATCAAACCAGTCTCAGGACTGAAGACCACAACAACAACAACAACAACAACATTACACCACATTGCACTAACACTTTCGTTGTCTCCTTCACTTTTTATGAAGTTCTGTGCAGTTCGTCTTCTCAACAGGAAAATTTGGTACAATACTTTTAACAAAAACACAACAGTCCTGAATATCCTTCCACTGTAGCTGTTCCTTTTCAGTATTAACCCAGTCAAATGGTTTAAAAGGTGTGAGAAATAGTAAACACCATTCTTTAATATACTCAATGCAAGAGTCATACAAGATGTCAGCATAAATATGAAATTGTTCTACAGTAATTTCACCCTCTTCTTCCAGCTTTCTTAGAGTCATGTGTAAAGGATGTGAGAAATCTTTCAGATTTTCTACATTGTTATTTGCCCAATAATTTGTTTATTTCTTGATAAACTTCCACTATTGTGATTTCTTGTTTCTCAATACATTTAATTGTTGTGGAGAAAAGTTTTAACTGGCTAACGAGAAAATGTGGAAGAACAATAGACACAGGGTTATCAAAGAATTGTTTAAAGATAACAGGACACTTATCAAGGGAAATGAAATATTATTTCAAAGCAGGAAATATCTCTACAATTCTTTCCACTGCTGGTAGCAGAGATAGCCACCTTGTCTTGCTGTGCCCAAATACAGTTTTGTATTCAGTTTCATTAAACTTACAGAATGGCTTCAGAGATTCGACCCTTACTGTATATATGTGGAAATGCTGGTAGATTTTGTTTACAATTAATTGGCAGTCTATGGGTAGGCAATCTGAGCCAGTTTGTAAGGAATTGTGCACCACATGTGCTGGACAGCCAACACCTACTATATTATTCACTGTGTTCTGTTGCAGTTTATAGAAAAAATTGTTTTTCCTTTCCTCTGCTTACCACCAAAATTGGTGTTAGTGTTGTCTGCAGAAACTGCAATCACGTTTCCCTCAAGATCATATTTCTTTAAAACCTCCAGCACATAATTCTGAAGTGAATCTGAAGTTTCTCCAGCTAAATTAACCAATTCGAGCACTTTCACCGTGATGCCATTTTCAGGGTGAAAATACCTGATAAGGAGAGGAACCAACTTCAAATCCAGATGATTCGATGTATCAATCATTACAGAAATGAATCGAACACTTTTCAGTTCATTTAAAACCTGCTGAGCTGCATACGGTGCAACAACATTTGAAATGATTGCATTACATTACATTTTGTGTGTCCACATGTGAATTTAGGATTGAAAAGTTTTTTAACAACAGCTGTAGTACCGTCGATTGACTTAAAGCTATGGTTATGCATCGCACAGTGGTATGCAAACGTTGATTCTTGTGCTGCCAACTGCCTATCCATTTCTGTTACTGATTTTAAGTTTACATAGTAGTCACACATTTATTTCCTCTTTTCGTTTAATCACTCATGCGATGTTTCTTCGTCTTAATGTGATTGACAGTGTCATACCTTCCACCATGACCAATAGCAAATTTTGATCTGCACAACGTACATTCAACAGTTTCTCCACTACCAGTGATAAAAGGAAACTCGCTTTTTATACTGCTGTTAAAATTACACTTTCGTTTTGGCATACAGAAACAGTGATTGCACAGTGCAAAACATTAACTATGTTGACGAAAGCCAGAGAGCAAGTATCAGTGGTGTAGAGTATCTCTGCACCGAAAGGACGGATTCAATGGATCGATTTAGAAGAGAAGAATCTTCGTTGTTATTCGTAACCTATAGTGCGTTTAAAATTACTTGCGATTTTTGACAGTTCGGTACATGTTTAGGGTATGCTGAAAGTCATCATACGCTTCCTAGCGTAAATAATTGCGCAGTTAATAGCAAGTCAAACAACCAGTAGCGTAAAATACTCTAGTCAAGCAGAATCATAAAAAAGGGACATTTGAGCGTCCCCAAAAAAAATTTCGGGACAGCGGGACATTTTGGTTAAAAACGGGACGAATGGACACCCTAGCCTGGAGGGCACTGTCTGTTTCTAACAAACAGGTGTCATTTCGTAACCGGGAACAAGACTTTACACGACTGCAATTGCGTCGACACCTTTTTGAATAATGAAAGGGCTGACTGCGGAGAAGTCTTGACCTTCGTCAGACCGAGAAACAATTAGAAACTTGGCACTGACGGAAGAATTATCTGTGGCTGAGACTCATCTAGCTTTCTCTCGTGGGCAGAAATTGTAGAATTGGAAGAAACCATTGCGAAAGTATCTCCATGATTACCGGCGTCTCCCATGGCGCGCTCCTTCCAAGTGGGGGCCCTCTCTGAGGGCAACCGCCTTATGTGATTGTCCACACCTCAGGTCACACCTCCCGAGAAACGGACGAGGGACCAATCGGCACGTTTGAAAGGTACCAGCTCGGGTAATCACCCATCCCTGGCCCTGGCATTTACCAGTGGGTACGTATGTGTCCTACTTGTCTACCCAGGGCGAGGAATTACGCGTTACCCTGTCACCAGGAACGCGTGGGTATGCCTTCAGACACGCACGCAGAGGAAAGATAGGGAGGAACAAAGAGAATGACAGAAGAATACTCCAACGCCGCGGCTGAGAAGAAGCTAAATAAAAGAATCAAGGAAAAGAGGACAAAGTAAGGAGACATTTCAGTAGCGAGATAAAAGAAGATAAACCACATCTCCAGACGTAGCCACAAAACATTCTCCCCAAGAAGAGGAAGGAAAGCGAAGGGATGAGGGGGGAGGAAGGATCGGGGACAGGGACCGATGCAGAATTTGAAGGTATGCAGCCCGGAAAGGAAAGACAGCTGCACTAACTCGAGGGCCCGTGCTCGCCACACACGTGTCCACAAAAGAGTCGTTGACCCCCTGCGGGGTACTGCAGTGGATGACCACTACCTACAGATTATGGTTCGGAGGAACCCTGACAGCAACGCCACCCTGTTGAATAATGCTTTTCGTGCAGCCACAGGATGTCGTGTTACAACTCAAACTGTGCGCAATAGGCTGCATGAGACCAGGCAGCGTGGTACAGATGTGCCCAACAACATGCCGAATGGACCGCTCAGAATTGGCACCACGTACTCTTCACCGACGAGTGTCGAATTTGCCTTCAACCAGACAATAGTCGGAGACGTATTTGAAGGCAACCCAGTCAGGCTGAACGCCTTAGACACACTGTCCAGCGATTGCAGCAAGGTGGAGGTTCCCTGCTGTTTTAGGGTGGCATTACGTGGGGCCGACGTACACCGCTTGTGGTCATGGAAGGCGCCGTAACGGCTGTACTATACGTGAATGTCATCCTCCGACCGATAGTGCAACCATATCGGCAGCATATTGGCGAGGCATTCGTCTTCATGGAAAACAATTCGTGCCCCCATCGTGAGCATCTTGTGAACGACTTCCTTCGCTCGCTCCATCGCTTGACATGAGTGGCCAGCATGTTCCCCAGACATAAACGCTATCGAACCTGCCTGGGATAGACTGAAAAGGGCTGTTTATGGACGACGTGACCCACCACCCACTCTGAGGGATCTACGTCAAATCGCCGTTCAGGAGTGGGACAATCTGGACCAACTAGGCCTTGATGAACTTGTGGATAGTATGCCACGACGAATATAGGAAAGCATCAATGCAAGAGGACGTGCTACTGGGTATTAGAGGCACCCGTGTGTACAGCAATCTGCAATACCACCTCTGAAGGTCTCGCTGTATGGAGGTACAACAAGCAATGGGTGGTTTTCATGAACAATAAAAGGGGCGGAAATGATGTTTATGTGGATCTCTCTTCCAAATTTCTGTACAGGTTCCGGGAACTCTCGGAACCGAGGAGATGCAAAAGTTTTTTTGATGTGTGTTGTTCTGGGGTGTGATAATACGCAATGTGGTCAGTGATTAATGCCGTTGTTCAGATATAGGGATAGTGGAAGAGGTATAGCTTTTTAAACGTAATGATCCACTTGTTATGGTGGAATCAGTAATTGTCATGTAATATATTTGTCATTAATCCTTAAACTTTTCTTCGCCGCCGCGTCATGTCACGGATTGCGCGGCCCCTCCCGCCGAAGTTCGAGACCTTCCTCGGGCACGGGTGTAGTTTAAGTAGTGTGTAAATCTACGGACCGATGACCTAAGCAGTTTGGTCCCTTAGGAATTCACACACATTTGAAGTTTCTTCGTGGTTTTTCTGCTTTGTTTTGTCTGTATTACATTGACTAGAAGCTCTCCGCTGCCATGTGCCGTTCTTTAATCTGTTGCTACGTTTCTCCATTTCTACTGACGTCTAGCATCCCAAGTTCTTCTCCTCCTCCTCCTCCTCCTCCTCCTGCCTGTGATCTTTCCTAAGAGATTCTCGGTTACAGGCTATTTCTTCGTAGTATACAGGCATGAAATTGTCTTTATTCACTTGATTCCCGCATTTTTTTTCCTATTCTTAGAGGTACCTCCTCAAACCACCTATTGTCAGTCCATTTCACTTCTAGTATTTTTCTCCATAACCACATTTCAAACCTACTCCAGTAGATTTGCTTTTTCTTTTTGACTGCACTTGAATCGCTACCATGTAAAACTACACTCCAGACAAACCAACTGGCGAATCTCTTTCTTAATTCTATTGGAATTATTTCTGTCACCTATTCTAAAGCACTTGTGCCCATAGATCATCATCTTGAGGTTCAAGCTCTTGTGTCCGCGTTTGCTTACAAACACACTTCTTTTTGGATGAGATCTGTCTTCATCAAACAATTGTTCTACTTTGAACCAGAAATCTTTCTTTGAGGTTACATCATCGGTGTTTTTTTATTTTCCTTCTATCGAATAAAATAAAATTCTCTTTTCCATCTGTACATACACTGACGAAAAAAATCGCGACACCAAGACGGAGTTTCATCAACGAAAGTTAGTAAGCATGTTTCCGCGTCTGGATGATGATGTCTACTCAAATTTCGCACCAGTCGCTTAAGAGTAAGGCTAGAAGAGCCACTAGGAGGACGCAAATCAGGTTGGCTTTTAATACACGCGGTAACTGTCGTGAGTGTTAATTACCTCTGAGACGGCGTGGTGAGCTGATATTTGTCAAGAATAGCTTTAAGGCAACAACACGTCACTGAGTCTGAACGAGGTCTGCAACAGGGCTACGAGAAGCAGGATGCCGCTTCTGCTATATTGCAAAGAAAAGGCAGGAATATAGCGACTGTACATGACTGCTGGCAGCCGTAGTCACGAGAATGTACAGTCGCGAGAAGACTGGGTCCGGACGGTCACGTGGTACTACCGAGAGGACCATCGCGTTCGGCGCATGCGTCTGGCGTATCGTACCGCATCTGCAGCAGGCATTTGAGCAGTAGTTGGCACGGTAATGTTACAAATCGGTTACTGTAAGGGCAACTTCGAGCCAGACGCATTATAGCGTGCATTCTACCGACCCCAAACCACCGCCATTTGCGACTTCCACAGTGTCAACGTAGAGCTCATTGGTGCGCAGGATGAATGTCTGTTGTGTTTTCTGATGAAAGCTGGTTCCACCTCAGTGCCAGTGATGATCGTGTTTTGGTTAGGAGGAGGCCCGTTGTGGGCCTGCAACCAACCTGTCTGCGTGCTAAACACACTGGACCCACCACACCTAGGAGTTACGGTCTGGCGTGCGATTTCATATTACGGCAGGAGCACTCTCGTAGTTATGCCACGCACCCAGACTGCAAATTTGTACGCCAGTCTGGTGACTCGACCTGTTGAGCTGCAACTCACGAACAGCATTTCAGGGGCTGTTTTCCAACAGGATAATGTTCACTCACCTACCGCCGTTGTAACCGAAGATGCTAACCAGCAAACATAAACATAGCCAAAGCCTTGCAGACAAACAAAAATTACGCGAAGCGAAATGTAGTGTGAGGAGGGCTATGCGAGAGACGTTCAATGAATTCGAAAGTAACTTGGCAGAAAATCCTAAGAAATTTTGGTCTTATGTAAAAGCAGTAGGTGGACCAAAACAAAATGTCCAGACACTCTGTGACCAAAATGGTACTGAAACAGAGGATGACAGACTAAAGGCCGAAATACTAAATGCCTTTTTCCAAAGCTGTTTCACAGAGGAAGACTACACTGTAGTTCCTTCTCTAGATTGTCGCACAGATGACAAAATGGTAGATATCGAAATAGACGACAGAGGGATAGAGAAACAATTAAAATCGCTCAAAAGAGGAAAGGCCGCTGGACCTGATGCGATACCATTTCGATTTTACACAGAGTACGCGAAGGAACTTGCCCCCCTTCTTGCAGCGGTGTACCGTAGGTCTCTACAAGAGCGTTGCGTTCCAAAGGATTCGAAAAGAGCACAGATCATCCCCGTTTTCAAGAAGGGACGTCGAACAGATGTGCAGAACTATAGACCTATATCTCTAGCGTCGATCAGTTTTAGAATTTTGGAACACTTATTATGTTCGAGCATAATGACTTTTCTGGAGACTAGAAATCTACTCTGTAGGAATCAGCATGGGTTTCGAAAAAGACGATCGTGTGAAACCCAGCTCGCGCTATTCGTCCACGAGACTCAGAGGGCCATAGACACGGGTTCCCAGGTAGATGCCGTGTTTCTTGACTTCCGCAAGGCATTCGATACAGTTCCCCACAGTCGTTTGATGAACAAAGTAAGAGCATATGGACTATCTGACCAATTGTGTGATTGGATTGAAGGGTTCCTAAAAAACAGAACGCAGCATGTCATTCTCAATGGAGAGAAGTCTTCCGAAGTAAGAGTGATTTCAGGTGTACCGCAGGGGAGTGTCATAGCACCGTTGCTATTCACAATATACATAAATGACCTTGTGGATGACATCGGAAGTTCACTGAGGCTTTTTGCAGACGATGCTGTGGTGTATCGAGAGGTTGTGACAATGGAAAATTGTACTGAAATGCAGGAGGATCTGCAGCGAATTGACGCATGGTGCAGGGAATGGCAACTGAATCTCAATGTAGACAAGTGTAATGTGCTGCGAATACATAGAAAGATAGATCCCTTATCATTTAGCTACAAAATAGCAGGTCAGCAACTGGAAGCAGTTAATTCGATAAATTATCTGGGATTACGCATTAGGAGTGATTTAAAATGGAATGATCATATAAAATTGATCGTTGGTAAAGCAGATGCCAGAGAGATTCATTGGAAGAATCCTAAGGAAATGCAATCCGAAAACAAAGGAAGTAGGTTACAGTATGCTTGTTCGCCCGCTGCTTGAATACTGCTCAGCAGTGTGGGATCCGTACCAGATAGGGTTGATAGAAGAGATAGAGAAGATCCAACGGAGAGCAGCGCGCTTCGTTACAGGATCATTTAGTAATCGCGAAAGCGTTACGGAGATGATAAACTCCAGTGGAAGACTCTGCAGGAGAGACGTTCAGTAGCTCGTTACCGGCTTTTGTTGAAGTTTCGAGAACATACCTTCACCGAGGAGTCAAGCAGTATATTGCTCCCTCCTACGTATATCTCGCGAAGAGACCATGAGGATAAAATCAGAGAGATTAGAGCCCACGCAGAGGCATACCGACAATCCTCCTTTACACGAACAGTACGAGACTGGAATAGAAGGGAGAACCGATAGAGGTACTCAAGGTACCCTCCGCCACACACCGTCAGGTGGCTTGCGGAGTAGGGATGTAGATGTAGATGCTCTACAGAGTGACGACATGTTGCCTTGGCCTCCTAGATTTCCAGAACTGTCTCCAATCGACCAGATATGGGACATCATCATCCGATGACAAGTCCAGCGTCATCCACAACCAGCATTAATCGCCTCTGTATTGACGAAATGCAACAGGCATGGAACTGTATCCCACAAACTGACATCTGGCACATGTACAACACAATATATGCATGTTTGCACTCAACATTCTGGCTGTTACATCGTTTATTAATATACCAGTATTTAACATTTGAAATTGCTCATCTCGCGTTTAAACCTGAGATCTAGTAATGTAAAATTATGGTTCAGTTCTTTTTCATTTCACAAAATTTTAAAGGATTTCAATGTAGTGTCCACTTTTCTCAATAACAGTAGTCTTCGGTAAGTCTTGTTTTCCTGTTAAAACGGCATCATTTTTGTTCTGTCTGATTACTTAGGTCACTAATTAACCTTTTATACCTGGGATTCACAGTTATGTAGAACATTATAAAAGATAACATATTTACGCAAGTGACTGTAACACTTTATTTCACAATTGCAATTTCGGCCTTAGGCCATTATCAATTGCAGATTTTTGTGGCTTTAAGCCATGTCAACTTAAAACGGGCTGACACATTTATATGTCGTTGTCATTACTATTCGTGGCGCTGTTACATATTGCGAGCACACATATCCATATGTCATAAAACAACATAGTCTGTAGACACTCACGTTCGTTAGCCCATCACTAGTCACTTATCAAAGAAATAAGTGACTAGTGACAGACTATGTTTTTTATGACATATGGATATGTATGCTCGCAATATGTAACAGCGCCACGAATGTATTGAATAGTAATGACAACGACATATAAATGTTTCAGCTCATTTTAAGTTGACATGGCTTAAAGCCACAAAAATCTGCACCTGATAATGGCCTAAGGCCGAAATTGCAATCGTGAAATAAAGAAAGCGTTACAGTCACTGGTGTAAATATGTTGTCTTTTGTAAACTTAGGTCACTGTTATCAGAAGCCTCCTCAGTGGCTACAAAATGTTTCCATCGGAGCGTAGAGCTCTGAGAACGAATCAAATTCTGGTGGGCTTGTGTGAGGACTGTAGGGTTGATGAGGAAAGATTTCCCATCCACAGTTCTCCAAATCTCAGCGTACTGGTTCGCCAATATGCGATCGTGCGTTATCATGCAGAATGAAAACTTCAGCTGCAAAAGCGTGGGACCTTATTTGGCGAATTTTCGGCGCAAAACATTTTGCAGAAAGTCTGTGCAGGATCGCCCCGTTACATTGGTTGCCTGAGCATTATCAGTTCCTATCAGTCTATTTCTGTCATAAGCCATAATCATCGTCTTCTTGACTTTGGACTGTTGGCGACGGCAAAATCTCGATCAATATTTCATCTGTAGCAACAATCCTGTTTAAAATCTGATATTCCTGTGTCTCGTGGCGTTGAAGCAATTTGTAGTGCGATTCTCTCGCAATTTGCGTAATTTACTCTTCACCCAGATAACGAGGAACCCATTTTCTCTGTAGTTTCTCTGGTTTGTTTCTGAACACTGAAGAGACAGACAGCCGGTGTGGCCGAACGGTTCTACGCGCTTCAGTCTGGAACTGCGCCACCGCTACGGCCCCAGGTTCGAATCCTGCCTCGGGCATAGATGTGTGTGATGTCCTTAGGTTAGTTAGGTTTAAGTAGTTCTAAGTTCTAGGGGACTGATGACCTCAGATATTAAGTCTCATAGTGCTCAGAGCCATTTGAACGATTTTTGAAGAGACATGTTTCCTCCAACTGCAGTTTGTTCGCGTGATTTCTTTCGACCTTCTTGGAAAATGTTGCCAAGTGTAGTTTCTTGCAGTTATCAGCCGCCCACTCTTTGGGTTGCCTTCAGTACTTGTCCAGCCTTCGCGGAAACGGGAGGACCACCGTTGCACTGTGCATCCATGCAAAAATGATTCATATGGCTCTAAGCACTATGGGACTTAACATCTGGGGTCATCAGTCCCCTAGACTTAGAACTACTTAAACCTAACTAACCTAAGGACATCACACACATCCATGCCCGAGGCAGGATTCGAACCTGCGACCGTAACAGCACCGCGGTTCCGGACCGAAGCGCTTAGAACCGCTCGGCTTCGTGTGCTAGAACGTCGGTGTTATTGACGGAAGAAAAATTGATTTGATTTCCAACGACTGTCATCCGAAGTCTATACTTTCGGGAGATAGGATCTGCTATAGTGGGACCGCGCACGTAGTGGTGCATTGATTTGAAATGATCAGCTATCTCTGGCCGATGTCGGTCGTCGGCGGAATCCACCGATATAGGAGCCACTGCGACCGCAGCCTTATAACGCAGATGTATGAGAAATTAATGAACTGACCATGGATAAGGCGATGTCCTTGGCAGGAGTCGGCGGTTACGCCAAACTGAAGGATTCAGTGTGAGGAGCGGATTCGCTGAGTACTTCAACGGGCCAAATTTGAATCGTCGTTCAGAGTACTGATGACTTTCGGATACCAACTCAGTAGGCTGCTCATCTTCTGAGGTAGCCGACATTTCTGGTGGATGTTCCAATAATTAGATCGGAAGAATTGCCTAGTAGCCGCTGCTGCTCAGTTGGACTTCCCCCACTTCTCCAAGCAAATCGCTGTGACTCCTGCCGCAGTAGGCAAGCGTTTCCCACAGGTTGCGCCCGCAGCGGCACTTGCGTAGTGAGTGAGCCGGGACGTCTGCATTGCGCGATTGGGTGATGCGATCTCGCACGCCTTGTACGCAGCACGTTGCGGGAAATTCTCACAGCTAGGAAAACGTAGCTTAATGTATAGTGCGTCGTTCGCTCTACAGTGACAAGACAGTGGAGATGTTTCCCGACAACGCAATGCGTAACGTAGTCAGCCAGAACTTGAAGTCAGGTGCAACACAACTAGTTTTGGACGAGTGTCATACGTTGCATACTGCATTCTAGTGAAGCAATTGCTGCAAGGCAGGTGAATTTATTATATAAAATCTCTATTAAGTGTGCTGAAACACTACAGGCGCATTTCAGTACCGCGGAAGATAACCTGCTAATTTACACGTGGAGCAGATAATAATGCTCTTCTTCAAGGTCCATCAGCTAACCCAGTAGTCTTCCATCAATACTGTACAGTATATCTATACTTTGGCTAAAGCAAATTTGAAGACACTTCCCAGTCAGCTCATGTGGGCTGAATAGTTAATGTGTTGCTATTTCATTTCCTGGGAAACGTATTTAAGTTTCCTATCGACGCAGAACGTACTTCCTGGGAAACATATTTAAGTTTCGTATCGACGCAGAACGACCTACCCAGATCGCACGGCGCAAAATTCCTGTGAAAACCCGGCTTTCGGCGCAGGTGATACTACGGACAGGCAGTGACGCAGCGATCGGTAAATCCTACGGGTACCTGGGGTTCAGAAATAGTTGAGATCCCACCTGAAAAGACCAAAATGGCGGGATACGGCCAATAACACGGCTACGTTGGATTTCTCACCGTGGTGTTCCCAACTCGCTGCTAGGTGCCACGGGACTTCCAACTCGCTGCTAGGTGCCACAGGACTTCCAACTCGCTGCTAGGTGCCACAGGACTTCCAGCTCGCTGCTAGGTGCCACAGGACTTCCAGCTCGCTGCTAGGTGCCACAGGACTTCCAGCTCGCTGCTAGGTGCCACAGGACTTCCAGCTCGCTGCTAGGTGCCACAGGACTTCCAGCTCGCTGCTAGGTGCCACAGGACTTCCAGCTCGCTGCTAGGTGCCACAGGACTTCCAGCTCGCTGCTAGGTGCCACAGGACTTCCAGCTCGCTGCTAGGTGCCACAGGACTTCCAGCTCGCTGCTAGGTGCCACAGGACTTCCAGCTCGCTGCTAGGTGCCACAGGACTTCCAGCTCGCTGCTAGGTGCCACAGGACTTCCAGCTCGCTGCTAGGTGCCACAGGACTTCCAGCTCGCTGCTAGGTGCCACAGGACTTCCAGCTCGCTGCTAGGTGCCACAGGACTTCCAGCTCGCTGCTAGGTGCCACAGGACTTCCAGCTCGCTGCTAGGTGCCACAGGACTTCCAGCTCGCTGCTAGGTGCCACAGGACTTCCAGCTCGCTGCTAGGTGCCACAGGACTTCCAGCTCGCTGCTAGGTGCCACAGGACTTCCAGCTCGCTGCTAGGTGCCACAGGACTTCCAGCTCGCTGCTAGGTGCCACAGGACTTCCAGCTCGCTGCTAGGTGCCACAGGACTTCCAGCTCGCTGCTAGGTGCCACAGGACTTCCAGCTCGCTGCTAGGTGCCACAGGACTTCCAGCTCGCTGCTAGGTGCCACAGGACTTCCAGCTCGCTGCTAGGTGCCACAGGACTTCCAGCTCGCTGCTAGGTGCCACAGGACTTCCAGCTCGCTGCTAGGTGCCACAGGACTTCCAGCTCGCTGCTAGGTGCCACAGGACTTCCAGCTCGCTGCTAGGTGCCACAGGACTTCCAGCTCGCTGCTAGGTGCCACAGGACTTCCAGCTCGCTGCTAGGTGCCACAGGACTTCCAGCTCGCTGCTAGGTGCCACAGGACTTCCAGCTCGCTGCTAGGTGCCACAGGACTTCCAGCTCGCTGCTAGGTGCCACAGGACTTCCAGCTCGCTGCTAGGTGCCACAGGACTTCCAGCTCGCTGCTAGGTGCCACAGGACTTCCAGCTCGCTGCTAGGTGCCACAGGACTTCCAGCTCGCTGCTAGGTGCCACAGGACTTCCAGCTCGCTGCTAGGTGCCACAGGACTTCCAGCTCGCTGCTAGGTGCCACAGGACTTCCAGCTCGCTGCTAGGTGCCACAGGACTTCCAGCTCGCTGCTAGGTGCCACAGGACTTCCAGCTCGCTGCTAGGTGCCACAGGACTTCCAGCTCGCTGCTAGGTGCCACAGGACTTCCAGCTCGCTGCTAGGTGCCACAGGACTTCCAGCTCGCTGCTAGGTGCCACAGGACTTCCAGCTCGCTGCTAGGTGCCACAGGACTTCCAGCTCGCTGCTAGGTGCCACAGGACTTCCAGCTCGCTGCTAGGTGCCACAGGACTTCCAGCTCGCTGCTAGGTGCCACAGGACTTCCAGCTCGCTGCTAGGTGCCACAGGACTTCCAGCTCGCTGCTAGGTGCCACAGGACTTCCAGCTCGCTGCTAGGTGCCACAGGACTTCCAGCTCGCTGCTAGGTGCCACAGGACTTCCAGCTCGCTGCTAGGTGCCACAGGACTTCCAGCTCGCTGCTAGGTGCCACAGGACTTCCAGCTCGCTGCTAGGTGCCACAGGACTTCCAGCTCGCTGCTAGGTGCCACAGGACTTCCAGCTCGCTGCTAGGTGCCACAGGACTTCCAGCTCGCTGCTAGGTGCCACAGGACTTCCAGCTCGCTGCTAGGTGCCACAGGACTTCCAGCTCGCTGCTAGGTGCCACAGGACTTCCAGCTCGCTGCTAGGTGCCACAGGACTTCCAGCTCGCTGCTAGGTGCCACAGGACTTCCAGCTCGCTGCTAGGTGCCACAGGACTTCCAGCTCGCTGCTAGGTGCCACAGGACTTCCAGCTCGCTGCTAGGTGCCACAGGACTTCCAGCTCGCTGCTAGGTGCCACAGGACTTCCAGCTCGCTGCTAGGTGCCACAGGACTTCCAGCTCGCTGCTAGGTGCCACAGGACTTCCAGCTCGCTGCTAGGTGCCACAGGACTTCCAGCTCGCTGCTAGGTGCCACAGGACTTCCAGCTCGCTGCTAGGTGCCACAGGACTTCCAGCTCGCTGCTAGGTGCCACAGGACTTCCAGCTCGCTGCTAGGTGCCACAGGACTTCCAGCTCGCTGCTAGGTGCCACAGGACTTCCAGCTCGCTGCTAGGTGCCACAGGACTTCCAGCTCGCTGCTAGGTGCCACAGGACTTCCAGCTCGCTGCTAGGTGCCACAGGACTTCCAGCTCGCTGCTAGGTGCCACAGGACTTCCAGCTCGCTGCTAGGTGCCACAGGACTTCCAGCTCGCTGCTAGGTGCCACAGGACTTCCAGCTCGCTGCTAGGTGCCACAGGACTTCCAGCTCGCTGCTAGGTGCCACAGGACTTCCAGCTCGCTGCTAGGTGCCACAGGACTTCCAACTCGCTGCTAGGTGCCACAGGACTTCCAACTCGCTGCTAGGTGCCACAGGACTTCCAACTCGCTGCTAGGTGCCACAGGACTTCCAACTCGCTGCTAGGTGCCACAGGACTTCCAACTCGCTGCTAGGTGCCACAGGACTTCCAACTCGCTGCTAGGTGCCACAGGACTTCCAACTCGCTGCTAGGTGCCACAGGACTTCCAACTCGCTGCTAGGTGCCACAGGACTTCCAACTCGCTGCTAGGTGCCACAGGACTTCCAACTCGCTGCTAGGTGCCACAGGACTTCCAACTCGCTGCTAGGTGCCACAGGACTTCCAACTCGCTGCTAGGTGCCACAGGACTTCCAACTCGCTGCTAGGTGCCACAGGACTTCCAACTCGCTGCTAGGTGCCACAGGACTTCCAACTCGCTGCTAGGTGCCACAGGACTTCCAACTCGCTGCTAGGTGCCACAGGACTTCCAACTCGCTGCTAGGTGCCACAGGACTTCCAACTCGCTGCTAGGTGCCACAGGACTTCCAACTCGCTGCTAGGTGCCACAGGACTTCCAACTCGCTGCTAGGTGCCACAGGACTTCCAACTCGCTGCTAGGTGCCACAGGACTTCCAACTCGCTGCTAGGTGCCACAGGACTTCCAACTCGCTGCTAGGTGCCACAGGACTTCCAACTCGCTGCTAGGTGCCACAGGACTTCCAACTCGCTGCTAGGTGCCACAGGACTTCCAACTCGCTGCTAGGTGCCACAGGACTTCCAACTCGCTGCTAGGTGCCACAGGACTTCCAACTCGCTGCTAGGTGCCACAGGACTTCCAACTCGCTGCTAGGTGCCACAGGACTTCCAACTCGCTGCTAGGTGCCACAGGACTTCCAACTCGCTGCTAGGTGCCACAGGACTTCCAACTCGCTGCTAGGTGCCACAGGACTTCCAACTCGCTGCTAGGTGCCACAGGACTTCCAACTCGCTGCTAGGTGCCACAGGACTTCCAACTCGCTGCTAGGTGCCACAGGACTTCCAACTCGCTGCTAGGTGCCACAGGACTTCCAACTCGCTGCTAGGTGCCACAGGACTTCCAACTCGCTGCTAGGTGCCACAGGACTTCCAACTCGCTGCTAGGTGCCACAGGACTTCCAACTCGCTGCTAGGTGCCACAGGACTTCCAACTCGCTGCTAGGTGCCACAGGACTTCCAACTCGCTGCTAGGTGCCACAGGACTTCCAACTCGCTGCTAGGTGCCACAGGACTTCCAACTCGCTGCTAGGTGCCACAGGACTTCCAACTCGCTGCTAGGTGCCACAGGACTTCCAACTCGCTGCTAGGTGCCACAGGACTTCCAACTCGCTGCTAGGTGCCACAGGACTTCCAACTCGCTGCTAGGTGCCACAGGACTTCCAACTCGCTGCTAGGTGCCACAGGACTTCCAACTCGCTGCTAGGTGCCACAGGACTTCCAACTCGCTGCTAGGTGCCACAGGACTTCCAACTCGCTGCTAGGTGCCACAGGACTTCCAACTCGCTGCTAGGTGCCACAGGACTTCCAACTCGCTGCTAGGTGCCACAGGACTTCCAACTCGCTGCTAGGTGCCACAGGACTTCCAACTCGCTGCTAGGTGCCACAGGACTTCCAACTCGCTGCTAGGTGCCACAGGACTTCCAACTCGCTGCTAGGTGCCACAGGACTTCCAACTCGCTGCTAGGTGCCACAGGACTTCCAACTCGCTGCTAGGTGCCACAGGACTTCCAACTCGCTGCTAGGTGCCACAGGACTTCCAACTCGCTGCTAGGTGCCACAGGACTTCCAACTCGCTGCTAGGTGCCACAGGACTTCCAACTCGCTGCTAGGTGCCACAGGACTTCCAACTCGCTGCTAGGTGCCACAGGACTTCCAACTCGCTGCTAGGTGCCACAGGACTTCCAACTCGCTGCTAGGTGCCACAGGACTTCCAACTCGCTGCTAGGTGCCACAGGACTTCCAACTCGCTGCTAGGTGCCACAGGACTTCCAACTCGCTGCTAGGTGCCACAGGACTTCCAACTCGCTGCTAGGTGCCACAGGACTTCCAACTCGCTGCTAGGTGCCACAGGACTTCCAACTCGCTGCTAGGTGCCACAGGACTTCCAACTCGCTGCTAGGTGCCACAGGACTTCCAACTCGCTGCTAGGTGCCACAGGACTTCCAACTCGCTGCTAGGTGCCACAGGACTTCCAACTCGCTGCTAGGTGCCACAGGACTTCCAACTCGCTGCTAGGTGCCACAGGACTTCCAACTCGCTGCTAGGTGCCACAGGACTTCCAACTCGCTGCTAGGTGCCATAGGACTTCCAACTCGCTGCTAGGTGCCATAGGACTTCCAACTCGCTGCTAGGTGCCATAGGACTTCCGTCCAACCAATTTTACGCTGTGGGTTTGTCGACCAGTCTCTCACCCACTGCTGATTTACGCCATTCACCGGCAGCAGATGCGTTGCCACCGTTTTGTTTCTGTGTAGTTTCGACGGCGTAAGCTACTTGAGTTCTATGCACTATGAGTAATGGAAATACACCGCGCAACGAAAATTAAAGGATAACTTTTTTTCTAAACCCAATAATTGTCTCCCACTACAAGGCATAACTTTGAAATTTGACTCAAATGTGAAAAAAGCCACAGCTTAAAAGTTAATGTGAAGGGTTGTGGGGTCACATTGGCACCACATTTCACCACAATTCTTCCCGACGCCACCAGTGATGTGCCATACGTTAGGAAGGTCGTCACAGTCCCTTAACGCCTCGGGGAAGGAGGTTGCTTGATTGGCGCCCTTTATGCCACGACCTAAAGCCTATTCGTGTAGATTCTGAGCGGCTGCGTGTGTAAAATTTTCTCCTCGGCCACTAAAGAAAATCACGTCATCTCAACGCGCCGCGTCGCGATTTGTGCCTCCATCGCAGAAGCGTCATAAGAAAGGGTGAAATGTGGGGAGAGGCGCTGTTACGATCTTCCCATCGTGTGGCATGGCTACAGTGCCGTTGGGTAGAATGTGGTGAAATTTGGAGCCAATGTGACATCAGTAAGAGACCTTACAGCTCACAGGAACTTGTTTTCGTCCTTTTTTCGCATACATCGACACCTGGCTGTTGGAAGCGTCGCGTTGTCGAGGCCAAGGGTGGCGTCGCAGGGCGGCAACTTTTGCAACGTTACAGAGGAAGGTTGTAGGTATGTTTGAGCCAAATTTCACACTTATAATTCGCAATGGCTGGAATTACAACGAAATGGAAGCCTTATCTTCTCAAGGACGGTCATTGCTACAAGGTACACAGGAAATGTGCTGAGTATATGACCTGGTTGTCCGCGAGTTTCGAACAGGATAGGTGTCCAGGCCGTTTAATCCCTTCAGGCCTGCATTTTTTCTTGAGAAGAGAAAATTTTTCTTTATTCTCTTCTGCTCTTAGCTGATTTTTTAATGATTTTGGGCGCAAGAGTCATACACATACGTACTCGTTTTCGAAACATACTTAGCACACTTTGCTTCTTTTTATGGACTAAAACGATTTCGAAATATTCACTCTTGTAATAAACTCGATAAACACCATGCAAAATAAAATAATAATAATAATAATAATAATAATAATAATAAGTACCACATTCTAAGTACCTGGGAGAAATCATCCAGCCATCAGGGATCAACCTAAAGGCCAATGAGGAAAGAATAAAAAAACTACAGGAAGCATATAAACTCACGTGGAACTATTATAACAAAAAGTCCATATCCATTAACGCAAAATTGAGGCACTACAACACTGTCGTACTTCCGAAGGCACTGTATGCATCTGAAACAACACAAATAGGTGGGCAAACTAAAATCAAAGAAATAGAGAAACAAGAAAGGAAAATTCTCAGGAAAATTTTTGGCCCGATACAAGAGCGAGGAATCTGGAAGAGGAGACCAACATCAGAATTATATAAATACACAGACATGATTACGGATACAATAAGGAAAAGAAGAATGCAGTTGTATGGACATATCCACAGGATGAATGAAAACAGAATTTCAAAGCGAATTCTTAAAGTAGTAAACGATGCAGAAAATGGAACTGAATTCAGCAACATCATCAAAAAACATAAATTTGACACCACAACACAGAAGAGACCAGAATGCAAATGGGCAGCGGAGCGAAAGAAACAACACAGTGAACACATGAAGAAAATTTGGGCTCAGAAAAAACAAACAATCATCATAAAGGAATTGAAGCTCAAACGCTCTCTTTAAATGGGAATAATCGAAAATAATAATAATAATAATATTCAGTTATACAGGAAATATAACTAACTAACCACTTCCGTGTATTCTGGCGGCCACTAGCTGCTGCGTACAGTTACATTCACTTGTTGATATTTTCATAGTTATGCCCAACAGGTGGCAGCACTTACGCAATCACGGCTGAACAGCAACATTCTTGCCCACCTGACGAGCCAGATGTCCAGACTGAAAAACGAGTGTATAACTGCTATAAATGATATATTTGAAATTGACGTAAGATTCCATTGGCCACCTTCAGAAAAGAAGATCACAGATCTTTACAGAAGGTTAAAAGACGTAAGGATATACAACAAGTCTGGGGATGAATGAAGGTATTTAACACCGCTAGTTTTCTTACAAAAAATTCAGTGAGAAATAATAATTCACAAAATAAGACAAGAAATTTAATAATTTGCTGCAGTAATGTTATAGAAAGAAAAAAGGTAATAAAAACAACATTAAAACATGCCTGTGTTTATGTGCACAGGCAGTCCGAAGCCTGGAGAAAATATGAAGCGGATAACATTACAAAATGGGCGGCGGAGCCTTCCCGCTGTTGCGGTTTCCTCTCACTATCTGAAAATCCAGCGCTAAAATATTTGTGGTCGGAAACACCACGCTGACGTCACGAGTCGCAAAGCATCGCGAGAGCTCGGCTGCATCCGGAGCCCCCGAGAGATCAATATGTCAACGAAAAAGTACCCACTAAAGGTCTTATCTTAGTAGTTTGCTATCCAGCACGTATTAATTGCAGTTAAGGAATTATCAAACCCTTCTGAAACAGCAACTCGCTCCCAGCCGGAGATGGTCACTGCAATTCGTGCAGACCTATAGTGTCACGTGCTGTGCCGTATGTCACAGGGCTTGTATCTTTCTCTGACCCCGTCGCAAGGCCCTCGCTCAGAAAGCCCACAACAATACCGCAGAGGGACGTAGTATGCGAAGGTTCCCGATAGGCTACATCAGAAATCAGAAGCAAGCAGCGGATATTAGCTGAGAAAGTTACTAGTGATAAAGGTGTTTCGATACAACTTTATTGCAAAACATTCCCAAAGACAGCACTTTTAAAACTAATAGTAGAAAAAGTACTTATATTTTAGCAACTGAGATATCGCAAGATGGCTGTCGGTAAAAGCTATCAATTAAGCTACTCAGACATGCTGTACGATGCATATGAATGGCGCAAGGGCGAACTATTATAACTGTACGATCATTAGTTTGTAATCAGGAAGCAGTAAGAAACATATTGACACCTAACAGTACTTCAAGAAGAACTACAGCAAAGGCTTCATACTAGTACATTCACATTTGATGTGATGATAATACTGAAGTACGTGAACTACTAGAGAACAATACGAGAAATCACCAATCTGAATGTTCTAGTAGAAAGCTGAGAAATTTATCTATTAGAACGACAACATACACAGATGTAAATCAACGGATGTCTATCAAATGATTTATATGTTTCTTTTGTGCGAATTCACACAATTAGAAATGACACTGAACAGTCAATCTCATGAACTAATTAAGTAGGATCCACCGCTTAGTCTTGTTTCTCTTGTTCATTATATCTATTGTATATGACAAACTTTATTTATGATTTTAATTGACGGTTTAATGTGAGTATAGTACGCAAACCTATTTACTGAAGCATTAACTAATTTTTGTGCCAGCAAACTCCTTGCCAGATGGGGGTGGTACAGGAACATATTATGGACTATGTGCAAATAGAAGATAGGGTATCTGCTGGTGGCAGTAATAACGCAAATTTAGCTGACGAAATGTTTACGAAAGGAAAAGATTGTGTTTTATGATACTTACATTGCAGCGCCGCGTGGTTTCCATGACTAAATTCATTCCGACTACGTACTGTGCATTTTGCCAGCTGACATACACACAAAACCTCGAGTACAGCACGTATCCTTCAGCAGTTGTTTTCGTCGAATTAATAACAAAAGGATCGAATTATTCAAGAATAATGGGGACAAGTCACCGAATGGCAGAAGCGCTGTGTTGCCGACAGGTACACTAACAAAAGGCACAGAGAGTAGCTACCTTTCAGAATATCGCTTTTGTTCGTATGCCTTTGGACGATGCAGCGTTTCTTTGGTGAGTCGTCCCCTTTATCCGGAATAATTCGTAATTCTCAACCAGAACTTTCCGTACACTATTATTGCAAAACTCTCGAATTGTCCAAGGCGCGTCCTCTTTTTAGATCTCACTCAATACTGTATTTACAATGGTAGGACCTAACTGTGCCTGTCAGACAGAATATAAGTAGTAATAAAGAAAAGCGTACAGGCTTATAGTTACCCTGCTGTACATTACCTTCAGTAAACTTCCAACTGTCTTCGCTCAGCTGACTCTCCGAACTGGAGCTATGTTTCTGGTTCGTCCCAATAGCTTCTCTTCTTGCTCTATACAATCCAGTCTTGGAGTTCTCATAATTTGGAATATTTCCGACGAAATCTAAACCTTCCCCATTCATATCTCGAAATTCTTCTCTAAAAATTTGGGAAACGGGCACTGCCATATCTTCGCAGACCCTTACCCTGCAATTATGCATTCGTTTTTTAAGTTGCACATCTCTCTCGTTAGGTAAGCAAGAATGTTGCTGTTCACGAATGATTTTGCCATTCGCAATTTTTAAACGGCCTCGGCACTTCCACCGTTCCGAATTCACGCATAACCAGTTTGTATACTGAGCACTTCTTCTGTGCACCCGGTAGCGATGGCCATCCTTAAGAAGACACGGCTTCCCTTTCGTCGTTGTAATTATTTCCATCACACACACTGTATACAACACAAGTAGCGTACGGAAACGACGGGTGACGACGATAGCAGCAGGCTGCCAACACACCCGCAACTGGTGAACGACTGGCTTAGTTCAGCAGTGGGAGAACCTCGACCTTAGAGACAGGAAGGCAGCCGCAGCCGCGGCTTCGCTCCGAACGCGATCGTTGGTGGCCGAAATGTTCCGAAGCTAGCGCTTGGCGGTGGGGCGACTCGCGTGGCGCGCTTTTTGTTATTGTATTCAGTTCCTAGCGTGGTGTTCGTGTTCGTACCGTTTTCCGTGGGTGTCTTGCATCTTCCGACACGAGTGAAAGTAACAAGGGAACCTCCCCAACGCACCCCCCTCAGATTTAGTTATAAGTTGGCACAGTGGACAGGCCTTGAAAAACTGAACACAGATCAATCGAGAAAACAGGAAGAAGTTGTGTGGAACAACGAAAAAATATGCAAAATATACAAACTGAGTAGTCCATGCGCAAGATACGCAACATCAAGGATAGTCTGAGCTGAGGAGCGCCGTGGTCCCGTGATTAGCGTGAGCAGCTGCGGAACGAGAGGTCCTTGGTTCAAGTCTTCCCTCGAGTGAAAAGTTTACTTTCCTTATTTTCGCAAAGTTATGATCTGTCCGTTCGTTCATTGACGTCTCTGTTCACTGTAATAAGTTCAGTGTGTGTTTTGCGACCGCACCGCAAAACCGTGCTATTAGTAGACGAAAGGACGTGTGTCTCCAATGGGAACCGAAAACATTTGATCGCAAGGTCATAGGTCAACCGATTCCTCCACAGAAAAACACGTCTGATTTATTCTATACGACACTGGTGACGGCATGTGTGTCACATGACAGGAATATGTTGTCGACCCACCTAACTTGTACACTTGGCGAATAGATAAAAAGATTCTTCTACCTTGCCCGATTTAGGTTTTCTTGTGGATGTGATAATCACTCATAAAAAAGTGATGAAAACATAAGAGTTTGTCACATAAACTGCAACAAACGAATGCAAGTTTTACAGTCGCGGAGACACTAAACTTATTACAGTGAACAGAGACATCAATGAACGGACAGATCATAACTTTGCGAAAATAAACTTTTCACTCGAGGAAAGACTTGAACCAAGGACCTCTCGTTCCGCAGCTGCTCACGCTAACCACGGGACCACGGCGCTCCTGAGCTCAGATTATCCTTTATGTTGCCTATCTTGCGCATGGACTACTCAGTTTGTGTATTTTGATTACTTTTTTCATAGTTCCACACAACTTCTTCCTGTTTTCTCGATTGATCTGTGTTCAGTTTTTCAAGGCCTACCCACTGTGCAAACTTATAACTAAATCTGAGGGGGGTGCGATGGGGAGGTTCCCTTGTAAGCAGTTTGAGTGTTCAAGTGCGGAAAGGCGTCTGCAAAGAGAAAGAATATCACAGAGGCAACACGCGACCAGATTGAAGCAAACTGAATCACCCTCACCTAGGTTTCCGGAAGTCGCAAGAAAAGGGCGTGGTACGTGACAGTGCTACACAACGCAAGAATAAAATTGCAAACCTCTTCCGCAAAAACAGATAAAATGCGCCTGAACGACTCTTTACAGAGGAAGTGCAATTGGAACCTCCAAGACCTCCATATCGTTTACGCAACGTGACATTATCACCTACCAGTTACTTCAATTTGTACACGACACAACAACAGTACAAGAGCTTAAGACGGTGAAGAAGCGTTGTGTGTGTTTAAAAGCGACATTGGCTGCAGTACGCTACAAAAGTGAGCAGACGCCAGACTTCAAAATAAAAAAAAACTGCATCGCTGAAGAGAAACGTTATCGAGCAGGCGAAGACTTTTCTAGCCAAAAGAAGAAAGTGTAATACAATCAATACTCGTTTCTCTACTGCAAGAAAGACTGATAGCGTATGATGTCACAAAAGAGGATGAAAGGCGACGGAACTGTGATTAGTTACAAGGAATTATAGTTTATTATTCGTAATTCGAAGAGTGCAAAGTAAAATTTGGTTTTCAAATTTTAGGTTATGTGTTCGGCATTTCTTTTTTCCTCATTATTGTCATATTTATTTAATTATTTATTTAATTTATATACCAAAATTACTAAAATAGCTATTGTGTTAGGGTTACCGTGACAGAATGGTGACGTATGTTGTAAAACAGCTACATTCCAATGAATTGAAATGTTCTAATAATTGCCGGCCGGTGTGGCCGAGCGGTTCTAGGCGCTACAGTCTGCAACCGCACGACCGCTACGGTCGCAGGTTCGAATCCTGCCTCGGGCATGGATGTGTGTTTAAGTAGTTCTAAGTTCTAGGAGACTGATGACCTTAGAAGTCAAGTCCCATAGTGCTCAGAGCCATTTGAACCATTTGTTCTAATAATTTCATTATTCCTTAGCGTTTCATTAGACAATACAGTACAGCTATGAGAGGAATAATCTATTCAATAATTATTACTGATCATCTGTTGCATGTTTTTATTTGTGATGGCTGCTTACATAGCATCGACTTAGTTTTTTCCGAATATCTACATACCCTACATCACAAAGGACAGTGCTGGTCCACTTTTTATTATATTATCTATTGGTAAGTTCCATGCTCTCTGTGGCACCTACGGTCGGAACGTGCACGTAACGATCTGTCGGCTAGGTAGGGCTTCCTGTCGTGGGGTTTCCTACAAGGGTGCAGCAGGTAGCGAAGCTGTCCCGTGCACCGGTTCCCTAACGAGGTGTTTGCGAACTGAGCCTCCCTCACTGCTTGTCTACCCCAGTCGCTCACCCTCAGCGCAGGTGTTGTCACCGTTTCTCAGGCAGTGCCGTCGTCGATAGCTTTCGTTCCGTGTGTTTTCCTATACAGCTTCCGTTCTATGCAGTGTACACGATGGAAGTGATAACAACGAAAGGGAGGCCGTGTCTTCATCACGGATGGTCATCGCTAACGTATTTATAGGAAAAATGAAGAATATACGAACTGGATGTGCGTCAATTATGAACGGAGCAGGTGCAAAGGCCGTTTAAAATTTTCAAATGGTGAAATCGTTGCTCAACAGCAACATTCTTGTCCACCTGACAAAACAGATGTAGAGATAAAGAAAAGTCTACGTAATTGCAGAAAAAGAGTTTGTGAAGAAAAGACAGTGCCCGCAGCCCAAACTTTTAAGCAGGAATTTCAAGATCTGAAAGATAAAGGATTAGAATTCGTGGCGTATATTCCGAATTATGAAAGCTCCAACACTCAATTGTGTAAGGCGAGAAGAGGCGCTATTGGGACGACCCAGAACCCTGGCTCTAGTTCGGAAATTCATCTTAGCGGAGACCTTTTGAAATTAACAGAAGGTAATAGTTTTTTGAAGATTGATTATAGCTCTGTTCCAGGCAAAAAACTTCTAGTATTTGCTTGTGAAGAAGCAGAGAAAATCCTTTGTGACAACGGAACTGTGCTTATGGATGGGACATTTGACAGCTGTTCGAAACAGTTCAAACAATTGTACACAATCCATGTCGACATCGTAAGTACAGAAGAGGCAACTAAGATATTTCCTGTTTGCTTTGCTGCCAGACAAAGTCATAATTCATAGGAAGGGCTTTTTTCTCGGTTGAAATCTAAGATGCCTGGGTGGTCACCAAAAACTGCAGTGCTAGATTCTGAAATGGCTACAATTAAAGCAATGAATTCAGTGTTCCCTGAAACACAACTTTCCGATTGCAATTTTCTCTTTAACCAGTGTCTGTGGAAGAAGATACAGGAACTGGGATTAACGGAAGACTACAGGGATAGGGACGAATTCCGACTGTTTTGTCGCATGTGTGCTGCAGTGGCACATCTTCCACTTAACACTGTCGATGAAGCGTGGATTTTAATAATGGAACACATGCCCAGCGGAGAGTTCACAGCATTTGCAGACTATATCGTTGATCAGTGGATGGAAAATCCTAATATACCTATTGAAATGTGGAATGTTTTTAACGAATAACACAGAACGACGAATGCTGTCGAAGATTGGCATAGAAAACTGAACTCCTCAATCAGAAACATCCAAATATGTACTTTCTGATTCAAAAGCTGAAGGAGGATGCAGTGACTGCTATTTTTGAAATTAAAAAAGATTCCATTGGCCTACCTCTTAAAGTATATAGATCTTGACAAAAGATTAAAAGACATTATGAAAACATAGGAAGACCCTGGAGATTTAAAAAGGTGTTTAAAATCTCTAGCCTTTTTACAAAAAATTGAATAAGAAATTACGATTGATAAGGAAAAAAGTTATCAATTTGCTACTTTTATGTTGAACAACAACAAAAAATAAACAACAACAAAAACAACAAAAAAAAATAAAATGAGAAAAAATTAAACATGCCTATGCACTACGTGCATTAGCCAGGCCTAAGCCTGTATAAAATGTGAAGGGATGTTCTTATTTTCATGTCAGTCGGAAAGTTCACGGTTACGATATTTATTTGTAGTCGGAAACAGGAGCGTCACCACGGATGGGGTCTAGAGATTCCAAAAGTTGGGTGATACAAAATTTACCGCGATGTTCTGTGTGAAAAATTCTGGGATTTGCTGTGGGCCTTAAAAATATTGTTGTTTCAAAACGGTATGTGTAAATACAGAACATTTTACCAGCATCAACAATTTCGCGAAGTTAACTTGCCGATTCTGGAGTTTCGTCATATATGTCATACGAAACTAATTATTTGATTTTGGCGGATCTCATTCACTAAAGTACGCTTTTAACGATATTTCTGAAGTTCTAATACAAAATCTGCTATTTGTTTAATTTTTAACTCAACAAAAGTGAAATTTTACTTGGTAAATTCCTTACATAACATGGTCACTCGTCCTGTGAAGCTTCCAGAATTTTTGGTGAAGAAGGCGGAATGAGGATTCGGACAGCTGGTTGCCCACGTTTCTGTCAGTCTTTTAAACATGATCATATTTGCCTTTATTGTGCTCCAACAGGTGCATTTTTCAGCTGATTATTATGTAGTTCATTTTATAAAGATGAAATTCCAACTAGCCTAGATGAACTTTTGTGGAGTCATCTATATTAAGCAACGAATTTTATCACCTGTAGACATCAAGAACAACATTCTAGTTACCGAGACTTTATACGTCGCATCTAACCATAGGAAAATATTCTGTAATTTCTTTCAGATGAACACGCCCATTGTTGCGTAAATCTTTATCTAATTACTAACAGTAAACCGAGCGTTGCCCGGTTTTTTCTAATAGTAGATCAAATTCACAATAACATCCGTAATTTATGTATTTATTACAGTGTTCCATTAGTCATTCACCACCTTCCCCCTTTCTCTGTTTACCTATTGCTCCCTCTCTCTTTTAATCTGCTTCTCTCACTTCTCTGGATGCACCTTCTCCCCCCTCCCTCCCCGACCACATCACGTTCTCCTCTCTCCGTATATCTCCTCCTACGCCTCCGTCATGCTATCTCCTCTTTCCCCGTCTATGAAAAAATACGTATATCTGCCAACTTTCGTGCTGATTGACGAAACGATGTTGAATTTATTTAAAGGTAGGCCTACCATCCAGCTTGCATAAATGCCTTCACCACGAAAACATACATACATGAGCCAACTCCCAGGCTGATCAGTCAAACTGTGTGTAATTCTGTTGTAAGGTACCCTCCGCCATACACCGTATGAAATTTCACGTAGACGGTGAGGTTCTCCTGGATTTGAAGATCAAATGTACAAAATTTCATCAAGATCGGAGCAACACTGGATTTTGTTGAAATGCGTAAGTAAAGTACCCTCCACCATGCACTGGACGAAGTTTTATGTAGACAGTGACCTTCCTCTTGTTTTGGGAATAGGGATTCATTTTTATACACCCCGCTCGCCCTATGCCGACTTAATTGCGAAACATAAATAACAGATTCGAGCAACAGAAATCATTACATGATCATGTAATGATTTCTGTCATATAAGGGGCAACATAGCTATTAAATAATAGCAACGAGATTACAAGAGCAGTCACTTTCAGTGTTACGTAAAATAACGTTATACCTTGTAAATTATCACGACACAAAATGAAGATGATACGCAATGTGGGACTTCCTCCCGTTTGCGTTTGAAACTCTCGGAGAAATCCTGTGTGTTGAGGAGGGTGGGAGGGGGCAGCAAGGGGAGCCTCGATTTGTTTTGCCGGCCCGGGCCTCTGACAAGTTTAGTGTGCCACTGCTCGTAGGAAACCCCACGACACCGATCTGTCTGCGCACATCACAGGTCATTGCGAGAGGGCGGTAGGTTTGCGCTGATACGAGATGTGTGTAAATCTAGAAGCTAGAGGTTTGAGCAAAATTTCTCAATTTACTGAAATATATATGTGGGTCATACGTTTGTGGAAAACTGAGACCAAGGATTCAAGTGATGGAGACAAGGATGCAGATGGTGGTTCCGCCATCTTTGCACTTGAAACTGGTAGCATACCTTCTCTGAATACTGTCTTATAGTAAAATATTTTGTGGCAGCGTGGATGAAGTAAAAATAGAAGTATTTATTCTAAAAAACAGTGCAGTCAGAATACTGTGTTGACAAAGGAATGTCTTGTAGCAAGTCTTCAGGTACTTATACTTTTGTGCCAATACATTTTCTCCCTGATAGACTGCGTGTTTCGTAACAAGACTGAATCAATGGTAAACAGCGTAATTCACTACAGCAATGCTAAAAGTAAAACTCTCGAGTTATATATTCCGGTGCAACAGTTTATAAAAGGTTGCTTCAGACAGAGAAAGGAAAATTCCCTTTTTTTTCAGAAACGAAGTACAACATACTTCACTCGCTACTCCTATGATCTACTACAAAGTATGGAGTTCAAAATACGACTAAAGGAGTAAAAATAATTTCTGTCACTGATCACAATCAATACACAGGGTGAAAAGTATTTAAACCGACAAACTCTGGGATGTTGTAGGGGACATCAAAACAAATATTTTTCCCTAATGTCATTTTTTCCTATGAGGAGTATTTAAACCAGTAGCGGAAGATTTCTCTGGCGGCAAATTAATGAAACCAACAAACACTTTTCCATTTTTTTATGACCAAGAGTCAACAAATTAACACAATCCAATTTCAGTTACAGTAGATTTTCAAAAATGCCTCCATTGGCACGTAAACAAAGGTTATATCATCGGATCATGTTCTGTCTGACATGGGCAAAAACCCCCAGGAGTATCCTGAATTGTTCCTGCTGCTGTACTATCCGGGCAACCAGATTCTCTTCTGATGCAACAGGAGTTGCGTAAACAGGGCTGCGCATCTCTTCTCACACAAAAAAGTCCAGAGGGGATATATCTGGGGATCGAGCACGCCATGGTACAGGACCACCTCTGCCAATCCACATTTCTGGGAACCGTCGGTCCAGGAATCAACGCACACGACGACTGAAATGCGCCGGCGCCCCGTCATGTTGGAACCATATGCGTTGTCTTGTAGGGAGCGAGACGTCTTCCAGCAATTCTGGGAATGCTCTAGCGAGAAAATTGTAACATTGCCTGCCATTTAATGGCCTAGGTAGCAGATGCGGCCCAATTAAACAGTCCCCAACAACCCCGACCCACACATTAACGAGGAACCGCACTGTGGCATGTGGGTCATCCTCACTCCAAGCATGCGAATTGTGCATGTTGAAGAGTCCATGACGCCCGAAAGTTGCTTCATCGGTAAACAACACAGAGAATGGAAATGCAGGATGCATTTCACACTGTTCCAGGTACTACTGCGAAAACTGTGCTCTGGGTGAATAATCAACTGGTTCCTGGTTGTGGACACGCTGTAAGTGCAATGGACGAAACAATTGCTCTCTAAGGACTGTTCTTACATTCGTCTGATGCGTCCCCACGTTAAGTGCAATTGCACGAGTGCTGATTGGAGGATCCCGCTCCACATGCTGCCAGACACCTTCCTCAAATTGCAGAGTTCTTACCGTGCAACGGCGTCCCTGTCCAGGTAATCTGCTAAATGACCCGGTCTCACGCAGGCGTTGGTACACAGCAGCAAAGGTCGTATGATGCGGTGTACGGCGCTTAGGATATTGTTGTTGATAAAGCTGCTGTGCAGCTCGTCCGTTGTGGTGCGCTAGGTAGTGCGCACCAACCACATCAATGTACTCACTCCAGGTGTATCGCTCCATTAGTAAACAGACAATGCACTACTACACTGGTGAACACCTGTTGCATACAACTGAAGAGCATAATACGCCCTCTAAGAACTGAAGATTATAAAACGGCCTCTAACAACTGAAGAGCGTAGTGCGGCCACCACCGGTTTAAATAATCCTCATAGGAAAAATTGACATTAGGGAAAAATATTTGTTTTTATGTCCCCTACAACCTCCCAGAGTTTGTCGGTTTAAATACTTTTCACCCTGTATTAACATAAATGAAGTGGCTGTATCCATCGAATTCTCCTTCAGGACAGTCACATTTTTCAGGTATTGTTTCGCTTAGTGGTTGTTTGGACGGTGCTCTTGAAAATTCTTGATCTTTGTAACTTCTCTCCGTTCCCATGAATCATAATGTCGCTATCAGCCGCTCGTATGGTGAAATTACTCTCCTCATACAGGAATATTCCCGTGTTAAATGAAAGTAAGTAGCAAAGTAACTAAAGATCTTAGAACTGGCGTTGCTTAAAGAGCCACTGTCTTGACCATTTACGATGTTCTTTCTGCCTCTGACGCTTTTTTAAAAACATTTAGGGCTATTTCCGAACACAGATGAGAGCAAAATTTTCCTTCATTATCAGTTATGAAATTTCCTTTGCGAGACGGTAGCCGCTTTTCACTGAAAGTGCTTTCAAACACCGAAAAGCCTGGCGGCAACCTACGGGGTGTGGAGCTTGCATGGCGTCGCAGAGTTGGTGCTGCGCCAGTGCGCGGTCCCACTGACATCCTGGAAACCCCGCAGGCTTCTTCCATGTTTCTTCTCCGTTTCTTGGTGCTTACAATAACTTTAGGAATTTCTGGGTGTCGTCGGTAACCCATCCGTCGTATCTGAGAAACCTGTCGCATGACATTAAGCGTGAAGTGAGCTCGTAAATCGCGTATGTAATGAGACAAATGCAATCGGATGAAAGCACAAGAACAATTCTGAATGTGCTCTTAGACGTACTGCCAAAAGTTATCTACTGAGAAGGACGTCTGAATGGGATCTCGGACAGCAAGAAAATTGTTACTGAAATTCAGGTAAACACACTCTTCAGAAAAAAAGAAACTGATGGTCCACGAAGGAATTGTCCGAATGGGTCAGATATCAGTAGACGTTATGTACATGTACAGACAAACAAATGATTACAATTTCAGAAAAATTGAGTGATTTATTTAAGAGGAAGAGCTTCACAAATTCAGCAAGTCAATGCGTTGATCCACCTCTGGCCCTTGTGAAAGCAGTTACTCGACTTGGCACTGATTGACATAGTCGTTGGATATCCTACTGAAGGATATTTTGGCACTTCGCAAAATTGTGTCAGTAAGCGCGTCAGCGGCCTCGTTTCCTGTCAGACCGATGTGACCAGGAACCCACAAACATCACAGTGGCTCCATCAAGAGAGAGCAACTGATAGCTTTCCCGGACCCATTGCACTGAGGGACGGACGGTGTACAGCACACAGAGGCTCTGAAGGGCGCTGAGAGAGTCTGAGCAGATGGCTCAATTGGAACGCCTGTGTCCTCGGCTGGAAATACAGAGCAGTGTTCCGGAAGCCGATACCGAAAAACGTAGACGCCAATGACGAAGGCATCCCACAAGGATCCATCTTAGGGCCATTACTTTTTCTTGTGTACATTAATGATCTCTCATCAGTTACACTGCCAGAAGCAGAGTTCGTTTTGTTTGCATATGACACAAGTATTGCAATAAATAGCATGTCAAGCGTAGTTCTAGAAAGATCTGCTAATGATATTTTCAGGGATATTCAAAATGGTTCAAATGGCTCTGAGCACTATGGGACTTAACAGCTGTGGCCATCAGTCCCCTAGAACTTAGAACTACTTAAACCTAACTAACCTAAGGACATCACACACATACATGCCCGAGGCAGGATTCGAACCTGCGACCGTAGCGGTCGCGCGGTTCCGGACTGCGCGCCTAGAACCGCGAGACCACCGCGGCCGGCGCGCAGGGATATTAATAAATGGTTTAAAGCCAACTCACTGACATTAAACTTCGAAAAGACTCACTATATGCAATTCCGAACCTGTAAGAGGTTTCCACCCAGCATATGCATAAAGTATGAAGAAGAGCAGATAGAAGAGGTTGACAGTCTTAAATTCCTGGGATGTGTTGTTATTGTATTTGTTGTTGTGGTCTTCAGTCCTGAGACTGGTTTGATGCAGCTCTCCATGCTACTCTATCATGTGCAAGCTGCTTCATCTCCCAGTACCTACTGCAACCTACATCCTTCTGAATCTGCTTGGTGTATTGATCTCTTGGTCTCCCTCTACGATTTTTACCCTCCACGCTGCCCTCCAATACTAAATTGGTGATCCCTTGATGCCTCATAAGATGCCTACCAACCGATCCCTTCTTCTATTCAAGTTGTGCCACAAACTTCTCTTCTCCCCAATCCTATTCAACACCTCATTAGTTATGTGATTACAACTTGATAATAAATTCAGTTGGGAGGAGCACACCACATAACTGCAGAAACGCCGTAACAAATCTGTATTTGCAATTCGAGTGTTAGCAGACATAGGCGACATAAAAATGAAAAAGCTTGCATACTTTCATTCCATAATGTCATATGGTATAATGTTTTGGGGAACTCTTCACGCCAAACAAAAGTTTCCAGATTCCAAAAGCGTGTAATACGTATTATTTGTGGAGTAAATTCACGGACGTCCTGTAGAAACCTCTTCAAAGAACTGGGTATACTAACTACTGCCTCTCAGTATATTTACTCCTTAACGAAACTTGTACGAAATAATATATCTCTTTTTCCAACAAACAGCTCAGTTCATACATGCAATACCAGGAACAAAAATGATCTGCACAAGGACTTATAAGCACTTACTTTAGTTCAAAAAGGGGTCCACTACTCAGGAACACTCATCTTCAATAATTTGCCAGCAAACATAAAAAATTTAGTTACAAATAAAGATCAGTTTAAAAGGAGCCTGAAAGACTTACTAGTGGCCAACTCCTCCTACTCCATTGACGAATTTTTTCATCATCATCATCATCATCATCATCATCATCATCATCATCATCATCATCATTTAAGACTGATTATGCCTTTCAGCGTTTTTTAATAGAAACAAATCATGTATTGTATATATTCATACTATTAGTATTGTTATTTCAGCTTTAAAAAAAATAACATGTTCCACATCCACGAGGATCTCCTCAACACGGATCTATGGAACGAAAAACTAATCTAAACACCCGACACAAGGTCAGCCCGAGAACCATCAGTGTGCACGAAGGGTACTATCGCGAAATTCAATGCTAAAGGTCGTGAAACTGAAGGCGATAGAGTGAGGGTGGAGTTGTGTCCTTCGGAAGCGAATGAAGGCCAAGGTGAACACGAGCCACCGCTCGAAGCCAAGGTGGTGAAGGGTTCACACCCACTGGGAGAGTTAAAGGGAGCCTGAAGTTAATCTGCCGGAGCAAGAGCCGAAAGCGAACTCCAGGAGGTAACAGAAAGAGGCCCGCCGCGGTAGCTCAGGCGGTAGAATACTTGCCCGCGAAAGGTAAAAGTACCGCGTTCGAGTCTCGGTCCAGCACTCAGTTTTAATCTACCAGGAAGTTTCATATCAACGTACATCCCGCTCCAGAGTGAAAATTTCGTTCTGTAAATGATGATTTGCTGAACTTCGTCTATGGATAACGAAAGTGTTAACCTTAGTGGATAGTAATGGATTTTTTCCTTCCAAACTAATTAAAATACTAATGAATATACGTGTAGATTTTACTGTTTCGGAATGACAAGAAGTGGGACTGACAAAGAGTTAGAAATATTGAATTTGTAGTTTGGGCGAAATGTATTGCAGTACCGAAAAGAAAATACAACGAGGCGTGTTTTTTTAAAAATAAGTACCGTTTTGAAATTAAAAAAGACGTGCTACGATATCTCAATAATTTTGTTTTTACATGAAAGCCTGTACCTTAATATATGCATTGACGCCATTACACTCTGATTCTTCATTGTTTACGTTGTGTACTGAGTGTTTAACATGCCTCCGATAATCTTGCGTCCCGCCGACTGTGAAGTACGGGCTGTTATACGATTTCTTAGTTATAAAGGCCTAAAAGCGATCAATATTCATCGTAAGATCTGTGCAGTTTACGGAGAAAACATTATGAGTGATGGAACGGTAAGAGCATTTAAAGATGGCCGCACAAATGTGCATGATGAGCAATGGAGTGGGCGTCCTTCGGTCGTTAATGATAGTTTGGTGCAAGAAGTGGACAATAAGGTGAGAGAAAACAGACGCTTTACGATTTCCTCCGCGCGGGATGACTTTGCTAATGTTTCTCGTAGTGTTTTGTATGGCATTGTGACCGAGCACTTGAATTACAGAAAATTGTGCGCACGTTGGGTACGAAAAATGTTGACGGATGTGCACAAAACCAAACGTTTAGACAGTACATTGACTTTCCTTGAGCGGTATCACAACGACGGTGATGATTTCTTAAGCCAAATTGTTACGAGCGATGAAAAATGGGTGGCCTACGTCACACCAGAACCAAATCAACAGTCCATGGAAGTTGAGCTAGGGCATCGTTTTGCTGCAAGACAATGCCCGTCCGCATGTGGCGAATCAGACGAAAGATTTCATCACACCTTTTCGATAGGAAACTCGAAATCATCCTCCGTACAGCCCCGATCTTGCGCCCAGTGATTACCATCTGTTCCCAGTGACTACCATCTCAAGAAACACCTGGCGGTCAGCGTCTTCAAGACTATGTCAAAACAGTGGTGATGCAGTGGTTAACAAGGCAGGCGGCAGAGTTCTATGAGGAGGGTATTCAAAAACTGGTACAGCGTTATGACAAGTGCCTCAATATTGACGGAAATTATGTAGAAAAGTAGATTAAGGTACAGGCTATCATGTAAAAATAAAATTGAGATACCTTAGTACGTCTTTTTTTAATTTCAAAACGGTACTTAAAAAAACCACGCCTCGTTTATGACAAAATACAACGCATCTTTCCGTTAGTGTAGGTAGCGAAGTCAGCTGCAGTGAAGTGAAGTTACAGTCGTGTTGTATAGGATCTTGGTCCTCACTGTCAACACTTGAGATAGAAGCATGAAAGGAAGATGACGATGTGCCGCTGTAGTTTTCGTACCGAAACGTCGAGTTGCTGGCATATCCTCGATCTCTTAGTTATGATTTCCATCACACAATGTTCCAAATAAAAGGTCGCGTCTAAATTTTTGACTGTTGCTGCCACGGATTTTAAGAAAAACTCCGTGTCGTCCTCAATTTCGGGGTCTACTAGCTTATCGATCAATTTCGAAAGGAACAAAACTGTTGGTTTTCACTTCTTTCTTCAACGAGTTGCTGTAGTTTTGTTCTGTTGGCTGTGAGTCAATGGACGAGCGGAGAAGAGGTGTCCGGTTCTCCTCTAACCACACAAGCTGTGACGTGCGGGACAAACTCCTCCAGAAGAACACTGGCGTTTTCCGCAGCGGCTCTGCGTTGATCGCAGACTAGGAAAACGGTCTGATATGCTGGCATTGTGCAAGTAGGCAGTAGGAATGGGGATTGTCGCTAACGGAACCGATTTTCGGTTATATAGATATTTTTCAACGACAGTTTACATGGACTGTTAAAACCGCTCAGAATGACATATCTAAAATAACCGATTTTCGGTTTTTTATTCATGTTGTTTCCTGCAATAAACATAGTAATCGAACAAAGATTGAAACATTTTGACTCGCACAGTTTCAAGCTACAAAGAATGGTGACTGAATACTAAAAAACACACCATTTTTTAAACTCTGCTGAAACATGCTGTAATCGGGTATCATACCACTATTTGGGCATTACGAATAATCAATGTTAGAGAGAGAAAACTGAGGTTGATGAACTGCGTTTTTCGTGTTAATGGCTCTGAGCACTATGGACCTTAAGTTCTGAAGTAATCAGTCCCCTAGAACTTAGAACTACGTAAACCTAACTAACCTAAGGACATCACACACATCCATGCCCGTGGTAGGATTCGAACCTGCGCCGCAGTGGTCGGGCGGTTCCAAACTGTAGCGCCTAGAACCGTTCGGCTACTCCGGCCGGCTTTTCGTGTTAATTTATCCGTTTTCAAGGGCTACGATCAAATAAAGGAATTTTATGTGCGGTAGCAGTTCAGGAGCTTTCTATTTTTATTGCAACTTTGAACTGTTAACCTTTCAAGATGTGTCCACGTATTACGTCACAAGTTCGTTGTAGCTTCTCCGGGTTTTAATCTTTTAAATAACATGGAGCATTGTACTTCACTGATGCCGCACTTCTTAAAATACTTAGAGACAAGAGGTGGTGCCATTCCGTAATACAAATGATATCCGATAACGACAGTGAGAAACTGACATACAAACCAGATGGCCAAGTCTTGCAAACTGCTTGTATACGCGTACCAGCCAATAGCCTCGCCGCATGATAAATGGTACATGGTACATTACTGTCTCAGCAATGCTGTACTAATTCTTATGCCTTTTGTCTGTTTGTCGTTTCTGTCTGCATTATTATTAGAACAATAATGATCGCTTTTCCCACTTTCTACAATGAGACAATACTTCAGACCAATGCAAATTTAGGAGTAAGAATCGCTCGTTCTTTTGTAAGGTATCAGATTTTGCACATTACACGATGCTAAATCAGTATCAATACACCGAATACACAGAGAGAGCCATTTAACAAAACGAGATAATTGGCCCACCGGCAGGAGAGAGTGGACACAGAAAAGGAAGTGGTGTGTGTCATGTCAAACTAACGAGATAGGCGTAGAGGCTGGAACACGACCGGACCCCATGTAGACTGGCACTTAAGACCACCAACGACGTTGGGAGAGGCTGGGCCATGACAACAAGAAGGAGCTATATGCAAAAGACAGAAACGATTTCGCGCCACAGTGGAAAATTTGCGGAAGACTGTGACGGGACTGGCGCAGAGCGAGTAGAGATACGTATTGAAAAGATTGGCGGCAACAATAACAGCGGGAGAATTCTGTGTCGTGGTTGGGTACAAACGCGCACGGATACATGAAAGTCTGTATCGTGACTGGCTACCAAAGCGAATGGATCCATGCGGCGAAAACGGCCAAGTTTGCAAAAATCTGAGTGGGGACTCTAGGGTCGGCAGTGGACCGGAACAATCGCGGTGTCTGGCTGCCCTGCTTGGATAGCTTGGACTGAAGTACGATGGAGAAATTACGGGCATTGAGTCCAAAGGTTACTCCCGAAGTCTGAATAGTGTAGAGCATACGACTCCACACACGTAGCATTATCTGTTCCTCTGAAAAGAGAAACAGATTTGTACTAACTTGTGGTGTTCATATGCAATCTGAAGTGTGCCTTTGCTGCCGCGCACTTAAGTCGACCAACTACTCTTGGCATATGTAAAAGTAGCTTGAGTATTGACTCGTGACGGACTCCGCAATTGAACACTTACGTGAAGGAGTTTACGGACAGCATGCCGCTGTGGCCGAGCGGTTCTAGGAGCTTCAGTTCGGAACCGCGCTACTGCTACGGTCGCAGGTTCGAATCCTGCCTCGGGCATGGATGTGTGTGGTGTCCTTAGGTTAGTTAGGTTTAAGTAGTTCTAAGTTCTAGGGGACTGATGACCTCAGATGTGAAGTCCCATAGTTCTTAGAGCCATTTGAACCATTTTGAGTTTACGGACGCAAATCACGTCCACGTTTGAGATTGAAGACAAGCTCGCTCACGGGAAAGACTGCATCATGACTGTGGCTGGGCCGACCGTCGTAATCATCTCGGAGAATTACGGTGATATTAGCAATCATCGGCCAAAGTAGGGCACTGTAATTCTAAATGAGTTCGTGTTCCACTAGCTCTTTGACTGGCGCTCTCTGAGTCTGAGTCTGTGTCCGTTCTGGCAGAACTTCAATAGAGTCACTTGTGGGTTCAGTGTTGACTTAAGAGGAAAAGAGGATACATTGTGCCAATGATAGACTAGTTAGGTTAGCGAGTGTATTGGAGTGTCATGTTAGGCTAGAAATACTGCTGATTCTGTTTTCTGAGTAAATCTTAATTTGGTATCATATGCTAATCACCGCATTATTGATTTCGTAGCTAGCAATCACCATATTTTTGTTTAATAATTAGAGTGTAATGATAATTTCGATGCAAACAATACTGGGGGCATAGCCGCGCGTTTAAACAGAGCCAACTTAAGTCAGATAGCGACCCATGGTCGACTAAGACTACCAGTAGATATTTTTCAAGATATCGATAATTGTACAGGGTGACAGACGCGAGGCGGACGGTTTTGAACTGCATAGTACTGAGGGCGTGGTGGTGGGAGGCGGTCGTGGTGGGGATAGTTCTGATCCACACAAGACGCCATTTCATTTACTCAGTCACTATGGAGCAATGGGACTTGAAACGTCGTTTGTTTGTCTATGACAGTTTCGTGGAGAGTGGTGAGTCTATTAATGCTACGCAGCGATTGTTTCGTTCGCGGTTTGTCGGTCGACATGGAGCTGTTCCGAGCCGTAACACAATCCTCAGATGGGTGGAAAACTTCAGACCAACTGGAAACATACTGGATAAGAAGAATCCTGGCACGAGACGCAGAGTAACGACATCAGAAAATGTTGAAAGGGTAAGGCAAGCGGCAGTCAGAAGCCCAGGACAGCCAGCTAGACGTCATGCTAGTGAGTTACGAATCAATTGTGAATCGGTTAGACGAATTTTGCATAAAGAATTAAAATTCCATCCCTACAAAATGCTGATTGTCCAACAACTTAACGAAACTGATTTTGCTGTATGAGAAGACTTCGCTTACAGAATGCAGGTGATTTTGGGATCGAATGAAAGTGAAATTTTATTGATGAACGATGAAGCTCATTTTCATTTAAACGGGACTGTGAATATGCAAAACCTACGTTACTGGGCACCATAGCATCCACACCTTTTCCACCAGCGTCCTCTACACTCTGAAAAAGTAACGGTCTGATGTGCTCTTGACTCTGCTGGCATTATTGGACCCTATTTTTTGAACAGAACGGGGCCACAGTTACTGTAAATTGGGTTCGTTATATTCGTAGGCTTGAAACCAGAACTAAGAAGCCGACGAATCTCTTTAAAATGCGTTTGGTTCCAGAAGGATGGGGCAACATCGCATACCGCAAACACTTCAATGACAGTTCTTGGACGCATGTTTCCTGGATGGATTATCTCACGTTTTGGCAATGTTCATTGGCCTTCCAGGTCTCCCGACTTGTCACTATGTGACTTTTCTGTGTGGGTACCTTAAGAACTGTGTCTATAACCACAAACCACGAAATTTGGACGAGTTGAAGAATGAAATCATTCAAGAAATTTCTGCCATTCCTGCAGAGATTTTAGTCCGTGTGATGGAGGACTTTCAGAAGAAACTCGAGTCCTGCATTCGAAATGATGGACATCACCCTGACGACGTTATTTTTCACAAATAACTTTGTTAACTAAAATGGCATATAATGAGCTTTGATTTTGTGTAAATAAACATGCATTAATTTTCAAGTTGGCTGAGTATTATTTCATTAAAAACCGTCCGTCTCTGGAGTGTCACCCTGTACAATAAAACTCCCGTATGTTGCACTTTGAAAAAGGTTTACTTAAAAACCAATTATCTTAGCACTGCTGCTATTGGCAACTGATATTTCGGATTTTTACCCACAAATCTGTAAAAAATAAAAGCATCTGTGATAACCGAGACCAAACAAATACCGAACTAGTGGAGGGTGCGGTTACGCACGCGTTTTAGGCAGCACGTTGCAGGAAATTCTGACAGCTAGGAAAGCATCCCCCCCCCCCCTCTCTCTCTCTCTCTCTCTCTCTCTCTCTCTCTCTCTCTCTCTCTCTCTCTCTCTCCCCCTCTCTCTCTCCACGATTTACGCATTCGCACTCGTGAATGGGCAGGTGAACAAGTACGAAGAAAATGGAAGGGCGCCCACGTAAAGGCAGCTGCAGGCACCTGTTGTGCGCCAGTCGACGCTGCAGCCCTGGCGGCGGATCTTCTGCACGAAGCGCTGCACGGCCATGTGGTTGAGGCCGTGCGCGCGCGCCGCCACGCGCAGCGACTGCCCCTGCTGCAGCACTGCCGCCGCCGCAGACTGCTTCCGCTCGGCCCGCAGCGCCGCCTCCTGCTGCTCCGCCACCACGCCCGACCACTGCCGCGGCGACACCCCTGCGCCTGCCCTGTCCTCACACGTCATCCACGCATCTACACCGTGCACCACACAGCGGCCTCTGCTCCCCTCACCAGCTTCTCGGCACTCGTCCTTACTTTACCCTAGCAATACCCGCGCATTTTGCATAACGCGTAATACCATGGAAGATGCGCTTTATACCCAACACAAAAAAGCGTTAAATGTTTTTAACTTTTGCCAACACATGGTCCTACTGTTTAAACAGTAAGTACACACATCGAAAAAAAGTTTTGCATCACCTCCGAGAGTTCCGAAACCTATACAGAAAATTTCCGCCATTTTTATTGCTCATGAAAACCACACATTGCATGTTGTACCACCATACAGCGAGACCTCCAGTGGTGGAGGTCCAGACTGCTGTACACACCGGTAACTCTAATACCCAGTAGCACGTCCGCTTGCATAGATGCATTCCTGTATTCGTCGTGGCATACTATCCAAAAGTTCATCAAGGCACTGTTGGTCCAGATTGTCCCACTGCTCAATGGCGATTCGGCGTGGATCCCTCAAAGTGGTTGGGGTGGTCACGTCGTCCATAAACAGCCCTTTTCAGTCTATCCCAGGCATGTTCGATAGCGTTCATGTCTGGACAACATGCTGGCCACTCTAGTCGAGCGATGTCGTTGTCCTGAAGTAAGTCATTCATGAGATGCTCACGTTTGGGGCGCGAATTGTCGTCCATGAAGACGAATGCCTCGCCAATATGCTGCCGATATGGTTGCACTATCGGTCGGAGGATGGCATTCACGTATCGTACAGCCGCTACGTCGCCTTCCGTGACCACCAGCGGCGTACGTCGGCTCCACATAATGCCTACCCAAAACAGCAGGAGACCTCCACCTTGCTGCAGCCGGGCATGGTGGCCGAGCGGTTCAAGGCACTTCAGTCTGGAACCGCGCGACTCCTACGGTCGCAGGTTCGAATCCTGCCTCGGGCATGGATGTGTGTGATGTCCTAAGGTTAGTTGGGTTTAAGTAGTTCTATGTTCTAGGCGATTGATGAGCTCAGATGTTCCCAAAGTGCTCAGAGCCATTTGAACCATTTATGAACCGCTGCACACGCTGGATACTGTCTAAGGCGATCAGCCTGACCGGGTTCTTCCAAACACGTCTCCCACGATTGTCTGGTTGAAGGCAAATGCGACGCTCATCGGTAAAGACAACGTGTTGGCAATCCTGAGCGGTCCATTCGGCATGTTGTTGGGCCCATCTGTACCGCGCTACATGCTGACGTGTTTGCAAAGATGGACCTCGCCATGGACGTTGGGAGTGAAGTTGCGCATCATGCAGGCTATTGCGCACAGTTTATGAGTCGTAACACGACGTCCTGTGGCTGCACGATAAACATTATTTAATATGGTGGCGTTGCTGTCAGTTCCTCCGAGCCATAATTCGTAGGTAGCGGTCATCCATTGCACTAGTAGCCCTTGGGCGGCCTGAGCGAGGCATGTCATCGACAGTTTGTCTCTCTGTATCTCCTCCATGTCCGAACAACATCGCTTTGGTTCACTCCGGGACGCCTGGATGCTTCACTTCCCTTGCTGAGAGCCCTTCGTGGCACAAAGTAACAATACGGACGCGATCGAACCGCGGTATTGACCGTCAAGTGATGGTTGAACTACAAACAAGAGCCATGCACCTCCGTCCTGGTGGGATGACGAACTGACCGACTGTCGGACCCCTCCGTCTAATAGGCATTGTTCATGCATGGTTGTTTACATCTTTGGGCGGGTTTAGTGACATCTATGAACAGTCAAGGGGACAGTCTTTGATACAATATCAACAGTCAACGTCTATCTTCAGGACTCCTGGGGACCGGGGTGATGCAAAACGTTTATTGACGTATGTGTATTCCAGAACGTGACAACATCTAATAGAACAATTTCAGCAGTTCCAAAGCACTTTCCGTAATATGTACACCGAGGTGAGGGGTACTTAAGGGCCATAAGAACGGCCAACAATCTGAAAATTTGAGTATGATAATCGCTGCAAGAATCACATTCACTATGAAGACAAATTTAGGTGTTGCGAAAAATTTTAAAAAATTGCGGTATCTGCTACAGAAATCACTAAAACCGGTAAACATTTTTTTCACAATTCTGAAATACACTGAGGTGCTGAAACTAATGCACAGATACAGTTGGCGGTAGTTACCTCGTACCCGAGGCATAAAACAGCAGTACACTGGCGGAGCTATCATTTGTACTGATGTCATTAATCTGAAACGGCTTCCGACGTCATTATCACCCCACGATAGGAAACAGACTCTGATGGAGACAGACGCACCGAACATTCCTTTTAGGAAATCGTTGGGTAATTCAATATTTTGAGATCCAAAGTGTCAAGAGTGTGCCGAGAATACCAAATACCTTTCACCACGGACAACGCAGTGCCCGCCGGTCTTCAGCAACGGTTGTATACAGTTGCGAGAGTCGACGGATAAGCAACACTGCGTTACCGCAGAAATCAATGTGGGACGTACGATGAAAGTATCCGTTGTGTCAATACGGCAAAATTTGGCGTCAATACGCTATGGCAGCAGACTAGTGACGCGAATGCCTCTGCTAACAGAAGGACATCGCCTGCAGCGCCTCCCACTGACTTGTGACCGTATCAGTTGAACCATAGACTACCAGAAAACAGCAGCCTGATCTGACGAGTCCCGATTTCACTTTTTATGAGCTGGTAGTAGGGTTAGAGAGTGCCACAAGACGACTCTAAGCCAAGGACAAAAGTTGTGAACCAGGCATTGTGCGAGCTGGTGGTGGCTGTGTTTACATCGAATGGACTGGATCCTCTGGTCTGACTGACTCGAAATGGTTATGTTCGGGTGCCTGGAGACCATGTGCAGCCATTCATGATCTTCACGTTCCCAAACAAAATTGGAATTTTTATGGATGACAATGCATAATGACGCCGGGCCACAACTGTTCGCGGTTGGTTTGAAGAACTTCCGGAATTCCAGCGAATGATTCAGCGCCCCAGTTCGCCCGAGATGAATCCCATCGAACATTTCTGGGGCATAGTCCAGAGGTCAGCTGGGGCACAAAATGCTGCACGGGCAATTCTTTCGTAATTACGGGCGGCTGTAGAGGCAGCGTGGTTCAATATTAGTACAGGAGACTTGACTTCCAACGACTTGCTGAGTCAATGCCGTGCCGAGTTGCTGCACTACGCCGGGCGATATTAGGAGGCAACTCATGATTTTTGTGAGACAAGTGTTATTGTAACACTTAAAGCAACTACGGGATCTAGTACAAGAAATTATTAAAAGCAATAATTATTTTTTTAAATTTCTGAAATATAAAGTAAATGATTAGATTACAATATGCCCACCATGCGAAAGTAAAGAACGTCCCCCCCCCCCCCCCCCCCCCACTTGGCACTGCGAGGCTTAGGCCGTCGGTAAACGGACCTTGCATCCGATCGTCAACGTTGAGCGTGCCGTGTTCAACGCGCTGATGAACGCTCAAGAAATGATGCGACTTGTGCATGCGGTCGCTATGCAACAGTTCTTGGTGGCCGACACAGACTGTTGCATAGCGATTTGATTCACGGATCCAGTTATATGGCTACCTCCGCGTATGGCGATTTTACGACTATGACGTGTGGGGCCTGAAGATGGCATCAATGTAATGCCGAAACTGGTAGCACAAAGGAAGTTCAGAAAATAATTTTCTACAATGCATACGGCTGTTGGTAAATTATTGCAATTTTGTAAAGAACCTTCAACATCGCAGCGCGTCAGCAATCGTTGGTTAATATATTAAAAAACTAGAAAACCGCCTCGATTGCGATAAAAGCACCTAGTGTTAACCTAGGTTTCGGCGTAGATAACTACACGTTCTTCAGAACAACAATAAAATCCACAAGTGCCTAAGAAGACCTTTGTCAATGATTAAAAGAACACCATAGCTATATATTTATAAACGAAAAAGAAAAGGAAAACACTAACAGTACATATGTACCAAGTCAAAACCACTACTTAATGGTGTACGCTCCACCTCACACCGGCCTATGTACGATGGGCCATGACCCGGGTCATGACCCGGGTCATGACTTTGTTCATATGTAATGTTCGTGTTTTCCTTTTCTTTTTCATTTATAAATGTATAGCTACGGTGTTCTTTTAATCAGTGTCAAAGGTCTTCTTAGGGACTTGTGGGTTTTATTGTTGTTCTGAAGGTGTTGTTATCTACGCCGAAACCTAGGTTAACACTAGGTGCTTTTATCGCAATCGAGGCGGGTTTTTAGTTTTTTTAATATAAAATCCAATTTTGTCCCGATTTTGCAAAATATTGTTACCTGCTTCAAATACTGAAGTAACGCCGTCTGCTAGCGCAACATGATAAGTGAAGCCTCAGTTTTACAGATGGCGTTGCATGTTGCGTATCCTGTATTGACGATGCAACCACCTTGTAGATCTAGCGCCACCATTCGAGAAAATACCACTACTTCTCCAGTAGTGCGGGGGCTGGAACTATTTAAGCAGCGCCAGGCGGAAGACTCGGGAAGTTCTCATTTGAATAGCGATCTGATAAGGCGATTGTTTCTTTAAGTAATACGAACATCGAGTCCAAGTTAGTAACGTTTGAAGTATTTACTGAGACTATATAGGGCGTTACTTGTATAGTGAAATATACTTCGATTACTGAAGTCTTACTGTCGACTGTTTACCGTTTAATAAGCTTATCACAGCATAGAAAACGCCATAGGATGAAAAGGGGAAGTGTCACTTTTCGAATGATTACAGAAAAGAGTGGTCTTTCGTCAAAAAAGGACGTACGGATCAGGAAGCATTGTGTGAGATTTGCAGTTGTTTCATCGCAGATACTCACGGATGTAAGGCAGATGTGAGGCACCACATTTCCACCAAGACTCATACAAGTAGATTCGCGGTAGAATAAACATCACAGCCCATTTCTACATTCGTGATTAAAAAAGATATCCATGAGGAGTTACTCGTTGCTGCTGTAAAGCTAACGGCCTGTAAAGTTGCCAAGCATCATCAATCGTTGAGTCCTCTTGACTATACCGTAAAACTGAACGCCGCAGCGCATCCTGACTTCAAAGTCGCCGCCCGCAAAGTGGTCTACAGCCAGGTCCAAAACTACAGCGATTGTCAGAAATATTCTCGCACCATACTCCGTGACCAAATGCATAAAATAATTGCAAGAAGTTTCGTTATACGGCATAGGCATCGACGCATCGAACCACAAGGTTGAAAAGATGTTTCCTTTAGTTGTTCATACTTTATGAAACTAACGGAATTCAACAGAAGCTGATGAAGTTCGATTCGTTGAATAATGAAACTTCAGCGACAATTGCAAAGCTTTGTTTAGATGCTCTAAGACAACTACAAATTCCATCACATAAATTAGGCTATTTTTGTGGAGACACAATACTATATCAAGCGCTGGTATAGTCTTAACCGTCGACATTGAAATAATCGCCATGAAAATATTTAATAATTTTTCAATATACACGATAAAGACAGAAGAATTTGAAGAGTTCTGCTTTTACGTTGTCAACCATCAGACTCTTGTATCTCACTCACAACCAAGACAGCTGTCGTTAATGCTCGCAGTTGAGAGAATTCTTAAGCTCTGGATTCCAATAAAACAATTTTTTGACGCGGAAAATAGGCCACGTAAAATAATTTCAATTTACTTCATGTCCCTGCAGTAAAACTTGAAAAGCGAGAAAAAGAATAAAGCCTAGATCATTGAAATAAGAAACACAGACATCAAAAGAAGTTTTGCACCACCCCTGTTCGCAGAACTCGTGAAGATAGACATTGACTGTAGATATTGCATCACAGACAGTCCCTTTGACTGTTCAGAGAGGTCACTAAATCCGCCCAAAGATGTAAACAACCATGCATGAACCGCACGTATTAGATGGAGAGGGTCTGACAGCCCATCAGTTCCGGTCATTCCACCAGGAAGGAGATACACGGCTCTCGTTGTTGACAATGGCTTTCCATACCACAGCATTCGATTACTTAGAGAAATAGGTTATTTCTTTCAACAAATATCAAGTATTGGATTGGATGATGCTATCTGAAACACCAGATTCGGTGATGAAACACTATTATGTACCTAACTAAAAATGGCGTGAAGATTTCAGGTGAAATTGTTGGGAATACATGAAGAGCTTTTTAGGAACTAAGCGTGACTCGGCAGAATGGGCCATCTAAACACTCCGTGGAAGAAAAGTGAAATTACTTTCTTAAGGAAACTGAAAATCCTGATTGCTAACCGAGGGATGTTGCGCAGTGATTAGCACACTGGACTCGCCGCATTCGGGAGGACAGCTGTTCAAACGCCGGACGGTAGCTCGGCGTGTTCGATCAGAGAGCCGGTTGACCTCTGTAATAAAGAAAAAAAGAGTGGAAGGATCAACAAACGAACTTGAACGCATGTCATATGACGTCAGGAACAACCAAACAACGATCAACAACAGAAAAAACCGCGTCCGGCCATCCTGGTTTAGGTTCTCCGTGATTTCGCTAAATCGCTGCAGGCACATGCCAGGATGGTTCCTTTGAAAGAGCACGGCCGACGTCCTTCCCCATCCTTCCCTAATCCGATGGGACCGATGACCTCGCTGTTTAGTCCCCTCCCCCAAATCAACCTACGGTCGCAGTTTCACAACGCCATTGTGGAAACAGTATTTTCGCTGATGTTGCCTGATGGACTCTGGGATTCTGAAAATCAATCATACGGTCCCAGTTTAGCTGTAAGCACACTTGCATGAGTTTTATAAATACGTAAAAGGAAAAAGAGACTTACCGAAAAATGTGAAATCTCCCGAAAAAAAATTGTTATAACAACTATTTCTGCCGCAATAATGTCCATGTAATTGTGACTGTGTTTCAAATAAATTTATATTTAACAAATTTTTTTACTTTATTTCTATACACCCATCTCAGTGTCCCGACGAGGTATCAGCTAGATATGAAAACTATGTGGATATTTTGATGCAGATGTAGAAGGCGACACGGTAGTGCTGCTCTCTCTCCCCCCCCCCCCCCCCCCCCTGCGGTGAGAGGAGGTTGCATGTGCACATGGTGGCATGTTTTCAATTATTATTACTGTCAAGTCACTAGAGATACTGCGTATATCTTATTGCCAGCGGCAGATTATTGCACGCGAAATTCCAGACGTTAAACTTCAATCTAAGGATCTATCCAACAAAGCTTTTTTTACAAGTTCTACGGAACGAGTGAAGGTAGTTTTAATCAAATACTTTCAGTAATTCCTCCATACATACAAAGTTGTGATCACTCAGGGAAACGCTATCACCAGAAAAAAAGAGCATTTATTACATTAAGCTAAGTGAAACATACCTACAATCATTGCAATTGTTTTTATTAATTAAACACATTGCAAATCACGACAGATCAGACAAAACATTTTATGTAATATTCGTAACGTAGATACATGGCAAGTTTTCAACAGTATTTGGTCTTGATGACAGAGGAGGTCATTGAGAGTAAGAACTAGTCGTGCACAGAAGCTCATGCTGCGAATCCTGTAACTTGGGCAGAGTTAATCGTGTATACCACTGGCCATTAAAATTGCTACACCATGAAGATGAAGTACTACAGACGCGAAATTTAACCGACAGGAAGTAGATGCTGTGATATGCAAACGATTAGCTTTTCAGCGTATTCACACAAGGTTGGCGCCGGTGGCGACACCTACAACGTGCTGACATGAGGAACGTTTCCAACCGATTTCTCATACACAAACAGCAGTTGACCGGCGTTGCCTAGTGAAACGTTGTTGTGATGCCTCGTTTAAGGAGGAGAAATGTGTACCATCACTTTTCCAAGTTTCATAAAGGTCGAATTGTAGCCTATCGCGATTGCGGTTTATGGTATCGCGACATTGCTGCTCGCGTTGGTCGAGATCCAATGACTGTTAGCAGAATATGGAATCGGTAGATTCAGGAGGGTAATACGGAACGCCGTGCTGGATTCCAACGGCCTCTTATCACTAGCAGTCGAGATAACAGTCATCTTATCCGCATGGCTGTAACGGATCGTGCAGCCACGTCTCTATCCCTGAGTCAACAGATACGGACGTTTGCAAGACGACAACCATCTGCACGAACAGTTCGACGACGTTTGCAGCAGCATGGACTATCAGCTCTGAGACCATGGCTGCGGTTACCCTTGACGCTGCATCACAGACAGGAGCGCCTGCGATGGTGTACTTAACGACGAACCTGGGTGCACAAATGGCAAAACGTCATTTTTTTCGGATGAATCCAGGTTCCGTTTACAGCATCATGATGGTCGCATCCGTGTTTGGCGACATCGCGGTGAACGGACATTGGAAGCGTGTATTCGTCATCGCCGTACTGGCGTATCACCCGGCGAGATAGTATGGGGTGCCATTGGTTACACGTCTCGGTCACCTCTTGTTCGCATTGACGGCACTTTGAACAGTGGACGCTACATTTCAGATGTGTAACGACCCTGACTCTACCCTTCATTCGATCCCTGCGAAACCCTACATTTCAGCAGGATAACGCACGACCGCATGTTTCAGGTCCTGTATGGGCCTTTCTGGATACTGCAAATGTTCGACTGCTGCCCCGGCCAACACATTCTCCAGATCTCTCACCAACTGAAAACGTCTGGTCAATGGTGGCCGAGCAACTGGCTCGTCACAATACGCCAGTCACTACTATTGATGAACTGTGGTATCGTGTTGAAGCTTCATGGGCAGCTGTACCTGTACACGCCATCCAAGCTCTGTTTGACTCAATACCCAGGCGTATCAAGGCCGTTATTACGGCCAGAGGATACTGGATACTGACTTCTCAGGATCTATGCACCCAAATTGCGTGAAAATGTGATATGTCAGTTCTAGTATAATATATTTGTCCAATGAATACCCATTTATCACCTGCGTTTATTCTAGGTGTAGCAATTTTAATGGTCAGTAGTGTAGCAATAGCACTCACGTCGGTCACCTGCTGGCATAGACCATTAACACACAATTTCCCCGCACTGTCTAAACGGACACGTTCGTTGAACGTCTAACTTTGCAGTGTTGCCTGTCTGTTAGCATTGACAACTCTATGCGAACAACGCTGCTCTCGGTCATGAAGTGAAGGTCATCGCCCACTGCGTTGTCCGTGTTGGAATGCCAGAAATTTGATAGCCTCGACACAATCTTGACAATGTGGATCTCGGAACATTGAATTTCCTAACGATTTCGGAATTGGAATATCCCATGCGCCTAGCTCTACAAACCACTCCGCATTCTAAGTCTTAATTCACGTAGTGTGGCCATAATCACGTCGGAAGCCTTTTCACATTAATCACCTGAGTACGAATGACAGCTACACTAATGTACTGCCCTTTTATATCTTGTGTACGCGATACTATCTCTATACGTGCATATCGCTATCGCATGATTTTCCTCACCTCAGTGACAACACTCGTTGTGGGGGGATGAACTGTGGTATCGTGTTGAAGCTGGATGGGCAGCTGTACCTGAACACGCCATTCAAGCTCTGTTTGACTCAATGCCCAGGCGTATCAGAGGTGGTTGTTCTGGGCACTGATTTCTCAGGATCTATGCACCCAAATCGCGTGAAAATGTGATCACATGTCAGTTCTAGTATAATATATTTGTCCAATGAATACCCGTTTATCATCTGCATTTCTTCTTGGAGTAGTAATTTTGATGGCCAGTAGTGTATTTCCCTGAAACTGATCATTCTGTTAACTCCTCCCCCCCTCCCACCATTATCTTTGCAGATTGTATTGCGAAAACTTTACGAAAAGAACAAAGTTCTTATTCTCGTACAAACAGTTCTTTGAGGTTAACGAACTAAGATTCTTGGAAGTCTACATTTGGAGTTTTGTCAGACGGGAACATCACCTTCCTCTTCAGAATAACGTGCAATATGTCACTTTCACTGAGTCGTTAAGTCGTACTGCAAATTCTAAAAATGTATGTACTTTCGACATTTATTTGTGGGTAGTCCTAATTTAGTTTCTCGAGCCTTCAATTTTTTGAAGAAGCAAGTCTTCTTCTGAAAGTATTCAATATTTTGAGAGCTTTGACAAAGAATGTGACCCAAATGATTGTCAGAACGCATATGAAAGATCGCGGATCAACTGTTTAGTTTACTGTAGGCTCTAATGAAAAACAGAGAAGTTAAGGACATGATTATGTTGCTTCTGGTGTTCTACACAATCTACCCCACTCGAGCTTAATTCACAAAATGTTCATAAAAATCATGTGAAACTGTTAGAAAAGTTCTTCTTTGGGATATTGTTCAACTTTTGCGTCATTTTGACTTTAAAGTCAATTATGTCGTCAAAGCGTTGACCCTTCATGTGAATTCCTGCACTTTGTCGTTTTGGGGGGTTTCAAACTGACGTCAAGTCTTGTCACCCGTGATGATTTTTACCACAAAACAATGTCCAAGTTTTACATTTCAATCACGTCGTGGCACGCGTCCACGTGTAGCTGTTTTTGTTCGGGAGTCAAGATAATGTGGGGCAAACATCCCACACACTTTTCTCTTCTTCACTGCGATCTGGAGAAAGCCTTTAAATGTTATTTAGGGATGTTGTTCAATTGTGTGACAACAAAGGCTCGATTCACTGAGCGAGTGACAGCCGTCCGTACTTCCAGCGAGATGGCGACGTCAGAAATCATTTCAGTGCATCCATGGGAGGCATGGCAGCGATAATCGCTCGGCAGTACTACATTGAAAGCCAACAAGCAAGCACGGAGGCAGAAGAAAGCAGGCAGTGTGTTTGTTTGTTTCGTCTATGTTTACGCTAATTACGCAACAGGAGGTTTTGGATTCATCCAATGCTTAGCTCACCATTTGATGAATTACCAGTAAAACAATAGCTGTGAGATCAGCTATGTACTCTATCTGGGTAGCGGTTGCACTCTGATCTGCATTATCAATACAGAATCGGCCACACAACGCTGTAAAGCTGTGTGGGAAGTCTTGGACAAGAGTGCATATCGAAATTCGTAAAAGATAGGGGACTGAAAAATGTCAGGGGTTTGAAAAGCATGTTACGTGATGAGGACAACGAAATACTATTAACCCAAGGAGGAAGTATACTTTACATTAGAAGAAATGTTTTCGTTTACTATATTACTTAATAGACATCCAACTGATTCCCGCACGTGGAGGGTAGGAACTTTATAAACGACATGCCTCCATTGATTTCTGTCCTGACAGCTTTTTTCTCTCCACTGAATCCCACGTTACTCCTCAAGTGATCTTCATTACTCTGGTCGTTCCATCTCTTCCTAGACCACCCAACATGTCTTTTTTCTTGCACCTCCATCCCCAAATACTGACGTGGAATTTGAGGCTGGCGCATTGGCTTCTCATGGCCTAACCAGTTCAATCTTGCAGCGCTCGTTCTTTCCTACGTGGTCAAGGTCGCCTGTAAGTCTTTCCTTACATATTCCTTACCGTCTGTCTCCCCTGAACTGACCTAAGGGACTTCATTTCACATGCCTGTATCTGAAGGTCTTCTCTCTAATTTACGACATAAGTATCCAGACTATACAGCATGATTGGCTTGAGATACGTTTTATGCATGGTCTTTTTAGCTCTTAAAGGAACACCTTTGTCCCATATTAGGTATCGTATTTGGTGGAAGAAGTTGGACCCTCTTGTTATAACTTCTGGTTTGGCGCTTACATCACTTGATATGACACTTCCGAGATAACTGAAACTTCTCACACATTCAGCTTTCTCTCCTTCCAGTGTGGTCTTACAAGGTGTGCGTTACCTACTCACCTTCATGGCCCGTACCTTGCTCTTACTCATAATCAATGAATGGTTTAAATTTTTTATTCCAGTGACCAAGTCTGCTCTCAATCTCCACTTCCGTCTCTCCCAAATGACGATGTCGCCAGCAAAAGAAAAAGCACTGAGATCTTCGTTATCTACTTCCTTGACTTCTTTCATGAGTGTGTCCATAAGTGTAAGGAAGAGTAACGGGGGAAGTTATCAGCCTTGCTGATCACTTAGCTTTATCTTAAACCATTTTGATCTTCCACCTCTTATTTGTACATAGTTTTCACAACCCTCATACAGTATCTATACTGTTTTTATAATTAATGAATCAGCGACATTGTGTTTTGTAAGTATTCCCATATGCACTACTTATAACACCACTGAAATGCCTGCAATTATGTATTTTGTAGCTGCAATACTATAAAGCACTGGTTATAATGAACATGCTGGGGTAAAATCTGTTCATTCAGACGAAAGGGCTCTTGCAGGGTGCAAGACTGAAGTTTTAGATAGCCACATTCAGGCTAGAACGCTACCTCCAAAACACAAACACAAAATAATTTAACAGTGATGTTTTTCTCCTTATTCGGTTTCACGAAGCGTTACGCGCAATTGAAACCATGCGGCTCTGTCCTTAATCATATCGTGATGTATCCCATATTTGAAGGTCCTTTTTCACCCCTTCAATAAAAAATGTCTAAACCCGCTTCATCCATGACAGGCTATCGCGTGCACTGCCCCATTCGACTACGACTCCTATCTCGCGCCGGCAGGCGGGATAGCTGCCTTGAAGCAGTGGCTGGCGAGCACAGTTCTCTCGCAGCGAGTTCGCAGCGCCAGCGCCGTAAAGTGTGCGGCTTCATTGTTTCATATTTGAAACGCGCGCGCCAGAAAATGACGCTGCGAGCTCACGATAATAAATCGCTCGGCCATGCTTAGGTTCCATGTTGCAAACAATGCTCAATGTGACGACTATCTCCATCCACGACAGCCTGGAGCCACACTACAGATATTTCACAATAAGCTATAGACTGCACTCAGCAGGCGCCTGGTGGTGCAACAGATAGCGCATGGAACAGTGGACAAAGAGCTCATGTTCGAACCCTTGATGTGTCGAATGATTAATAATTTTACACTAAACACGAAAATAGCGTTAGCAAAAACTAATTGTATCAGTAGTTTCGATGGTGAGATATCATATATGGCTTCGCGTTAACTTCAGTCTGAAAAATTGGCAACAGAGGATAAACGCATTTGCTTTTCGAACTAACAATTTAGTGTCTTGGGAAGAACTGCTAGTAGTGAAGATGTTTGGTTTTGTTGGACGCTCAACTGCGCAGTCATCAGCGCCCATACGAAGTCCCAATTTTTTTCACACAGTCCAATTTCTTTACTCAGTGCAATTTAACCACTGTCACGAATGATGATGAAATGATGAGGACAACACATACACTCAGTCCCTGAGGTATGTAATAAAATAAGAAGTGTGTGGTCACATCAACCAGAAAATATGTTTTTGAACGTGACTTATGTGAACAGCGATTGTAAATATAAGCGCGTGTAAACTGCAAGGAAACCAATAATATTCTGTTTCTGATCGGTGTGGTGGTGTTTTGTAATTGTCATCTAGTTTTCGTATGAGAGAACTTTTGGGTCGTCCCGCAGTACTTTTCGAACGGACGTGGCACAAGTCGTGAATTGCTTTCAGATTACACATTGCACACAGCATTCTCAACCATGGTAACAGTTAACATCTCTTCAACCATTTATTGCGCAACTGACGGAATATGTGACACTGTTGGCTGAGATTTCCCGTAGGAGTTCAGCAACCTAAACACTAATCGATTCTGTATTTGCACCCGTGACATGAAAAAAAAATACATGTAATACCTAGTAATACGAATTTTGTAACAGGATCTAAACTCTGTGAGTAATGAAACATAATATGCGTTACTAACCAAAGATGCACGAGAATTTCATGAAACAGCTGTTATTTGTTTCCTGATAGACACTATTTGTGGTGCATTAAAGCTACCATCAGTAAATCGAGTGTTGGACCTGCAACTGAGGCAGAAATTCAATTTTTTTCTGTCAAGATGTCGTTAAGCAAAGGCAGGACAAAATCTTTAAGAACTTTCTCAAAGAAATCAATACAGATATGTTTAAGGGTTAAAATTATACAGCAGCTTTCGTATCTGGTATCGATATTCCCTCGTGAACATTGTTACGAGGATCAGAATGGCTTTTGCAACATGCTTCTGTATATACGTCAATGCTTTTACAAATATATCTATAATCAAATGTCTTCCAATGACGAAAAAAAAAACTGTCGGTTTTACAAGATAAAACCGAAATATTAACCTTTCAACCAATTAGACGCTTACCAAAACCAACTATAAAAGGGCGCACATTACTTAGTTACACATTTTGACGACAATGTTAGTACAGCCTGAAGCCTGTTTCAGGGCAGCTGAGTATCATTTTTCTTTACTTGATGGGTCGTTCTACTACCCCTTTCATCGACAGGGCGTATTGGGGAACGTTTTATGCATAAGACTGTCTAATTAGTGTGAAGGAAAAATTCGCAATTACGTAAAGATAAATACGTAACTTAGCCTCATATGATTTAACTAAACGGTGGAAAACTTAAATGGTAACTGCAGAATTTGAATTAGAAACGGGGTTCCAATGACGTTAAGTTTTCCATTATTGCAACGTGTAGTCGCTGTGCCCAGTGTAGATTAAGAAGCATGAATAACATCCATGAAGACTATATCAGTGAACGTGACAATGCAGTTATCAACACACTTTCTCAAATATTGCAAGTCAAATGTTACGACGTTTAAAACGCATATAGCCAGTTGCCAATATCATTAACACAATATGGCGTTACATAGGGCGTCGCACGAAAAACGCCCCGAATGCAGACTGCGCGCCAGGTACGCACGAACTGTTACCCGCCACGACCGGGACAAACAGATAAACATGTAATAATAAGATAATACAGAAATAACAGTTAAGCTAACGCAAAGGTGTATATTTACATAATCGCCACAGCTTTGAAACAATACACAACTGGCGCGCGACAATGAGCAGTCTAGTACTCGGAGTCTGTTTTTGTGCTCTACCTTACACAACATGAGATTTTTATGCGAGACATGAGATTTCTATGCAAGGCCTAACCTCCCAGCCCCCACGCCGACGATCAAATTTTTAGGCGACAAAAATTTCGAATTAAAAAGTGTAAAAGTCATATCACCGCACTAATGTGTTTTAAGTAAATAACCACTGCCGCTATCGTCGCACAACAACCGGTGTTTTGAGAACTGCGTGTAACGCTTGGAGTGCCTGGCATAAGAGCGTCTCAGAGCTGGCGAGAAAAGCTTTCTTAGGCTTCATAGGCCGCTGTGTGGCGCACGCATGACAAATCTAGTCTTTCCGGACATAGCCAAGACGTCAGCTTACCTCCCTGTAGGATACATAGCGTCCCGTCAATGGCGTCAGTTGCCACAAACCGCCAGGAGCTGCTGCGGGCTGTAACAGACTGCGTAACGTCACGCGCCGACGTCGCCATCTAGTACCCATACGCGAAACGACGCCCGCTGTGTTACGTCACGTCCGGCTGGTCGCTTCGACCGACCGTGAGACAGGGCAGAGGGGAGGCCGTACGAAAATGGCCGTTACAGCTAGCTGCGCGTTACAGCTCAAGTGCATTTGCGCCGATTAAAAACACCGCTATATTTTCCAGTGAGCAGGCGCTTCATTAAACCTGGCACTGTCACGATGTCAACTGTAACATGTTACTGTTCCTGTTTCAATTAAAGTAATTATCCGTGGTAAATCTCTCTCAACGTTTAACCAATCTCCAAGAATTACGCAGTCCATGTTGTAAATTACAGATTATATTTATTGTAAATTACAGATTATATTCATTGTAAATTACAGATTATATTTATTGTTGGGTGTTCCACCTGATCTGCTATTAACCGCTCTGCGGAAACCCGTATCGTCTTTATGGCAAAACGTGAATCAGTCATACATTTTACACGATCTATGTCTTCTGGCGATACTGGATGCTGTTATTTTGGCAACACATAGTTAGCGTCTCGCTTGTATCTTTCATTCTTGTTCCCCCTTCCCTCGTTGTACCCATATTCTGTTGAAGAAAGTAAAAATGTTATTTATTAACGAAAATTGTCCTACGAAAGACTTGTAAACCGAAATCGATCACACAGAGAAACAAACTTGTCTAGACATTTATAATTTCTATTTACATGAGTAAGTATGAAATTGTTCTACGGACAGCGACGGGAGACTTAATGACATTGGTTCACTGTGGAAGTTAATGAAATTATAATTCTCACGGTATGTTGTCCGAACAATTACTTCGTATCTTAATGACCCTGCTGTTGGTGTATTTGCCGCGTGGTCTAGGGCGTCTTGTCACGGTCCGGGCGGTTCTCCCGTTGGAGGTTCGAGGCATTCCTTCGGGCGTGTGTGTGTGTGTGTGTGTGTGTGTGTGTGTGTGTGTGTGTGTGTTGTCAGTGGGGTAAGTTAGTTGAAGTTGGATTAAGTAGTGCGTAAGCGTAGGGACCGATGGCCTCAGCAGTTTCGTCCCATACATAGGACCTACCACAAATTTCGAAATTTTTTTGGTGTATTTATTGGTGATAGTGATGTCTACCCTATAAGCGCCACCGTTCCACAAGATTGCCTTTCGGAACCGACACTGTTTAACATATTTATCTGACGTACCAGACTTGCATCCACTCAACATGGGTTCTTTCGCTGATGACAAAGCGATATATTACCCTGACAACAACTTACCGAACATTCATGACAAACTCCATCGGGCTTCACTGCTGCCTGAGAAATGGTTCACGGCATCGCATGCCAAGATGAATGTGGACAAAAGTCAAGTTTAGACAAGAAAAAGCCAGGATTTACGTACACCACTGTTGCTATTCTGTGAAGGTATTCCTTGGGCTGACTTCGCCAAACACCTTTGAGTTCACCTTGATAAACGCCTTATCTGAAGAAACAAATAATCGACGTTGCAAAAAAGCAAGCAGCGTATTAGCTCTCTTATATCACTCAACAGGAAAAAGTATCCTACTTTATAAATCAATAACACGACCAGTCACGGTATATGCCTGCCAGCAATAGGGGGACATGTCACACCTACGCATCTCCGCAAACTTACTTCAGGCAGTTCAAAATAGGACATTACGCATTATATTAAATGCACACAATGATTCACAAGGGCATACAAATAAACACTGTTCCAAAGGAGATCCGATCTACCTCTTCCTTACTCTATCAACACACTCATTTGTCAATCTTCCAAGTATGATCGCAATGACTCGCACAAACATAAAACATCCTAAACAGTCATTGTTACTGTGCCGGCAATCCACACTGAGGCTGTCCGCGACAGGCAATTTCCTAATCATTACTATCCCATATTTATGTATGTTGCCAGACGCGCCATTAAAAATGTTTTTTAATATTGTGAACTGTAACTGTAATATTGTACATTTTAAATAATGTTTTGTTCTTTTTATTCCACAATGTATATGTTGCCCAATACTTGTGTAGATGACTATTCCTAAATCTATCATTTTACTAATAATCCAGCTCTTTTAACACAAAACCTGTATCCATGTTCAAAACCCATCTGTACCTTGTCATATTATAGGGTTTTTATTGCCTCTGTGACAAATGTTTTACTATTTATACGAAATGATATATATATATATATAAGAAACCTCGGGTAGGGCCGGCCGCGGTGGCCGAGCGGTTCTAGGCGCTACAGTCTGGAACCGCGCGACCGCTACGGTCGCAGGTTCGAATCCTGCCTCGGGCTTAGATGTGTGTGATGTCCTTAGGTTGGTTAGGTTTAAGTAGTTCTAAGTTCTAGGGGACTGATGGCCTCAGAAGTCCCATGGTGCTCAGAGCCATTTGAACCTCGGGTTGGGGCACTACAAAATAAATCCGTAGATATTACAAAAACGGATGTATGTACGCTCCGCATCTACTCCTAAACCACAGGACCGATTTCAACTAAACTTGGTACACACACACACACACACACACACACACACACACACACACACACACACACACACATATATATATATATATATATATATATATATATATAAGCGTATGTATATTACATACGCTTAAGTATCTCATGAAAATGCCCATTACATACGTTTAAGTATCTCATGAAAATGCCCTTTCCGACGTGTAGGCGATTCCCACAACGGACCAAAAATTGCTTCATTATTCACTTCGCAACAAACAAAAGAACTAATTGACAGCACAACAGAACATCAACTACGTAATGGCTGCTACTTTACTGTAGGATCTACAGTGTATTATTATTATTATTATTATTATTATTATTTCCTTTCTTTTCTCAGACGTCATGTCTGGTCAAAAATGAAAGTGATGCGGGCCTTGATCAAGCGTGAATTCCTTTTAACTGTACGGTATATGTTATATTGCATTTAGGAACTTTCGGGTAATTGAACATGTATAAATAATTACGGATTTCTGTAGTTGTATATATAAGTTTGGATGTAGCTGTATTGCATTGATGTACTGGTGGATATTGTGTGGTATGACTCCTGTAGTTGATAGTATAATTGGTATAATGTCAACTTTATCCTGATGCCATATGTCCTTGACTTCCTCAGCCAGTTGGATGTATTTTTCAATTTTTTCTCCTGTTTTCTTTTGTATATTTGTTGCATTGGGTATGGATATTTCGATTAGTGGTGTTAATTTCTTCTTTTTATTGGTGAGTATGATGTCAGGTTTGTTATGCGGTGTTGTTTTATCTGTTATAATGGTTCTGTTCCAGTATAATGTGTATTCATCATTCTCCAGTACATTTTGTGGTGCATACTTGTATGTGGGAACGTGTTGTTTTATAAGTTTATGTTGTAAGGCAAGCTGTTGATGTATTATTTTTGCTACATTGTCATGTCTTCTGGGGTATTCTGTATTTGCTAGTATTGTACACCCGCTTGTGATGTGATCTACTGTTTCTATTTGTTGTTTGCAAAGTCTGCATTTATCTGTTGTGGTATTGGGATCTTTAATAATATGCTTACTGTAATATCTGGTGTTTATTGTTTGATCCTGTATTGCAATCATGAATCCTTCCGTCTCACTGTATATATTGCCTTTTCTTAGCCATGTGTTGGATGCGTCTTGATCAATGTGTGGCTGTGTTAGATGATACGGGTGCTTGCCATGTAGGGTTTTCTCTTTCCAATTTACTTTCTTCGTATCTGTTGATGTTATGTGATCTAAAGGGTTGTAGAAGTGGTTACGAAATTGCAGTGGTGATTGCTTTGTGTGTTTTGTTAGTTTCTGCTCGTTCTAGAAAGAATTTTCTTAAATTGTCTACCTGTCCATAATGTAGGTTTTTTATGTCGATAAATCCCCTTCCTCCTTCCTTTCTGCTTAATGTGAATCTTTCAGTTGCTGAATGTATGTGATGTATTCTATATTTGTGGCATTCTGATCGTGTAAGTGTATTGAGTGCCTCTAGGTCTGTTACTTTATTTCACTACTCCAAATGAGTAGGTCAATATTGGTATAGCATAAGTATTTATAGCTTTTGTCTTGTTTCTTGCTGTCAATTCTGTTTTCAGTATTTTAGTTAGTCTTTGTCTATATTTTTCTTTTAGTTCTTCTTTAATATTTGTATTATCTATTCCTATTTTTGTCTGTATCCTAGATATTTATAGGCATCTGTTTTTTCCATCGCTTCTATGCAGTCGCTGTGGTTATCCAATATGTAATCTTCCTGTTTAGTGTGTCTTCCCTTGACTATGCTATTTTTCTTACATTTGTCTGTTCCAAAAGCCATATTTATATCATTGCTGAATACTTCTGTTATCTTTAGTAATTGGTTGAATTGTTGATTTGTTGCTGCCAGTAGTTTTAGATCATCCATGTATAGCAAATGTGTGATTTTGTGTTGGTATCTTCCAGTAATATTGTATCCATAATTTGTATTATTTAGCATGTTGGATAGTGGGTTCAGAGCAAGGCAGAACCACAAAGGACTTAATGAGTCTCCTTGGTATATTCCACGCTTAATCTGTATTGGCTGTGATGTGATATTATTTGATTTTGTTTGTATATTAAGTGTGGTTTTCCAATTTTTCATTACTATGTTTAGGAACTGTATCAATTTAGGATCTACTTTGTATATTTCCAATATCTGTAGTAACCATGAGTGGGGTACACTATCAAAAGCTTTTTGGTAATCAATGTATGCGTAGTGTAGTGACCTTTGTTTAGTTTTAGCTTGATATGTCACCTCTGTATCTATTATCAGTTGCTCTTTACATCCTCATGCTCCTTTGCAGCAGCCTTTTTGTTCTTCATTTATAATTTTGTTCTGTGTTTTATGTGTCATTAATTTCTGTGTAATGACTGAAGTTAATATTTTGTAGATTGTTGGTAGGCATGTTATGGGGCGATATTTAGCTGGGTTTGCTGTGTCTGCTTGATCTTTAGGTTTCAGATAGATTATTCCATGTGTAAGTGTATCAGGGAATGTGTATGGGTCTGCAATGTAACTGTTAAATAATTTAGTTAGATGTGAATGTGTTGAGGTGAACTTCTTTAGCCAGAAATTTGCTATTTTATCTTTTCCAGGGGCTTTCCAATTGTGAGTAGAATTAATTGCTTGGGTGACTTCATGTTGCAAAATTATCACTTCAGGCATTTGTGGTATCATCTCTGTTTCTGCTTGTATCCACCGTGCACGCCTGTTATGTTGTACCGGGTTTGACCATATGTTGCTCCAGAAGTGTTCCATGTCTGTTATGTTTGGTGGATTGTCTATTTTAATGTGTGTGTTATCTATTGTTTGGTAAAATCTCTTTTGGTTTGTGTTGAATGTTTGGTTTTGTTTCCTTCTATTTTCACTTTTTTTGTATCTTCTAAGTCGTTTGGCCAATGCTTGTAATTTCTGCTTCTTTTCATCTAATTGCTCTATTGCTTCTTCTTGTGAGATTTTACCTAACCTTTTTCGTTTTTTGTCTGATATTTCATTTCTTATAAATTGTTTTAGCTGTCCGATGTCTTTTCTCACTTTTTCTATTCTGATCTGTAGCCTGTGTTGCCATGCTGGTTTTGTGGGTTTCTTCTGTGTGTTGGTTGGTTCTGATCTCTGCTTAGTGTGTATATTTAGTGTAGTGAGTGCTCCTACATAAACCAGTTGTTGTAACTCTTCCATAGTTGTATTTTCATTTATTTTGTTGTGTATGATTGTGTTGATAGTTGTTTCGACTTGTGGGTTATTTGGTGGTCTATGCAAGAATGGTCTAATGTCTGTCTTTGTGTCTTTGTATTCTATATATGTCAGCTGAAATTATTCTTCTATATCTAACATGTGTGTCACTTCGTGTTCTATTTGTGCTTGTTCTGGTGGCTGTCTTAAGATGTCGTTTTCCTCTGTTTAATTGATGTGTGTTGTTCGTTGTTTGTTTGCTCTGGGATGTTTGAGTCCATTACTGTATTTTCTTCTTCTTCTGATTGCACATTATTTTGTTCTAGTATTTGTTGTACTTGTTGTTTGATGTTTTCTAATTCTGACTGGGGTATCATGTTATTTTTGATTATTACACGGATCTGATCAGCTAGTTCAGCTAGTCGTTGTTCTGTTAAAAATTTTAATTCTGGGTATCTGGTAATAAATGTTGTGTATACCTGTGATCTGTATCCAGTTGTGTTGGTTCCTAGGTTTGTTGCTTGGTAATAACAGAACATGAGGTGTCGATTAACTTCATCTGACCATCTCATCCTCTGTCTTTGTTTTCCTTCTAGGGTGGTTGCAGGAAGCATATCCTGCAAAACACCTCTATTTGGATTTAAATCATTTTCCAGTTGGCTAGCAGTGTCGTTACCATTGTGGGCGGGCATAGGGTTCAAGCGTCGTCCCCGACCATGACGGCGCTTGTCCGAGGCTTCTTTAGTTCTGTCCTGAACCAAGTAATCACACTAAAAGGGGGGTTAGCCCTATTAGTGGTTTGTTCTTTTCGTCGCCTTTTACGACTGGCAGAACATACCGGAGGCCTATTCTTTTCCCGGGCCTCCATGGGATTATTATTATTATTATTATTATTATTATTAGTGGCAGTGTCATACACGAAGAATTGCAGCATTAAGTTTCCCAATGTCTGCCAGTTCAGAAGCAAGGAGTCCATCAGTAGGTGATTTACAAAGTTCAGTGCACACATTTTGAAGTTTGCCAATTTTAAACAGGGAGCAGGACGTGGGCGACGCAAGTGTCGCTAGGGGAGAGGAATGGTGCAGTTAAGCAAGATTTGTAACGAGCGTCTACCTTCGATTCGAATAGTCAGCTTTCTTTTCTGAGAATAATTTTACGTAGCTCTGAGAATTGCATCATCATTCTGTTAGAAAAATGTTAAAAATAAGGAGTATCAATTGTCTCACTTACTCATTAGTTCGTGGTTTCATAGAACACCTATAAATTTTAAAAATAACGTTTATTTTTAAGGTATGGAAAGAACATTCTTTTGAGTTCTGAAGTTTAATTGGGCAGAGGGTGAGGGATTGATGTTACGTGGTAATACATTATTGCACTTGTGGGCAATGGTGTCAGAAAGCTTGGGAGCCACTGGTCCAAATGTATTGCCGCCGTTTACTGGGCGTGTATGGAAAGGTGGGAGTGGCAACCCTATGCCACAAACGTACATGTCGCTTAATGACACCGAACGAAAGACAAAAAGAAATCAGGGCTCGTACGGAAGCATATACAGGGGATTCAAAAAGTTGCGCGCACACTGAAAGAGCTGATAGAGAAGTCGGAATACAACTTTGAAAGAGGAACATACGGTCTAGGAAGTATCTTAGCCAGTGAAAATTATGGAATGTCAGGAAAAACAAGGAGAATCAACGCACGCGCGCCGGTAAGATAATGTACTGCTTCTGTGCACGTTCAACTGCTTATCATTCAAGCGCGTTCCGCCTGTTCACACGCCGTTACGCACTTGTGTATCAGTTGCTGCGTACGGTACTTCCGCTTTCTATTCGTGCACTCTGAAATCACAACGTGAGGTACAATTGCATGGGCACGTCGGCATCCTGATCTATGCTTCTTCATTTTTTTTGAGGGATGGTGTTGGTGGGGGAGGGGGGGAGCGGATATAAAAATACTCGTACTAAGTGGCACATGGTACCAGTTCCCGACGAAAAAACGCTTTTCGCCAGGATATTTGGAGCGTCTAATGAGGTACGTATGGTGCCTCGTGTACTTGATAGAGTTACACCTATTATGACTGTATTAAACATGATGGCTGCCATTTTGAACACCTTATGTAATATTCAACATTGTTGAGAACACAGGACATTATCTTTGCTGAATTGCGCATTCACTGGCTTTGTAGTTCCTAACATTCCAAAGCTTTCTACTGGCCCAGGATTACTTCCAAAACCAATGAAGTTTTATTTCGACTTCTCTATCAGCTCCTTCAATACGCGCGCAATCTTTAGAACCATCCCGCGCAAAGTCGTTTCTCTGTCCCTCCATTTGCTAGTGGCACAAGGAAGTGAGCGATCAGCAGTAGTACAAGGACCCTCCGTCATGCACCTTATGGTGTATGCATGTAACTGTAGATGTACCGATTCTCGGGTACCGCCAAGATGATAAAGGATACAACCGCTTATTCCTAAAAGAAGAGACAGTACTTAAGAGCTGAAACTAGCTCGGTGTCGTATCCATACTAATAATAGAACTGTAATGTCAACCGTTGTGCCTGTCTGTCTGAACACGGTAATCTCCAAAACTACTAGACGACTTTTCATGGGTTTTTCACAGGTAACGTGAGCCTAGCTTGGCCCAACTTATAGGCTTTACTCCATCGAAGCCGGAACACGAAAAAATATACCGTAATTTAAAGCTTTATCTAAAACCATCTATTCAGCTTAGTAGTTCGGATGTTTAATCATGGCGACGTAGGTCACCTAAGAACCAACAGATGATGATTTTTTTTTTTTTTCCTGACTCAGTGACATATGTATTTTCGGAACTGTACGTCAGCGACAGAATTTAGCGTCCCAATCTTATCTTTACGAATACAAGCTATCACTGAATTTTCTTCGCAGGGATTTAATGATTTCACGTCTCTGTATTAAAAGCTTGACAACGTTGCTTTGCTTTTTTCAACAGGTTTTATTTACATAATTTGATAGGACAAACGAATTTGTTAGTTTGCTTTATGATTTCTGCGCCTCATCATTACATTTTGATTTCGTTTCGTTTACGAATAAAAATGCCAAGATGTCGCACGGCCAGATGTATCTTACTGTCTCCGGTGTTACCGAGGCAGACAAGCTCTCCGTTTATGCCCCCAATCAAACTATTTCAAACGTTGAATACAAAGAAGGTTTACAAGCCAAACGTAAATTTCACGCGTACAAAGTCTCAGGCAAGGACATAAATAAATAGCCGACAGAGCTGATATTCTCAGCTGGTAACATAATAAGAATGCGAAATTGGAAGGGATGTTACCCCATACGTGTAACAAATGTTGCTCGAGAGGCGAAAACCGTTGTCCACGCCGTCCGTAAATTTCAAGAAGTGCAGACTCGAGCCACAGCAACCGCCTTATGAGGAAATACTGAGCTTGCCGATATCAGCCTTCGGCTGTGGCGTCGTCATAATGGCGGCCAAAACCACTATCGAAATTCGTCACATTCGTTGACTTTTTCAAATCACAACCAATCTTTCAACTTAACCCAGCCCTCGCCCTATGCTAGGTCAGGCTGTTACCGTAAGCTATATTCCAAAAGAGTAATACAGAAGCAAAATAAATTATGGGTGTTCCGTCTCTTTGCGCACGTAACACGTCATACACTACATGGCCACCTCCCGGGTCAAAGGCGACGTTCCGTACCGGTAAATTCAATCAACCCCACCGAGTGAGACGACGCCGTGGAAAGACACTAGACACTTAATCGGAAGGGAGGCGGTTCCAACCCCCGCCCGGCCATTCAAATCTAGGTATCCGTGGTTTCCCTTCGTAGTTTACGGCAAACGCCGGTATGATTCCTCTAAAACGGTGTTTTCCAACCTTTCTGAGGCCATTACACCAGAGTGCCATGAGATATTAACTGGTACACCCCCCAACATCATAAGCACTAGCGCCCAATTACAACTTTACGAAGAAAAAGAATTTTCTATGAACGCTTTTTTTAATGACGAGAGACAAATGGCATTCGTTTTTTTTTTTTTTTGGAGTTCTGTTAATCCACCAACTATAGAGTCTATGACACAACCAAGTCCGAATAAGTCTGTGACATAACTTGTATTTGCTTTTTTATCCATACTGGAGAAAGAAATCAATATTATCAAAACTGTTGCTAAAATTAATGGCTATAAGCCAAAAATAATTGACTGCGTGTACAATAAAATTAAAGATACTAATTCACCTGCAATAAATTCACAACCAACAGCGGAAAAGAAAGTATTTGTATGATTCCCTTTCTAGGCACAATGTCATACCGAATTGCCTGTCTTTTCCGAACGACATGAATTCAAAAAAGTTTCCGCACCTGTAACACTGTGCTTCTTAACATTATCCACAGCACCAAAACCACAAACCTAGGCAGGCTTAAAAAATTTAGGTAAGATTATTTGTGACAATTGCCCCAGCGTTTACCTTGGACAGATCGACAGAAGTTTCAGCATAAGATATCCTGAACATATGGACGACTTCACACTAAAAATTTTAAATAAGTCTGCAACAGCCACTCACACGAACCATACGTGTACACTGTTTCTAACAGTGACGTCTTCCAGATATTGCATACCACTACACAAAGAAAAGAACATGCACCTCTTAGAGGAACTATTGTAAGTAGGCTGTTTAGGTTTTTATGTTGGCAACTTCACATAGCGCTCTGTATGAAAATCACTGGTTGTGCTGTGTGCAGTCTGTGGCTGGTTGGCATTGTTGGAATATTCGCTATTGTAGTGTTGGGCAGTTGGATGTGAACAGCGCGTAGCGTTGCGCAGTTGGAGGTGAGCCGCCAGCAGTGGTGGCTGTGGGGAGACAGATGGCAGAATTTTGAGAGCGGATGATCTGGACGTGTGTCCATCAGAGAGAATAAATTTGTAATACTGGATATCATGAACTGATTATATATAATATTATATGATGACTTTTGAACATTATTAAAGTAAATACATTGTTTGTTCTCTATCAAAATCTTTCATTTGCTAACTATGCCTATTAGTAGTTAGTGCCTTCAGTAATAGAATCTTTTATTTAGCTGGCAGTACTGGCGCTCGCTGTATTGTAGTAGTTCGAGTAATGAAGATTTTTGTGAGGTAAGTGATTCATGAAAGGTATAGGTTGTTGTTATAGTCAGGGCCATTCTTTTGTAGGGATTATTGAAAGTCAGATTGCGTTGCGCTAAAAATACAGTGCGTCAGTTTAGTGTTGATCAGAATAAATAAAGAGAGAAATGTATGAGTACCTTCAGTTCTGCTCAGCTGTTTGAAAATCAAATAATGTCAGACGTTAATCAGCACAGTCTTTCATAATTTTTCTACGGGGACGTTTCACTATAAATATACATTCATACCCTCAGCTCACTCTAATACATTCTGGAGCTAGCCAATAAAGTTTCTCAGTAATTTCCTTGGGCTGTTCACAGAAATCAAACGCAAACTGGGGCTCTAACAATCACATCAGTGCAGTTTAAGATATCGTAATTGTATAAATATATACTATTAAGATGAACTAATGTGTTGTTCTCTTCCCACCATCTGCCTCTTTAATTTTGCATTTCCTGCTACTAACTTACAGACCGTAATTATATGTATTGAAGTGCCAAAGAAACTGATAAGGGCATGCGTATGCAAATCCAGAAATATGTAAAAAGGCAGAAAACGTCGCTGCGGTCGGCAACGCCTATATAAGACAAGAAGTGTCTGGTGCAGTTGTTAGCTCGGTTACTGCTGCTACAACGGCAGGTTATCCAGATTTATGTGAGTCTGAACGTGGTTTTATAGTCTGCGCACGAGCGATGGGGACACAGCATCTCGGAGGTAGCAATGAAGTGGAGATATTCTCGTAAGACCTTTCACGAGTGTACCGTGAATATCAGGAATCCGGTAAAACATCAAATCTGCGACTCCACTGCGGCCGGAAAGAGATCCTGCAAGAACGGGACCAACGACTGAAAAGAATCGTTCAACGTGACAGAAGGGTAACCTTTCCGCAAACTGCTGCAGATTTCAATGTTGGACCATCTACAAGTGTCAGCGCGCGAACCATTCAACGAAACATCATCGATATGGGCTTTCGGATCCGATGGACTACTCGTGTACCCTCGATGACTAAACGACACAAAGCTTTACGCCTCGCCTGCGCCCATCGACACAGACATTGAACTGTTGATGACAGGACGAGTCTCGTTTCAGAGTGTTTCGAGCGGGTGGACGTGTACGGGTGTGAAGACTTTCTCATGAATCCATGGATCCTGCACGTCAGCAGGAAACTGGTGGAGGAACTGTAATGGTGTGCGGCGTGTGCAATTGGAGTGATATAGGACCCCTAATACGTCTAGATACGAGTCTGACATGTGACACGTACGTAAGCATCCCATCTGATCACTTGCATCCATTCATGTCCATTTTGCAGTCCGACGGACTTTGAGCAATTCCAGAAGGACAATTCGACACACCGCACGTCCGGAATTGCTACAGAGTAGCTCCAGGTACACTCTGCGTTTAAACACTTCCGCTGGCTACCAAACTCCCCAGACATAAACATTATTGAGCATATCTTGGATGCCTTGCAACATGCTGTTCAGAAGAGATCTCCACCCCCTCGTACTCTTACGGATTTATGGACAGACCTGCAGGATTCATGGTGTCCGTTCTCTCCAGCACTCCTTCAGACATTAGTCGAGTCCATGCCATGTCGCAGCATTTCTTCGTGCTCGCAGGGGCCCTACACTGCAGGATTCATGGTGTCCGTTCTCTCCAGCACTCCTTCAGACATTAGTCGAGTCCATGCCATGTCGCAGCATTTCTTCGTGCTCGCAGGGGCCCTACACGATATTAGGCAGGTGTACCAGTTTCTCTGGCTCTTCAGTTTATATTATATATATATATATATATATATATATATATATATATATATATATATATATATGTGTGTGTGTGTGTGTGTGTGTGTGTGTGTGTGTGTGTCTCCTTGTTAATAGGATATGAGCGATAGCTTTGTATCTTTGTTTAATGATAAACTCTGCACAGTAAGCAGAAACATCAAGTGTCTAGCATATGGGTGATGCTTAACACCGACATTTAAAGTATTAAGTATGCCACAACAATTTATTTACAGTATTTGTGCTGTGTGGAATTCAACAACCTGGAAAACCACATGGTCTTCAACAAAACAAATAGCCATCTCGCAAATCAACAACTATTTTTCAATATATATAAATACATGTAAACACTTCGCGTATTTTTATTAATGAAACAAAGGGGTACTAAATACTCAAATATTCTTGTTCAGTGAGAGAGCAAACGACGTGCTGCTGATCAAAACATCTGTGCAACTAAAAATATTAGCTATTTGAAGATGGGCACTAAAATAAAACATTTAAAAAGTATTTGCGGCTGGTTGCATCATTCGCCAACTACAACTGGGACTGCTTATTTCTAACATTTTTTTCTATGATGATGAAGCAATTCTCATTGCGAGCGCTACCTATAAATCTTAATCAGAAAAAAAGCTAGCTATCCACATTTAGAATATGCACTTGTTACAAAATATACTTCCTCTGCACCACTCCTCTCTCTAGGGATACTTGCTCCAACCACACACTGCACCCCACTTAAATTCAGCCACACTAAAATGCGTCTGTCTGTAAATCATTTGATTGCTGGACCTCTTACTTCTCAATTGGTACAAACTGGAGGTCTCTAGGCTACCAATGATTTGTGTCTGACCTCTGCCACTAACAATAACAATAATACAAGCAATAATAATAATAATAATAATAATGTGCAGGCCCTACATCAAGTGTAGCGCCCGTTACATAGTTACTGTTTGTTGAGCAGCAAGTTCGTTTATTATTGTGAATTGAATAAGGAAGCAATTTATCGTCTATTACAGGAACTACGAAAAACTAGGATATGTGATGCTGGATTATGTGTCTCAATTCAATATCATGGATGCATGGTACATAGCACGCAATATGCGTGTACTTGGTGTTTGAATATGCGAGGAAGAACATATTCGCTTCACAATCTGCAACCTTCAAAAATGGCTCTGAGCACTATGGGACTCAACTGCTGTGGTCATAAGTCCCCTAGAACTTAGAACTACTTAAACATAACTAACCTAAGGACATCACACACATCCATGCCCGAGGCAGGATTCGAACCTGCGACCGTAGTGGTCGTGCGGTTCCAGACTGTAGCGCCTTTAACCGCTCGGCCACTCCGGCCGGCCTCTCTGCAACCTTCACCAATTGTGTCTCGCAGTTGTATTACCATCTGGAAATTGGGGGGGGGGGGGGAGGGAGTAATTATTGTGAACTCTTGTAAGCATTATTACAGTCTTACGAGATAGCGATAACCGTATTGACCTTTTAAGGGTAATTTATATTCGCGACGAAAACGCAACTGAACCCCTTTGTTTTACGCCTCAGTAAATATAATTTTATACCTCGGGGGTAATTAAAACCATGTTTAAATCACTGCTCTAAAAGGACACAAGTAGATTTCCTTCTCTAACCGTCCCCAATCTGAGTTTGGGCGCCATATCTAATGATCTCGTAGCCGACAAGACATTAACTCTGATCTCTTTCTTCCCATTATTTTAATGACGCCTACACCTATCAATCGACTGACGAGGAACCCAACAAAACGTAACTGGTCCCAGAAAATCGTCAATTATGCATCTCACCATCACGTGACTGATTAAAGAAAGAAATCAAAATATTATATGATTCGGAGCTTGAGTATGTAATTAAGAACGGCGAGAATAATGTACTGAAAATTCGTCGTAAACATATGAAACCATTATGTAGTTTATAAACGTGTTCAATAATGATCGACATCTAAAACTGCATGGATACTCTGGAAATCACATTTAAGTGCCTTCGCAATTCTCTATTAGTCCAATCTCGTATAGGGTGCGGAAAGAACGAACACCTTGATTTCCCTTATTTTAATCATACAATGAAGGCTTTCACGACCGGATGGTACTGTTGTTGATAATTCTTCCGGGTTATATAGCCGTGGTCCATGGAATTTATTCTATTCCTAACGTTTCGTGCAATACTACGTTGGACATCTTCAGAGGTATGGCTGGTCCTGCTGAGTCTTGCCAGATTAGCATGGCCCCTGCGCAAGAATGACGCCATATCGTGAAGCGTTCCACATTTTTTCAGTCGGCAAGACTCAGCAGGACCAGTCATACCTCTGAAGATGTCCAACGTAGTATTGGACGAAACGTTAGGAACAGAAGAATTCCATGGACCACGGCCATATAACCCGGAAGAATTCCCTTATTTTATCATGGTGATCGGTTTCTCACTATGTATGTCGGTGTCAACAAAATATTTTCGCATTCGGAGGATAAAGATGGTGATTGGAATTTCGTGAGAAGATTCTTCCGCAACGAAAAACGCCTTTCTTTTAATGATGTCCATCCCACATCCTGTATCGTTTCAGTGACACTCTCTCCTCTATTTCGCGATAATACAAATCGTGCTGCCCTTCTTTGAACTTTTTCGATGTACTCCGTCAATCCAATCTGGTAAGGATCCCACACCACGCAGCAATATTCTAAAAAAGAACGAACAAGCGTAGTGTAGACAGTCTCCTCAGTAGATCTGTTACATTTTCTAAGTGTCCTGCCAATAAAACGCAGCCTTTGGTTAGCCTTCCCCACAATATTTTCTGTGTGTTCCTTCCAATTTAAATGGTTGATAATTGTAATTCCTACGTATTTAGTGGAATTTATTGCCTCTAGGTTTGACTGATTTACCGTGGATCGAAGTTTAACAGATTCCTTTTAGCACTTATGTGGATGACCTCACACTTCTCGTTATTTAGGGTCAATTGCCAATTTTCGCACCATTCAGATATATTTTCTAAACCATTTTACAATTTGTTTTGATCATCTGGTGACTTTATTAGTCGATAAACGACAGCCTAAGGCGGCTGCCCAGATTGTCTCCCAAATCGTTCACATACATATATGGAACAGGAAAGGACCTATAACACTACCTTGGGAAACTCAAGAAATCACATTTGTTGTACTCTATTACTTTCCGTCAGTTACTACGAACTGTGACCTCTCAGGCAGGAAATCGCGAAACGAGTCACATAACTGAGACGATATTCCATAAGCACGCAATTTCACTACAAGCCGCATGTATGGTACAGTGGCAAAAGCCTTCTGGAAATCCAGAAATACGGAATTAATTTGAAATCCCTTGTCAACAGCACTCAACACTTCATGCGAGTAAAGAGCTAGTTGTGTTTCACAAAAAGGATGTTTTCTAAATCCGTGTTGATTGTGTGTCGATAGACCGTTTTCTTCGAGGTAATTCATAATGTTCGAAAACAATATATGTTCCAAAATCCTGCTGCATATCGACGTTAATGATATGGGCCTGTAATTTAGTGGATTACTCTTACTACCTGTCTCGAATATTGGTGTGACTGTGCAACTTTCCAGTCTTTGGGTACGGATCTTTCGTCGAGTGAACGGTTGTATATGATTGTTAAGTATGGAGCTAATGCATCAACGTACTCTGAAAGGAACCTAATTGGTATACAGTCTGGACAAGAAGACTTACTTTTATTATGTGATTTAAGTTGCTTCACTACTCCGAGGATATTTACTTCTAAGTTACTTGTTTCGATTTCTGGAATATTTACTTCGTCTTCTTTTGTAAAGGCATTTCGGAAGCCTGTGTTTAGTAACTCTGCTTTAGCAGCACTGTCTTCGATAATATCTCCATTGTTACCGCGCAGGGAAGGCTGTATCTTGCCGCTAACATACTTCACATACGACCAGAATCTCTTTGAATTTTCTGCCAGGTTTCGAGACAACGTTTCGTTGTGGAAACTACTATGAGCATCTCACATTGAGGTACGCGCTAAACTTCGAGCTTCTGTAAAAGATCGCCAATATTGCGGATTTTGCGTCTGTTTAAATTTAGCATGTTTGTTTTGTTGTTTCTGCGACAGTGTTCTGAACCGTTTTGTGTACCACGGAGGATCAGCTCCGTCGTTTGTTAATTTATTTGGTATAAATCTCTAAATTTCTGCCAATACTATTTCTTTGAATTCAAGCCACATCTGGTCTACACTTACACTGTTAATTTGGAAAGAGGAGATTGTCTCTCAGGAAGGCGTCAAGTTAATTTTTATCTGCTTTTTTGAATAGGTATATTTTTCGTTTATTTTTAGAGGATTTAGGGACTACAATATTCAGTCTCGCTACGACGAATCTGTGTTCACTAATCCCTGTATCGGTTTTGACGCTCGTTATTTACTCAGGATTATTTGTTGCTAAGAGGTCAAGTGTGTTTTCACAACCGTTTACTATTCGCGTGGGCTCATGAACTAACTGCTCGAAATAATTTTCAGAGAATGCGCTTAGCACAATTTCGGATGATGTTTTATGCGTACCTCCGTAACTGAACATGTATTTTCGCCAACATATCGAGTTTAAATTACGGTCACCACCAAATGTAATCGTATGAGTCGGGTACGTGTTTGAAATCAAACTCATGTTTTCTTCGGGCCTTTCAGCAATTGTATCATCTGAATTGAGAGGTCGGTAAAAGGATCCAATTATCATCTTATTACGGTTGCCAACAATGACCTCTGCCCACACTAACTCACAGGAATTACCTACTTCAATTTAGCGGCAAGATAAACTACTTCTAACAGCAACAAACACGCTACCGCCAACCGTGTTTATCCTATCCTTTCGGAATACCGTTGGGTTCTACGCAAAAATTTCGGCGGAGCTCATCTCCGGTTTTAGCCAGCTTTCAATGCCTATAACTATCCGAGCATCAGTGCTTTCTATTAGCGCTTCGAGCTCTGTTAACAGTCCCAACACAGCTACGACAATTTACAACTATTATACAGATGGTTCCTGTATCTACGTTTTTCATGTGTTCGGTTTGCAGCCTTCGCGACTGTAGCCCTTTTCGTGTATTCCCGAGACCCACCATCCTAAAAAACCGCCCAGTCCACGCCACACAGCCCCTGCTACCCGTGTAGCCGCCTCCTGCGTATAGTGGGCTCCTGACCTATTCAGCGGAACCCGAAACCCAACCACCTTTTGGCGCAAGTCGAGGAATCTACAGCCTACTGTCACAGAACCGTCTGAGCCTCTGATTCAGACCCTCGACTCGGCTCTGTACCACAGGTCCGCAATCGGTCCTGTCGATTATGGTGCAAACAGTCAGCTTTGCTTTCATCTCGCAAGCGTGACTGACAGCCTTTACCAATTCTGTTAGCCGCTCGAAGCCAGAGAGAATCTCTTCTGATCCAAAGTAACACACATCATTGGTACCGATGTGGGCCACCACCTGCAGTTGGCTGCACCCTGTGCTCTTCATGGCATCCGGGAGGACCCTTTCAACGTCTGGAATGATGGCATCCGGGAGGACCCTTTCAACGTCTGGAATGACTCCACCAGGTATACACACGGAGTGCACTATGGCTTTTTCCTCTTCTTGGCAGTAATGTCCCTAAGGGGCCCATTACGCGCCTAACGTTGAAGCTCCCAACTATCAATAATACCACCCTCTGTGATTGTTCGGATCTTGCAGGCTGAGAGGTTTCCTCTCAAACAGGACAGGCGACGGCATAGTGTATATGCCTCAACAGCTTATTAAAATAAAATAAAAATTATGAAGGACATAAAAATCTGGAAGTTACTTTTCGCATTCTGTGACGAAGAGAATAGGAAGATAAGCATGTGAAATGTTGCTGTTTTCTTTCCGAAGTCATTGGTGCAGTTCACGCTAGCCTATCCTGTGCAAGCCTCTTCATCTGTGATAACTATTGCAACCTACGTCCATTTGGACCTGCTTACTATACAAAGGCTACTAGAGAAGTTTTGCAATACGGCGCAACAGTAAGTCGCAGGAGGCTGATTGTTGCTATGTTCCGAGAATACTTCAAACTTGAATTGTAGCCGCTGTGCCATGTCTATGGACGCATTCGTTCACTAGCAGGGTTGGATAGAAGTGCTGGCTATGCATCGTAGTCACGACGTGTGATTCGGGCACTTTTGCGGTACAACTTCGCGTGTGGTTTAAACATATACCAGTGCTTTGAAGAAATGACTTTTGCACTTCACATCGTGTAACAATATTCACGTGGTACAGGAAATTCCAAAGAGGAAATTTCACTCTGAAGGACGCTGAAGGCACGGGAAGGCCACGATCACGAGTTACGGAAGAAAACATTGACGCTGTGAGGAAAATGCTAGACGAAGAGAGGCGAGCAGATAGAGGACACCTTGGGGCTATATGCACCAGCAATTTGTTCGATTTTGCATGATCATTTGCAAGTAAAGAAACTCTGTTGTCTCTGGTACCACATAGAGCAGATGACACAACGTGTGACTTGTTGCCGGGAGATGTTAAAGAAGTTTTCTAAGGGACAATCTCGGTATGTGAATAACATCGTGATAGGCGACGAGACATGGCTGTACTATTATGACGTGCCTACTAAGACTCACAACAAAGTTTGAGTCTTAGAAGATGACGACACACCCGTAACTGTCAGAAAATCCCGATCAGTAAAGAAGAAAATGATACTTGCTTTTTTTCAAATCGGTTGGAATTGTGGAGCGTATGGTATGGACACACAGAAGACAGTCACAGCTAAGTGGTACACTGAGCAGTGCCTGCCAACGTCATCCAATCTTTGAAAAACCTGCGACCACAGTTAAGAATGGACACTTGGTTCCTCAATCCCGACAACGTTCCAACTCACCGCGCCAAAGCATACACAGAATATTTGCGGGGTACTGGACTGAAACTTCTTGAGCACCCTCTTCACAGTCCAGAACTTGCTCCTTGTGACTTTTCACTGTTCCCACATGTGAAAATGAAGCTGTAAGGAGTGTTTGAAGAGATGAAGACCTCCGGACAAATGACAACGGTCGGGATGGCGGTGTGTTGACTAAGTTCAAGTTTTTAATATGTATGTTCCTGTAGCAACCGGCGGAATATTCATAAATACTTATATTAATATGGATGTTAACAAATTACTCTTTCAGAAATTTTTTTCTTGCCGCAGCCTGTGTACATTTCATATCATCTTTTCTTCGGCCACCGTCCTTATTTTGCTGCCTGAGTAGCAAAAGTCATCTGATACTTTTAGTGTCTCCCTTTCTAGTTTTATTCCTTCAGCAGCGCCCAATGTAATTCAGCAGCGCCCAATTTAACTCGATTACGTTCCACTGAGCTTGCTTTACTTTTCACGATGTTCATCTTACAACTTATTTTCAAGGCGTTATCCATTTTGTTCAACTGATCTTCCAAGTCCTTTCCTGTCTTTGGCAGAAATCCAATGTCATTTCTCCTTCGGAAGCTGTACTTAATATATTTCTTCTTGGTTTCCTTCACAGCTTGCTCACTGGACATTGTCCATCCCGATAGCTGAGTGGTCAGCGTGACGGATTGCCGTCGTACGGGCCCGGGTTCGATTCCTGGCTGGGTAGGACATTTTCTCCGCTCAAGGACTGGGTGTTGTGTTGTCTTCATCATCATTTCATCCCCATCCGGCGCGCAGGTCGCCCAATAATAAGACCTGCACCAAGGCGGCCGGACCTGCCCCGTAAGGAGTCTCCCGGCCAATAACGCCAAACGCTCATTTCCACTGGACACTATACTGCACTGTGTGTGAATGTGCAAGCTGACAAAATGCACATAAGTGGATCGATTTCTCATGGATACCACGAGGTAATGCTATGTAAGTATCATAAAACATAAGGGCCTTTTGTCACGTAAACACTTCTTTAGCATAATTTCCGTTATTTCTGCCAGCACCGCGAACCTGGCTGCAAATGGTCCAAAATATAATGTTACAGGAGCACCTGGATCTGGTGATGAGGCTACACGGGCTCCGAAACTAGTTACTGATACAATAAATCGTATCAAATTCAAACAATTGGCCAGGTGCGAGTGGTACTCCCGCACTGTGGTTCCGTACGAACATAATTATGTATATAGATAGTCCATCCATTCCGGAAATCGAGAATCTCTACCATTTTTCTTCCCCTGTTGTCGCAACTGTTACTGACAAGATACATTTCCTAGGGAGTCCAATATTTTCAAGATCGTTTTGATTTCAATAAAATAAATTTGTGATACAGTCATGCAGCAGTCAGGCGGCTACTGTTATAATAATCAGCAGTTCTCCGTTCTGGCTGACTGGGTCGCAATGGTGAAAGTCAAACATCAGGCAAGGAATGCCTTCATTGCTCATACGATGCGTTTCGGAATTTATCCATCATGGGATATCGTAAAGTAACTACTGCTCGTAGATATGGTGTTTGAAGTTGTAGGTGAAACAAACATTTGCACTATTCAGCGAACGTTCGTTTCACATACAACTTGAAAACCCATATCAACGTGCAGTACTCGCTCCTGGCTCTATCACGATGGATAAATTTCGAAACGTATCTTATGAGCAATAAAGTCATTCCTTGTCCGATGTTTGACTTACCACTGCGAACCAGTCAGCCTGAATGCACAACTACTAATTGTTTTAATTTCAAGTTTGACGGCAGATAACAAATGACAATAGAAACATTTTTCGTGTGATGTTATTAAAAATTAACAATTTTCGAAATTTTTTCCTTTACTTGTGCTGTGAAATCTTGCTTCTAGCCAAATTTAATGATTCTAGGTAAATGGGAAGTACCCGTTTTGATGAACAAGTCTGCAAGTGTTAAAATATGTGACATAAATTGCCTTATCTTTTGACTGCACTGTCTTCAATATTTTACACCATCAAGAGATTATTGAATTCAGTACGTGACATTTTCAGCTTGATACGCCTAGCCGTTCCTGAGAAAAAGGTTTTTAATAGTCGGGCAGAAACACGAGCAGACGGAGCGATGGACAAGAAAGCGATGCTATTAGGGATCCGTTTTTATCTACTGAGGTACAGAACTACAAAAGTAACTTTTTGCTTGTTATACTTACATAATCCGCCAGTAAATATAAGTGCAGCATTATTCGTTCTGATGACCACACGTTCCCCTAAATTTCTCACTGTGTAATTATTCTGTGTAAGTACTTAACAGAAAAGTTATCTACAACTTGTACACTAACCAGACTGCAGTTATAAGAGTCAACGAAAATGAAAGAGAAGCAGTGGTTGAGATGAGAGCGAGAGAGGGTGGTAGCCTACCCTTTATGAACAATATAAACACCGAACAAGCACTAAAGGGAAGCCATAGAAAAATTTGGAGAAGGAATGGAAATTCAGGTACAAGAAATTAAAACTTTGAGATTTGCCGATGACATTGTCATTCCGTCAGAGAGGGAAAGGGCATGGAAGAGCTGTGAACAGAATGGATAGTGTCTCGAAAAGAAGTTATAAGATGAAGTTTCACAAAAGTAAAGCAAATAAATGGAATGCATGCGAATTACATTAGGCGCTGATGCGCGAATTAGCCTGGGCAGTGAGACACTAAAAGCAGTTGAAGGGTTTTGCTATTTGAGCAGCAAAATAACCGACGATGGTCGCAGTAAAGAGGATACGAAAGACAGACTGTCTACAGCAAGAAAAACATTTCTGAAAAAGAGTACATCTGATACAAAGATGCAAAGTAGCCTTTCCTGGACGTCTTTGTCTGCAATATGGCCTTGTACCGTTGTGAAAAATGCCCAATAAACTATTCGGACAACAAGGCAAAGGAAGCTTCTCAATTGTCGAGATACAGAAGAATGCAGAAAATTACGAGGGCATGCTGAAAAGTAACGCTTCCCAATTTTTTATGTGAAAGCTCGTCAAGCTTTTTGAATAAAACAAACGTTACATTCTACATCTTTATTCTACATTTCTACAATTTCCCGACCTCTGCCGCTAAAAGGATCCGAATTATAGATTGTAACATGACGGCGTCTAACGGAACCATGTCGGTGCGTGAGAAACAGCGTGCCGTAATCGAGTTTCGCATTCGACGACTTCAAAGAGGGGGCACCATCTCCTTCAGCATGACAGTCATCGCTCAGACTCTATGAAGTCTCGGCTTGGCCCCGTTCGCTTTTCATCTGTTTCCTAAGCATAAAGAACACCTGCTGGGACTTCACTTTGACTGTGACGAAGTGGTGCTAACAGAAGTGAGGTAGTGTCTCCAAAGTCACATTCTACAGTGACAGTATCAATAGACTCGTCGCTCGTTGAGAGAAATGTGTTCGTCGCTACGGTGAGAAATAAATATGTAGACATGAATATACGAACGAAGAATGTTAATACCGTTCCTGGTGACGGAATGGAGTACTGATGCACTATGTGAATCATAAGTGAAGTAGTTTCCTACCAAATGACACATCTACCGAGTCTGTAAGCTATTTCAATAAATTTTTATGTCATTCCAATGTTATAAAGTCCTTTTTGACTCACCTTGTATAATATTTAACTCTTTTATGGAATTTAAAAATTTTAATTTCTGTTTTCATAGAAACTATTCACGAGATTTCTACAAAATTTTCTCTGTTTAACCTCTTTGTACAGAGTAAGCTTCTGTCATCAGGTTTTCTGAATATATCGAATGGTAGAATTGCAATAATTTTTTAATTTTAATTATGTAAGTATAGCATAAAATTCCAAAAAATTTGCAACATATCTAGTTTACACTCAGACTTTCAAAATTTACTCTTGCGGCTGGGTTCACAGAAATATGTGATCAAAATTTCATAATTCTAGTCTTCATTGATTCTGAGAAAAAGGAACATAACCTTAAAACATCATTTTCAGGAAATGCAATTTAAAGTTCAACAAAACATTTTTATGTCACCCATTCAGAAGGCTCTAGATTTGTACTCTGGGTCTTCTCCCCCTTCAAGGCTTCTCTTCTGGTTTCTTGTTTTCTGCCTTCCTTCCATTATCAGGTCTTCGACTGTCTTCGCCGCTGCACAGAGACGCTGTAAATGTATGTTTCCCAATATGTCTTGAGTGAAATTTCCTATCTAAAAGCCTGTCCTCCCTAATACCTTCTTCTTCCATACGCATCATTAAATACAAGAACTGCAATATTAGTTGTAATTCTGACAACTGTAGAAGATGAAAGTGTAATTTCCAAATAAGTAAATTTAGAGACTCATATCGATTCAGGGTCTTGCATGAACACACTTTTTTTAGAAGTTCACGGTCGGCCAGAAACCTGTAAGTGAGCTTCAAAAAATCCAGGATACTATTGGAAGCCTCTCATTGTGAATGTAGGGGTTGTTATCCCTCTGAGCCTATATATATTTAGACCAGCTAATGTGGCACAGACGGTGAATGGGACGTTCATCCGTTGACACCATGTGGAAAGATTTAGCACATACGGCGCTTTTCATGTCACACTACATAGGTTCTGGCATAACTGAATGAGGAAAGCATCGAACACTTACATAAGCCGGCCGAAGTGGCCGAGCGGTTCTAGGCGCTTCAGTTTGGAACCGCGCGACCACTACGGTCGCAGGTTGGAATCCTGCCTCGGGCATGGATGTGTGTCTTGTCCTTAGGTTAGTTAGGTTTAAGTAGTTCGAACTTCTAGGGTACTGATGACCTCAGCAGTTAAGTCCTATAGTGCTCAGAGCCACTTGAACCCATTTTTAAGTTCGCTTGAAAGTAATCTACGAAGTCGTTGTTCACGGAGCTAGTAATGAAGTGTTGCTTCACAAAGTGGGGGTGGCAAGAAGGCCATGTCACACGTTTCATTATTTTTTCAGTCACTTCGGATATGATTTCATCATTGAAACATAGGGGACTTATCCATGAGTTCAACTAACAAATAAAAATAAATTGAAAATTGACATTTTCGGTCAATTTTATGAACCCCCCCCCCCCGCCCTCTCCAAGAACTTTTGCCTATCCTTGCACGACCGACGGCCAGACCGAGGGTCCCATATGTCGTCGTTCCTGAGTCACAGACTGTACTCCTACACACGTTGTATACTCCCCGTAAAAGGTAGGGCATTTTAACTGAAAGTCACTGCCTGGTACTGACGGACGAATGAGGTATTGCAGCTGCAGTGCCTGTGTTGTTAAGAAGAGCGATGCAGTGTTCCTTCGGTCATGCATAAAATTTCCCCCCTGCACGGGAACTACATAATGTGTGTAAGAGTACAGGCTGTGGCGCAGGAACTAGACATACGGAAGATTGGGCCTGGAAGCGGGTCGTGCAAGGGTAGAGCAAGCGGTCAAGGAGCCCGCTCGCGTAAAGCGGGGAATCCGGGTTCGAGTCCCGCTCCGGCAAAACTTTTCATCGTTGTCATTGCGTTATACGGCTAATGGTTGTTTGTATTCGCAATTGCGAATACATTTTTCTATTTGAAAACGGCTGTAGTCGACGTAGTGCCTGCTCCTTCGAACATGCATGCACGTCCGAAGGAAAAATGCATCGTTCTTCTTAACAAAACAGGCACTGCACTACCGTATTTTGAAAGGATTTACACAGTAACAACGGTAATTACGGGAATACACCTAGTAGATCATAATCACGAGGGTGTGCTGAGAAGTAATGGCTTTGAATTTTTATGCGAAAACTCTTAAAGCTTTTTAAATAAAACAAACGTTAACGTTCTTCATCTTTATTATCATCATTTTCAGCCATAACGGCTATGTTTGTGAGCCGTGACTGTGTGGGATAATTATTTCAAGTTTCTGCTACCAGTCACTTTTTATTTTATGCTCAATGTAACATAATGCAACGCGTTTCGAACATGTTTTGTTCATCTTCAGGCGTTTATACATACATACATAATCTAATGTTGCCGTATGTGCGAAATATTTTCACTACTTGGCTGGTTGAATCATAATTATTTTCAGCCATAATGGCGTTGCTTTATGTTAGATGAAGCATAAAATAACAAGTGACTGGTAGCAGAAACTTGAAATAAATAATTCTACATCTTAATTCTTCATGTTTATTTCTCAACATAGATAAACACATTTCTCCCAATGAGAGACCAGTTTGTTGATACCGTCACTGTAGAATGTCTCACTTTGTTGACGGAACCACAACTTCCCTCTGCTTGCACCGCTTCATTACTATCTAAGTGAAGCCCTCGACGATGTTTTTAAGCTCTGGAAACAGATGGGAAACGGACGGGGCCAAGTCGGGACTGTATGGAGGACGATCGAGGGCAGTGAAACCAAAGCAGCGGACTGTTGCAGATGTTGCAGCTCTGGAATGGGTCTCGCAATGCCTTGCCGAAGGAGAAGGGGTCCCCTGTGTTCAAATGGCTCTAAGCACTATGGGACGTAACATCTGAGGTCATCAGTCCCCTAGAATTAGAACTACTTAAAGCTAACTAACCTAAGGACAGCACACACATCCATGCTCGAGGCAGGATTCGAACCTGCGACCGTAGCAGTCGCGCGGTTCCATATATCGGGTGATCAAAAAGTCTGTATAAATTTGAAAACTGAATAAATCACGGAATACTGTGGATAGAGAGGTACAAATTGACACATATGCTTGGAATGACCTGGGGTTTTATTAGAACCAAATAAGTACAAAAGTTCAAAAAATCTCCGATCGATGGCGCTTCATCTGATCAAAATAGCAATAATTAGCATAACAAAGTAAGACAAAGCAAAGATGATGTTCTTTACAGGAAATGCTCAATATGTCCACCATCGTTCCTCAACAATAGCTGTAGTCGAGGAATAATGTTGTGAACAGCACTGTAAAGCATGTCCGGAGTTATGGTGAGGCACTGGCGTCGGATGTTGTCTTTCAGCATCCCTAGAGACGTCCGTCGATCACGATACACTTGCGACTTCAGGTAACCCCGAAGCCAATAATCGCACGGACTGAGGTCTGGGGACCTGGGAGGCCAAGCATGACGAAAGTGGCGACTGAGCACACGGTCATCACCAAACGACGCGCGCGAGAGATCTTTCACGCGTCTAGCAATATGGGGTGGATCGCCATCCTGTATAAACATCGTACGTTCCAGCAGGTGTTTATCAGCCAGGCTGGGGATGATGTGATTCTGTAACATATCGGCGTACGTCTCACCCGTCACGGTAGCAGTTGCAAAACCAGAATCACGCATTTCCTCGACGAAAAAAGGCCCGATAACGGTAGATGTGGTAAATACAACCCATACCGTGACTTCCTCGTCGTGAAATGGAGTTTCCACGACAGTTCTAGGATTTTCGATAGCCCAAATTCTGCAGTTGTGGGCGTTGACAGACCCTCGGAGCGTGAAATGAGCTTCGTCGGTCCACAACATGTTACTCAACCAATCGTCATCTTTCGCCATCTTTTTAAACGCCCATACCGCAAATGCCCTCCGATTCACTAAATCGCCAGGTATGCCGATGGATTTTGTACGGATAGCATCGGAGAGAACGCCTCAGTGCCAACCAAACAGTAGTGTATGGAATGCCGGTGCGACGTGCGACTGCACGAGCGCTGACTTCCCCGTGCATAGTCGAACCTGCTACAGTCTCCATTTCTTCCTGAACTGTCTCAGCACCATTACGCCTTGTGCTCGGTCGGCCACTATGGGGTCTATCGTCTAAACAACCGGTGGCTTCGAACTTCTAAATCATTCTCGCCACAGCTGCATTTGTCAACGGACCTTTACCCGTTCGAATCCCCTTACTATGGCGATAGGATCGTAGCGCTGAACTAGCACATTCCCCATTCTGATAATACAGCTTCACCAAAAGCGCCTTTTCAGGTGACGTCAACATGCTCCGACTGCTGGCGCATCTGATTCTCTCTTTCATTGCAGCTACTTTTATACACGAGTGTCATGCGCAGTCACTGACGTTTTGCTGTCCAGCGCCATCTGTCGGACATTTTCTGAACATTGTTTTTTTTTCTAATAAAACCTCATGTCATGCCAGACAAGCATGTGTGTCAATTTTTACCTCCCTATTTACATTATTCCGTGGTTTATGAAGTTTTCAAATTTATACTATATAAGGCACACCGGCTGGCTCTGAGCACTATGGGACTTAACATCTATGGTCATCAGTCCCCTAGAACTTAGAACTACTTAAACCTAACTAACCTAAGGACAGCACACAACACCCAGCCATCACGAGGCAGAGAAAATCCCTGACCCCGCCGGGAATCGAACCCGGGAACCCGGGCGTGGGAAGCGAGAACGCTACCGCACGACCACGAGATGCGGGCAGGCACACCGGCCATTTGACCATAGTTATCTGTGCGGATGCACAAACAGAGCCCGAACTCTTACGGGATCGGCAGAAAAGCAGCATGTAATGAGTACAATGGGCAGGGGCAGTACGAATGTAGTGCGGAACAATAAGTTGCGAATGTGGGTCTCACGAGAGACGTGCCAGAGATAAGTCTCTGCAGACGCACTATTCTGTGTGTCCTCAGTGGCTCAGATGGATAGAGCGTCTGCCATGTAAGCAGGAGATCCGGGTTCGAGTCCCCGGTCGGGGCACACACTTTCAACTGTCCACGTTGACTTATAGCAACGCCTGTATGCAGCTAGGGGGTATTCATTTCATTGTAAATTCGAATTCTTCGAATACGAGACTCGTTTACAGCACGCTGTTAGTCACGCACAGGAATCGTTACGTTACTCACCGCCATGTTACATACTAGAATTCGGAGCCCTCCAGCGGCAGAGGGCTGCAGGTATGTTGATAACGCTTGTTTTATTTAAAAAGCATTAACAGTTTTCACATAAAAAATTCGGAAGCACTACTTTTCAGCATGCCCTCGTACTTTATTGCTCTGTAATGAGACGCCGGAGGCCGCAGGTCATTTTACCAAAATACTTAGACGGTATCCCTGAACAACTCTAAAACTTCGTCGTTGGAGTTCTGCTTCGCCTTGTCGAAAGAAGTGACACATATCTGTGCTGCTCAGCGGCGATATTTATTTTCCTCTCACGTACAGAGAACTGCCGGTGTAATTACTATTTACGTCCTACTGCAGTGAAACCAAGGGCTTTCCAATCATCTGAAGGAGATACAAATATGCTGGCGGAGTAGTATACCGCTGCGCCTAAGGCCATCCGCATGCCGCCGGGCATTTTTTTACTCAACACAAGAGCGCCAGTGTAGACCGACAGCGGCTTGGCCGGCCCCTCCCCTTTCCACTAGCGACTATTTTAGGCGCCGAGGCGGGCGTCGGTAGAGAAACCGTGTTGTGGCAAAGAAAACTCCAAGCATGGCTCGTAGTTCTAAAATAAACCGCAGGACGATTCTAGAAACTGAAACGCCTTGCATATCATCGCTCATCTCGTTCACACGCGTATATACAGGGGACAAAAGTCATAAGACATGATACGCACATATACAGATGGCGATTAAGTATGGCGTACAGAAGGTATAAAAGGGCAGTGCACTGGTGGAGCGTCGGCTGCTGTGGCCGAGCGGTTCTAGGCGCTTCAGTCTGGAACCGCGCGACCGCTACGGTCGCAGGTTCGAATCCTGCCTCGGGCATGGATGTGTGTGATGTCCTTAGGTTACTTCTAGTTCTACGTTCTAGGCGACTGATGACCTCAGATGTTAAGTCCCATACTCCTCAGAGCCATTTGAACCATTTGAACTGGTGGAGCTGACATTTCCACTCGGGTGATTCAAGTGATCAGGTTTCCGACGCGATAGTCCGCACGACGGGAATTAAACTTTGAACTCGTAATGGCAGTTTGAGCTCGATGCATGGAATATTCCATTTCGGAAATGGTTAGGGAATTCAATATTACGAGATCCACAGTATCCCGAGTGTGACGCGAATAGCAAATTTCAGTTATTACCTCTCATCACGGGCAACGCAGTGGCCGACAGCCTTCACTTAACGACCGAGGGCAGCGGTGGTTGCAAAGAGTTAGTGCTAACAGACAAGCAACACTGCGTGATATAATCGCAGAAATCAATGTAGGACGTATGGCGAACGTATCCGTTCGACGCGAGTGTCCTTGCTAATAGCACGGCATGGCCCGCAGCGCCTCTCTTGGGCTCGAGCCCAAATCGGTTGGGTCCTAAACAACTGAAAGGCCGTGGCCTGGTCAGATAAGTCCCAGTATCAGTTGGTAAGAGCTGATGGTAAGGCTCGTGTATGGCGCAGACTTGAACTGATAATACAATGCGTTGGAGCAATAGGATCGTCACCAACCAATGGCCTAATAGAATCTAGTGAAAATCATTTTGACGCTCGTAGCAACCTTTTTGCTTCAGACACACACTCGTCTAAAGTTCAGAGTTTGTGAAAAAGAGGACATCAAGAGAATGCTAGTAAACATCATTGTTAGTGGTTCAAATGGCGCTGAGCACTATGAGACTTAACATCTGAGGTCATCAGTCCCCTAGAACTTAGAACTACTTAAACCTAACTAACCTAAGGACATCACACACATACATGCCCGAGGCAGGATTCGAACCTGCGACCGTAGCAGTCGCGCGGTTCCGGACCGAAGCGCCTATAACCGCACGACCACCGCGGCCGGCCCATTGTTGATGTAGTCCTGCCACAATCTCAGATACACATTTCTTTTTTTGATACGGATGCACCAAACGCTTAGTATGTTTAATGAGGATTTTATTAGTCTGCCATCCCGACATCTTTTAGCTGCCAGTAATTATCAGTTTGTTAGTTAAATCTTAGTAAAGGGGCCACTAACTACCCGAAAAGGGTATGACTTCGGTACCTCGATAAATGTACTGACGGATCCAAGACATGTGACAAAGTTGGTTTAGATTACTGTCCTGTGCTGCAGATAGCAAAAACGTTTTCATTACTGGAAGGAGGTACAGTTTATAGTACAAAAGTAGCGCCAGTTAAAGAAGCAAATATGTTTGGTATATAATGAGCGGAAAATAGTACTGTATACATTATTTATATCCCCTGGGATGCGCTTAAATTGAAGTGAAACCGGTCGTAGCTTTAGTAATAAACTTTCTACAGACAAAAGGGTATTTTTTTACCTTCTTATAAAAATGTGGACATTTTTCTGCGGCTGCTCTCAGTTCAAAATAATAAGTACATTCATAGAAATTTTAGGCAGAAATAAATTTCCTTTATTAATTTTAATTGGGATTAATCATGTAGAGTTAAATCGTGAATTTTAATTTGCACTTAAAGATGTCCGAGTCAGTTGATTCGTCGGCTTATAGGTTCAGGGAATAAATAGCAAAGTTATTATGCCCCTCGTTCATGGGATAGACCTTGTAGAGTTAGCAGCACCAGCCGAACATCTGATCGAACTGTGACAGTACGTAGGAGTGGTAAAATCGACTTATTTAAAGCAATATTGATCCAGGAATGAGAAATAATTGCGTCGCAGGTAAAAGTAGTTGGGATGGTCTGCGGACCAAAGGGCTCGTCTTGGGCGAGAGATAAACCCTCCCTCCCCGTCCCAATAAGACGACTGTCGACTTGATGGAGGAGTAAGACAATAACAGTATAAATAATTGCTACTGATGTCCGTATTATTTCCATAAAAAACTACTTATAACGGTTATATCAATTCGCGGAATAAAACATTTTCTTTTTCTAAATTTAACGATAGCGTTTCGCGTGTCCTCTTTCTATCTATAAATAGTCATTAAGGGCTGGGTGTGAGGACGGGTCGTGAGTCTTCTTGGGTAGCTCAGTTGATAGAGCACTTGCCCCCGAAAGGCAAAGATCCGAGTTCGAGACCCATTCTAACACACAGTTTTCATCTATTACGAGGCTTCTTCATATCAGTGCACACACTGCTGCAAAGCGAACATTTCATCATACAAACTTCCTCCACGCTGTGGCTAAGCAATACCTCCGCAATATTCTTGCATCCAGGAGTACTAGTCCTGCAAGTTTCGCAGAACATTTGTGAAGTACGAAAGGAGGGAGACGAGATACTGGTGGAAATAAAGCCGTGAGGATGGATCGTGAATTGTGCTCGGGTAGCTCAGCTGACAGGGCACTTCCCCGCGAGAGAGAAGCATCCCGATTTCGAGCCCCGGTCCGACACACAGTTATCTGGCACGACGTTTCAATAATTACGTTGCCAGAGGACACCCGTTACACTTCCATACGAACTAAATGGACTGGCAGCTGTCCCAGCAGTATGCTACAAGTCTTTTTCTGGCAACCATTTGATTCGAAATTAGGGATATCTATTTCATTCAACTCAGCGAGCTCCAAGCCACGCTACGAAATTTAACATTTAGCCTTTTTCAGCCGATCAAGATCAGAAGCAGAAATGCTGGCATTCCGTCAATTTATCACTCTTCTCACTAGCCTATTTCCGACAGAAGCTGGAAAACATCCGCTTTCATGTGAAAGCCACCAGTCTAGTCGGTCACGAAACCTACCTACGCTGCACAACAGCCCAAGTTCCGGGGATACCGCACACTGGCCCTGGCGTAACGGAGCCTACGGGTGCGTTCGGAAATGATATGTAACAAAACACACACACACACACACACACACACACACACACACACACACACACACGCGCGCGCGCGCGCGCGCGCGCGCGCGCGAGGGCGCGCGCGCGCTCTTTCCACATCTCTTCCAAAAACACTGAACCTATTTCAACCGGTATGTACTGAAGTGACAAAGGTCATGGAACACCTAATATCGTGTCGGATATCCTCTTGCTTGGCGTAGTGTAGCAGGTCGATGTGGCATGGACTCAACAAGTCGTTGGAAGTCACGTGCACCCTAAGCAATGCTACCTCTACAACCGTCCATAATTGCGAAAGTGTTGCCGCTGCAGGATTTTGAGCACGAACTGACCTTCCGGTTATGCCCCAGAAATATCCAGATGGGATGAATGTCGGACGATATGGGTGGCCAAATCATCCGCTAGAATTGTCCAGAATGTTCTTCAAAACAACTGCGATCAATTGTGGCACAGTGACATGGCACATTATCATTCATAAAAATTCGATCGTTATTTGGGAACATGAAGTCCATAAATGGCTGCAAATGGTCTCCCAATAGCGGAACATAACCATTTCCAGTCATTGATCAGTTTAGTTACACGAGAGGACCCAGTAAACACAGCCCACACCATTATCGAGCCACCACCAGCTTGCACAGGATCTTATTCACATCTTGCGTCCACGGCTTCGTGGGGTCTGCGCCACGCTCGAACCCTACCACCAGCTCCTACCAACTGAAATCGGGGTTCATCTCACTAGACCACGGTTCCCCCGCTGTCTAGGGTCCAACCGATATCGCCACAACGCCAGGAGAGGCGCTGCAGATGATGTGCTATTACACTACTGGCTATTAAAATTGCTACACCACGAAGATGACGAGCTACAGATACGAAATTTAACCGAGAGGAAGAAGATGCTGTGATATGCAAATGATTAGCTTTTCAGAGCATTCACACAACGTTGGCGCTGGTGGTGACACCTACAACGTGCTGACATGAGGAAAGTTTCCAACCGATTTCTCATACACAAACAGCAGCTGACCGGCGTTGCCTGGTGAAACGTTGTTGTGATGCCTCGTGTAAGGAGGAGAAATGCTTACCATCACGTTCCTACTTTGATAAAGGTCGTATTGTAGCCTATCGCGACATGCTGCTCGCGTTGGTTGAGATCCAATGACTGTCGGCAGAATACGGAATCGGTGGGTTCAGGATGGTAATATGGAACGCCGTGCTGGATCCCAACGGCCTCGTATCACTAGCAGTCGATATAACAGTTATCTTATCCGCATGGCTGTAACGGATCGCGCAGCCACGTCTCGATCCCTGAGTCAACAGATGGGGATTGTACGGGCCTTTCTGGACACACAAAATGTTCGACTGCTGCCCTGGTCAGCACATTCCCCAGATCTCTTACCAATTGAAAACGTCTGGTCAATGGTGGCCGAGCAACTGGCTCGTCACAATACGCCAGTCACTACTCTTGGTGAACTGTGGTATCGTGTTGAAGCTGCATGGGCAGCTGTACCTGTACACGCCATCCAAGCTCTGTTTGGCTCAATACCCAGGCGTATCAAGGCCGTTATTACGGCCAGAGGATACTGGATACTGATTTCTCAGGATCTATGCACCCAAATTGCGTGAAAATGTAATATATCAGTTCAAGTATAATATATTTGTCCAATGAATACCCATTTATCATCTGCATTTATTCTAGGTGTAGCAATTTTAATGGTCAGTAGTGTAGCAATAGCACTCACGTCGGTCACCTGCTGGCATAGACCATTAACACACAATTTCCCCGCACTGTCCAAACAGACACGTTCGTTGAACGTCTAACTTTGCAGGGTTGCCTGTCTGTTAGCATTGACAACTCTATGCGAACAACGCTGCTCTCGGTCATGAAGTGAAGGTCATCGCCCACTGCGTTGTCCGTGTTGGAATGCCAGAAATTTGATAGCCTCGACACAATCTTGACAATGTGGATCTCGGAACATTGAATTTCCTAACGATTTCGGAATTGGAATATCCCATGCGCCTAGCTCTAACAACCATTCCGCATTCTAAGTCTTAATTCACGTAGTGTGGCCATAATCACGTCGGAAGCCTTTTCACATTAATCACCTGAGTACGAATGACAGCTACACTAATGTACTGCCCTTTTATATCTTGTGTACGCGATACTATCTCTATACGTGCATATCGCTATCGCATGATTTTCCTCACCTCAGTGACAACACTCGTTGTGGGGGGATAAGAACAACCGACCTATCACAGTTAAGGGGACATTATGTCATAAGCAATGCGATTTGAAAAACTCCATGCATGACATTTAAGCTTATTACTTACGTGATATTAACTCTTCAAACAATAAATTTCGCAGGGAGTATCCACATAAGCCGCTGAAAAATTTGGAAATTTGTGGTAAGATCTTATGGGACCAAACTACCGAGGTCATCGGTCCCTAAGCTTACACACTACTTAACCTACATTATACTAACTTACGCTAAGGACAACACACACATCCATGCCCGAGGCAGGATTCGAACCTGCGACCGTAGCAGTCGCGTGGTTCCTGACTGCGCGCCCTTGAACCGCGAGACCACCGCGGCCGGCCCGCTGAATGTGCCTACACACATACACCACTGTACAACACGTAGACCAAGAGGTACGACGACAAACACGGAGATGCGGTGATCACAACAATGGAATCTCTAATATTTCACAGCAGTATGCAATCTCTTTCTACGTAAGATTCGGTGAGAATGCCACAGTAAAATACGGAAAGATCAAGCAGGCGTCTGGAAACGAGGTTCTGTCGGGTGCACACGCGTTCCGTTGGCACAAAGTGTTTTCTGAAGGCGGAACGAATGTCCAAGTTTAACGGCGCAATGGGCGCCCATCACCAACACGAACATATGACAACACAGCCAATCGGGAAACTGTTCACATTCTATTGATTTCAAATGCTGCAAATGAGAAAACTATGTCAAAATGGTTTCCAAAAATCTCACACAGCAACAAAAAGTTCGAGGATTATGGCTGCTGATCTGTTGGAACACGTGGAATTTAACCCAGAATTACTGAATCGTGTTATTACTGGTGATGAAAGATGGTTTTTCCATTATGATCCGCCGGCGGCGGTGGCCGTGCGGTTCTAGGCGCTGCAGTCTGGAACCGCGGGACTGCTACGGTCGCAGGTTCGAATCCTGCCTCGGGCATGGATGTGTGTGTTGTCCTTAGGTTAGTTAGGTTTAAGTAGTTCTAAGTTCTAGGGGACTGATGACCTCAGATGTTAAGTCCCATAGTGCTCAGAGCCATTTGAACCAACCATTATGATACAGAGACGAAACGTCAAACGTTCGCATTGGTGTTCGAAAGAATCGCCAAGACCAACGGAAGCGCGGATGTCACACTCAAAGCTGAAATGCGTGCTTGTATGTTTCTTTGACTACGTGAGTATTGTGGACAAAGAGCGGTTGCCTCCAGGCCAGACAGTAAACCAATATTACTATTAAGAAATTCTCGAAAGACTTCGGAAACAGCGCCGACGTGTTCGTCCACGGATTGCTAACAACTGGATCCTGCATCACGATAACGCACCACCCCATACTGAATTGACTGGCGAGCAGTTTGTGACGGCAAAGTCCACTGCAGTGCTTCCACAACCTCATCCATACGACATAGTTCCGTAAGATTTTTTAAATCCCAGTAGTGAAGTCAGTCGTTGAAGGACACCATTTTGCAACAGTACAGGAAACCCAAACAGGTGTGATAAGGGCTTTTGTCGGTATGCTAGATGATGAGCTGCTGTGATGCTAACAAGAATGGAAACACCGATGGATTAAGTGCCTGCATGCACAAGGGAGAAACTTCAAAACTGATACAAATTTAATTGGTTAAGACTATAGGAAACGGTGGTTTTTGTAACTTGTCTCATTACTTTATTGTCGCACCTGGTGTTAGACTGACGAGAAACTTTAACACGTGTAAAATCGTCAAACTTTTTTTTTCAGTTCGGTCATCAATGAATATTTTTCTCAAACAATACTTTCACTAGACAAACTCATCAAAGAAAACAACATGCAGCCAAATCATTTATCACACATGTAAATTTGACAAACTGTTTGCTTACAAATGGTTCAAATGGCTCTGAGCACTATGGGACTTAACTGCTGAGGTCATTAGTCCCCTAGGACTTAGAACTAGTTAAACCTAACTAACTTAAGGACATCACACACATCCATGTCCGAGGCAGGATTCGAACCTGCGACCGTAGCGGTCGTGCGCTTCCAGACTGTAGCGCCTAGAACAGCTCGGTTTGCTTACAAGCCGCTTAAAATGTGCATGCAGAGGTAAACATGAGCATATGTTACGGGATTAAAGACCTTAATAGCGATGATATCAGTGCCCTTAGACGAATATGCTTGGAAAGTGTAAAACTTAAAGAGCATCAAATACAGTCTCACCTAAAATTTCACCTGCTTTCTCTAATTCCCATTCACATTCACGTAAACTACAAACACAGACACTGTTCTAAAACCACATTAAAATGTCGATAAAATAACAAAGAGAAGAATAACTAACGACTCAATGGTCTACGAGGCTCACAACTTAAAGGAAAAAGAAAAAATCCTACGAACCAGCCGATCCTGTAACATTAATATTTTTTCTAATCATTTGTGAATCATCGTTAACTGCTCTCGGTTTCTTACGAAATTCCTATCACATTCCATTGTCCGTTAAAACAAGCCAGGTTTGCAGATTTAATTTCTGCCGTCTTGCTAAATATAAAATCAATAGAAACTTGACGTACTGCAATCTACAGCGAGCGGTCAGCTAAGACGAAAACAAGAATTATACGATGCAGGTTTTTACGGCCTGGCAACAACTTTTTTAGGGCCTTCAGCGCGATCCAAATCCTGACGTTTCGTCTTCTACTGTTGGAGGTATCCTTAAAGACGTGAGTGATAACTGGTCAAGTGTAATGCACGCTGTTACTCGTTAGGTTCGCCGAAACAGCGGAACAGTTATCACCGAGACGTTACGTCGTATGAACATTAACCATGTTTGGCTATCCTCGTACGGCAGCGAAATCAGCTCAGTTGTTTGGTTAGGGTGAGCGACGAAGCGTGAATTACACTAGTCTTCGTAAAATCATTTAGAAACGAAAACTTAGTTGAAGAGATGCTAAAGTCTCCTGATTTAAAACTGTTGCTACTTCGTGAAACATCTCACGTCCTATATTAAAATAAAAGCGATCTGACGAAGCCACTTCGAGAAGCCTAAGGTAAAATATCTTCAGTGAAGACCTCGAATCTGTTAGATTGCATTAAGTTAATAAATTCTTCCAGAGAGTACTTACCGTTCCTCCGCGCTTGACTCCGCTGATAACGTAAGCACCTCTTCATATTTTCGGAGTGAGGCATTGCCGTAAAAAAATCATAACCCTTATTACGAAGATTCCCCATTTCATCCGAGTATATCTCCGATAACCGCGTAGTTTCTTCTCGAGCCCTCATCTTCGCCTTCTCGCATTGCTTCCTCACTTCTAGAGCAGCGTCGTCAGGTGGTCCACAGGAATGTTCGGACACGTAAAACACTTCTCCATTCTTCGAACGTATCTTCCCCCTGCAATGATCCGACTTCTCGCGTAAGCACAGCCACGTAACAACGCCGTCTTTAGATTCCCTAAATTTACGATACGCGTAACCATTGTAATGAGCAGAAGGTCTGCCCTTTGTCGTCGTAATAACTTCCATACTGATAATCACGCTGGGAACCTCGAAAGCAAAGTAAGCGCAGAGGCGTGTTTCAAACAGCGCGACGCTCACACAGCACTGTCCCTTCGGACTAAGTAAATCCTTCGTGAACCGGTTGTGTCTGCTAATATCCGGTGTCCGCGTATCTCCGCACAACGTCCCACATCCATTCCGGGATGATACTGCAGCCCGGCCACAACTTCGAAAGCTGCGCCCATCCCTCCTTCCCCTCCTCTTCCGCCTCCCCCCCCCCCTCTACCTGACAGGCCGTGCCCCTCCCATCAAGCGCACCGTAGCGTCCGGAGATTTGCGGTCACCGAAGATAAGACCACAAAGATAAGATACGAGAGACTAGGGCTCGTACAGAGGCATATAGGCAGTCATTTTTCCCTCGTTCTGTTTGGGAGTGGAGCAGCGAGAGAAGATGCTAGTTGTCGTACGAGGTACCCTCAGCCACGCATCGTATGGTGGATTGCGGAGTATGTATGTAGATGTAGATATGCGGACACTACCGCTTCAAACAACTATTTACCTGGTCGGTAGGGATAGGTCCCCGTTCCTCTCCCCTACAAGTAAAGAGCCTGGTGGAAAAAATGGATTCCTGCACTTGCTTTTCTTCCTAAAGCCCGTCTCTCACGGAGCAAGGTTCGCCTCAAGTTTGCGAGATGGCGTGCATGCCTCCGGCTTGCAGGGAAAGGAGCCGGCTATCTTCCATGCCGAAGCTCTCCCACGGTGCAAGATCGGCAGCTAGTTGTGTTGTGATTCGCTGCATGTTGTATCAAACGAAGATGGCTGCTTCAGGTACAGATGTTCAGAGCAAACTGGCGTTATTAGCTGTTTTGGTGCTAAACGATGGTCTGCCTGCACTGCTACTAGTGAGAGAAGAAGAAAGAAAGAATGGACGAAAAACTGGATTAAGAGGAGAAACGCTGGAAAAGGTGTGCTGTCCGTGCTTCATAAGGAGTTGAGGTTAGTTCGCATAACACCTACTTTTGTTTGAAAAGTATCACCATTTCATTACTGTTTGACTTAATAAATATACCAATAATGACTTTTATATACGACTTTATTTTATAGGATAGAAGATCGTACATCCTTAGCAAATTTTATACGAATGGATGTATTGGTATTTGAAGAACTGCTTTGTATGGTTTCGCCTCTGATTCAGAAGAAAGCTACATCGTAATCCATTACCATTCAAGATTATGTGCTTTCAAAAATCGGGTGAATATTCAGTGTGATATATATATGTAGGAAATAGTCTTAAATGTGTCCGATTTTTGCAAGCAGTAGGTTTCTACATTCAACACAAAATTCATATTTTTGTACTTACGTCGTTCATCCCAGTGCCACTGCTTTTCTATGATTTTACTTTGGCGCACTCCACTTTAAATTGAGTACGTAAATTGTGCATTTTGCTATAGCACTCCTTGCTCGTCGTATATGGTCGAACAAGACACACGGCACTTTCAACTCTTTCGAGTGCTTCTGCACGCAAGTGTTTATGATAATACTTTGCGCTTTTGACAGTTCTTCCCTATAAGTACATATCAATGCTTCAATCGCTTCCTTGGACCACTGCGGTGCCATTATTTAACAATTATAACTTTCTACCGCACCTCACAACAGCAGGAAAGCGACAATCAACAAAGGCTTCCCGCGCAAGCTTTCCGCGTCTGACGTCACAAACGAAATGTCTCATGATTGGCCAACGCAGGTAGCACGCAGGGAACCTGACAAGAAAAATAGCACCGGACCTATCCTGGAAATCTTACAAGGTTCCCAGCAAGATAGCCCGCTAGTAGACGACGTAGCCCGCAAGGTAGCCGTCGCGCGAGCCAGCAAGCGAATCTTGCTCCGTGTGGGGCAGGCTTAAGGAAGGACAGGACATGGCGGTGTTTAATACGAAAAGAGAACATTGTTCAAATACGAGAGCGTGCTGATCAGTAATGCCTCTGAATTTATGTGAAAAGAAAGATTTTTTTAGATAAAATGAACGTTATTAACATTCTACACCTTTATTCTTCACGTCCACATATTTATTTCTCAACATAATTATCCTGGCGACGAACACACTTTTCGCACCGAGATACCAGTTTGTTGAGATCGCCACCGTAGAATATTTCACTTTGGTGACGGAGCCACAACCTCACCTCTGCCGGCACTGCTACCTCACTTTCAAAGTGATGTCCTCGAAGGTGTTAAGTTTTGGAAACAGATGGAAATCGAAAAGGGGTCAATTCAGGGACTGTATGGAGGATGATCCAGGATAGTGAAACCAAGGCACTGGAATGCTGAAGATATAGCAGCGCTTGTGTGTGGTCTGCCATTATGCTGAAGGACACGGTGCCCCATCTGTGGATGCACGTCTTCTACATTTAGAAACTCGGTTACAGCACTATTTCACACACACCGACACAGTTACACCACGTATACATTCGCGACACTCACTGCTGCGGAAATGCTCACCGTCTGACAGTTGGCACGATACTAGCGCCCCAAACAGCGAGAAAGCAAGCCGTAACATTACCGCGTGTCTTTTTTTATTTTTCTGCTTAATTAATGACACAGCTGTTATATTTTTGCGTTCCAAGCATTAATAATCAACAGACATGAACAATCGCGAAATCTCACTGATTCAGTGACATAACTTATAACCTATTCATGACGGAATATTTTCAAATATGCTTGTAATTGTAGCTTACTTCACTGAAAGCAAGAGAATATAAACACATTTCATGCACGAGAAACATATACTTCTGTAGTCCATTCTTACTGCGAGTGTCTGCAGAATAATTGCATGAACCGATTGTCAAATTTGTGCATGCGTATGAACAACTCACCGCCCACTGTGTGTGCCTATATTGTATACACGGACTGCACACTATATGCACATGTAACTACTGTATTTACGTGTCCACACTTTTTGCACCTTACTTACTGCCCAGGGGAAAAATGCATTTCTGGCTTCCTCTTTCTACGTCTACTTAGAGACCAGGGACATACTCCTCCTAATAGCTAGAATCATTAGTCTGCAAATGAAGTAAATACTGATGTAATGTTATTCAGTACTCTGTCCTCAGTCTCCAATAAAAAATATCTGCTGTTATACTCATGACACCCTGTATATTTGGCTTTGTGTGTAGGTGTATTCGTCTCTGAGAAACTGATTTAACGATAAAAATACCATTTCATATATATAAGGAAGACAATGTGTGACAACGAGAGAAAACTATTCCTATAATTAAAGATGCAGCAGCAAAGCTTATTTCATCGTTTCAACCTTCTCCTATAGTCTCGCCATTAATAAACTATTGTTTTCGAGATATACAGCGCATTTCATCTTTCCAATTTTGAAATGCAATTTGCCTCATCATTAGCACTTCTATTTCTCTAATTGGTACATCTAAATTTGACAATCATCCAACAGTGTACCCATCCTATACATATGGCGGAGGGTACTAAGCCTCTATTAAACTCCAGACAAATGCTGCCAGCCGTAACACTCGACTAACTGCATCACCAAGCACACTTAAGGTCTGTAGGGCAGCTGTTGTTCAACATTGATAGAACTGGGATGCTGGAACAATTGTTCACAGCAAGAATATAGCGAGAGTCAGTGTTACTGGACTGTATGGCATCTGCGATGCAAACCTGATCTCATTTGGTGCTTACTAACATGGGTAGATTACAGGTGTGTTGCACTTTGCTATGCTGGAGTACTGGCCATTGCTCGTGTTTAATGTCTCTGTTAATACATTTAGATCAAACAAATATCAAACTAAACAAGCATTTGTCCGCCCTACTGAATGGCTAGCACTGTATCCATGATCGCTGCGATAACATTACATTATACAGTGGGAGTAATCGGAATTTGCTTAATATAAAGCAAGCAATAATCATTTTAACCACTGATAGGTATCCAGTAGCTCTAAACAAAATAATATGGAATTGAATTCATCTGCTGACAATGATGTTCTCTCTGTGTGTGTGACGGGTCTAATGTAACATACTGCACATTATGACAGTAAACCGTTGGAAATCGTAAAAATTACGTATAAGTAATCTCCAGTGCGACCTTAAATGGAATGAATACAAAAACTGCATGGCGAGATAATCGAAAAAGAGAGCCTTAATGGCTGTTGAATAAGTACCAAGTATCTTAGCAGAATGAGTAATGGTGTCTATGTGTTAGAGGAAGGCCTCACCTGTCTTATGCTGGGGCCACGTAATCTCGTGACAATGGCGTCTTGTAGTGGTGGTGGTGTTCTGAACCTAACTATCTCGGGTTTTCCAGCCGTTTCTTGATTTCTCAGACTTATATGTCAAGTGTGTTCCCTTTTTCTGCCTGGGTGTGGTGACTGATCTCTGCTGCTGCTACAGGCACTTTCTAGAGGATATCGCGTAATTTTTGCTATGTCCCCTGTGTGATCTGTAGTGAAATTGTTAGTTGCGTGTGCGCGCGCGCGCGTAAGAGAGACAGAGGGGGGGGGGGGGGAGGAGAGAGAGAGGGAGAGAGAGAGAGAGAGAGAGAGAGAGAGAGAGAGAGAGAGAGAGAGAATGGATTTCCGGCTGTGTGTCTATATCCAATGAGAGGCTCTAAGCACTATGGGACCCGACAGCTGAGGTCATCAGTCCCCTAGAACTTAGAACTACTTAAACCTAACTAACCTAAGGACATCACACACATTCATGCCCGAGGCAGGATTCGAACCTGCGACCGTAGCGGTCGCGCGGTTCCAGACCGTAGCGCCTAGAACCGCTCGGCCGCCCCGGCCGGCTCCAATGAGAGGAATGCGTTCATACTAACATTTTTTTTCTTATTCGGCCTAGGGTGGCGGTAGCTGGCACTACAATTTCTGATAGGATCCTCTGGTGTGTGTGTGTGTGTGTGTGTGTGTGTGTGTGTGTGTGTGTGTGTGTGTAAAGCCATGAGTGCACATATGAACTGTGAACCCTCAAACCCAATCACGTTGGCATTACAACTCCACATGAATACAAAACACAATTGTGCTACGGGGAGGGAAGGAGGGCCACCGAGGCTGTAAGTGTTCAGTAGAATCTCGATGGTTCGATGTGAATGGGACCAGGATCACCTCGAATTACTGAAAATTCGGACTATCAAAATCCATTCGGGAAAAAGAAATGAAACGATGTTTAAAAGAACACAGGCGTCAAAGCATGAACTTTATTAAAGCGTCCACAGCTTGTGGTCTAGTGGCTAGCGTTGCTGCCTCTGGATCACCGGGTCCTGTGTTCAGCCGGTCCCTGTGGCCGAGCGGTTCTAAGCGCTTCGGTCCGGAACCGCGCTGTTGCTACGGTCGCAGGTTAGAATCCTGCCTCGGGTAGGTTAGTTAGGTTTAAGTAGTTCTACGTTCTAGGGGACTGATGACCTCAGATGTTAGGTCCCATAGTGCTCAGAGCCATTTGAACCATTTGATCCTGTGTTCAGTTCCCGGCTGGGTTGAGGACTTCCTCTGCCCGGGGACTGGGTGTTTGTGTTTTCATCATCATCATCATTATTTCACCACCACCACCACCACCACCACCACCACCACCACCACCACCACCACCACTCGTGACAGTGGCTACATTTGATTGTGTAAAAACTGGACTGTGTAAAAATTGAGACTTTGTACGGGCGCTGATGAGCGCACAGTTGAGCGCCCCACAAACCAAACATCATCATTAAAACGAAGTGTTTACTTACACATTTACATGTCCAGAGTAAAGGTTTTAACTTCAGTGTGGTAACAATTTACTTCGTGCAATAATGGAGCGTCTTGTTTAATGAAGCTTCAACATTTCCGCGTGTGTGGCTCATCATCGCCATGGTGTCGGCCTAATCATACTAGTCACACTCACCTGCGCTGTGGTGTTAACCATGCCAATTATACATACGCCAAAAAAAGATTTGCATCACCCCAGTTCCCAGAACTCCAGAAGATAGACGTTGACTGTGGATATTGTATCAAAGACAAAGTCCCTTTGACTGTTCAGAGATGTCACTAAACCCGGCCAAAGATGTGAACAACCATGCATAAGCAGCGCCTATTAGACGGAGCCGATCAGTTCCAGTCACTCCACCAAGGAGGTGGTACACATCTCGCATTGTCTGTAGTTCAACTATGCCTAGACGGTCAATACCGCGGATTGATCGCGACCGCATTGTTACTTTGTGCCAGGAAGGGCTCTCAATGAGGGAAGTGTCCAGGGGTCTCTGAGTAAACCAAAGCGATGTTGTTCGGACATGGAGGAGATACAGAGAGACAAAAACTGTCGATGACATGCCTCGCTCAGGCCGCCCAATGGCTACTGCCGCAGTGGATGACCGCTACTTACGAATTATGGCTCGGAGCAACCCTGACAGAAACACCACCATGTTGATTAATGCTTTTCGTGCAGCCACAGGACGTCGTGTTACGACTCAAACTGTGCGCAATAGACTGCATGATGCGCAACTTCACTCCCGACGTGCATGGCGAGGTCCATATTTGCAACCACGACACCATGCAGTTGGGCCCAACAACACGCCGAATGGACCTCTCAGAACTGGCATCACGTAATCTTCACCGATGAGTGTCGCATGTGCCTTCAACCAGACAATCGTCAGAGACTTGTTTTGAGGCAACCCGGTCAGGCTGAACGCCTTAGATACACTGTCCAACGAGTGCAGCAAGGTGGAAGTTCCCTGCTGTTTTGTGGTGTCATTATGTGGGGCCGACGTACGCTGCCGGTAGTCATGGAAGGCACCGTATCGGCTGTATGATACGTGAATGCCATAGTCCGACCTATAGTGCAACGATATACCTACCTATAGTGCAACGATATAGGCGGCATATTGGCGAGGCATTCGTCTTCATGGACGACAATTCGCGCCCCCATCGTGCACATCCTGTGAATGACTTTCTTCAGGATAACGACATCGCTCGACTAGAGTCGCCAACATGTTCTTCAGACATGAACCCTATCGAACATGCCTGGGATAGATTGAAAAGGGCTGTGTATGGGCGATGTGATCTACCAACCACTCCGAGGGATCTACACCGAATCGCCGTTAAGGAGTGGGACAATCTGGACCGACAGTGCCTTGATGAACTTGTGGATAGTATGCCACAACGAATACAGGCATGCATCAATGCAAGAGGACGTGCTATTGGGTATTAGCGATACCAGTGTTTATAGCAATCTGGACCATCACCTCTGAAGGTCTCGCTGTATGGTGCTACAACATGTAATGTGTGGTTTTCATGAACCATAGAAAGGGCGGGAATAACGCTTATGTTGATCTCTATTCCAATTTTCTGTACAGGTTCCGGAACTCTCGCAACTGAGGTGATGCAAAACTTTTTTTGATGTGTGTAAAAGAGTCTGTAGCTTCTAACTGTTGGTCTGAATTAAACCACTCAGTTATTTCCACATTTTCTGCCTCTTCACAGCCTGGCGACTTTATGATCGTCGTCACTGTCGAAATCTTCAGTTTAAGCCAACATTTCTGTATTTTCTTTCTCCATCACTTAGAATCTATATCTGACTTTATCTCGCTCGAAGACTCCCTGATCCCGTACACAACGTCCTTCACAGTCACTTTCTTTAAAGCTCCTAGAATGCTTCCACTGTCTTCCAAATACAAGACTGATTCTTGGAATCGGCTCCGATACTTTTTCTTCAGGCTTTCCAGAACGCCCTCATCCAATGGCCGAATCAAACTGGTAACATTCGGCGTGAGAAATTAAGGCGTGGATCCCATCGCACTGCGATTCTCCTACACTTTGATCTAGGACGTATTATTCATTGTCAAAATAGCTTTGCACGCCAATCCATTTTCTTTTAAAAACTTTTTGCATTGCGGTACAAATGACTTAAAAAAATCTGTTCTTAAAGATTTTCTGATTCGTCCAGACATTGTTTTGACATGTAGATAACTGGGAGAGCTGCAATGGTTACATTCTTGAATACTCTTGGCTTGGCAGACTTCCAAATCACTATCAGTTTTAGTTTATGGTTTTCCAGTTGCATTTGAAGCTTGTCGTAACTGTCTCCCTTTACTTTTTTGTGCCCAGGAACACTTTTTTCCTCATTAGAAGCAACTCTTTCTGACGTCGACATTTTGAAATTGAAATCAGTTCCGTTGCATTTGTTAATTTGTTCATGGTAAAATGTTTTTGGATGATGATTATCTTAAACTCTAAAATAAATTCTGGAACGGTCTCCGAGTCGCCAAAGAGCTTTTCTCCGTATATATCTAGCTGACGCACTCCATACCCCTTCTTCCACTTCTTGAGTAATCCGAAACTACAGGCGAAACTATCATCTTCTTCCTGCAGCTGGTTTCCAAAAAACAAGGTTTTATCCTGCAAGATTAGGCTAGAAATCGAAGACCCTTCCGTCTTTGTTGCGTAAACCACATGAGCAATGTCTCACTTTTTCTTTCAAACTCTGATTTGGTTCAAATGGCTCTGAGCACTATGGAACTTAACATCTGAGGTCATCAGTCCCCTAGAACTTAGAACTACTTAAACCTAACTAACCTAAGGACATCACACACATCCATGCCCGGGGCAGGATTCGAACCTGCGACCATAGCGGTCATGCGGTTCCAGACTGTAGCGCCTAGAACCGCTTGGCCACCCCGGCCGGCTAACTGTGATTACTTTATAGTTTTTCGGCTAAGAATTTTTCAAGACATTTCTTTCTGTTCCAATTTAAGTCGATTTCTTCGCCAGTCACCAATAGTAACTTAGCTGATACCGTATTTAAGAGCAAGTTTTGTTACTGCTTTGTCATGTCGTTTCAAAGCTTCTATTATTCCAAGGCATAACTTTCCTTTTCTCTGTTGCAGCACTCATTTTGAGATGGTGTGCAACAAGAAACAGCCAACAAATAAAACAAAACGACATTTCATTGTACTGACCATGACAAACCTAAAACACCACTTTGAACAAAAGAACTGCTTGTGCAAACAATTGAAAACGAGTAGAAGCGTATGCGTGGTGTCATTAACAAAGACACAACTAAGGAGAATACTGTTTGTCCACGATAAGTTGACGATTGGCGCGTTGGCTGTCGGGAACTGCCGTGCCCCATAATTGTGGCTGCCGAGGGGCGAGGAGCTGTGAGGGGTAGGCAGCGTCGGTTGTTTGCATCACCACCACCACCACCACCACCCGTGTTTTGCACTTAACACGAAATCCAGGCAGCACTCGCTGAAGTATTGCCCACTTAAGTGACACTTTCGTGTGATCAGAAATCACCTAATTTATTCACATATTCATGCTCGAGAGTTTTACATATAACTTTATGTATTATTTATACAACGAAAATCGTGAAAAATGAATGTACGAGGGATATTCGGAAAGTAAATTCCGATCGGTCAAGAAATGGAAACCATTGTGAAAATCTAATAAAGCTTGGCATATATGTGTTCGACAGTGTCTCTAGTATCCCTGTCGGTTGTATCACTTCGCTCTCTTCAGTTCTGAGTGCATAAAGATGCGTATAAAATAGTCTCCCGCCAAGTATGAGGTCCTGGTGAGAGATTTCGCTGATGTTATGTAACCCACATTACAGAATTGTCATACATTTCCTACTTCGTGACAATTCTCGGTCGCAATCTGCAGGGGCATTGAAAATGCTCCTCCAGCGTTTTCGATGGAGAGTGTTTGATCACCCGCACTACAGCCGGTAATTGGCTCCCTCTGTGTTTCATCTCTGCTCATATTAACTACTGACTATGAAGACAACATCTTCGCTCAGACAACGAGCTATAGATGAGCGTAGAGAATTGAGAGAAGCACAGGCGGCTGCCTTCTATGACGAGGGTATCGGAAAGTTGGTATAACGATGAGACAGATGTAGCTGGGGGCGGCGACTATGTAGAGAAGTAGCTGGAAGGTGGAGCCAACTGTCCCAAATAAAACGTTTCTGATTTTCAATGTAGTTTCCATTTCGCGACTGAATCGGGAACTTACTTTCTGGACAAACCTCGTACGACTTACGACACTATGAATATAAAGTTTTAAACTTATTTTTGGAATGTGTTTGCACATTGCATTTATTAAACGTAGACAGCGGTAACGTTTACGAAGTGTAAGATATTGCGCCTGAAAGAATGGACAAAATTGTGAGTTAACGAATGTTTCGCTCTCATTTAAGTATATGGCCAAAAGAGAGAGCCTCCCAGGAATTGTGAAACGAATCCTTTGTGCCACAAAGAGTGCAGATTCGCCACGAGTTGGGGAAATTTACACTCTTCTATTGTGGTGAATGAGGCCAGGCTGATCAGGCCTAAGCGCTGTAGTGTACGAGTGAGACAGACGAGAACGTACGTCATAGGGAAACCTCGTAGGAGATCTACCATCTTTCTTAAATTTTCATGGTAATCCCAAAAAAAACTTTAATATTGATCATATCTAAAATAGCTTAGGATTTACTGTTAATGTGAAATTAACAAGTTTGGTAACAAAGACCTGAATGTTAAAATCTGAACGCTTTGGTCGATCTTAACGACCGTCATTTTATATGAAAGAGCATCATTAAAATGACAGATATTTCACATATCAACTCGATAACTTTATTTGTTTAAAAGATATAGTAAATTTAAATTATCAGTATTTTCAGTTAAGTATCAGATCATCATTTCCTCCCCACAAAACACATTGAACCTAGACAGCATGACACCTTATTGAATCATTAGGTAATAGAAAATTTGTTGTAAATTTCAGTGCATAATAGTTACTTTTGTTCTTTATTTATCAGAAAGCATATTACTGCAAGGTTACAGGCCGTGAAATTTAAAGTTAAGAACAAAATTGTATTGGTTTTATGTAAAAGAATTTAACGTTTATTATGTTCAAAATGGTTCAAATGACTCTGAGCACTATGGGACATAACATCTGAGGTCATCAGTCCCCTAGAACTTAGAACTACTCAAACCTAACTAACCTAAGGACATCACACACATCCATGCCCGAAGCAGGATTCGAACCTACGACCGTAGCGGTCACGCGGTTCCAGACTGAAGCGCCTAGAACCGCTCGGCCACATCGGCCGGCACTTATTATGTAATGGATATTATGTTACTTTATTTAGAATGTTAAAGTGGTCAAGCTTTGATTATTCAAATATGTTAAAATGTAAAATAATGTCGAATAAGCTGTAGCCAATCAGATGGACGGCTTGAGGGAAGGGAACTGCGCTAGACAGTTGAGCGACGGTGTTCGGCACGCGGGAGACGCAGCCTGAGACGGGCGGAGGGGTAGTGCTGATGCAGACGCGGAAGCTGACGGTCGGTCTTTAGGTAGCTAGAAGTGAAACGACTTACAAAATTTCGCGTTGTGTGGTATCGCGGGACTTAGTCTCTGAGCGGTGAGCAGCCCCGGGCCTGGTGTGAACTATAACTTTTTCGCGTAGATAACGAAGTGGAGTATTGGACTTTTATTTCACGATGAGATTGTGAATGATCGAACTGTGTCAGATGGATATGCACTCGTGTGTAACAATAACTCTAAATACAAGCACTTTCGCTATTAGTTTACTTTCTGAATTAGCATAATTATGATCAAATCACAACTGTGTGGCCTACATCATTTATGGGTCGTTAATTTAGCTCCCAATATTGTTATTACCGATTACATGTTAAATTAACTTTGTATGTTTCATACAATTTCACAAACTTGCCATCAGCTACAATTTAACCAAAAGGTCACAAGAGTCTAAGGCGTGTAATGCGACACTGCGGTTCAACCCCTAGACGAGTTTGAGCCAAGACATTTCGACGAGGAGGAACTGCATGTGAGCCCGAATGTCTTTGGGATGTTAGCTCGCAAAATAATGCTCACTAAAGGTCATTGTCATTTGTGTTTGTTTCATCATCACCATCATCATCACCATCATCATCACCATCATCATCACCATCATCATCACCATCATCATCACCATCATCATCACCATCATCATCACCATCATCATCACCATCATCATCACCATCACCATCACCATCATCATCACCATCATCATCACCATCGCTTGAGGTCATAGTATTGATAACTTCATCGATGGTCATTTCCATTATTTAATTCCGTGTCCAGTACTCTTGCTCCAGTTGCTGCACATTCCTGCACAAACCTTGCCAGTCCTGTGCAGTATCTGAAAGTAAAGTAGCATTAACAGGATTCTGCAGTCTTTCCTTCCACAGGTCACCAGCGACATTGTTCTCTTTGAAATTTTGTTTCATTTTGGCCTACGCCAATTCTATCGGATTTAGATTGCAGTTGGGTTGCGGTAACCGCACTGCACTGAGATCTCTGCTCTCAGCGATTTTATACAAGACGTACACTTCCACGGCTGGCTTGTTTTCCTTTATTGTAGATAACAGTTCAGCCTTCCTCACTGAGTCGTTGCAGTATATCTGTCCATCTTACAACCACTCTAACATCGTTATCCTGAAACACTTTTACTAGGCATTATGTCATACTCCCCACCACGGTATGGCGCATTATCCATACAATCAAAGATTTGGGTGAAATATTAGGAACGACCATTCTGTAACACCCCCCCCCCCCCAGTCTAAGTGGAAACAGTTCCTTGCATGAAACTTCCTGACAAATTAAAACTGTGTGCCAGATCGGATTCCAGGTTCGAGCCTCGGTCCGGCGCATTCCGCTGTAGGGTGAAAATTCATTCTGGTTTCTTGCATCTTGCTACAAGTACTTGCCGAATTAGTCTTTGTTCTTGAACTTACAGAAGTGTGTGTTCAGTATCGGTGCGAAAGCATCAATATCGAACAGAAGAATAACACAAATACAGGTGGGCCGAAACAAATGTACTGTTGGAACTCATAAATACACGTAGTTGGCAGCATCAGTCTTGGAACTGCGAAATGAGTTTACGTATTAATTTGTTTCACGAGAGGGCAAAGTAGAACGGCAGTTTAGACGCCTTTAAATTTCAGCCGATTTTTTTAATGCTACCATTAGCATAAATGCATTACATTTGTGACAAAATTTCGGGCGAACTGCCGGATGTTTGCAACCTACTGCCACAATATTTCGGCGCAGAGTCTTCTGGCCATCTTCAGAGAGTGTCCAAAATTTTGTGGAACAATATGTACGCTAGTAAATACTGCTTGCAAAAATCAAAGAGTAATTAAAAGGCAGTCTCTTGGTTGGATATCAAGCCACATTTTTGTTTACTGTTATCGAATACTTGATTATACAAGAGACAACAGATGTTCGAAATTTGTATACGACATGCTCAAGGTTTTTAATCTAACAAGGGGAGGCCGCCAATTGTGAAATACAGATTCGATTCATACTGCGCATAATAAAAGCTCACGGCCAGAGGTGTAATGTGGCAAAGCACCAAGATGCACTTCTCAGCCGTTGTCGAGAAAACCGACAGTTAAAAAGAAACCGTTGCGGTTAAATACTCTCTACGATTAATAATTTTCTACAGCGTCGTGGCGCAGCGGTAAGCGCTCGGGTTTGTAATCCGAAAGTCGCCGCGCCATGCAACCTTTTTGTTTTTTTAGTATTTGTTTTTTGTAATTCAAATGTGTATATGTATACACACACATATATATAATTCTCGGCAATCAGTTGCAACAATTATGCATATAATAAGTTGTTGAAAGTCGTTTGTCGTGGAAAAACTGGCGACTTCGAACATCATTATGTTTTCCGCAAACAAAGTTGTATTTCACAAATGTTATTAATTGTCTTCATCATGTTTACCACGTATAGTTAACGGAAGACGTATAGCGTAAGTCAAACGTTCGAATTAGAATAGAGACCCCACGAACACAAATTTGCTGTGGCAGGTATGAAATATAAACTCCGTTACTCGCTCGTTACACTTGGTGGACAGATGTTGAATGGGACGAAACGAGCCGCCGCATAGCAGCGTAGTTGCCTGCTAGAAGGTAGATGCGGTCCCTAGCGCAACTTAAAACGTCGAAAATCAGTGCGGACGTGAGAGCTTTGGTACACCCTGTTAAACAAACGGAAAAATGGAGGCGGTACAATTGGAGAGCGATCTGCCTTCACCAACATGAATAAGCAATTCATTAATAGTATATACATTTGAATTACAAAAAACTTGCATGCCGCGGGATTCGATCCGGCGACCTTCTGATTACGAACCCGAGCGCGTACCGCTGCGCCACGACGCTACAGAAAATTATTAATCGTAGCGAGTATTTAACCGCAACGGTATCTTTTAACTGTCGATTTTCTCGACAACGGCTGAGAAGTGCATCTTGGTGCTTTGCCACATTACACCTCTGGCCATGAGCTTTTACTATGCGCAGTATGAATCGAATCTGAATTTCACAATTGGCGGCCTCCCCTTGTAAGTGAAGTCCTTTGATTTTAGTTATCTGAATAGTGTTTTTTGGTAACATCAGTAGGTACTCCCGTAATAATTTTTCTCGTTTTTTTTATTTGTGTGTTTCGTCATGATTTTTATTCATTAATAATAATGCAACAACAGAGGCAACAGCTCTGGGTTTTTCTGAATAACTGCGCTTTTGTAACAAGTACTTGCTGTGAGTTTCTGAGATAAACTTGCGCCAGTGACTTTAAGAGATATTGAGTAAGTCTTTGTTCTAATATCAACACCTCGGCAAGGGCTTACGGAGGTTATTTGCTATTGGACTCAAGTTTTTTGTAACACTTCACATCTAAGAGAAGCTTATGTCGGCAGCTCTGACACAAATGAATATTAGATTTTTTTTTTTTTTTTAATGGGGCTCGGGTTTATGGGAAACTCGAAATATCAAGACTCTATCGTATTTGTCTATACACCTTCATATTGTAATTATTAGATGAACTAGAGTATATTAAATCAACCCAACGCTTACACAATGTGTTTTTACATAGCATGAATGTACTTAAAATCTGAAGGCCATACAGGCTGTCAGCTTTCCTGGTCAACAGGATAACACCTCTGATTTTCTCACATATTTTTTTTTGTTTTCCACCAGGGAACTACTATTGCGAAGGCAAATAACCGTGATAGCCATTTTTGAGAAATAAATTATCGTAGAATAACTGCGAAAAAACTAGTATAAGAGTACCCCAACTGAATTTTTTTATTTCTCACCATTCTTACCCAAGGCTAAATCTTGGCAGCCATTTTTGGGGTGTTAAATCATCACATACTTGAGTAACAAATCACAGAACGGTAATAAATAATGCTAATAAAACAACAGGCAATAACCCACAGTAATTCGGTAACAAAAATAAACTGACTGGACGATAATTTGTAGCAATTACATGACAGGGCATTAATAAAAGCAATGAGAGATAAGAAAGCTAGACTAAGTGGCTGGTTTATTTACACAAGAGAAAAATGGACCCTCTGGCTTATGGAAGGTAGGAAATTCACCCTTTTGACTGGGGAGATAAGGAAGACATTGACCTTTGCGCTTTACGATAAGGATACCAATGGGCACTTTGTTCCAGTATGCCCATTGGTCCAGTATTTGTTACATTCTCGCTAATAATATTGTTTTTCTACTTTCATTTGAATTTTGTATTTATTATTAAATGGAAATGTTAATTAAAAATACTTAATCATAATTTTTAATAAAAATAACACCTTTTTCTTCGGAATTCCTAATCACATGAAAATGTGAATAGACAAACTAACAACGGTACAAAAATGCAAAACATCACGTAGAGAACTTCTTTTTTCAATTTCCAGAGATTACACAGTAGTACGTATTTATGTATCAAATTTTAATTGATTATGAGTATCCTCATTTTCTTGCAATTAGGTACTTAGAATAAAGAGATTTTGTTTTTAAAGAAAATATTGATACCATTTGCTAATATGCAATTCAAATAAAAAAGGTTACTAATAGCGAGAATAGCTCCCGTAACTTCACGATTACAAGGCTTATAGAACACTTACTCGGCTACTTTCATTTTCTTTGCTAAAAGTCTTATTACGTTGAAATGCAATGGACTACAATGTTGAGCAAATGTTGAGGCAAAGCTTCACTGTTATCAAGCAATACCTTGAAATTGTTTACATAAAAAAAGGAATTGTACCCAGGAAATCGAAGAGGGCAGTCCGTAAGTTTCCCTCGTTATGCGGCCCAAAAAGTGAGCATCTATCACACGACTGGTAAAAAATAAAAAACCCCATGAAATTTGGTTTACGAAAAGTTATGATAAATTGAATATTTTCCATTTGAAACTCCCGCCACACAATGCTATTCTCTCGCTGGCCCATTCCGTTCTTAACACTGACGACCGTGCAATATTTGAACCCACAGACAACCATTCTTATAACCGCCCCTTATGGAAAAACAAGGAAATTCGGTCATTTCTGTACAGTTGTGGTAAAGAACGTTTTTCACCATAATCTTCATCACTACAAGTGGGCAGAAATTAGAAATCATCACGTAGATTGCAACTGCTGCCAATGTTCGCTATCTAACAGCACCGTAATTCTGCTAATTTGATCTCACGTCCATTGTAGCTAGTAAGAACCACATTTGAACATGGACGTCTCTATAATGGATTTTTGGGCACGTCTGTGAACAGTTACTTTCAAGAGTAAAGCACAAAAAGAGTGAAAATAGAACAAAAATCTCACGTGAACATCTTCACAACACCCTAAGAGCTGCAGCAACATCGATCGAACCTGATACTGATACATGAGTTTGCCAAATTCAGAGTCAAATGTCGGATTAATTCTATGATTTGTAATCACTTGCGTACAAATTTATTAATAAAATATCATAGATAAAAGGTCAAATTAATTCCATCTAGAATAAAGATCCCTACCGTCCCCCGTTTTTTTCCTCTCCCTTTTATTTTTTCCTCAGCGGTTATTGTGTGTTAAGTTTGAGGGACAGTTCATAAATAACGCACTGGTTGTTATTACTGTGGATTGTTTGAAGCAACAACAATGAAAATGACTCAGATGCAGTTGGGAGCTTAAGGAAGAAGCATGTGTGTTTTTTCGTTGTGTATTCTAACATAAAATTGGCGAGAGGTACAAATGGACTCTGCAGGGGTCTCGGGTACTGTGACTGTTAAAGAGAGTCATACATCAGCATCGAAACTTTATGCGGCAAAAACCCGACAAAAATCCACAGTGCCTTAAGTGAAATTAGTTGTGAGTTTACAGTGGACCGTAATACAGTTTCACGTTGAATTAATCGTTTTCGTGGTGGTCGTATGAGCACGGACGATAAACCAAGACTCGGAAGGCCAAAAACGCCAACAGAGGAACAATGTGTAAAACTTGCGGCAGACGCTCTTGAAGATCGCAGTGCGACTTGTGAGCAACTCGAAACCCACGGAAATTCACCTAACATCTGTATTCTGACAAATTATTTGAAGAAGAGAAAAATTTATGCGAGATGGGTCCCAACCTATTCGACTGCTGAAGAGAAGCAAAAACGCCTGGAGATTGCAACCTTGCTGAAACAACGATCCGACGGTATAGGTCATGGATTCTTGTGTCGAATGTCGCTATCGATGAGACTTTGAAATGGAGTTGAAACCACAGTCCAATAAGTGAAGACCTTCACATTCTCCACGTCCAAAAAAATTTCGACGCACTTGAAGTTCAAGCAAATGTTGCGTTTTGCTTATGATCACCATGATAAGCAGAGCCCCTTGTGGAAGAAGTGTCACACCAGTGCATTATCATAACTCCATGCAAAACCTGCACAGAAAAATTCGCAAAACCGGGCCTCAGTTGCTCGAAGCTCGGCCACCAATTCTCCACGAGAATGCTCGACCGCATAACGGCAACGTTGTAACACAAAAACCGCGCGAATACGAGTGGGCAGCGTTGCCGCATCCTCCTTACAGCCCGGACACGAGTCCACCAAACTTTCGACTTGTTCACAACTTTGAAAAACCTATTTGTGGACTACTTTATCTTTCTCTGGAAGAGCTTTCTACCACCGTTACCTGAGTCATTCAACAGATGAACAGAAGTAGTGTCATGGATGGAACAACGGAGCTTCCAAGACGTTGGCATTCAGTCACAGAGAAGCAGGGAGACTATACAGAACGATTGTAATGATATATTTAAAATAAAAGTAAAACGTGTGAGTAAAGAAAGTAGTGAGAGGGCGTTACTTATGAAATGTCCCTCACATATTATGTGTGGCCCAAAAATACTCTTCTTCCAAGGTAGCCCATATACGCTGAAAGGTTGAACACCACTGCTATAATTCATTGTTAGGTCGAATTACGGCAGTCTTTTTTTACTTACACCGTCTTTTCCTGTAGAGCGCTACCACTCGCAGGGACTTTCGCCAAACGCATATCTGCTAACATTACACGTACAGCATTACGCATACGTAATTTTATGTAAGGTAACAGTCGTCAGATGCTGAACCTGTCGGTTCGTAACAGTTATCACAGCTTTCTGTTCGTAACAGGGGTGAAGCGTCACCCCAGTGACAGTTTGTTTCTTCTGTTAAGTTGGCAAGGATGGTATTTTGTCTGGCAGACTTGTGTATTCTTTCGTCATTGTTGTATATAAGTCACTTTTTTGTCGTGCTGCTGGTCAGTTGTGTTCAGCTGCTACTTGAGATCGAATAATTCTTGGAGTTATAGGTCATCCCTGTTACCATTTTCGTAGGTGAAATATATTTGCTGGATTTCATAAGCTTTTCGCGAATGGAATCTGTAAATGTGAATGATCCAAGGTTTGAGGAGTGTTTTGGAGAAAGAAAACGACGATTGCACTGAAAATGACTTATTTTCAAGCGAGGAAGATATGGAAATACAATCTGAACATAATTCTGAGTTCGAAGTTACGACGTCAGAAGATGGTGATGAGGTGGTATCATCAGCAAACACAATCAAGGGTAAAAATGGATTTTTATGGTCTAAAATACCGCCTAAGAAAGGTGAAACCCAAAGCAGAAACATTGTAAATATTCCTAAAGCTGTTAACTTTGCTCAAAACATTGACTCAGAGGTAGATGCTCTCTAAATATTATTAGAGACAAGAACAGTTGATATGATTGTAGCTCATACAAATGAGGAGATCCAAAGAAAAAAATGTACATATATTGACCAGAGGTTTCTTGGTGATACGGACAAGGAAGAAATATGTGGACTAATGGGATTGCTTTATATGTCAAGTAGCAGAAAAGATGGTTATCTTAACACTGATGAAATGTGATTTGCCTCAACTGTGTACAAACGTATTATGTCTCAAATGAGATTCAGATTTCTTCTAAATTGCTTGAGATTTGACGATAAGACCAAGAGAAATAAGGACGACAAATTTTCACCTATTCGTGAGCTTTGAACAGCTTTCGTTAGTAACTGCCCGCAAGTTATACTACTCATAAATATGTAACAATCGAGGAGCAGCTTCCAGGATTTCGTGGCAAATACCTAATCCGTGTTTACATTGTTTCAAAACCGGATAAATATGGCATCAAAATAGTCAATGTGTGACGCCAGAGCATATAATATGATAGATGTTATTCCATACGTTGGGAACAAGAACAGAAACGTAAAGGAAAGTCTGCCAACATACTACGAGAAAACTCTGTTCAGAACTATTCGTGGGGCAGGTCTAAAATCACTTGTGACAAGTGGTTCACATCTATACCTTTGGCAGATATGTTGCTGAAAGAGAATTTTACAATTGTTGGTACGCTGAGGAAAAATAAGGCGGAAATTCCACCAAAATTCCTACCCAACAGAAGAAAGTGCTATGGTCGGAATTTGCTTTTCATCAGAAAAAAACACTTGTCTCCTCCTCTTCTAAAAAGGAAAATCTGTTGTTCTTTTGTCTACAATGCATAGTGCTCCTGATGTTTACCAGACCACTAATAAACCTGAGATCATTGAATTTTATAATAGTACCGAAGAAGGTGTGGATGTATTTGACAAAATGGTACATGCGTACTCTGTTTCGAAGAGTACACGACGCTGGCCACTTCGGATGTTTTATTGAATACTGGACCAGGCAGCAACAAAGAAACGAAGAGAACAAATGACCCACAAGACCAGGAAAAGAGGCACACAAAACTGCAGAAGCAAACAAGATGTCGTGTATGCCCTAGAGATAAAGACAGAACAGTGAAAGTATCTTGTGTAAAATGTTGTAGGCCTGCATAAAATGATAACAGAAAAGAAATTTGCATAACTTGTTTCTCTTGAAGAACAACTTCCTAGTAATTGTTATCCAATTACTGTAAACTGTTTCTATGTTAATAAGAATGTTAATGACTTTAAACAGATCAAGTTTCGTTCTGCAGGTTTTGTAAAGTTGTAATTATATGCGAAATAAAACTTTGGGGTGACGAGTCACCCCTGTTACCATTGAAATGTGTGTTATTCACGTTACTAACTGAGGGTAAATAAATAGCATTATTAACGGTAACATTGATACTTTTACTTTACTGTAACAACTGACCGGTATTTTCTCACAGCCACGGTCTCACCGTGCGAATTTTCTACAGAACAGCAGTGGTAACATGACTATTAGCAGTGGAAGAGGCACAAAAAGGTAAAGAGAAGGCAAAGCGCCGTGGGTGCTGCACTACTCACCGTCAGCGTCATCCCAGACGTCGTGGCGCTGAGCCGCCCTCGCCGCCTCCGCCTGAATCTGCAAATAGGGACGTTTCTGAGCCGGCAGCCACAGACGGTGGAAGGCGCGACAGAACCGGTCGGCACGGTGTCGCTGCACGGCCGGCCGTGTCAGCGCTCTGCATGGCAGGCTTTGCACGGGAGGGCGACTACGAAACATCTCTGGCACTCGGCATATGATGCCAGAGTTTCTATCGCACCCGAGGCTCGCAAGGGAAGGAGGATATTAGGGGGGAGGTGATGACGTCTAGACCGCTTCTACGGCACAACTATCCTTTGATACCTCAACAGTTTCGTCTATTCCCCTATTACTCCCTATGCTCCTCGGCACTAATCGGGCAACTAAATCTTCCCTGGATCGGCGACAGTATCGGATGCGACAATGTATCATCACTCTCACAAACATCTCTGTTCTCTCCGCCAAACCAAAAGACGATAGCAGGTATAGAAGTAAAACATCAAGAAAGACCTCTAACAACTTGCTGCAACTCTAACTCAACCAAAAATCGTTACCACCACACTAAAAAAAAAATCATGCAACAAAAACGTTACAGAGACATCAGACATAGCTACCAATGGCAACGCATCCACGGAAGTGGAACGTGCACCGGTAAACATAACTAGTCAAACGACGGCTGCAATAATTTAAGTCAGAACGACGCACATATGTTTGTCATCAGGTCCACCATAGACAGGGGAAAAGTATTGGAAAACAAACAAAAACGTCGCTTGCGTAACACACAAAAGCCGAACCTGCACGAACATACCATGGCAATATAACATCAAATGAAATAACCATGTTAAGGCCGAAATATTCACAATAGTATTAGTTGAAACACACAAAACACCCAAAAGGTACTAATTTTGATAACACATATAAAGAAAACAAACAAAAAAATCGACTTACTCTTCCACTCACAAAACGTCCAAACGGAAGACGAATACAACGTCAGGGCACAAAAAAAAGAAGGAACAGAACAGCCAACATGCATTCCTAAATTTAAAAATCGTCACACAAGTATAAGTAATTCTGAGAATGGGACGGAAATCGGTAGATTTACTGAGAACTATGTATGAAGGGCAACAGACAGAATCGATATTTCTAGATTCCCGGAAAGCATTTGACATGATGCCCCACTGCAGGCTGTTAACGAAGGTACGAGCATATGGAATAAGTTCAGAGATATGTGAGTGGCTCAAAGACTTCTTAAATAATAGAACCCAGTATGTTGTCCTCGACGGCGAGTTTTCATCAGAGACAAGGGTATCGTCAGGAGTGCCCCAGGGAAGTGGGGTAGAACCGCTGTTGTTCTCTGTATACATAAATGATTTGGCAGACAGGGTGGGCAGCAATCTGCAGTTGTTTGCTGATTGTGCCGTGGTGTACGGTAAGGTGTCGAAGTTGAATGACTGCAGGATAGACAAAAGTTCGAGTTGGTGTGACGAATGGCAGCTACCCCTAAATGTGGGAAAATGTAGGTTAATGCAGATGAGTAAGAAGATCAAACCCGTAATGTTTGGATACAGTATTACCAGTGTCCTGGTTGACACAGTCAAGTGGTTTAAACTATCCAGGCATTACGCTACAAAACGATATGAGGAGAAACGAGCATGTGAGAACTGTGGTAGAGAAGACGAATGGTCGACTTAGGTTTATTGGAGTATTTTAGGAAAGAGTGGTTCACCTGTAAAGGAGATCGTACACAGGACGCTGGTGCGACCTATTCTTGAATACTGCTCGAGTGTTTGGGATCCGTACCAATCAGGTCGGATTGAAGGAAGACATGAAGCGGGATGAGCTGCTACACTTGTTACCGGTAAATTCGAACAACACGTGTTACGCAGATGCTTCGGGAACTCAAATGAGAATCCCTGGAGGGAAGGAGACGTTCTTCTCGAGAAACATTACTGAGAAAATTCTGAGAACCGGCATTTGAAGCTGGCTGCCGGACGATTCTACTGCCGCTAAGATATATTGCTTGGAAGGATTACGAGGATAAGATACGAGAAATCAGGGTTCATGTGAAGGCATACAGACAGTGGTTTGTCACTCGTTCAATTTGGGAGCGGATGACCGTACGGTGGCTTGCGGAGTATCTATGTCTATGTAGATGTAGATGCACAGACAAATGGTCAGAGTTTCAGAAAAATTGGATGATATATTCCAGAAATGAAATGATCGTATGGCATTGTTGGCCGGGAGACCCCATTGGGGGTTGTTCGGCCGCCGTATTGCAAGTCCTTTTTAGATGACCGCACATCGGCGACTTGCGAGTCAATGACGATGAAAATGATGATGAACACACAACACCCAGTCCCCTGCCGGGAATCGAACCCGGGCCCCTACGTAGTAGGTGGTAACGCTATCGCTACGCTACGGAGGCGGACTGATATTCCAGAGAAAGTGCTTCACAAATTGAGCAAGCCAGTAATATGTTGGTCCATCTATTGCAAGCAATTATTAAGATCGAAGCTGATATAGTTGCTGGATGTTCTCCTGTGGGATATCGTGCCGCACTCAGTCCAGTTGGCGCGTTAGATCGTCAGAAGACGAAGCTGGTTGGATGACGCTGACACTAATGCTCTTAACTTTCTCCGCTGGGGAGAGATCCGGCGGCCTCGCTGGCCTAGACAGAGCTCGGCAAGCACGAATGTGAGCATTAGCAGCTCTCGCATGTACGTGTGAAATGTAAACCCACAATGGATTGCCATGAAGGGCAACAAAACGAGGCACTAAATTTCGCCGTCGTACCGCTGTGCTACAAGCATGCCGCAGATGACAACCAAACGGGTCCTGCTATGGAAAAAGAAGTGGCACCCCAAATCATCACTCCTGGTTGTTGGGCCGGGCCGTATGGCGGGCGACAACCCACTCTGCCCGAGGCGTCTCTAGAAACATCTTCACTGCTCTTCTGGTCTAGATTCGAGCGGGACTCGTCACTGAAGACAATACTACTCAATTCAAGGAGATTCTAGACCGAAGACGTGTCAGGAGACGCCCCAGACAGCAGTCTGATACCATCCTGACTATCGACCGCCACAGGGCACGCCAATCACGAGTTATGATCTGAGTGCAATTTCTTTTTATAGCAGGACCGCTTAGGTGCCATCGGCTGCGTCATTACAGCACAGCGGTACGTCGACCATATTTTACCACCCGTTTTGTTGCCCCTCATGGCAAACCATCCTGAGCTTACACTTCAACAAAACAGTGCCCGCTCCCGCACGACCGAGAGCTTCTACGGCTTGTCTTCGAGTTTGCCAAACCCTACATTGTCCGCTGGGGTGGCGGAGCGGTTCTAGGCGCTACAGTCTGGAACCGCACGACCGCTACGGTCGCAGGTTCGAATCCTGCCTCGGGCATGGGTTTGTGTGATGTCCTTAGGTTAGTTAGGTTTAAGTAGTTCTACGTTCTATGGGACTGATGACCTCAGAAGTTAAGTCCCATAGTGCTCAGAGTCATTTGAACCAAACCTTTCACTGGCCAACACGGTAGTCAGATCTCTCCCCAATTGAGAACATTTGGAGCATTATGGGCAGGGCTCTCCAACCTGCTCGGGATTCTGACGATTTAACGCGCCGATTAGGCAGCATTTGGCACGATATACCTTACGAGGACATCGAGCAATTATATCAATCTATTCCAATCCGAATAACAGAGCATAAGGGTAACGCGTTACTGGCTTATTCAATTTGTGAAGCTCTTTCTCTCAATAAATCATCCAATTTTTCTGAAATTGCCATTATTTGTTTGTTGTTGTTGTGGTTTTCAGTCCAGAGACTGGTTTGATGCAGCTCTCCATGCTACTCTATCCTGTGCAAGCTCCTTCATCTCCAAGTAACTACTGCAACCTACATCCTTCTGAATCTGCTTAGTGTATTCATCTCTTAGTCTCCCTCTATGATTTTTACCCTCCACGCTACCCCCCAATACTACACTGGGAATCCCTTGATACCCCAGAATGTGTCCTACCAACCGATCCCTAGTCAAGTTGTGCCACAAACTCCTCTTCTCCCTAATTCTATTCAATACCTCATTAGTTACATGATCTACCCATCTAATCTTCAGCATTCTTCTGCGGCACCACATTTCGGAAGCTCTTTTTGTGTAAATTATTTATCGTCCACGTTTTAGTTCCATACATGGCTACACTCCATACAAATACTTTCAGAAATGACTTCCTGACACTTAAATCTATACTCGATGTTAACAAATTTCTCTTCTTCAGAAAAGCTTTCCTTGCCATTGCCAGTCTACATTTTATATCCTCTCTACTTCCCCTATCATCAGTTATTTTGCTCCCCAAATAGCAAGACTCCTTTACTACTTTAAGCGTCTCATTTCCTAATCTAATGCCCTCAGCATCACCCGATTTAATTCGACTACATTCCATTATCCTCTTTTTATTATTTGTTTATCTGTACATATACATAACATTTGCCGATTTCTGTCCCATTCGGATAATTTATTCGTGATGCGTCGTTTTCTTGTGTGTACGTCAAGCAAGTACGGCTCGCTCCATATAAACAATTAGATTGCCTACAAATCGTTTACAGCGCAGCGCTAAGTCTGAAAACCACCTCGATTCCGTGGAAATCATAATGCAGCCGAAATGGGCAAAACCCCTAATAAATCATACATAAATGGTATGGTCCAATAATATTCCTTCCAGTCACAGGTAAATCTATAGAAACAGTAATAAATGAAATCCTACTGAAAACAATAGCATACCGAAGCCTTTCGTAAAGGGCACGTCACCACAAACCCCATACTTAAAGACTAATCTTGGCAACGACGCCTCGGTCCTTTTCCTAAACAAAGAAAGTGCGTTTGACTAAGTGTGGCACAACGGTCCAAGCTCTAGAGGAGTAACATCGAGCGAGTTCGAATAGCGCCGCGTCGTGGTTGTGTGGTAATGCTGTTGGTCTGTGAAGAGGGAGATCCATGTCCAAATCTCCCTCCTGCAGCATGATTTTTTTTTAAACAAAATAACGAACTGCCTATGGTTATTGGCGTGTCTGTTCGCTGTGTTCAAATTTGTGTCTGTGTCTTGTCCAGACGTACGTACCTCCTATTTGTTCAAAGTACCACGTTATGACTCTTGCGTTCCGTTTTGGCTAGTTTTGAGTCTTGAATTCTTTTGCTGTAACATAGTTCACACCCTTTCATCTATTGTTTTCATTTATGTGAAAGGCCTATGCGACATCTCTCCTGCTCTCACTATTCACCACATTTACTTGAGACGGTAATATATTCTTACCACATGATTCATATTCTACAGCCAATATACAGTGTAACTGCGAAGACTATAGAACAGATACATCAACGAAGAAAAAACAGGGTGGGGCACGAAGGAAACGAACATGAATCTCCCATTTTGCAGTCCAGCACCGTGACCACACAACCACGACGCTGTGATCCTTACAATTCGTTCGATGTTGCACGTCTTGAACTTGGATCGTTCACTTTCTATTTTGCTTCTTTTTTTGACAGTTCAGAACACTTTCCTGTTTTCATGCTTAATCTGTATTCAGCTTTTGACGGGCTATCCAATGGGCCATTTTATCATTGAATCTGAAGGGGGGGGGGGTGAGATGGGGAGTTTCTCTTTTTTAGAATCTTATACTCAGAAGCAAGTTTACCACTGGGAGCAATAGCATCGACCGTGTTATACATCACCTAGACGTCAGACATTGCACAACCAAAGAGATGAAATGATGGGCTGGCGTTATAAGCTGATGACAACGCCTTCTGGTGGCATACACGAGCTACGTAACAAGAATAACGAGTACATGAACAAGCCAGAACCTCGGTTAAAGAAATGACGAATAAAACCGAACGTCTAGAAAACACAAGTAACAGAAGTCAGTCACAGATCCTTCTCTAGAAAAGCAATCGGCAACACTGAAAACGCAAAACTTCGGCTGTGGGAGGAATAAAAACAGCAAAGGAAACAGCAATTTATTTAGCAACAACGATGGACAGAACAATGTCACGGGTCCCACACTCACATAGAAAATGTCAACAGCAGGAGCAACCTGCTAAGGCTTACGACGAAGAGCAAACGACACACATTAATGTACACAAACAAAGTTTTCATAAAGGCGGATCCACACTGAGCGCGCCGCGCTGCGCAAAACGGCTGTGCGCGGCTCTGCGCGCTCAGTGTGGACGGCGCCGCGCAGTTTTCCGGCTGTTGTCGGTACAGCAAAGTGGCGCGTTTGCGCGCGCTCAGTTTAGACGGGGCTTCGCTCGCTCCATGTTCAGACGGTGCGCGCGCTCCAACTGGAACACAGTGCGCGCCTCGGAGCGGCGCTCTCCTCTCTGCTACAGCTGTGCGCGGGGTGCAGCAGCACGGCGCGGCTCAGCCTTGAGACCGTTTTTAACAATATGCCTCCCCAGTTTGGATTTCGAGCAAAACTAACACAGGCGATATTAGCTCTGTCGAAAGAAATGTACTCGGAACTCCCATATAAAAACAACGTTGGATGCGGTTAATAGCGAAAGTAGAAAATAGAACTAGAATCAGTATACTCACCAATAAAAACTTGGAATATCGACCAACAGAATTTAACTCTCCGCAATACATGCCTACCCACCGAACATTACAAATGAATGTTTGACGATCATTTGAACCAAACAATAACCCTTCCAACCGAACTGGAATTTTTATCATCCAACCGATTCAAAAGAAACAAAATGCGAATAAACTTGAATAGGGGAGCAAAAGTAAAATCAGTAACAAGCACACGCCCAAGGCAGCGGCCTTGTGGCGTTTCCCCCAATGCTGGACAAACGCCACACGCTGACAAAGCAGTGTGGAACACGACGTGCTGACAATATCTAAGCATATAACAATTTTTGTTTGATGTTCCATCACAGTATCCAAAGGAGCAATATCAGATAATCGTGAACGAAGTAAAAGTGTTTGTTTCACATAAAAAACAGCCTCCCGCAGAAAGAATGGCTCTCATTATAATAATACAATTCATAGGACTTGGATGACATGATATTCGTTTTGATGCAGAGTATATATCTTTAAGATTGATTTACCGTGACAGTGTCCGCTAACTGATGTACGATGTGGCACTGTTGTTAAGATACAAGACACACATATGTAAGAACCACCACTACCACGGTTTAGGTCCTAGACCTGTCCCGACTGGTCGACTGCTACCTACAAGGCAGTATGAGGAACGACCCAAGATCGTCGGACATGTGATCAGCATGCCGCCAATCCCTCCAGCCCCTGTTGCTAGAAATGACTTAACGGCGCCGCTGGTTCTTTAGTCAAGCAGTTCCTCATCTGCCCTAACGAGGACGGCGTTCCAGAATTCTCTACCACAGAAAATCCCGAGGAGCTACCGGGAATCGAACCCGGGTCTTTCCACACACAAAGCAGCGACACCTTCCATTAAGCTACAAAGATGGTCCGTATCAACTGTAGTTTGTATCTCCACCTAGATATACCGTTATAGGACCGAGCGAAGTGGTGCAGTGGTTAGCACACTGGACTCGCATTCGGGAAGACGACTGTTCTCAAACCCGTCTCCAGCCATTCTGATTTAGGTTTTCCGTGATTTCCCTATATTATTTCAAGCAAATGCCTGGATGGTTCCTCTGAAAGAGCACGGCCGATTTCCTTCCCAATCCTTCCCTAATCCGAGCTTGTGCTCCGTCTCTAATGACCTCGTTGTCGACGGGACGCCTAAACACTAATCTCCTCCTATACCGTTATAGGCTTCTTGTTGTTTTGCCATATCACTGACAGTGATTGTCAGGATGGACGCTACAGCAATTTCCTGCCTCACTGAGGTTGTGCTGTATAACGACCCAGCTATTCGTAGTATGTTGAATTCGAACCTATAAATGAATAAAAATACCTCCAATTTTCCCCTTTCATTCTGTACTTAAACGCCAAGCTGTATAGTGTGATTGTCTAAAACTAAGTGTGAACGAATGACCAACACAGACGTTCACTATTAAATCGTTCTTACATCTTTGACAGTACACGGTATATGAAAAAGATCCGTCCGATTTCACAAGCTTATGTGCTCTACAGGAACGAAGATACACACTGTTGTCGTTGTTGTGGACTGACAATACAGCCAGTCCACAGTGACGGGTAACCGAAAGGCACGCGTTTACACACGCTGGCTGGCGTTAAGGTCTGAAACAGGATACGTAATGAATGCTATAAAGAAAAGTACGTAGCTGCTGGAATACTTAACTTTAATCCATCATTTGTATACAGCATTCTTGATGATACAAGTGAGACTCTCTCCAGAAATGGTTAATGGCGCCTTGCTAGGTCGTAGCCATGGACTTAGCTTAAGGTTATTCTAACTATCTCTCGGCAAATGAGAGAAAGGCTTCGTCAGTGTAGTCGCTAGCAAAGTCGTCCGTACAACTGGGGCGAGTCCTAGTACGTCTCTAGACCTGCCGTGTGGTGGCGCTCGGTCTGCAATTACTGACAGTGGCGACACGCGGGTCCGACATGTACTAATGGACCGCGGCCGATTTAAAGCTACCACCTAGCAAGTGTGGTGTCTGGCGGTGACACCACAGTCATACCCTTCACGACCAGTATACCGAGCGGTGAATTCCAGTAGTGTTATGTTAAGACCGCCACACTGAAAATCACACCACTAAGGTCTTGAGGAATGCGCTGATACTCCAATTTCTCATCCAAAGACCATTACTGGCTTGTGACGGGAAGATGTATAATGGTTCAAATAGCTCTAAGCACTATGGGACCCAACAGCTGAGGTCATCAGTCCCCTAAAAACTACTTAAACCTAACTAACCTAAGGACATCACACACATCCACGCCCGAGGCACGATTCGAACCTGCGACAGTACCAGCCGGAAGATGTATAGCTTCGTACTCTCCAGCCAGCAAGTCTCATAAAATCACAAAACTTTTCTTTCGCGTATGTCAATAAATACTTCAACATGACATCTGGAGGTTGTTCATTTCCATATGACAATGAATACAAGAACATATTTGCGTCCTTGGGGATCGCACCTCACAACGATGATGCAAAATTTACATCAATTCCGAACGGAATTGTTTAATGATTTAATACAAATTAAGTGGTGAGTACTTTCACAAACTTATATCACAGTAATTTTCATGATATATTACTTCCCATTTCCGTCAGTGTAGTACTTAGCAAAGGTACACTCCTGATAACTTCGTTAGCTACTGTGTTGAGGAGATAATGGTACTGTCGAAATGCCGATTTGAATAAATCAGCTTGTCAATTAACAGAATACTGTCAGACCGCTGCAAGAGGCAAGATGCACGTCATCCGTTCATTTCATCGAAGCGAAATCTTAGATGCCTGGGTACGGGAGACGATTTACAAGGCCGTGCAGGCAACAGGTTATTCAGGCGCCTGCGTGCCAAGGGTGCATCGTGAGTAATTCGATTCGAGGAGAAATACCTCAGAGATAACAAAGCGCTGATGCTTGGGGTCACCGTCGATTGTCACAGGCTGTTAACAGTGGACAGAATGGAACCTCTCCTAAGTGCAGCAAATCGCTTTCAAATTCAGTGCTGGACTGCGGCAACAAACGACACTGAGCGAAGCACCTGTTTTGGTAACAGAGTACCGGTCAGGTAGGGGGTACACGTATTCTCGTATAGAGAATGCTTATATGCATCTCTCATCATATGCGCCTCGCCGACGATATAACAGGGCCTACCATCCGATCCTGTGCATACATTTAGACTCTTTCGGCACCTGAAATTGACCTAGACCTTCAGCAGCGCAATACATCACCCGGAATTTGTGGGATATTCTAGCTTCAGTCCTAATGAGCACATCTGGAACACTAAAGAGTCAAATATGCGCGCCTTTAATCAGTTTTCGAGGAAGATTTATCGTGACGGGTAATGTAATAAAATATTTAACTGATAGTCTCGCCAACAGAATGCTTAAAAAACCGCACTTAATACTCTCGAACGCCAGCCACAATCTGACATCATAACTCCTCACGTTAATGCGAGTCCGAAGGTCTAGGAGTCGAACCCTGTCAGTGATACGACTTTGATAAGCCACTTCATTCACTTCAAGCGGTCCTGAGCTGCATCATATTTTGGAGCCCGCGTTATTCATGATGGAAGTTAAAAATCGCAACATAACGGAAGCTGGAAGATTTCTACATCATGTCCATTCACATTTCGCGCCAGTCGCCCATGTAGATACAAATCAGGTTTGCTTTAAATACACGCTGTAACGGTCGTGACGTTAGGTACTTTTGAGATTGGACTTTTTAACTTGATGATAGTCAAGGCTTTTAAGGCGACACAAATGCCATTATCAACAATTCAAATGGTTCAAATGGCTCTGGGCATTATGGGACTTAACATCTGTGGTCATCAGTCCCCTAGAACTTAGAACTACTTAAACCTAACTAACCTAAGGACATCACACACGTCCATGCCCGAGGCAGGATTCGAACCTGCGACCGTAGCGGTCACGCGGTTCCAGACTGAAGCGCCTAAACCGCACGGCCACACGGCCGGCTATCAACAACTCACTGAGTGTGAGCGAGGTCGTGTAACAGGGCTACGAAAAGCTGGATATTCCTTCTGTGATATTTTAGAAAGACTTGGCAGGAATGTACCCATTGTACATAACTGATGACAGCGATGGTCACGGAAATGTACGCTCGCAGGAAGACCGTGCTCCGGGCGGCCACGTGGCATTGCCGAGAGGGAAGATCATTGTGTTATGGCGTATGGCTCTGGGGCATCATACTGCATCTGCAGCAGCAATTCGAGCAGCAATTGGCAGCTCAGTCACACAACGAAAGGTTAAAAACCAGCCACTTCAAGGACAGCTGCGAACGAGACGCCCTGGAGCGTGCATTCCACCGACCCCAAACCGCAGCCATTTGCGAGTTCAGTTGTGTCAAGCGAGAGCTCACTGGAGGGCAAGATGGAGGTCAGTTGTGTTTTCTGACGAAGGCTGGATCTGCGTCGGTGCCAGTGATGGCTTTGTGTTAGTTAGCGGGTAAGGTGAGGGCCTGCAGTTAAACTGTCCGCGTGCTAGACACACTGGACTTACATCTTGAATTACATTATGGGACGTGATTTCGTGAGACGGTAGGAGCACTCACCTGACTGCAAATCTTAAGTCAATTTGGTTATTTGAATGTTGTGCTGCCATTCATGAACAGCATTCCAGAGAGTGTTTTCCAACAGGATAACGCTCGTCCACCTACCGCTGTTGTAACCCAACATGCTCTACAGACTGTCGAGATGTTGCATTGGCCTGCTCGATCATCAGATCTGTCTCAACTCGATCACATATGGGACATCATCGGATAATAACTCCAGTGTGATTTACAACCAGCATCAAACGTCCCTGTATACGCCGACTAAGAGCAACAGGAACTCCACCGCACTAACTGACATCCGACACGTGTTCTACATAATGAATGCACTTTTCCACGCTTGCATTCAACATTCTGGCGGCTACACAGGTTATTCATGTAGCAACATTACACATCTGCAATGGCATCTCTCGCACTTACATTAACCTGTGATCCTGATGATGATGATGTTTGGTTTGTGGGGCGCTCAACTGCGTGGTTATCAGCGCCCGTACAATTACCCAATCTTTCCTGGATGATGATGAAATGATGAGGACAACACAAACACCCAGTCATCTCGAGGCAGGTGAAAATCCCTGACCCCGCCGGGAATCGAACCCGGGACCCCGTGCTCGGGAAGCGAGAACGCTACCGCGAGACCACGAGCGGCGGACAACCTGTGATCCTGCAATGTTAATCTCTTAAAGATGTCATCTAGACAAATGTATTCCTGAAATTTCATTACTCTACATTAATTATTTTTTAGTGTTGTGACTTTTTCCGTCAAGTGTACTTCAGTTACCTCTCTAACTGGCTACAGAAGTCAATTTTGCGGTCTGAGCAGGGCAAAATAGTACCATCTACAAAAAGACCATGCCCTGTAAAGGTCGGTCGTGTTCAAATCAACGCTCGGGTCTATGACAGCTTCCTGGGATGAGCGATTTATATTCTCAGCACATTTTCCATTTATGTGCGTTCGAGATGACGCACTGCCCTTTGTAAGTATTCTAGTCAAAACGAGGACAACAGGCGTTTAACTGACGGATTCAAGTAAAATTGACGTGAATAGCGCAAAACATTCACGTGCGACAGCCTAGTCTATAGTAAAATACAGGAGTGACGCTTCCGCAGGATCAGAAACTAAAAACGGACTGCTAGCTTCATACGATAAGTCTTGCTGCCTCAGAGGTGGTTGAAAAAGTAATACATATGAGGCTCAAAAGAGACTGATCCTTTCATAATTCTGTTTATAATTAATGATTACAATGTTATCAATATAGCTATTTTAAAAAACTTGCATAAATATAAATAATATCTGCAAATTTTCCAAAAGATAACCCACTGACGTGTTAATTGATGGGGATGTTAATAGACAGCAAGGATGTTGGATCTTACTGAAATAAAAAAACCAAACCGTGCAACACATAACTACATAATAGTTAATCAACTAATAACAAGCAAATGAGAATGGTGATGTCTAAAACCTATTGTTCCAACAGGCCAGTTTCGTAGCACCAAATAATGAAAACAGAAACAACGCCGTTTCCTATTGGAAGGAAATTTGGAAAAACTGAACTCGAATGCCAAAAGGATTACGATGACTCAAAGTATGATGCGGATAATACAGGATGCCGGCCGGTGTGGCTGAGCGGTTCTAGGTGCTTCAGTTTGGAACCGCGCGACCGCTACGGTCGCAGGTTCGAATCCTGCCTCGGGCATGAATGTGTGTGATGTCCTTAGGTTTAAGTAGTTCTAAGTTCTAGGGGACTGATGACCTCAGATGTTAAGTCCCATAGCGCTCAGAGCCATTTGAACCATTTTTTTAATACAGGATGTCCATAAATGTTTATCCTGATTTCAAGATTAAATAGCCTACTAATAGTATTTATGATGGTAACGTTTATTACAGGTCTACTACCCATGAAGTTCCTGTATAGCTGTATCTCATTCAACACTTCAACCACAAGGAGAACTTTGTGAGGTATATCAATCGTAAAAATGGCTCCACCCACACCCCGTCCCCGAAGAGAGCTCAATGTGTTGTGTGGCTAGAAATACCAAATCACAAATGACTGTGCGGTGAATATTTGTGTCCCATTATAGATAGAAAGAAAGCAACTGATGTCAAGTTAATCAGAACATGGATGGAAACTTTTTAGCATAGGGGTCAATTCAGAAACGGGCAAGCAGCGGCAACTATTTAGGAGGAGAATGTGCATGCAGTACAAACCGTATTCACGATGGCACAGAAATCGATCAGACAAGCTGTATGCAAAGACACTATCATCTTTCTGCAAGATGGTGCTGTCCGCAATTTTCTTAATGAAACCTTCCCCAAAAAGTGGCGTGGCAGAGACGGCCCAGCAGCATGTCCCCCTCGATCACCTGACATTACTCCCTTATATTTATTTCTTTGGGGTATGTGAAAGATATTGTGTACAAAATAGCAGTTCCTAATATTGTGACATTGCAACAACGCATCAGGCATACTACTGACACAATCACATTATACATGATGCAGAATCTGTGGCAAGAAATTTAATACCAGCTTGATATCTTGCGTGTTATCGGCTTTGCACATGTTGACGTGACTTAAGTGTATTACCTGTGTTACATGTTTCTGTAAGAATCAGAACGTAATGGGTAGTGGCATATGCGGTATAACGCATGTTTCATTACTGTATCCATTAAAAGAGCTACACTCTTTTGTTATACACACCCTGTATACAGAGACTATGATTTGCTGTACGAAGAGGTGGCGATGGGGAAGAAATTCCTGAAGCAACATACAATACACATTGTTCATATTTCATATGACGAGTTCACGGTGTTTTTGATAAAAGGATAGTATGTAAAGGGATAAGTATTTTGCAGTTAATATTTCGATCCTGAGACCCTTAGTTTTGCCGTTCTATGATTACATACAGTGAATAACCTTAATATTCGTACACTAAGAGATTTTTAGATTGCTGCATCATAATTGTATTCTGAATAAAAGAAAAATATAATATATCCACTATTATATGAAGGTAGATGTCTAGTAAATAACAGTATGAATCATGTTTACACAACGTATACCACTTGTTAAATAATACGATTGAAATAAAGCAATCTTCAATGGTCACGTTACTTTAATATCCGGAAAGATGGCAATGCCGCACTTATTTTCACCCTTCACACAGGGGTAAATACTTCCGAGTCAGAAGGCGGTTATTCCCAAGAATGACTGCCTATCGAAGTCGCGGAGTCGAAACGATACATATCGAACGTGCGATTGTAAATCTATCATGTGACTGGTGGTGGGCGTTGTGATCAATTATTTGTGATCGTCCTTTTTATGTGTTTACCGTCTTTCCCTTTGTTGCTCTAAATTACATACCTCCGCGAATTATTTGTGAGTTGCTAGGAAATCCCAGACAATTTATGTCGTTAGTGCGTGCGATGTCTGGTTTTCTTGACGTTTCTTCGGCGGATTCTCTCACATGCAAAAATCTAATTCCATGCTTATCCAGCGTAGAAAATTGTTCGACTTTATCGCAAATATGGAGTACTACCGGACGAGGAAAGAAGGGACTGTGTAGACTGTGGTGGTGCGAAGTGCGTAAAACTTCGTAAGAACAGTTTCGATGCTGAAATACCATTCACAATTTCATTGCGGACAGTGCGAAAAACGAACGAGTATCAGGAAGAATACATGGTTCGACTCTTCCAAATTATCCATCCAGACCACCTAATGGACTTTCACATGATAACACCGACGACGTGTAACGTTAAGTCGTCTCCTTTGCAATTACAAGTATTTTTCTAACGCTCTTCTTTTGTCGTTGCTGTAGCGACCCCCGTAAACATACTCATAACGCACGTTTGATATGTATCGTTTGGACCCCGCGACTTCAATAGGCAATCATTCTTGGAAATTACCCAGAAGGCAAGTATGTGTCTACAAGCGCGGTCGACTGTCCAGACGGTACGATGTCACGCAAAGCTAATACTAGTTTTGAGATTGGACAGCTTGTGATTTTTCACAACGCGTGAGGTAAATCATATAGACAAATTGCTGCCACGCTCAACATAAGTTAGAGTGCTGTGGCAGATATCGTCAGACGATTCAAAAATGAGGACCGTATCGCCTCTATCGCAAAAGGGCCAGCCACCGAAGCTGGATGCACGTGGCAAGACGCAGCTAATACGGGAAATAAACAAGGATCCTACACTCGGTGCACCCCGATTAGCACGTGAGCTGCTAAACGAGCCTGGCAAGAAGGTACATCCTCAAACGATTCGCAGTGCACTGAATGAACGTGGCTACAATGGAAGAGTGGCCAGGAAGAAACCGTCTGCGAATGAACAGAATCGAAAGAAGAGATTGCACTTTACCAGGGAGTTTATTATGAAGTATGAAATATGGCGGAACGACGTCATTTTTGCCGACGAAAGTAAATTTAACGTTTCTGGGTCGGATTACGAAGCATGGTGTGGCGGAAGAACGAAGAATTTACAGTGAAAAATATTAAATCGACTGTGAAGTGTGAAGGTGGCAGCGTTCTTGTCTGGGGCTCTATTTCGATATTTGGTCATTCCATGCCAAGTGGTCTAGAGGCTTCCAGATGCCCCTTATGGATTTTGATGAAATTTTGTATGGACATTCACACATGTTCTCAATTAACACTGGTAAAGTTTCAGTTTCAGAAAATCAATACTTTCGGAGATACAGTCACTTGTTTAAGACCATAGCACAGCTTTCTATAGTGCGTCCTTGAATTTTCAGCAACTTTGAGATGAGATATCTCTGTAAGTATTTGCATGAAAGAAACAAAACTTGGCCATCTTATACAACTTTTAGAGCTCTTTAAAGTAAAATATTAAAAGGATTTCTGAGCAATTTTCATATAGATAATGTGAAGCAAAGTTGGGTGAAAAAATAGCTGTTAAAAAAAATGCGAACTTTAGTTTTTTAAATCTCCAAAAGTAATTGTGGGATGTATATGAAACTTTCGACACCATAACTCACCAACACAAGGTCTTAGAATATAAAATTTCATTCTCCTATTGCTTTCCATTATTTCACAAATCTAGCGTAAAGTTAACGATTTTTCAAAAAGTGCTAAAAATGGGTATTTTTAGACAAATTTTTCAAAAAGTGTTTTCTCCAAACTCTTCTGAACTATGGTCATTAGAAAGAACATATTCTAAACTATCTAGAAAAGTGGATTTGGTTTTGCAATGCAAGCATATAAGGTCCTAAAAAGTAGCATAATCAAAGAGGCGCACTGGAAGATTGAACACATTTTTCTGGCACTCAAATTATACCTGAAATCTTTTATTTTGCCTTATACATGTTTATTAATGTCTGGGATAAGTGAAATTAGACATCCTGATGAATAGGACCTAGCTTAAGTCCGAATAGCAAAAAAATAAAAATAGAAACAATGTTATTTCTTAATTGTCACCTCACCCCCCCCCCCATCTCTCTCTCTCTCTCTCTCTCTCTCTCTCTCTCTCACTCTCTCACTCACACACACACACACACACACACACACACACACACACACACACACACACACACACAATTATTATTAAGAACGAATGTAAATCGTAAAATTGATTTGCATAATCATCTAATTATTAGTGGCCTGTTTAATGAACAACACCAGCTTACTGACGGAAAAGAAGTGTATAAATGAGTTGCTATGGTCCATGGTGGCTTAACCACTGCTAGTTTCATTTCACCCGAGAAAACCAGCATTCCCACTGCCGTAGGGGCCACGTCCGACAGCTTAGCAACAACAGCCACGGGTGGGTTTCTTTACCACAGGATCCCAAGCCTGATAGTAAAATAATTATGTGCCCTGTGTAAAATTAGAAGGCACTCTTGGGTTCCTTAGATTGTTTCCTCTAACCTATTTCAATTTTTGATATGCTACATTAATTTTCTGATAAATATCAAGAGGAATGGTGTATTGCCGGCCAGACGAATTTACTGATGGAGCTGGAATAACTGCAATAATGTGGTGTTCCATTACCCAGCACTTGTCACTTCTTGGTGGCCAATAAAATGAATTTGCTGGACCATGTGGGTGCATAAAGATTATTAATGCATCCCTTTGCTCTGTGGAGGTCTTACAGATATTCCCAATCCACCACACGTTTTCATAGATGCATGCAACATATCGTCCTGGTTGGAGAGCAGACGTTCATATGCCTCCTTCATTACTGTGACCCATTTTAGCTAGAAAAGATGAACAATCATTTGAAACTCTGCTGACCTGAATTGTTGTTTCATCAATAGGTAAAAAGTGAATGTTCTCTAGTGCCTGCTACAGTTTGTCCAAGTTTAAACTTCTTCTTGTGACAATATTTTTTTTTCAATTTCATCTTTACTGACAAAAACAAATTTAATTCCATTAATTTTTTCAGAGCAGAAGTGAAACAGATCTAGAGGAGTAAGAATTTGTCCATTAAGTGGCCATTGCAAGCTTGCTCTTGCTGCCAACCGCTTTGTTGTACCTCCAATCCCATAACAATGTGATTTCCCGTGACTAGTAGCAAAAAAAAATTCTATTCGGCTGTCATTCCAAAATCACTCTTATGATAACACAAATTTAGGAAATTCTTGAAATTTTTATATTGAGCACTGGAGCCATCACTGAAATAATGAATGTGGGATATCTGTGCAAACCGTGCTTTTACATATTTGATGAGTTCCTTGATAAAAACGTGAACTGTAATAGTGTCATGCCGCAAACAATCACTGATAATGCAAAAAACTTAAAGATTCTACTTTCTCATTTTGACAAAAGTAGATAATAAATGGATGAATTGTTGCTTAACTATTGTCCCTGTGGAGGCCTTGCACAGCATCCTGAATGATAAAAGAATAATTTTCTGCAAAATCCATTAGGACAACAAGCTCTTCGTCTTTCAGATGACATTTAAGGCCTTTAAGATGCAAGCTTTGATGCTTGGCAATGTAATGATGGCATGACAGACTCCATATTTTATTTTTTACATCGTCAATAAATTCATCCACTACATGGAAGAACCCTGGAGATACTAAAAGGTATCAGATAGATTATATAATGGTAAGACAGAGATTTAGGAACCAGGTTTTAAATTGTAAGACATTTCCAGGGGCAGATGTGGACTCTGACCACAATTTATTGGTTATGACCTGTAGATTAAAACTGAAGAAACTGCAAAAAGGTGGCAATTTAAGGAGATGGGACCTGGATAAACTGAAAGAACCAGAGGTTGTACAGAGTTTCAGGGAGAGCATAAGGGAACAATTGACAGGAATGGGGGAAAGAAATACAGTAGAAGAAGAATGGGTAGCTTTGAGGGATGAAGTAGTGAAGGCAGCAGAGGATCAAGTAGGTAAAAAGACGAGGGCTAGTAGAAATCCTTGGGTAACAGAAGAAATATTGAATTTAATTGATGAAAGGAGAAAATATAAAAATGCAGTAAGGAAGCAGGCAAAAAGGAATACAAACGTCTCAAAAATGAGATCGACAGGAAGTGCAAAATGGCTAAGCAGGCATGGCTAGAGGACAAATGTAAGGATGTGGAGGCTTATCTCACTAGGGGTAAGATAGATACTGCCTACAGGAAAATTAAAGAGACCTTTGGAGATAAGAGAACCACTTGTATGAACATCAAGAGCTCAGATGGAAACCCAGTTCTAAGCAAAGAAGGGAAAGCAGAAAGGTGGAAGGAGTATATAGAGGGTCTATACAAGGGCGATGCACTTGAGGACAATATTATGGAAATGGAAGAGGATGTAGATGAAGATGAAATGGGAGATACGATATTGCGTGAAGAGTTTGACAGAGCACTGAAAGACCTGAGTCGAAACAAGGCCCCCGGAGTAGACAACATTCCATTGGAACTACTGACGGCCTTGGGAGAGCCAGTCCTGACAAAACTCTACCATCTGGTGAGCAAGATGTATGAAACAGGCGAAATACCCTCAGACTTCAAGAAGAATATAATAATTCCAATCCCAAAGAAAGCAGGTGTGGACAGATGTGAAAAGTTCCGAACAATCAGTTTAATAAGCCACAGCTGCAAAATACTAACGCGAATTCTTTACAGACGAATGGAAAAACTAGTAGAAGCCGACCTCGGGGAAGATCAGTTTGGATTCCGTAGAAATACTGGAACACGTGAGGCAATACTGACCTTACGACTTATCTTAGAAGAAAGATTAAGGAAAGGCAAACCTACATTCCTAGCATTTGTAGATTTAGAGAAAGCTTTTGACAATGTTGACTGGAATAATCTCTTTCAAATTCTAAAGGTGGCAGGGGAAAATACAGGGAGCGAAAGGCTATTTACAATTTGTATAGAAACCAGATGGCAGTTATAAGAGTCGAGGGGCATGAAAGAGAAGCAGTGGTTGGGAAGGGAGTAAGACAGGGTTGTAGCCTCTCCCTGATGCTATTCAATCTGTATATTGAGCAAGCAGTAAAGGAAACAAAAGAAAAATTCGGAGTAGGTATTAAAATCCATGGAGAAGAAATAAAAACGTTGAGGTTCGCCGATGACATTGTAATTCTGTCAGAGACAGCAAAGGACTTGGAAGAGCAGTTGAACGGAATGGATAGTGTCTTGAAGGGAGGATATAAGATGAACATCAACAAAACCAAAACGAGGATAATGGAATGTAGTCGAATTAAGTCGGGTGATGTTGAGGGTATTAGATTAGGAAATGGGACACTTAAAGTAGTAAAGGAGTTTTGCTATTTGGGGAGCAAAATAACTGATGATGGTCGAAGTAGAGAGGATATAAAATGTAGACTGGCAATGGCAAGGAAAGCGTTTCTGAAGAAGAGAAATTTGTTAACATCGAGTATAGATTTAAGTGTCAGGAAGTCATTTATGAAAGTATTTGTATGGAGTGTAGCCATGTATGGAAGCGAAACATGGACGATAAATAGTTTGGACAAGAAGAGAATAGAAGCTTTCGAAATGTGGTGCTACAGAAGAATGCTGAAGATTAGATGGGTAGATCACATAACTAATGAGGAAGTATTGAATAGGATTGGGGAGAAGAGAAGTTTGTGGCACAACTTGACCAGAAGAAGGGATCGGTTGGTAGGACATGTTCTGAGGCATCAAGGGATCACCAATTTAGTATTGGAGGGCAGCGTGGAGGGTAAAAATTGTAGGGGGAGACCAAGAGATGAATACACTAAGCAGATTCAGAAAGATGTAGGTTGCAGTAGGTACTGGGGGATGAAGAAGCTTGCACAGGATAGAGAAGCATGGAGAGCTGCATCAAACCAGTCTCAGGACTGAAGACCACAACAACAACAACCATTTGCTTCGTGTCCAGTGTGGCCTGATCGGTATGTATCCATTGCTTAAACACAATAACTTCCTGTGGCTCATGATCTAGGAAATAGCTGGCAATTTCAGATGCTATAGCTTCGGGCCCAGGACACCTTTCACAGCGATGTAGCATGCACTGTTTAGAGTTCAAAATGCAAACTGCCTTGCTGAGAATCTCCTTATAATTTTCACGTATACCAACTCCGCTAAGCATAAGCTTAACATTTGGATGAATTGCACAGACGCAAACTGCATGCATTCCAGCTGATCCTAGTCCGCAGCTCGTGGTCGTGCGGTAGCGTTCTCGCTTCCCACGCCCGAGTTCGATTCCCGGCGGGGTCAGGGATTTTCCCTGCCTCGTGATGACTGGGTGTTGTGTGATGTCCTTAGGTTAGTTAGGTTTAAGTAGTTCTAAGTTCTAGGGGACTGATGACCATAGCTGTTAAGTCCCATAGTGCTCAGAGCCATTTGAACCAGCTGATCCTACTGTTACACAGCATTTGGGTCTAAGTTCACAAAACTTTGAGAACCCTATTTCTGGACCATTTATATTCTTATAGAAAACATACATTTCCCGTACATTGCAAAGTAACAATCTTTTCTGCATGTATGTCTTTTTATCTAAAAGTCTAACTGAAATACTATCTTTTTTTCCAGGGCACACCCTACAATACTCATCATCTTCAAAAAAATTTCGCACTCTACTAGCAACTTCTGCTGGTAATTTCCTGCTTTGCCTATTTTCGGTAAGTGCCAGAATGCCCTTCTCTGTCTTAAGCTTCCGAGCATTCTTCACCATTCTTTCGGACACGCCGAACTGAGCTGCTGTTTGACTGTCCCACTTACAGGTGCCAAGGTTAAAATTTGCATCTGTTCTTTATGAATTGCATTCTGCATCTTGGCTTTCAGTTCAGTCAGCAAATGTGCATAGTCGGCACAGTTTCCACATTCCTTAATTTCACTAGCATCTTCAATTTGTCGGTATACTCCCATTGCATTTACAATTCTGTTTTTAATCACATTTTCAGCCTTTTGAATTTCCTTCTTCACATATTGGGGCTTATCTCTGTAGCTTACTGTTCAAGGGTGAAATACCGATAGACAATAAGCTACTATTTAATTCTTTTGGTGTAAAGTCCTCATCAGAATGTGATGATGAGGCTGATAAAGCTTCGTCCAAGTGTTTATTTAAGGTAGTCCTGCAAGCCGCACAAATTTTCTGACCTGGCTTTATGTTATTAACAAGCTGCTTCTTCAACATATCAGAAGCCTTACTAGCTGTTTCAGTATCAAGAGTGCGAATTCCTGCCATAACATTATGATTCACCTTCCCAAAAGGATAGAAGCATTTTTTTTTGTAACCTCAAATTGTGTCAATAACGGGGCTTTATGGTGTAGGCAAACTTGCGAGGTATTGTCCAGCTTTGCTTCAGAACATCGGACCAACAACTCTTTTTCCTCATCACTAAAATCCGCAAACCATTTTATAGCAACGTTTTTGGCAAAGAAAATGACATAACACTTTGTTCCACTATCTCCTTTCCCAATTGAGCAGGAAGGTATGCTGTTCCCTTCTGCATCCATCTCTAATCAGTAATTAAATAATGTATTTGGCCTCTAAGTACAAATTATAATCTTCTTAAATTTCAGACAAATTGCTACTGAATGAAATTATACACAATGTATAATACCAATGAAAAATCTAATAAGAGATATAGGCTATAAAAGACACAATCAAAACATTTTTTTGTAAATTAGATTAGAAACTTTGATGGTCTTACGAATCACTTAACAAGCCACACTCAGTCAAGAGAACCCACTCACTATGCTGCAAACACCACTGAAATACTGATTATTCAAACAAGGCTCACAATAATGAAACAATCTGTTAAAGTAATTGTTGCCATTATATTTTCTATAAACAGTGAATCTTGTGAATTTTCTCTGTGAAACTGGTGGTTACGTATTTACCAAGGTAGTAGGCTACATTTAAGTGTGATTAAATACAATATTAAAACTGTTAGATGTTTAACCAACGAATTTCACATGTTTCCCTAATAACTTTAAGACAAAAATTCACAGGTTACAACACCTAGGTATTAAAATCTCTGCAATATTGATTGGAAAATTTACATCACTTGATGCATGATTCAAGCAAACCGATTTTTTTTTTGCAAAAATGTTTTATACAATTGAATCCAAAAATTAGGTCTTCATTTTGCACTTATAAATATTTACAATTTTGAGAAGTACAAAAATATGAAGCTACTATTCATTGAATTCTTTATGATCTCTCTCTCTCTCTCTCTCTCTAACTAATGAGAAGAGTTATGCAGATGAACACTTACGGTAAAAACAGAAGGGCTACTTCTCATAGTTTTCAAGTTTTTCTGACAGTCTCATTGTCTATTTACCAGATCTTTTTATTTCAATTACTCAAGGCACTAATAAACATTTATACATTTATTAGTCATAATAAAAGGTTTCAGGTATAATTTGAGTGCCAGAAAAATGTGTTCAAACTTCCAGTGCGTCTCTTTGATGATGCTACTTTTTAGGGCCTTATATGCTTGCATTGCAAAACCAAATCCACTTTTATAGATAGTTTAGAATATGCTCTTTCTAATGACCATAGTTTAGAAGAGTTTGGAGAAAACGCTTTTTTGAAAAATTTGACTAAAAATACCCATTTTTAGCACTGTTTGAAAAATCGTTAACTTTACCCTAGATTTGTGAAATAATGGAAAGCAATAGGAGAATGAAATTTTATATTATAAGACCTTGTGTTGGTGAGTTATGGTGTCGAAAGTTTCATGTACATCCCACAACTGCTTTTGGAGATTTAAAAAACTAAAGTTCGCATTTTTTTTAACAGCTATTTTTTCGCCCAACTTTGCTTCACATTATATGAAAATTGCTCAATCCTTTTCTTAATATTTTACTTTAAAGAGCTTTAATAGTTGTATAAGATGGCCAAGTTTTGTTTCTTTCATGCAAATACTTACAGAGATATCTCATCTCAAAGTTGCTGAAAATTCAAGGACGCACTACAGAAAGCTGTGCTATGGTCTTAAACAAGTGACTGTATCCCCGAAAGTATTGAATTTCTGAAACTGAAACTTTACCAGTGTTCATTGAGAACATGTGTGAATGTTCATACAAAATTTCATCAAAATCCATGATGGTCATGTGGGAACATTTCTCGATATTAGACCACTTGGCACAGAATTGCCCTATTTCGACCGGGCGAATTGGTGTTCATCGACAGTATTACGAACAAATATGTCTATTTAAACATATTAAAGAACAATTTACGTAAAGTGCTGAAACCATGGGACTATCAAACACATTCAAGTTTTACCAGGACAATGACCCGAAACATAAGGGTCGTATTGTGCGGGAATATTTGTAATCAATTGCCCCAAAGTCTTATAACCACCACCTCAATCACCAGATCTCAATCCCATTGAGATTGTGGGGGGAGAAGTGGAGCGACGTATTAGAAAAACACCAGTATCGTCCAAGGAAACTGAAACGTCGATTAAAAGAAGAATGGGACAGCCTACATGCGGATTATTTAAAAAAGATCATTTGCAGTATGCCGCAGCGTTTGAAAGAAGTGATAGAATGGCTACACGACAAGATACTGAAACATCTTATGTTCCACAAAAGTTTGTATAGAAATGGTTAGTTCTGCAAAGTGTCCGAATATTAATGTAACGTGAACGTAGGACCGAGTTGTATTTAAATAGTGTTATAAAAGAACTTATGTGCGTTATCTTAATAAAGTTTATGCTATTATTTACAAGACACATCACAGAATATAATAGTTATATGTTTTGTTATGAATAAAGTTATGATGCTAAAAGGCTAACATATCATAATGTCCGAGTATTATAGTGATTCACTGTAGGTATCAGTAAGTACATTGCATGCGTGACACGGTGGCTCAGTGGGTAAAACCAACATACAAACCCAAAGCGGTTCGATCCCCAGTTGGTGATTCTATTTTTCCCCTGATATGTCAAGTTCACCGTGGTCCGATGTTCATGTTAAGCTACATGATGTCCCAGAAGGAATGCTCAGTATTCAGTGATGACAGGAACGATCATTCGAAGCAAGAAAGTCTAGTAAACATGGGAATACCTTAAGAACTATGAGCATTTGTTCATTTTTGCTACTGTAAAACTTCTCATCAATTGGAAAAGTGCTCATAGCTCTCAAGTTATAAATTTTTAACTACTTTTTTTGCTTGGAATGATTGCTCCTGTCCTATCCCTGAATACTGATCATTTCCTGGGACACCCTATATAGGTTCCCCCGTCACTGGCTGATAGTTCAAAAATCAGAGGAAGACAACAAAAATCGGAGGAAGACAACGGCATTCCATCTCTGGCAGGCCATGCTCACAAGGGAACTACGTGTTCTCGAACCGCACCGCGACGAAAATGTGTTCAGTTTATGAATCACCCATCCCAAAAACAATGGCCGTCCGGTGTGGCCGAGCGGTTCCAGGAGCTTCAGTCTGGAACCGCGCGATCGCTACGGTCGCAGGTTCGAATCCTGCCTCGGGCATGGATGTGTGTGATGTCCTTAGGTTAGTTAGGTTTAAGTAGTTCTAAGTTCTAGGGGACTGATGATCTCAGATGTGAAGTCCCATAGTGCTCAGAGCCACTTGAACCAAAAACAATGACATGAACACTTCGCATGCGAAACTGTGCGTCTTGCCACAACGCACATTCGAATGATCACCTATTGATAGTCTTAAGCGTGGAACTTTGGCAACGCGAAGGGACATATCGGCATAATGGGCCAAAGTCACACATATTTTAATAGCGAGACTTCCAGCTATATTTCCCTCTGCTCAATCCGTCTGCATAACAAACATTCGACCGCCTCCAAATCGGATGGTCAGCGTTGCTGCTTCCGACGCGTAAGGACCTGGGTTCGATTCCCGGTACCTCAGATTTTTTTATGAGGTAGGAAAGTCTAGAACGTTATCAATTGCGACTCTTAAGACCAAATGAAGGGCTGCTTGAATAAAGATACAGAGGCGTCATCAAGCTGTACTAACAATAACGGCTGTAGGGACTGGCGACATGTCTCACGATAACAGATCGCTTCTGGCAAAGCTTTGTAGGCAGCATTCGGCTGATCGGAAAAGACCGAAGAAGTTTACGTTCCAACCAATAACAAACTTTTTCTACTGACTTAATAGTGTTGCACAACTATTGAACCTTCAAGGTGCAGGTGTGGGATTTCAATGAAGTGATCAGAACAAGAACAATATTCGCATCTGACAAATCACTTTCACATTAAACGTCACTTCTCGGCCCTGAAGCAGTCCATTATCAAACGGAACTCTATGTTTTCAAACGATGATACTGGTTTGGCAATAACCTGCCTTTTGACAAGCATATTGTAACATATGCCTTATACCTCAGTGTAGACCAGCTGATTATAAAGCACACATGATGAAATGACGATCGCGTAAATTTTACTTGTCTCTGCCTCTACTTTTTGACAATAGTCGTGCGATTAATTTGTTTTATGATACCGGTGCACGCCTTCATCCTTTACACTAATCCACAAGTGAACACTCCTACTGACCTACTACTGCAGCTACAATATTCACATATTCACACAACAAAGGAACTTGATAGCGCAGGTACAACAAGCACGGTCGAATGGTACGAACAGACTACCAATGTCATATAAGAATCATTTCTGTATGGTTATTTTAATTATTGCCATGTTCCCGCTGAATCTTTTCCAAGGGGGTTGGGGGAGGGGTGTGGTACATACAGGAGTATTCATTAAGTGTCTCCAGCATTTCAGAAGACGACTGCGTAGAAACTGGAACACGAACAGAAATCACACATACATCAGTGGGCAGAACATCTCTCCAAGTTTGTAACTCACACTACATGTGCACTATATGGGCTTCGACTGTGATGTGGGTGCAGTTCGCTGGCACGACGGCAAGAAGGCAGCCCGCTTTGCACGTCGCATAATTGGGATGCCTGTTTGCAAGTGCGAACTAATTCGATGCGACAATACCAAGACGAGGATTAACAATGAAACTTGAGCACGGCGCAACCTACATGTGCAATCTGTAGTTATAGGAATCCCGCTAACTATTAGCAAACTTTCTTTACAAGTGGGACATTAATACATGCAAATTCCAACTGGTTCTCTAAAAACCTATCGTGGAACATAATACGTCCCGTCGGTAGTCAAAGAGTTAAAACCCAACCTCCGCACTGGCCGATTTTATTCAAAAAAATCTTAAATTTCTGTCCCAAGTGAAAAAATGCTGAAAAATACTAAATTATATCGCCTGCAAAGTAGTTTCATCCTCTTGCCACAAACAGATTTTTTACTGTTTTACTAAAGATTCGTCATGTGTCACAGTATTGCTATCTTCTTTTCGACAGCTCCTTTAAAACTTGCTATGAGCCGTTTAACAAACTGACGTTAGTTTATGCGTTCAGTCACAATAATACATGTTCAGAAATAGAAAACCGAATCCTTCATACAAAATGAGTCGTATGGTATCAATCAACAGATACAAATACAGGCGTGTAACAATTTGTGGCGATATGAAATGGATTGACCACATGGTCTCAATCTTGGGTACAACGTCTAACAAACTCAGTTTCTTTTGTTGCCAAGTGGGAATGTGCAGTCAATCTACACGAGATTATTTACAAAACACACGTACGACTCATCAAACGATATTGGTGAAGTGCGTGGAATATGTACCAAAATGGATCAAGAAGGTCTGCTGAATAAATACAAATAAGTAAGAGTGAGGGAGAATTAGAGCATGGAATATGGACTGAGAGCAAATCAGAGAAAGACGAAAGCATTGTGAAGTAGTAGGAACGAGTTTAACGTCAAATTTATGAACCACGTGCAAAAATATTTTTGATACCTTGCAAGCAAATTAACGTAGGGCGGACGATGCAAGGTGGAGATAACGAGTAGAGTAACGCAGACAAATGGGGCATTCTTCGCTAGAAAGAAGTCCACTACTAATGTGGCCTTAGAGAAAGAAAATTCTGAAAACGTACGTTTGGAGCACACTATCATACTGAAGTGGATCACGGACTACGGGAAAAACCGGAAAAGAAGGGAATCGGAAAGTTTGAAGAATATTGACAGAATCAGCGAGCAGAGAAGCATGTGGAAAATACTGGCAAGAAGGGACAGGATGTGAGGATATGAAGGGATTAATAACCTTCCTGGTATAAGTGGGCAAACAGCCTAGTGGGGCATTGGAATATATCCTCCAAATAATTTGAGAACAATTGATTTAAATGCTACTCTGAGATGAAGAGACTAGCACATGAGAGGAAGCCATGGTGAGCCGCATCAAGCCAGTTAGAAAACTGTTAACAAAAACAAACGAAAAGCGCCATGATCGCACAGGTTTGACTGGTGGCAGGCGTTGGAAAGGAGACGTCAACTGCGCCACCATAGTCTACTTTCAATGTTCCACGAGCCAGTATTAAGCCCCCTACGTTTCGTCCCTGTAGAGACCGGAATGACCACTTCCAGCACGCACAAAAGCATTTAAACAGTCCTACCCTCTATACGCGAATGGAACGATAAGAAATTCTACTCTGTGGCAGAACGGCAAGTACTAGCTGCCATGCAGAGTACTGATGTCCCTTTCCCTCCACGTCACGTAAACGAACTAGTTTGCTTTTATCCACACTTGAGGCAGGATGCTACTCATTACATGAAGCGCATATTTTGTCAAACTCGTGCTGGAATGAAAAAATGGAAATTCCATTATGAAAACGCCAAATAAAAAACTACCAATGGTTAATAGGTAGCGTACTTGGCTTATTATCCAGCGAATGTACAGACCACTCCGGAACAGAATCGCCAGTTAACCCGCACCCTCATTGAATCCTTAACTTCCCTCACCACACGAGAGTGACTTTGTGAAGGGGAAACCCTGTAAAAACGCTCTGCCTACCCTGGCAGTGGAACCGCTCCTTTCGACGATGACGGACCGCAGGAAGGAGTCGGCCTTGTCGTACCACACGAGCTGGGGCCGGAACGGCGGTCCCCCGCGGCGCTGCGCCTCCTTCACTTTGAGCAGCTCCTGGTTGTAGGTGGAGCGCAGCGCCTTCAGCTTGAGCTTCACCTCGCCCACCGTGAGATCGGGCATGCGCATGCTCTCGCAGATGCGCTTTAGTGCCCCCTCGCGGACGGCCGTCCAGCGGTGGTACAGGTTGGTGGGATTCCACAACACCTCGTGCTGCTCGTACAGATCGAGCAGGCGCATGATCTCGCGCTGCGACCACTTCCTTGGAAACGTCGCCGTCATTGCGTAACCGAACCGCGTCCGCGCTCGTACGGGCCTACCAGCCGACTGGCCTGGCGCGGGAACTAAACATGGCGGCTGGCGGGGCAACTGTCCTGTCCCGCGCGCAGCTGTCTCGTTGCCAACATGGCGTACTGCGCAGCGCAGCACAGCCCAGCCCGACCCGCGCCGGCTCACCTCTCCACGCAATGTAAACAACACACCGGCGGCGGCGGTCCATCCAACTGCCGCCGTGTTTACCGCTGCGAATCCTGAGCTCCCGCGAACGCTGTTGCAAAGCTGGCATGATATCCACCTTTCAATGGTTACATCAATTACACACCTATCAGTGAAGCGCAGCGAGTAGTGATTTAAGTAGATTCTGTTCGAGTGTGTTTCTTAGTCATAATAGTTACAAATTTCCGTATCCCTTACAGTATAAATGCATTTAACGACGTGTCTACCATTCGCGTCGCCGCTAATTCAAAAGATGCGCTGCAGAACGGTCTATATAAACTCTTGGAACAACCTGCAGTTGTTGTCCCCCCCCCCCCAGTCCTTTTGTATTCCCTCCTCTGCCTTCCCCACTCCCTCTCGCGTCTGCCCAGCACCCCCCACCCCTCTTATGGGTCCTCATCCTCCATCAGCTCCTTTCCCTCCTCCCACGCTTTTCCTTTTCTTCCCCCCTTTTTTATTTTCCCATCGTCTGTCCAGTTTCCCCCCACCTGCTGTCGGCTATGGTATGTCACATTTGCCAACTTTTTAGTGCAGTGTTCCAGTGAATGTTCAGTGTTGTTCGTCTTTCTAGTGTTGCGAACAGAAATCATGCTGACGCTGGGTGTGAATTTTATGTCTTTTGCGAACAGAAACCAGACTGTCGCCGTGTTTTTTAATTGTCTGTCTATTATTTTACCTATCTGCTTCGTATGTATTTTATTCGCATCATCATACCTTTGTTCTATGTTTTAGGTTTCCACGATTTTTTTTCGCCATATTCCTATTTGCCGGCCGCGGTGGTCTAGCGGTTCTGGCGCTGCAGTCCGGAACCTCAGGACTGCTACGGTCGCAGGTTCGAATCCTGCCTCGGGCATGGGTGGGTGTGATGTCCTTAGGTTAGTTAGGTTTAAGTCCTTCTAAGTTCTAGGGGACTTATGACCTAAGATGTTGAGTCCCATAGTGCTCAGAGCCATTTGAACCATTTTTGTTCTTATTTAAGTCTCCGATTTATCGCATGTTTTTATTATTTATTCTCTTAATCTTTTTAACAAGTCTGTAGGCTGAAGAGCGGCATACTACGCTGCTGCCAACCCGCCCCCTTCGGGGGGAATCGAAATTCAATAATGAAAAAAAAAAAAAGCCTGCAGTTGCTCCTAGTGACTCAGCTGGGTCGACAAGGACATTCGCCTGCTCGCCCTTTAGTGTACAGACTATAAAAGAACGTCGGGCTATAAATAGCCATGTGCGACGACCTTCAAAAAGACATGCTTCCTCAAATGAGATACATATTTTACTATGTATCGGATGTTTCTTTTTGCGGCAATAACCGGTATATAACGGCGTGTGGCCTCTTTAGCAAATCAGTCTACGTTCGTAATCCGCTTATCCAAACAACGGTTTCCTTTTCCAAGCATTACCAACTTCCGCTTCTTTCTGGAATATTTACTTGCGCATATTCACAACAGTCTTCCTGTTTGGATTCAAAGCTGCAGCAGTTCTTTTGATCACCTAATTAACCCCTAACTGGTGCACCTAAACATTGTAACGCATATGGTTCACCTGGGTTCTCAGGACCTACTTCAGTTTTGAGTATCTTCTGGCAAAAAAGAGAACAGTTGGGGGGGGGGGGGGATTAAAATATTAAAAATTTAATAAGGATTTATTACTGCCGTTTTATCCACAACATTAATAATTTCTTTACATACCTTAAAGACCCTCTCCCCATGAACCATGGACCTTGCCGTTGGTGGGGAGGTCTGCGTGCCTCAACGATACAGATAGCCGTACCGTAGGTACAACCACAATGGAGGGGTATCTGTTGAGAGGCCAGACAAACGTGTGGTTCCTGAAGAGGGGCAGCAGCCTTTTCAGTAGTTGCAGGGGCAACAGTCAGGGTGATTGACTGGTCTGGCCTTGTAACACTAACCAAAACGGCCTTGCTGTTGTGGTACTGCGAACGCCTGAAAGCAAGGGGAAACTACAGCCGTAATTTTTCCCGAGGGCATGCAGCTTTACTGTACGGTTAAATCATGATAGCGTCCTCTTGGGTAAAATATTCCGAAGGTAAAATAGTCCCCCATTCGGATCTTCGGGCGGGGACTACTCAGGAGGACGTCGTTATCAGGAGAAAGAAAACTGGCGTTCTACGGATCGGAGCGTGGAATGTCAGATCCCTTAATCGGGCAGGTAGGTTAGAAAATTTAAAAAGGGAAATGGATAGGTTAAAGTTAGATATAGTGGGAACTAGTGAAGTTCGGTGGCAGGAGGAACAAGACTTCTGGTCAGGTGAATACAGGGTTATAAATACAAAATCAAATAGGGGTAATGCAGTAGTAGGTTTAATAATAAATAAAAACATAGGAGTGCGGGTAAGCTACGTATTATAGTGGCCAAGATAGACACGAACCCCATGCCTACTACAGTAGTACAAGTTTATATTCCAACTAGCTCTGCAGATGACGAAGAAATTGAAGAAATGTATGATGAGATAAAAGAAATTATTCAGGTAGTGAAGGGAGACGAAAATTTAATAGTCATGGGTGACTGGAATTCGACAGTAGGAAAAGGGAGAGAAGGAAACATAGTAGGTGAATATGGATTGGGGCTAAGAAATGAAAGAGGAAGCCGTCTGGTAGAATTTTGCACAGAACATAACTTAATCATAGCTAACACTTGGTTCAAGAATCATAAAAGAAGGTTGTATACATGGAAGAATCCTGGAGATACTAAAAGGTATCAGATAGATTATATAATGGTAAGACAGAGATTTAGGAACCAGGTTTTAAATTGTAGGACATTTCCAGGGGCAGATGTGGACTCTGACCACAATCTATTGGTTATGAACTGTAGATTAAAACTGAAGAAATTGCAAAAAGGTGGGAATTTAAGGAGATGGGACCTGGATAAACTGACTAAACCAGAGGTTGTACAGAGTTTCAGGGACAGCATAAGGGAACAATTGACAGAAATGGGGGAAAGAAATACAGTAGAAGACGAATGGGTAGCTCTGAGGGATGAAGTAGTGAAGGCAGCAGAGGATCAAGTAGGTAAAAAGACGAGGGCTAGTAGAAATCCTTGGGTAACAGAAGAAATATTGAATTTAATTGATGAAAGGAGAAAATATAAAAATGCAGTAAATAAAGCAGGCAAAAAGGAATACAAACGTCTCAAAAATGAGATCTACAGGAAGTGCAAAATGGCTAAGCAGGCATGGCTAGAGGGCAAATGTAAGGATGTAGAGGCTTATCTCACTAGGGGTAAGATAGATACAGCCTACAGGAAAATTGAAGAGGCCTTTGGAGAAAAGAGAACCACTTGTATGAATATCAAGAGCTCAGATGGGAACCCAGTTCTAAACAAAGAAGGAGTATATAGAGGGTCTATACAAGGACGATGTACTTGAGGACAATATTATGGAAATGGAAGAGGATGTAGATGAAGATGAAATGGGAGATACGATACTGCGTGAAGAGTTTGACAGACCACTGAAAGATCTGAGTCGAAACAAGGCCGCGGGAGTAGACAACATTCCATTAGAACTACTGACGGCCTTGGGAGAGCCAGTCCTGACAAAACTCTACCATCTGGTGAGCAAGATGTATGAAACAGGCGAAATACCCTCAGACTTCAAGAAGAATATAATAATTCCAATCCCAAAGAAAGCAGGTGTTGACAGATGTGAAAATTACCGAACTATCAGTTTAATAAGCCACAGCTGCAAAATACTAACGCGAATTCTTTACAGATGAATGGAAAAACTGGTAGAAGCCGACCTCGGGGAAGATCAGTTTGGATTCCGTAGAAACGTTGGAATACGTAGGCAATACTGACCTTACGACTTATCTTAGAAGAAAGATTAAGGAAAGGCAAACCTACGTTTCTAGCATTTGTAGACTTAGAGAAAGCTTTTGACAATGTTGACTGGAATACTCTCTTTCAAATTCTGAAGGTGTCAGGGGTAAAATACAGGGAGCGAAAGGCTATTTACAATTTGTACAGAAACCAGATAGCAGTTATAACGGTCGAGGGGCATGAAAGGGAAGCAGTTGTTGGGAAGGGCGTGAGACAGGGTTGTAGCCTCTCCCCGATGTTATTCAATCTGTATATTGAGCAAGCAGTAAAGGAAACAAAAAAAAAATTGGAGTAAGTATTAAACTCCAGGGAGAAGAAATAAAAACTTTGAGGTTCGCCGATGACATTGTAATTCTGTCAGAGACAGCAAAGGACTTGGAAGAGCAGTTGAAAGGAATGGATGGTGTCTTGAAGGGAGGATATAAGATGAACATCAACAAAAACAAAACGAGAATAATGGAATGTAGTCGAATTAAGTCGGGTGATGTTGAGGGTATTAGATTAGGAAATGAGACACTTAAAGTAGTAAAGGAGTTTTGCTATTTGTGGAGCAAAATAACTTACGATGGTCGAAGTAGAGGGGATATAAAATGTAGACTGTCAATGGCAAGGAAAGCGTTTCTGAAGAAGAGAAATTTGTTAACATCGAGTATAGATTTAAGTGTCAGGAAGTCATTTCTGAAAGTATTTGTATGGAGTGTAGCCCTGTATGGAAGTGAAACATGGACGATAACTAGTTTGGAGAAGAAGAGAATAGAAGCTTTCGATATGTGGTGCTACAGAAGAATGTTGAAGATTAAGTGGGTAGATCAAGTAACAAATGAGGAGGTATTGAATAGGTTTGGGGAGAAGAGAAGTTTGTGGCACAACTTGACTAGAAGAAGGGATCGTTTGGTAGGACATGTCCTGAGGCATCAAGGGATCTCAAATTTAGCATTAGAGGGCAGCGTGGAGGGTAAAAATCGTAGAGGGAGACCAAGAGATGAATACACTAAGCAGATTCAGAAGGATGTAGGTTGCAGTAGGTACTGGGAGATGAAGGAGCTTGCACAGGATAGATTAGCATGGAGAGCTGCATGAAACCAGTCTCAGGACTGTAGACCACAACAACAACAACAACCTTAAAGACGTTATAAAAAAACGTGAAGTACGTAAAGTATCTAACGTGGAAAATATACTTCAGTCCTACTACTCATCAGCTAAAACAGACAGCTTGTAGGGGTCGACATGATCCCAACGATAGATGTACTTATCTATTGTGTCTTTCAGAAGACGAGATCTTCTACGAAATGCCTTCCGGCCTGGACTGTTGCAGTGTGTTTGTTTCTAGAAGTTTCACACAGCGCATGCCAATGGCCATCTATCCGGTTAAGTATTTTTTTTCTTTTCTTTTTTTATTTCTCTTCATTTAAACACTACCGAGTAGCCCACCACCTGGGTTACTAAGGTGGGCCGTGTGCTACTTAAGGCAAGGAACAAGCCAGGCAGCGTGTAGGTCTCTTAGCCGTTATGGCTGCTCGCAAGTTAGGTTTGCTTGACAAGCACCCATTCCGTTACCGTCCCTGCCACGTGGAGGCGGATCTTTTTCTAATGTTTCTGCCCTGGCTGTTGCTCTGTCTGTTGGTACACTCTTTAATACAGTATCCGATGAAGTATAAAACGTGGTTCACCTGAAAAGGTGACCTGTCGCTACTCAGCAAACGCCCACTACGGTACTGGCGTGCAAATACCAGCCTTCGCCGCCGACGATCAGCTGTCAGCGTAGGTGCACATACTAGGCGCCTGCTGTGAAGGCGCATACGCAGCAACGTTCGTTGAACTCTAACTGAGGAGCTACTGTTGTTAGCCCTTGGTTCATCTGAACGGTAAGTCGCTCAACCGTAGCACGTCTATTCTCTCGCACACACGTCTACAGCCGTCTTTCTACCCCTGTCGTCTACGACCCGTGGTGCAACACAGCTGCCGCCGCGATGGCTTTGGATAGCGCCATTTTGCCATGCCACAGTGGCAAGCGACCAGTTAACACTAAACAACACCAAACACCGTACACCCACTCTCAGGATAAATTAACAATAAAAAACGTCAACCAAAATGGAAAATACCCAAGGAAAAACATTGTAAAACAGCTACGCTCGGAATCCGATATATACAACAGATTACCGAAACATACGCATAACGATCAAGAAAATCACCCTTGATACTTACAGTGTAAATTCTTAAAAAAAACTATAAATTACAATTCAATATATATATAAACTTCTCTGTCTCTCTCTCTCTCTCTCTCTCTCTCTCTCTCTCTCTCTCTCTCTTTCACACACACACACACACACACACACACACACACAATTATTTCCTATGTTTTTAACATGTGTCTTGTCTTTCTTACATCTTATCATTATGTATGTTGTGTATTTTATTGGTATTGTCAACCATATATAACAACACACTTGCGAAAAAAATAAATTGTATCAAATAAAAATAAATATGTAAAGTGCAGGGAAAAAAAACAAAAAAAAAAACGACTGAGCGGGATTTCACGGCGCATCGTTCTCTCTCGTGTTTACCGTCATCTAGGTGTTCAGAAATTCGTTTTGGAACTTAAATGTGCTCGGCCATATTTGAAGCGACTACGCATTAATTTCGAATTGTTAAAAACCGGTCGCTAAACCGTCAACTATTCTTGCGCGATATTTCAGGGTGCGCAATAATATTAAAAGTATGGGTAAGCGGCCGCTAAACTGTCAACTATTATGAAACTTCCTGGCAGATTAAAACTGTGTGCCGGACCGAGACTCGAACTCGGGACCTTTGCCTTTCGCGGGCAAGTACTCTACCAACTGAGCTACCCAAGCACGACTCACGCCCCATCCTCACAGCTTTGGGTAGCTCAGTTAGTAGAGCACTTGCCCGCGAAAGGCAAAGGTCCCGAGTTCGAGTCTCGGTCCGGCACACAGTTTTAATCTGCCAGGAAGTTTCATATCAGCGCACACTCCGCTGCAGAGTGAAAATCTCATTCTGTGAACTATTATATTGTTGCGCGATATTTCAGGAAGCGCAATAATGCTAAAAGTATGGGTGAGTTGCGAAGTTTCGCAATACTATTGAGCACATCGTAAACTTTTAAAATATAAAGGATGATTTCGTGATGACATTACTAACTCTCAGGGCCGATGGTGTCCATTTGACGCAAGGAACGTGGTTCGGGAAATGACCAAGTCTAAAAATATAAGCGAAAATCTTTTTGATAGTTCTGACAGTGGAATACACGTTGCTAAGACTGTAGGGTAGGCAATTTTCAGTGGTGGTAGTATGAACAAAAACAAGAATAAAGCCTAATAAATATGGGCCTTAAAATGCATACCTTAAGAGCTTGTTCATCCTTACTACTGTGAAACACAGTTCTTCTACTGAGCAAGTGCCCATAGCTCTTAAAGCAAGCATTTTAGAGCACATATTTACTAATCGATTTTTCAAGTTTTGGTTCATACAACTTCCCCCCGGAATACACAAGACAAGAAGCTCGCAGTAAAAGAGATACTTCATAGTATCAGACATGAACTATTTTTGTGCTAATAGCTCTTAAGGTACAACAATACCAGTAGTCCAGTGAAACTGTCAGAAAAAAAGCCTGTACCTTGCAAAAGGTGGGGTAGAAGATTTTATTTTTTTAACTCGTTCATATTGTTGGAAAGGTTAGAAAACTAAGTTTTGCCAACAAAATTTCTCTTGGGGAAACTTTCTGCAGTCAAAAAACTTCGAAAATTTCGGACTTTTTTCAGTTTTTTCAAAATATCTCAGTTTCATTTGCTCCTATCGCTTTGACGTCTATTTTCTTTTTTAAAGAGCACAAAATTCTGTACAAATTTGATTTATACCATTTTTTTCTACTCCCAATATCTAAGGCGCTACAGCGCGTCAAAAAATTCCAATTTTTCAAATTTCGAGCAAAGTGGCAAATTACCTAATTTTTGAACACTGTTATTTCAGTTTCTATTTGTGTGGTATAAACATATTACTTATCATGTTATTCATTGGAATTTACCATATCACTCTGCTGCAGGGCCAGGACAAGCAGCATCACATTCAGTAACTACGAACACATTCAGGTCGGATTGCGTGAAGTTTATTTGTGTTACAATATGCAATACGATTGCATGCAGGTGCCGTACATTTTCTACAGTTGATTGACGTTAATGATCAGTTATAAGAAAAAGTATGTAGGAATTGTTCTTTAGCGGACAAAAGCGTATTTATTCTTAGGCGGGCGGAAGGCAATTATCTCTAGTGATTGTTCACAGCGCGCTGACAGCTATTAGCACACAACAATAAGGGTCCTACAGTTTGGAGTCGCTTCCATTCAGTATATGTTGTGGTGCTGAAAATGAGTATGTCTGACATGAATTTGTGTTTCATTTGCGAAAAAACTGTGGTGAGTGGTGGATGCAATGTGAAAAAGAAAGGACTGAGCACACTTATCGATTGTAGTGCTAAATGCAGGTAGTCTGCTCACAGCCGTTTTTTGAAAACGCTCAGTGAAGTGATGGTGCATGAAGCATGCAAGAAGTACATTAATGAGAGAATGATAGGAGTTAGCCTTCGACATCCTCAGGAACCAACAGGCGTGCTACGTCGGTCGCAGGGAAAAGGTCAGTTTAAGTTCAAAGAGAAATGCTTCTTATGTGCAAAAGGGAATTCTGATGACTTTTTAACCAAGCAGTTAAGACTGCCATATGCCACACGAAAATTTGATGGAGGGTACCTTATCCACAAAGTGACTTGGACTCGAAATATTTGCTTCAACTCTGTAGCCCAAAGCTATGTTTCTTACCTGCAACGTCAATTTGGATCTCAATTTGCTACTGTATTTGATGGGTATCCATGTGAGGGAGACAAATGTAGCAGAAAGAGTGCTGAGAGGATTCGTAGGTCCAAAAAACATTCTTCGGTTGACGTTGTGGTTGAATCAGAGATGGTGAACCAAGTCCCTCAGGACAAGTTCTTGCACAACGAACGAAACAAGATGCGTTTGATCACACTTCTTAAAAAGGAATTTCTGGAGTGTAGCGTTGAAGTGCACCAGCCACAAGAAGATGCTGACGTTATGATTGTAACATCTGTCATTTCAAGAAGCAAAGATTTTGGAAGTGTTGTCATTGCAGGAGAAGATGTTGACCTGCTTGTGCTCATGACTGGTTTGGGGCAAGGCATTGAAAACTTATTTTTCTTAAGGCCAGGAAGAGGAAATGTGGAAGACAAGTGGTTTTCCACTGCATCTTACAAGTTTGACAGTGAATATATTCTGTTCACTCACGCCTTTAGCGGATGTGATACAAAATCCGCTTTTTTTGGTCAAGGAAAAATTAAGTGCTGCAATATTGTTGCGAAAAATGAACAGCTACCTGTGAAGAAATAATAACAGCAACAAAACAGGTTACTATCGCATTGTATAGTGGAGGTGTCAGCAGTTCCCACACACTAGACCATTTGCGATACCAGTCTGCAACAAAAAGCAAACTGAATCTTGCTCGTTTGCCACCTACACTAGATGCTGCACATCATTCGTTTCGGACTTACCAAGTCCAAAGTTGGATGGGGAACTGGAAACCTCCTGAGAAGTGGGGCTGGAATCACAGTGACCACGGTCCAATACCCATTATAATCAGCCAAGATCCAGCACCTGAAGCACTTCTTCATATTGTTTCATGCTCATGCAAGCTGAACTGTGGCGGAGCGTGCTTCTGCAGAAAAGCGGGTTTGAAATGTTCTTCAATTTGCAAGAAATGTATTGGGGTCAACTGTGAAAACGTACCAAAATTTTTATATGAAGACAGTGAAGAAGATGTTATGGAGGATGTTGAGGAAACCACTGACGAAATCAACGAACTTGCTGAGGCTGACTCGCTGTTTAAAGAAGAGGTCAATCTGGGATCAACTCTAGGTACAGACCCTGAATCCGTAAGTCAAGGTATTTCTGGTGACACTGAGGAACCTGGCCCATCAAAACGCTGGAAGTGATAATCATATCTGTCTCAAGTGCGCTAATGTGCGATATTACAAGTATTACACACCCAGAACCGTCAACAGTTTTTAGTAACTAACAATGCATTTTAATTGTAATAAAGCTACTTATTTTTAATGTCAACTGTGTGGCTTTTATACACAAGAATAACTACCTACCTAATTAGGTTGCCTATTGCAGCTACTAATAGTTCAGTTTCCTGGGACAATTTATTTTGTGTGCGTGTGTGTGTGTGTGTGTGTGTGTGTGTGTGTGTGTCTATGTCTCTTAATGATGTATTTTTATATTTATAGTTTTACAAATACCAGAGCTGAGGTGGCCCATAGTGAACTTCAGGTAGTGATGTAAGAATCACAATAGTTGGGTCAGTGTTGCCAACTCTAAAAAACCCGAGTCGCTAGATTCAATATCAAAAGTCGCTAGAAAGTCGCTAAAACTGATTTTACTAGGGGTGTAACGAAAATTTCGTGCTGTGAATGGTGCAATAAGCCAGTGGGGGGGGGGGGGGGGGGGGTTAATAAAGTATTAATAAAAATTGTTTCATATGTAATTGCTATATTGTCTTAATTAAATGACGCATCGCTTGCAACAACATACATATAAAATACGCTAACGTTTAATTAAACATGTTATCAACATTGACACAACACATAAATTGTTGTTTTAATCACAGTAGTCAAATATACTAGAAATATACAACTGTATTTGTAACAAAAGAAAGCAAGAACTCAAATTAGGCTACAAAATATGTACATGCCGGTATGTGAGCTATTCATCGTCGTCACTCAGAAGATCGAATAACTCTTCTGTTTCATGCTCTGACAGAACTGTAGTTGATGTAGAGGGCTGAACGTCGCTCTAAAGATGAGGTTAAAGTTCGACCGGTTTTGTCGCAAAAGAGTAATTTTTGTTCGTTCCAATAAGCTCCAATACGTCCGACGGTATGTCAAAAGATGCACAATCTTTATTTTGTTTCTTCAGTTGGTCTCTGAATATGATCAAAGCGTTAATTGTGTTTAACGATAATCTGTTACATAGTTTGGTTTTTATAATGTTCATAGAATTTAATATTCTTTCCACTTCTGCATTTGAATGCGGTGGGCATAGAACAGTCATTGCTAGCTGTGAAATCAAAGAAAAAGGATTCGCCCCTGCGGCATTTTTATACTGCAAAACCTCACTCCAAAATCGAACAGTGTTAGTAGTGTTATTCCACCTAATGAAGTTGATATTATGCCATTCTTGCAGCATACCGTCTACGAAATCGCCACTAAAACCCAATTCTTTGGCTACATCCGCTACAGCAATATTTTTATTCACTTTTAGTGTTTCTTCAACATTCAGCATTGACATTTTTTTCAGGGTCGTAACGTTGCTTGGCAGTCTTTATTGAATTTAGATATTGATACCTCTGTGGATTCGTCTATTAGTACACTGTATTTTTGGTTACCTATATCTTCAACCAATGATTGTGTAAAATATGGAGCCAAACCTTCAGTTATAATGTTGTGCACTGTGTACGATATAAATGCATGTTTTTAGCGCCCTCATCACCGGAAAACACCTTCTTGCACAGTATTCCTAAATCATCCACAGCTAAAATAGAACAATGTTCAGCAATAAATAAAGAAAGGGCGCCTTCCGCTCTGCTTGCTATTCTAACTGTAGTTTTCGGGACAATTTTCACAGGTAAGGTGGTTTGTGTTTTTTTTTTAAATCAATTTTTTGTTTATGCTTAATAGTTTTCGAATGCTTTCTAATATCACACAATTTAGCATAAAAAACTGTTGCACATACTTGACATCTTGCCTTTGATAAGTCTCCAACGACTGGTTTCAGCCACCCATTGAATTCAGGTTCTGCTTCCCACGGATCCCGATATTTTTGAGCGTACTGCTTCTTCTTCTGCGGTAAATCCATTATGTAGGCCACCACAACATAAGTTTCACCAATTTATAATCACTGAAAATACATTAAAACTTAGGCGAACTAGAGGTCATGAAACAATCTACTTACTCAGTAACTCGATATCAGTCCTATTGTTCATTGTTTAAAACGTAATGTCTGAGATACCCCTACCGAATTGTTCTTGCGTTACCACCGTGCATGTGGTAATAATTTGACTGCTAGTTAACATTTCGAATAATTAGAGGTTGCTGGACAGAAATGTATTTTATTATACTTAATATTTCGTATGTTTTTTGTCAATTCGAAAAATAAAGGTAGTTCAAAAGTTAAAGAATTATAGATCGATACGCTATCGACAATAACAGGCTAGTGGGTAATGAAAATGGATTGTTCTATAGTCAAGGTTTGCTTACTCTGTAGGCAATTCCCACATTCAGGTTTACTAAATGCTGAACAATGCTACATGATCTGCTAAGAACTTAATTTAACTTAGTAATCTAGAACAAAGTCAGTGTAGTGCCCATTCTATAGTTAAAATCTTAGTTTTGTTAATGAAAATACTGGCCCAAAATAGTTTTGATTTGTACTTCAAAAGTCGTCAGTACTCCAAAAGTCGCCAGAAAAGTCGCTAAATAATTTGTCTCTAAAAAGTTTTTTTTGTCGCTAAGACGAAGGCAAAAGTCGCCATTTCTAGCGACAAAGTCGCTAAATTGGCAACACTGAGTTGGGTGCCCAGCAATCCTCATGTTGCATACAGAAAAATTGAATACTTGGAAGTGAGGTGGTAAATTCCAACACATAACATGATGTATAATGTATTTATACTACACAAACAGAAACTGAGAAAATAGTGTTCAAAAATAAGGTATCTTACCACTACGCTCAAAATTAGAAAAATTGTAATTTTTTGAGGCGCTGTAGCGCCTTAGATATTGGGAGTAGAAAAAATGGCAAGAATGAAATTTGTAGAGAATTTTGAGCTCTTTAAAAAAGAAAATAGACGTTGAAGTGATAGGAGCAAATGAAACTGAGATATTTTGAAAAAACGGAAAAAAGGCCGAAATTTTCCAAGTTTTTTGACTGCAGAAAGTTTTCCCAAGCGAAATTTTGTTGGCAAAACTCGGTTTTCTAATATTTCCAACCATATGAACGAGTTGAAAAAATAAACTCTTCTACCCCGCCTTTTGCAAGGTATTTCTGCAAATTGACTGGACTACAGTGCATGTATCCCATTGTCAGAGACATCAGAACGATTTACACTTATAACTTTCGACCTGGTCGTTTTCGGACCAGGGTCCCTTACTTCGAGTTAATGTACTTCATCGTCCGTGAAAGTATGCAACATCATCAAGGAATCTCCTGTATTAGTGCTGCTTGTAAATATTGCACAGTCTGTGGGCAGTCTCTGGCGTGCTACAGGCCATCTTTGTGTTCGCTGTTGGTTTGGTGAAAATGAATTCAAAACAAGACGAAAGAGCACTATTATTAGAGTGAATCGAAATGTATACACAATTGACGATATTGTGGAATGTTTGGGCAGATGAGTATAAAAACAGAAATGTTAAAAAATCAATCGTATGATTTGTTTTTCAGAAATTACAGGGAACGGCCACGAAGGAAGATGTTTTTAAAAAATTAATTTATGCAAAGAATAAAAGTATACACTGAGTAAATCACCTAAAACGTGACCGCAAATATTGCGGAAATGGAAAGTGCTATTGATGTGCAGTTTTCACAAAGTGGGTTGGCAGTCACGGTCTCGTATTGTTTGTCAATAAACAGACTGTAATAACACTTTAGAGCGTGTATTTTTGTGCAAAATGGAACAATGCCTACGGACATTAACAAACTACAAGTAAGATAAATTAAAATATCTAGTGTTTGTCGCAGGATTCAATTATTCAGCAGTTGACAAAAAAGTTATCTGAGTATCGTACTGCGTCATAATTAACGGCCCAAAAGAATGTAAAGACCCAGAAGGAGGCCACTGTAATCGCGATCGAAACGTTGATTTCCGCAGGAAAGTTTTTTACATTACGACGCGGTACGATACTCAGATAGCTTTTACGTCAACTGACACTGGGCGCAAAAGCCTACGCAGTTAAATTATACGACAGTTGTTACAGCCGTGCAATTGCCTCTCTGTATCAGCCACGTAGTGCTACATTTGGCTAAACAAGAAGCTTAGCGGAATCACTTCTAAAGTGTAATGAATAAAAACTTCGTACTCCAGACTGCAAGGGTGAGAAGAGGGGGTTGGGAGAGAGGGGAGGAGGCAAGTGCCTATGTATAGGGACCATCATTTACAGTAGTATCAAATTTTGAATTATCAACATATACAATATTTTGATAATTTTTTTTTCGTTCAACCTCAATTCTCTCAACAAATCTTAATGACTGATCGTTGACACTCCTTGAACCAATCTTTCACCATCTTTCCTTCTGCTTGCAAGAAGGTATGGCAATTATCACAACAGCAGTGACTCTATCGTATAGCATTCCGAGCCGCTATATTTTTGCACAATATTACTGCACAATCTAGGAATAACTTCAAAAATATTACCTATATTGTGCAACATTATTAACCGTACAGGGGGCGCTTTAGCAGTGCCCAAAATTCGGGACATTTGACGTTGCGTGTAAGGCTCACGCCGAACATATCATTGCACATATCGGTACATCCCGCGAATATCGGAACCTCTGGCAACACTAATTAGGACGTAAGTCGTTCCTAAAGAACCATAAGAACGACAGCAGTGTGGAAGGTAGGTGCCAGAGAGGTTTTTCGAAAGATTATTAGGAAATTTCAGGCAGGGAAGATGATGTGCTGCCGCCTCTACGAAGGGCGAGTCTCTACTCCCGACGCTGGATCCGTGGCCTACTGAGGCGAGTGTCGCCGCAGGAACTCACATTGCTGTAGGCAGTAAACACTCTCGTGTAGCAAATTCTTGGTGCAACTGTTCAACCGATTCTTTTTTTTTTCATGCTCAACGGAATTCTGTGCATTTTATCATCACAGACTCTGCAGACAAGTCCATTAAGAATAAATGTAGTTTTTACCAGGAGTCATGTGGCCACAGTTTCTTTTGCACGACCAATCCAGATAATAGACTGTGTTGTTATTCTCACCTGTCTTCTAGATCTGGAATCATAATACAGTCACCATAATGCTGTTCGGCCCAACAAGCAGAATCGAACCGATGCTCCTCGACACAACGCATTTCCTTGGAAACTTTTTCTATTAACCCTTAAATCTTTGTCAGTTTCATTATCTCCTTCTCTTTTGTTGTTGAAACGTGTTATTGATACGGGTTGGGGGTCTCCCATACCGCGCCTCGTGAACTACGTTCCTGTTTTCGTACTTTTATACAAAATGTGTTAGCAGGAATGTGTCAGTTTTAACGATCCTATGTTGCATGAAGTTGTTAGCCGGTGAATAGAGGAACATGTCAGTGCTACACATCACGAAGTAGGCGAAAGAGACGACGATTTTACAACAGCCGGTAATCACAATTATAATATCAAACGTGTTCTTAGTGGTGATAAAGGAAAATGTTGACCACAGCAGTGAATGTCAGTTTTGCAGATTTTCTTTTTGTCCTATCGAGTGCAATCTTTTATCTGTAAGTTGTATGTGAAAACTTACGAGCTACAGAGATAATATTATTTTTTAGATGTAGAGTTCAGTTCTCTGTTTATGTATACTGTTTAAAAAGGCGCACGAAAGTGTGTGGTGTGATAAAAAGTACAATTCTGTAGGCATTATTTAGTGCAATAATATCAACGACAAGTATTTAAACAACACTGAAACCACTGTAAAAATAAATGTTATATGACTTAAATGAAAATTTTCAAACGACTTATCCCCTATATCTCAGTTTAAAGATATGGGACACAGAGACCACATTTTGTAGTATACGTAACAGAAAAATCACCTAGTGAGTTCAGGGTTAATGAAGCGATGGTTATTTCAGAGGAACCAATGAGTAACTTCAATCTTGCGACTGTATTTTATTCAGTTATTTCAAATAGCCAAGCAGCTTTCAAAGTAATAAATGAAGCATGAACAATAAGTTAATCTCAGGTGGAGACCGTAGATTAATGAAAAAGATTCGAAGATGAGCGGCAACAGTGTGTTTGGTCACCGTGCGCGTCACAGAAATGATCAATGAACTGCACTCAGAGGCGATACAAGAAAGACTTTCACCACAGAGGTCATTTCTTCACAATACACAGGGAATAGGCAAAATAATATGAACACCTGTACTTACTTAGGAATGGTTTACTAATAAGGGGTTGCATCCCCATTTGCCCGTAATACAGCTGCGATTCTTCTTGGAATACTGGCATATAATGATTGTATAGTTTCTAGTGGAATGTTTTGCTGCTCTTCGATCAGAATCTCTCCGAACTTCTGTACTGACGAGGGAGGCCGAAGTTTGCTCCGTAGTCTGCGCTACAATACGGATCATGAGGGTGCATTAATGTTCAAGTCCGGGACTGTGCTGGCCAGGGAAGACGCTGAATGCTCCTCATACCACGATTCTACTGTCCTGGCTGTGTGAATGGGTGCATTATCCTCCTGAAATAGGGCATCATGTTGGGGAACAACATTTGAATCATGGCGTGCATTTGGTCGCCTAAAATGTTCACACAATCCTTGGCTGTAACACGGCTTTTAGGAGTAATGATGGGACCAGCAGAATACCATGATATGGCTGCCTACACTATCACACTTCCACCTCCACGCTTAACCTTTGGAATCAAGCAATCAGGATTGTAGGCTTCTTATGGCATTGGCCAGACATAAACCCGGCCCGATGTTGGAAATAATGAAAACGTTGACTCGTCGGACCGTATGACGTGTTTCCACTGGCCAGCCGTCCAGGATTTATGCTCCTGGCAGTATGTTTTACGCTTTTTGCGTTGGTTGACGTCACTAATGTTTTCGGTATAGAAGAACGTCCATAAATATTTGCTTTATGCAGTTCTCGGCAAACAGTGTCGATAGATACGGGGTCTCGAATATGGCTATTGAGCTCTGCAGTCACTTTAGCCGCCATAGTTTTGTGTTTTGATAAAATTCTTTCAGCGTGTGACGATATCTATCATTTAGTTTTAATTTGCGCCCACTATTACGTTTACACGATGATGTTTTACAATGTTTTGTGTAGGCTGTCGCAACTGTTGAGATAGTTGTTCTTGTAATATTTAGTAAGTTGACTGTCTTGGTTACTGATGCCCCAGCTAACCGGGCTTCCACAATCTGCCCTCTCTGGAACTCTGTTAGGTCTTTCATTGCACATCGACCTCGGCCTCTGAATGCAAATACGAAGTGTTATAACACCCCAACGACCCCCTTAAAGTCAATTAAGACGGAATATCATAATATGAAGTAGGGAAGAGTTATCTTGGCAAATACGACTTCTTTGCCGATAAGCTAACACCAAGAAGTTTCAATAACAAAAACATTATACATCACTGAGAGTTTTTGTTATGAAAAGAGGAGGAAGAAACCTCAGATTTAATTAATGGACAAATATCCAAGTGATAATTGCAATTAATATCTTCAAAGCTAAGTCCAAGGTGATGTTAATCAGAGATAACTTTTATGTGGAAGAGAGTTGTAAGCGCAACGAAGAAATCCAATGCGCCTACAATACTCTTTCACAATGCGCCTACAATACTCTTTCACAGAAGAAGTCGCTTGCTGGTTCTCGGCCTGTAAAGACGTGCGAGAACAATTCTTGTCTTAGTTATTGAGAGCACGGAACGCGACGAGATTGTTTTGCGTTCAGAAGTGTTTCTTGCGTATTCAGGAACTTCGGAAACTGATTTTCTAAGCAGAGACAGGAACTGATAGACGCGTTTAACCGTGCATAACGGGTGAATTGAACTTTATTGACGAAACTAGTGAATATTGGACTTGACTTTCAAATAGTTTGAACTAAAAGAAGAGTGGATAGTACATCAAAGGACTACACTCAATTAGTCTCGAGTAGGACACAACTACACGACTTGACGAAGATAATACCATTACGCTGAGGAGTAAAGCTGTCGTAATTGTCAAGAAACTTAATTTTAATAGAACTGACTTTACCAACCAACTGCGTGGGCGTGTGGTGCGAAAGTTATAAAGTATTTAGTGGCCAAGGAACAACAAACTGTTCGTTCCAAGTGAAATAACAAGCGTGGACTACATTATTAAGTGATTTAATCAATTACAGTTAACCAACGACTGTTCAGCTGGGACGATTTAGTCTGAATATCAGAATACCTATTTCATTAATTGAAAAGAGAACTTTTGAACATTTTTTTAACATTATGGCGTAGATTCACTCAGACGTGATCAAACAGTATCTGTGGATCTCGCTTCATACAGGTTCAACAACTCCATAGCAACGAGCCAACAACGTGCGAGAAGACTCATAATTACGTTTCCTCGCAATTGGTGGTGTGTACGATGTGGATAAGATTTAACTACTGCATATCCGGGCAATGAATCATTCAATCTTAAATCAGAAGAAGCATCCATCGTACGAGTTCGCATTTACATCATCGATAGTTGGGTGAGGGAAGAGTTCCGGTCTGGTAGGAGAAAGATGCACCCCGACGACATATTTGCCATGGAAGAAATGAAACGAATATACGGGCCGCCTCAGCCTAGTTCAGTAACGGACGCCTTGATAGCCCAGTACAAGAAGGACCATAATATGTAGCGGAGACACGCTGAAACCACCGGCCAGCCATATAGGCCGTTCGCTTTCTACTTCTCTCACTATTCCTCTTACAATTCTTTAATCTTTCCTTTATTTAAAAAAAATGCACAAAGTCAAGCAAATACCATAAAGCCAAGATTTTTTCTCCCCAAACCACCATGTTAGGAGAAGCGCCTCGCGCGCTAGTACTTCGCTCCCAGACGAGGACATCTTCCTCCTTGAAGTGTGCGTGCGCAACTGGTTGGCAATGCGTTGGACGCGATTGGCTGGCAAGTCGCTCTGCAGTCGCGGCGTCTGCGGGGCCCTATTTAATTACACAGGAAGTGCGTCGCTGGCGACCCGTTACCCACTCACGTCGGCAACCAGTTGCTTTCGAGTCGCTCCATGTGCGGAGGGGCTTCCACCCAGGTATATGTACGAGTTGACCGATTCCAACTATGACCCACTGATATTATAGTGTACTACGCTATTCCGTTCTGCGAGGTGTACAATTTTACATTTTTGGCAATCTGCCAATCCCGGCACCACTCTGAAATTTTATCCATATCTGACTGACTATTTAAGCATCCTCAAAATTACAAAGAAGATGCAGTTATGGCTGGTTATTTGAAAAGATTCTAGTCGAGAATGTGTGGTCACTCTAAAGTTTTTCTGAAGGCGAGAGTTGGTGTACAGTGTTGTTAACTACACAACAGCTAATTTCTTTTCGAAGTCGTGCATGCCATGTGCTAGAGAGTATTACTGCATATACAGATCTGCAAAAAAAGATAAAAGAATGATTACGTATTAGTGCATGCACATATCTGCAAAAAAGATAAAAGTTTGGTTACGTATTTTTCCACGTGTTCAGTAACTGTGCTGTGTTTTGTGTACAGTGTTCTATTTGTAGATTTCCGTGTGTGTGTGTGTGTGTGTGTGTGTGTGTGTGTGTGTGTGTGTGTGTGTGTTCCTAAATCGGCGCGGCGTTGATTTCCGTAATAAAGTTTGTATCATGCAAGATTCCGTTGCTATATGATATTCCGAGAATTTTGTGACAATGAAGAATCTTGATAAAGGCTTATATTGTGGTACTGATGTGAAGCAATGATTAAACGTGACGAGATACTGGGCATCGATGTTAAATCACCAAATTGTAGAAACAAAGTTTGTGCCTGTAGCTTCTGATGACGATATGGTAGGAATTTACGAAGAGTTTGATAAGGAGCAAGCGTCGCAAGAAATAAAGAAGTATACCAGGCGTCTACGTGCAACCAAATCTCATGACGAAAAGTAGCCCACATCGCCACCAGAGGTTAGAAATACAGAAAAACAATTTTTGTGGTGACCACGCATAAAAACATTAGGGCCAACGTGGTCGCAGACGTCCTCAAATACTTGCTTTCTGGAAATTTTAACTTAAGTATGGTCTGTCGTTAGAAAACGTAGATTACAGACAGGTTAAACCTATCTAGTTGTTTTAATTGACTTCAAGTCATAACAGCTCTTTCCATGCAAAGTAAAAATTATAAATTAAACCATGGAACAATCTTGGTACCCATTGTTTAATTTCTATTGTTAGTTGGCGCAACGCATCTCTTCAACCATATAGCCACCCCCCACACCCCGCAACTTTTCCATCACACAACTTTTTCACAAGAATCGATTTATAAAACTTATGAAAAAAATTACAAACATTTTTTACGGGCTACTGTTCTCAAAGTGAAGTTTTTGAGACAATTTCTTTTAACTAAAACAATAAAACTACAAGACTTCGTACAAACAATAGATGGTACGGTCTCTCCCCGCAACAGTATCACTTTGCTCGATACAGATCGACACAAGTTCGCCGTCTTCGTGACTTTGACGTAATGTTTTCACTTGCTGCAGCTGCAGTATTCGAACAGATGTATTGTAGTTGCATGGTGAATGTGCATCCAGTGCACAGGCGTCCGCAGGGCGCGGGTGGGGGGTCGTAAGAGATGGCTCTTGACACCTCCCCCTCCCCCCCCCCCCCCCCCGAAGGAGTACAGAGTTTTTATCACTGAATTCTCATATCCTTGAAGTAATTTCCGTGATTCCGCGAAAACTCTCGTTTGACCAGTTATGTGGCTGATCGCAGTGAGATAATACTATAGCAATTACCGTCTTCTCCTTAGAAAATTTGACACCAGACATTCGATTATGAACACTGGCTTCATTCGTTTCTAAGACGAATTGCTTTCCATAACAATGAACAAGGTGCTGTACCGCGGATCAAAAGAAGGCGGAAAAAAAGCCGCTCTTGCGTTCTATGCCTACTTCCTTTATTGCCTTCTTCTAAGTACTGTTGTTAAGTTGGCTATGAGGCATTTCCGAAGTGTTGTGGAATCTATTTCTCCGTCAGTCAAAGGCTCTTTCTGACTGGTTATTTTTGTTTATAAGCAACAGTATTCTCACTTCAGACTATTTCCTACTTCAGAGTTTCGACATTCAGTATCAATAAACATTATTGAAATATGAATGAAAATAACTTTTCTATATATTTTGCCGCTTTATTTCCCACTTTATTGATAATTTTGTTGGAAATTTGTCAAATAAAACCAAAAAGTGGATAATTTTAGATTGCCAACTTAAAAAAATGTCACATTCGTAATCATTTTAACAATACAATTAACGGTTTACTTTGAGAGTAATCAGGGGCTATGCTTACCTTTTAAGTATCAAAGTAATACATCTATAACAAATATGGAGTAGATAACCATCAGTTCTCTGGAATATATCAACTGCTCAAGTAATCTGTAGGTTCTTGCCCCTCCCCCATCCTCTCCATCTGGAAAAACTTCTGCAGACGCCTATGTCTAGTATTACTTAATAAACCACTTACCGATGAATAATGCCAACGGGTTCACGTACAAATCCGACTTCCCAACGAGTTAGGAGACATAACTTATGACACGGGATACGTAGGAAGATTTTTAGTATATAGTTTTAGAAAAATGGCTCTGAGCACTATGGGACTTAACATCTGAAGTCATCAGTCCCCTAGAACTTAGAACTACTTAAACCTAACTAACCTAAGGACATCACACACATCCATGCCCGAGGCAGGATTCGAACCTGCGACCGTAGCAGTCGCGCGGTTCCGGACTGAAGCGCCTAGAACCGCTCGGCCACCGTGTCCGGCTATAGTTTAAACGTAATTTACCTTCTACTCATTGAGTCGTATTAAAACTGAACTGATACAAGTTCATATTCAGACATTCAAGGTACATTCACAGGGAAACGAACCACTTTCTGGATATTGGGTTTCGTTAAAAAAAAGTAAAAATTGGCGAACATTTATGGTTAAGAGGGAGGGCATTGTAGCATGGTGTGCACACTTTGAGAGAAAACGACAAAGAAGCGAAGGAACCCGTCGTGTATACTGGTGAAACATCGGTACGTACACACTACAGTGTTAGTAAATGTCGGTAGCATAGTGACGTACCATGTGCGCGTAAAAATGAACCTTTCCGAACTTAAACAAAATAAAGAATACTGCTGCAATACAGAGCATTACGAAAGACGACTGGCAGACGGCGTTTGATAAGGTGAAAACTATTATGGACGAATACTGGCACACTGATGGACGGAGCTGGATAAATTAAATGATCGTATGGCACTGTTGGCCGGGAGGTCCCATTCGGATTCGGCTGCCAAGTGCACGTCTTCTGTCATTCGGCGACTTACGGCGGATGATGAGGATGAAATGACGATGAGAACAACACAACACCCAGTACACAAGCGGAGAAAATCTCCAATCCCAACCCGACCGGGAATCGAACCCGGGCCCAGTGCATGAGCGGCAAGCACGTTACCACCCAGCTAAGCAGGCGGACGTGAACGAAGCCTTTGCGAGCGTAATTATTAAACACCATCTGAACAGTGAAATTTCGTCGCGTGGTTCTGAGGATATATCGGACAACGCAGAGACAGCTGCTTCGGACGTCAGGAACAGATCTACCGAGTCAGCAGATGGGGCAGAATTGTGTGCAGAAGAGCCAGGTGTTTTCTTTTCGAGCCGGCCGCTGTGACCGAGCGGTTCTAGGCGCTTCAGTCCAGAACCATGCTACTACGGTCGCAGGTTCTAATCCTGCCTGGGTTCAAAATGGCTCTGAGCACTATGGGACTTAACTTCTGAGGTCATCAGTCCCCTAGAACTTAGAACTACTTAAACCTAACTAACCTAAGGACATCACACACATCCATGCCCGAGGCAGGATTCGAACCTGCGAACGTAGCGGTCACGCGGTTCCAGACTGTAGCGCCTAGAACCGCACGGCCATCCTGCCTGGGGCATGGATGTGTGTGATGTCCTTCGGTTAGTTATCAGTAGTCCTAGCTTCTAGGGGACTGTGACCTCAGATGTTAAGTCCCATACTGCTCAGAGCCATTTTTTCTTTTGGAATCTTTGCATATGTGGTTTTAATTATTTTTATTGGCCCATCATAATATCTAAAGTTTGAAAATGTTCATGTAGTGATTAAAAAATGAATGTAGAATAATCTTTTACCATTGGACATCCTAAGCGGTCAAAAATGTATTTTTTTACTACAAGATTTAATAATATAATGATCAAAGTCATTTCGATAAATATTTGAAAAATTAAAAAAAAAAGTTACAGCATCTGGCAAAATATGAACCCACAATCTCTTGCACCGTAAGCAAACGTGTTCTCAGACTTTTTTTGTCCATTTCTTACAAACTAGGGTGAATCGCTCCGGGATGTGATACCTGAGATCCTAACCTACGCCATCGGGTATAAGGTTTCAAAAGTCGATCCTCCCCAACAGTTGGGACTTCTCTTTGCTAATTATTAGATCGTACACCAAAATTTATATTTAATTTTAATTTCTTACTGTTTCCAGTAGACTAATATAGAAACAGCGAACGTATTTTTATCTTCCGCAAATTATTAGATCCAAAAACAACAATTTTAATTTCACAAGATTGTCTGCAGAAGAAAGTGTTAATAGTAAATGTATTACGCCTTCGCTTCAGTTATTAGACCGTAAGGCAACAATTTTTTTTTCATTTACTATGTTTTTCTGTAGAATATATTAAAAGCGAATGTACCGTTGTCTCCTAAACGCACGCACAGCTGCATTGTTCGAGCGTAAAACAACAGTTTTTTATAATTATTGTTCATTGTCTGAACAAGAATGTATTAGCAGAGTGTACATTTGTTTTATCTGCTGCACTTGTACGAAGTACAGATCACGAACCGTGTTACATGAACACTGAACGCAATTATAACGTTCGTGCCTCATCCGAAACAACCAATAACAGCACGCGTCAACAGTTCGCACCGCACCCACCCAAAACGTCAATGGCAAACTGAACGGGTAATAGTTTGTTTCAAATCGTTAAGGTTTGCGAAGGAAAAAAATGTAGATACGGTCAAACATGGGACGTATCGATGTATAAAGACTAATGGAAGCCATCTTTCACCGAGACTGTACGAAGCCTGCCACGACAGAACGAGAAATTATGACAACAGCGAGCCGAAAGCATCAAATAGCAGACAGCGAATGACTCACGTGCCGGTACGCGACCTGCGAGCGTTGCTTTACGTGGGGCCGCAGGAACGAGTCGATCTTGCGGAACCAGACGACGGTCGGTACGTAACGTTCGCCACGATGCGCGCACGTTTTGATTTTCTTAAGCTCCTGCAAGTACGACGAACGCAGGTTGTTAATCTTGTACTTTGCGTCGGAAACACCGAATTCCGGTATGCCCATTGCGGCAACGATGGCCTCGAGCGCGGTCAGACGGGACGGCTTGTCGTTGTAGACGTCGAGCTCTGTGTTCCAGAGGCACTCGTGCCTGCAGTAGAGGTTGACGAAGCGCATCACCGTGTCGTCGCTCCATCGCGTGCACGTTGCCATCGCTGCGGCGCGGGTTACTAGAAACTACTGGCCGATGACTGTGCGGCTCGCGTCCGAACGTGGCCGGAGCCACCCGAGCGCCGGCAGCGACATCCGTGGCGGCTCTGACGTGGCCACCGAGCTCGGACGGGTTCGGCCAGCGAACCGATGTCGATCGGCTACTGCCGCGCCGCGCCGCGCCGTGCGCTACTCGAGTCACGTACGAGAGGTAGCGTTCGCGGGACCAGAGTCGTGAAGACGACTTACAATTCCGCCCGCTTTTGGGTGCCTATTTCCGTCCACGCGCGGTGCGAAATGTTGGGCCGTGTGCTCTGCTCATTTCGACTGAGGAGCTGGCTGCGTCTAGTCTGATCCATAGCAGGTAATAAGGAAGAGAAAGATTAAGGTTAATCGTCTGAACGTGGACGAGGTCACTGGAGACAAAGCAGAAGTTCGGTGGAACGAAACCAGCCATGCCCTACTTGCACGTTTACAACGATCTGGAAAATAGAGGATACTCAGGAAAATTGAATTTACTGGAAAAGTCAGGATCACTCGATCGTCGCTACCTCTGAGATACCTTCGACCTCCGCAACCTTCGTTATTGTTTGTCTGTTCTCGTAGTCCGTTTGTCACTGCACTATTGTGGGTAAATGCGTGCGTGAGAATAAGTCATGTAGCTGTGATTTTGTCATTTCCATCAAAGCGAAATGCTGCCGAGAATTCTTCTGGGTTGTATGTCCGTGGTCCACGGAACTCTTCTATCCCTGACGTTTCGTCCAAAGCTACGTTGGACATCTTCGGAAGTGCTCCTGGTTGTGCTGAGTCTTGCCGACTGACAAGTCGGACGTCAAAGAACGGCCTAAATACCATGGAACACTTTCCATGGTCTAGATTTCACGTGATAGCAGAGATAAACCTTGTCACGGATAAAATATAACGTCAAAGATAAAAACTTCTCTTCTATGCTGTAGTGCCACGGTCCATATATCACTGAGTTTCATAGCTTCTTTTCTGTTAAAATTATCCCCAAGTTTGTATCTTTCGATGGCTTCTCTGTATAGCCGTGGATAATAGTACGTCATAGTTCCCGAAAATTTCACTACATCACCCGACTGAAGAGCATGTTCCGCTGCGGCTGACTTGTCTGTTTTCCCTAGTCGGCTAAGACTTTTATGTTCCTTCAACTCTGTATTCACACTTCTCTTTGTAATTCCAGTGTAGCCCCTATACGGAATCTTGTATACACCACTAGCAGGCAGAGACGGGACGTTTATCCTTAACGAAACGAAGTGCTTGGCCCATTTTCTTAGTTGGTCTGAAATTCGGTCGAACGTTATGTTTCCTTAAAATGATATTTTGAATTAAAAAGATTTGTTGAGATCTATACTTGGACTTGCGTATTTCGTCGATCAATCCTGAATATTCAGTTTTGAGTTCTTTTTTCTTATTTCATTACTTCGTCGAGTTTCTCACGCTGTCATGCTTCAAGTTAATAATAACGATGGTGCGAAGAGGTCCCGGTTTCAAATATTATGCGTCGTGCTATCAACGCCTACAGCATACGAGAACTGCATTCCAGTAGCAACGGCTAGAAGCGTGTCCTGCGAGAATTTTTTATATACTTCAGGTTATCGCACAGTGGAAAAATGACGTGCAAAAGCATACGGTAAAAACATAATTTCCCAGGGCGGCAAGACTTACGGAACTGTTAATGAAATCGTAAATTAACTGTTCCTTCGTTATCACTCGTTTGATGTTTAGTTAATGATGTAACCACAAACCTTTCACTATAGTCAGAAAACCTAAGCCATAGGGACTTCTGCTTTGTTTCTGTAATGTCATTAATTTTGTCGGACTGAAAAGTCCTCCAGCAGAATTAGAGGCAGGCACTACACTATTTCGACGAATTTAGTTCGCGAGATTTTGTTTGCCATTGTTACTACTTGGTTATGAGTACCTGAAAATATAAATTCCCATTCGTGATTACGGAATTGTGGCTGTTATACATTTTCTTCTGTACTGACTTTAGAAGAACTCAGACATGCTTGAATGATAAACTAATTCACATTACAAACCTAGAATGAGTTTTTTGACTTGTTAATAAAGTTCATAATTAAAACATTTTAATTTTACCTCAGGTATTGTGTTACAAGATATTACTATTCAAAATTATTCCTCTAACAACAAAAACAAAATCATCGGTTCCGTCTATATTTCGTTTTCAATCCTAGCTGAACTTTGGTTAATGAGTGGCGTGCAACTCAAAAAAAACTTCATCTGCAGCCATGAAAACTAGTAGAGTAAAGCTGTCCATCACATATAATAATTGGTTTGAAGAAATTCGGAATTTAGACTTGGTAAAACCGAGAAATGTCTGTTGATGAAACAATCACGGAAAATCTAAATCTCGTTGGCCGGACGGAGATCGAACCGCCGTCCTCCCGATTACGAACCCAGTATTTTGCAATTGCGTCATCCCACTCGATTAAAAAAAAAAAAAAAAAAAAGGAGAGAGAAAGAATTCAAACCCTGTCTCCCACTAGATTCCATTTCGCTACTGATATTTATAACCTAATTTCAAAAATGGTTCAAATGGTTCTGAGCACTATGGGACTCAACTGCTGTGGTCATAAGTCCCCTAGAACTTAGAACTACTTAAACCTAACTAACCTAAGGACATCACACACATCCATGCCCGAGGCAGGATTCGAACCTGCGACCGTAGCGGTCGTGCGGCTCCAGACTGTAGCGCCTTTAACCGCTCGGCCACTCCGGCCGGCTTAACCTAATTTCGTTCATGTCGAACTGTGATATGGAAATCACGACTGTTCATGACATATAAGGTGAATTAAAACAATTTTTGGGTTTGTAACTAACAGATTGCGGGTCTCAGTGATACAGATAGCTGCACCGTACGTGCGACCACAACGGATGGATATCTGTTGAGAGGCCAAACAAACGTGTGGTTCCTGAAGAGAGGCAGCAGCCTTTTCAGTAGTTGCAGGGGCAACAGTCTGTATGATTGACTGATCTGGCCTTGTAGCACTAACTAAAGCGGCCTTGCTGTGCTGGTACTGCGAACGGCTGAAAGCAAGGGGATACTACAGCCGTAATTTTTCCCGAGGACATGCTGCAGCTTCACTATACAGTTAAATGATGATGGCTCCTCTTGGGTAAAATATTCCGGAGGTAAAATAGTCCCCCATTCGGATCTCCGGGCGGGGACTACTCAGGAGGACGTCATTATCAGGAGAAAGAAAACTGGCGTTCTACGGATCGGAGCGTGGAATGTCAGATCCCTTAATCGGGCAGGTAGGTTAGAAAATTTAAAAAGGGAAATGGATAGGTTAAAGTTAGATATAGTGGGAATTAGTGATGTTCGCTGGCAGGAGGAACAAGACTTCTGGTCATGTGAATACAGGGTTATAAATACAAAATCAAATAAGGGTAATGCAGGAGTAGGTTCAATAATGAATTAAAAAAAATAGAAGTGCGGATAAGCTACTATAACGAGCATAGTGAACGCATTATTGTAGTTAAGATAGACACGAAGCCCATGCCTACCACAGTACTACAAGTTTATATGCCAACTATCTCTGCAGATGACGAAGAGATTGATGAAATGTAATGTGGTGCTACAGAAGAATGCTGAAGATTAGATGGGTAGATCACATAACTAATGAGGAAGTATTGAATAGGATTAGGGAGAAGAGAAGTTTGTGGCACAACTTGACTAGAAGAAGGGATCGGTTGGTAGGACATATTCTGAGGCATCAAGGGATCACCAATTTAGTATTGGAGGGCAGCGTGGTAAAAATCGTAGAGGGAGACCAAGAGATGAATACACTAAGCAGATTCAGAAGGATATAGGTTGCGGTAGGTACTGGGAGATGAAGAAGCTTGCACAGGATAGAGTAGCATGGACAGCTGCATCAAACCAGTCTCAGGACTGAAGACCATAACAACAACAACATGATGAGATAAAAGAAATTATTCAGATAGTGAAGGGAGACGAAAATTTAATAGTCATTGGTGACTGGAATTCGATAGTAGGAAAAGGAAGAGAAGCAAAGGTAGTAGGTGAATATGGAATGGGGATAAGGAATGAAAGAGGAAGCTGCCTGGTAGAATTTTGCACAGAACATAATCATAGCTAACACTTGGTTCAAGAATTATGAAAGAAGGTTGTACACATGGAAGAAGCCTGGAGATACGCCGGCCGAAGTGGCCGAGCGGTTAAAGACGCTACAGTCTGGAACCGCACGACCGCTACGGTCGCAGGTTCGAATCCTGCCTCGGGCATGGATGTGTGTGATGTCCTTAGGTTAGTTAGGTTTAAGTAGTTCTAAGTTCTAGGGGCTTTATGACCACAGCAGTTGAGTCCCATAGTGCTCAGAGCCATTTGAACCATTTTGAACCTGGAGATACTATAAGGTATCAGATAGATTATATAATGGTAAGACAGAGATTCAGGAACCAGGTTTTAAATTGTAAGACATTTCCAGGGGCAGATGTGGACTCTGACCACAATCCATTGGTTATGAACTGTAGATTAAAATTGAATAAGCTGCAAGAAGATGGGAATTTAAGGAAATCTGACCTGGATAAATTGAAAGACCCAGAGGTTGTAGAGAGTTTCAGAGAGAGCACTGGGGAACGATTGACAAGAATGGGGGAAAGAAATACAATAGAAGAAGAACGGGTACCTTTGAGAGATGAAATAGCGAAGGCAGCAGAGGATCAAGTAGGTAAAAAGATGAGGGCAAGTAGAAATTCTTGGGTAACAGAAGGGATATTGAGTTTAATTGATGAAAGGAAATATAAAAATGCAGTAAATGAAGCAGGCAAAAAGGCATTCAAACGTCTCAAATACGTTACGGTTGCAGAATACTAATGCGAATTCCTTACAGACGAATGGAAAAACTGGTAGTAGTCGACCTCGGGGAAGATCAGTTTGGATTCCATAGAAATGTTGGAACACACGAGGCAATACTGGCCCTACGACTTTTCTTATAAGATAGATTAAGAAAAGGCAAACCTACGTGGCAGGGGTCAAATACAGGGAGCGAAATGCTATTTACAATTTATACAGAAACCAGATGGCAGTTATAACAGTCGAAGGGCATGAATGGGAAGCAGTGGTTGGGAAGGGAGTGACACAGGGTGGTAGCCTACCCCTGATGTTATTCAATCTGTGTATTCAGTAAACAGTAAAGGAAACAAAAGAAAAATGGAGTAGGAATTAAAACCCATGGAGAAGAAATAAAAACTTTGAAGTTTGCCGATGACACTGCAATTCTGTCAGAGACCTGGAAGAGCAGTTGAACGGAATGGACAGTGTCTTGAAAGGCGAATTAAATCAGGTGACGATGAGGGAATTAGATTAGGAAATGAGACACTTAAATTAGTAGACGAGTTTTGCTACTTGGGTAGCAAAATAACTGATGATAGTCGAAGTAGAAATAAAATTTAGACTGGCAATAGCAAGGAAAGCGTTTCTGAAGAAGAGAAATTTGTTAACATCAAGTATAGGTTTGAGTGCCAGGAAGTCTTTTCTGAAAGTATTTGCATCGAGTAGCCATGTATGGAAGTCAACCATGGACGATAAATAGTTTAGACAAGAAGAGAATAGAAGCTTTCAAATGTGGTGCTACAGAAGAATGCTGAAGGTTAGATGGGTAGATCACGTAACTAATGAGGAGGTACTAAATAAAATTGAGGAGAAGACGAATTTGTGGCACAACTTGACTAGAAGATGGGATCGGTTGGTAGGACATGTTCTGCTTTTCGTGAGAAAAGGCGATTGCTTGGCACACAAACTTCCTTCAAACTACACGTCCTGCTACATCAAAATTGGTCAGTGGAGTTCAGCACCATACTACTGTACAAAATTATAATCCAATTACTGTAATTAAGAAATTATGAGAGGTTGTTACGTATTGAATGAAAACTATAGAGAATGCATTTCCTTTCCTGTATTTTTAGTGAACTTTGTACATTTACAATTCTGTCGATTGATATCTGGTGACGACAATGAAGTTCACCTCCTTTACCAAAAACAAGATATTTCTATCCTTCACTTCCAGAAAATTTGTATACATAAATGTTTGGCAACTCTTACACATACATTACTCAGTTTTATCACTACAATAGCAATTTTCATTACGACGGCCTAACAACACGTCCTCTTTCCAAAAGATACAGATTAACTGTCCTCTTTTTCTTTTAATAAATCAGGTTTTTTTTTTGAGTACATACTTAAATATTCACAACTAATATCGTTGCAGGGATTGCGCGCTAAATAGTTTCTTGCTGTGCAACTGCGCTTCACTTGGTATTTACATACATTACTGAGCTTCTCAGAATAAAATTAGGCACAAATAAGTTAAGAAAAGGGCAGTGAGGGTCTCATAACATTACAGAGTGCGCTTCCTGTGTGTTTTGGTGTATTTCGATATGCTAGAAAACTTTTTAATTCCACAGGTCGACGCAGATGACCGAGACCGAGATGGGAGGGTTTACAACCAGCAAGACGGTGCACCACCTTATTTCCTCTGGGAAGTTCGAGGTTTTCTCGATAATCGCTTCCCAGGTCGGTGGATTGGCCGTGAAGGGCTAATCACATGGCCACCTCGCTCCACATACTTGACGCCACTGGATTTCTTTCTCTGGGTTTCATTAAAGGCCGTTCCTCCCCACCAAACAATTTAGCCGACCTGAGAAATCGAATGTACGCTGCCGTTGTTCATGTTACATCCGACATGCTGCAACGAGTGTGAAAAGAAATTGATTACCGGTGGGTGTTTGCCGCATCACATCGAGCCAAAATGGTACTTAACACTTTTCTGTGAAACTTGAGGTTGTTTGCTACAGAATGACACACACATCTACCGATTTAGTAAGTTCTCACAATAAATTTCTATATCATTACAAAGTTGTTGACTCACCCCAGTAGAGAGGCATTAAGGGATACATTATGCTCTGGGGACGCGGTGGATGCCAGTGCGTCCGCAAAACGAAGACCAAGTAGGTGGGTCCCCACCGTTTCAAGCCCATCACGACAAGAAGCAACTACACGCCGTTTCACAGTTATACCGACCTTCCGCAGTGCGACTTGTAAATCACTTATGACGTAGTGTGCAGACATTCCTGGAGAGCGTTTATTTTCCAAAAAATGTGTTAACAATATATAGTATATGGATCTTAGTTATTAATAAAAATGCATATATGTACAGGAGCTACGTAAACCTCTGACCACTGCCTTGTACTGCCAGACAGTCATCCTGTACAACAGTTCTGTCTTTCCTCTGGCAAAAGCCACTTCCCCCACCGAGACCATTGCTCGTCTTCAGTTTACAGATTAATCGACCATATCGTCCTCAGCATTTCCTGCCCAACTCTGATACGGGAGTAGAAAAAATTACTTCACTGTGCTCCTGTTTACATAGTGGAGATGTTTTCAGCTTACTCATTAAGTACTTATTTGCATAAATTAAGAGAGTTTTACATAATACATATTCCTATAAATAAAATGTGAGAAGTGTTTAAATTATTAATGTGATATTGTCAGATTTCATTAATGAAGCAGTTCACACACTATCGAGCCACATTCATGTGACCACCTGTCAAAAGCCTGAGTGACCATGTTTTTAAGTGCAGTGTGAGACATGCAGGAAGAGAGCCAGTGAGGTTTCCAGTACCATGCCAGCTGTGTTACGATTAGGTTTCCCAGTTGAAAATCCATGGCCCATACGACGGATCGAGTTGGTCCCACAGATGCTCGATTGGGTTTAAATTGGAGGTGTTTGACGGCCGGGAGTGTACAGCAAACTCTCTGGTGCTCTTCAAACCACACACATTGACTGCGAAGACTGGGAGCGGTGTGACACGTTGCATTGTCTTGCTGGTAGATGGCATCGTACCGAGGAAAAACAAACTAATAGCCACAGTTCTCGCGTTTTCGTTTGCGCCAGAAAGTAAACCGATTTTGTGACATATTACAAGTTCCTTATCAGGGGCAAATTATTTAGTTTCACCTGAGTGCTTCGGTAGTTGGTTTTTTGAATATATGTGTATTACTAGACACAGTTCGTGCGTTTTCGGCAGGTTCTACAGTAGAATTGCACAGCACGTGCTGATAGTCCGTTTAGCTGCATAGTTTCCACGGTCTTAAGTATGGACAGGGACTGCGATTGTTGTGTGCTGGTGCGAGCCGAGTTGGTGGCACTTCGCTTTCAGCTTCAGGCTGTGATGGCTCCGCTTATACAGTTTGAGGCTGCAGTGGACGGGCACCACTGTTGTGGGCCTGCCGTGGGGATCCAACGGACGTCCAGCACGTCAGAGCTCTCCGATCGGTCCTCACCAGTGGCCAACCCAGTTACTGCTCGCACTGAGGTTGATCCCTCACCTGTGGTCGAGTGGGAGGTCGCCCCGGGGCGAAGCAGGCGCTGAAAGACTTCCCAGGAAGCCGAACGTAAGGACCACCCCAGTTTGTCTGACAAACTGGTTCCAGGTGACGTCTGTGGCTGACACTGTCGCTGAGCCAGATGCTGTCGCCTGTCCTGTTTCAGAGGTAACCACTCAGCCTGCAAGGTCCGGGCAAACGCAGAGGGTGGGATTATTGGTAGTTGAGAGCTCCAACGTTAGGCGCATTACGGGGCCTCTTAGGGACTTGGCCGACAAGGCGGGTAAGAAATCTAATGTGGACCGTATTCACACCGGATGGAATCATTCCAGATGTGGAAACGGTCCTCTCGGATGCCATGAAGAGCACAAGGTGCAGCCAACTGCACGTGGTGGCTCACGTCGGTACCAATGATGTGTGTCACTTTGGATCAGAAGAGATTCTCTCTGGTTTAGAGCGGCTAACAGAAGTGGTAAAGGCTGCCAGTCTTGCTTGCAAGATGAAACTATGGCTGATCATTTGCAGCATAGTCAACAGGACTGATTGCGGACCTCTGGTACAGAGCGGAGTGGGGGGTCTGAATCAGAGGTTCAGACGGTTCTGCGACAGTGTAGGCTGCAGATTCCTCGACTTGCGCCAAAGGTTGGTTGGGTTTCGGGTTCCGCTGAATAGGTCAGGTGTCCACTATACGCAGGAGGTGGTTACACAGGTAGCAGGGGCTGTGTGGCGTGGACTGGGCGTTTTTTTTTTTTTTTTTTGGTTAGGGGGTCTCAGGAAAACACGAGAAGGGCTTCAGTCACAAAGGGAGCAGGCTGAACACTGGAAGAACGTAGATAAAGGAACCATTGGTATAACAGTTGAAAATTGTCGTAGCTGTGTTGGGAAAGTACCAGAGCTCCAAGCGCTAACAGAAAGCACTGGTTGTCAAATCGTTATAGGCACTGAAAGCTGGCTAAAGCCGGACATAAGCTCAGCCAAAAATTTTTGCGAAGAACAGTTTAACTTGTCGCGAAATGGAAGTAGATGCATCCGGTCAGTTAGTATGTGCAGAGGTCATTGTTGGCAACCGGAATAAAATAATAATTGGACCCTTTTACCGACCTCCCAATTCAGATGATACCGTTGCTGAAAGGTGCAAAGAAAACTTGAGTTTGATTTCAAACACGTACCCGACTCATACGACAATAGTTGGTAGTGACTTTAATTTACCCTCGATACGTTGGCGTAAATACATGTTTAATTCGCGAGGTACGCATAAAATATCATCCGAAATTGTGCTAAACGCATTCTCTGAAAATTATTTCGAGCAGCTAGTTCATGAGCCCACGCGAATAGCAAACGGTTGTGAAAACACACTTGACCTCTTAGCAACAAATAATCCTGAGTTAATAACGAGCATCAAAACCGATTCAGGGATTAGTGAACACCGGGTTGTCGTAGCGAGATTGAATACTGTAATCTCCAAATCCCCGAAAAATAAGCGAAAAATATACCTATTCAAAAAAGGAAATAAAAATTCACTTGGCGCCTTCCTGAGAGACAATCTCCACTCATTCAAAATTAATAATATAAGTGTAGACCAGATGTGGCTTAAATTCAAAGACATCGGCAGCAATTGAGAGATTTATACCAAATAAATTAACAAACGACGGAGCTGATCCTCCTTGGTACACAAAACGGGTTAGAACACTGTTGCAGATACAAGGAAACAAACATGCCAAATTTAAATAGACGCAAAATCACCAAGATTGATGATATTTTACAGATGCTCGAAATTTAGCGCGGACTTCAATGCGAGATGCCTAAACAGTTTCCACAACGAAACGTTGTCTCGAAACCTGGCAGAAAATCCAAAGAAATTCTGGTCGTATGTGAAGTATGTTAGCGACAAGAAACAATCAATGTCTTCTCTGCGCGATAGCAATGGAGATATTATCGAAGACAGTAATACCAAAGCAGAGTTACTAAACACAGTCTTCCGAAATGCCATCACAAAAGAAGACGAAGTAAATATTCCAGAATTCGAATCAAGAACAGCTACCAACATGAGTAACGTAGAAGTAAATATCCTCGGAGTAGTGAAGCAACTTAACTCACTTAATAAATCAAGTCTTCTGGTCCAGACTGTATACCAATTAGGTTCCTTTCAGAGTATGCTGATGTATTAGCTCCATACTTAACAATCATATACAACCGTTGGCTCGACGAATGATCCGTACCCAAAGACTGGAAAGTTGCACAGGTCACACCAGTATTCAAGAAAGGTAGTAGGAGTAACCCACTAAATTACAGGCCCATATCGTTAACGTCGATATGTAGCAGGCTTTTGAACATATATGGTGTTCGAACACCATGAATTACCTCTAAGAAAACTGTGTGTTGACACACAATCAACTTGGATTTAGAAAACATCGTTCCTGTGAAACACAACTAGTTCTTTATTGACATGAAGTGTTGAGTGCTATTGACAAGGGTTTTCAGATAGATCCGTATTTCTGGATTTCCGGAAGGCTTTTGACACTGTGCCACACAAGCGGCTCGTATTGAAGTTGCGTGCTTATGGAATATCGTCTCAGTTATGTGACTGGATTTGTGATTTCCTGTTAGAGATCACAGTTCGTAGTAATCGACGGAAAGTCATCGTGTAAAACAGAAGTGATTTCTGGCGTTCCCTAAGGTAGTGGTATAGGCCCTTTGCTGTTCCTTATCTATATAAACGGTTTGGGAACCAATCTGAGCAGCCGTCTTCGGTTGTTTGCAGATGATGCTGTCGTTTATCGACTAATAAAGTCATCAGAAGATCAAAACAAACTGCTAAACGATTTAGAAAATATATCTGAATGGTGAAAAAGTGGCAGTTGACCCTGAATAACGAAAAGGTGAGATCATTCACATGAGTGCTAAAAGAAACTCGTTAAACTTCGGTTACACGATAAATCAGTCTAATCTAAAAGCCGTAAATTCAACTAAATACGTAGGTATTATAATTACGAACAACCTAAACTGGAAGGAAAACATAGAAAATGTTGTGGGGAAGGCTAACCAAAGACTGCGTTTTATTGGCAGGACACTTAGAAAATGTAACAGACCTACTAAGGAGACTGCCTACACTACGCTTGGCCGTCCTCTTTTAGAATACTGCCCCGCGGTGTGGGGTCCTTACCAGATAGGACTGACGGAGTACATCGAAAAAGTTCAAAGAAAGGCAGCACTTTTTGTATTATCGCGAAATATAGGAGAGAGTGTCACAGAAATGATACAGGATTTAGGCTGGAAATCGTTAAAAGAAAGGCGTTTTTCGTTGCGATGGAATCTTCTCACGAAATTCCAATCACCAACTTTCTCCTTCGAATGCGAAAATATTTTGCTGACACCGACCTACTTAGGGAGGAACGATCACCACGATAAAATAAGGGAAGTCAGAGCTCGTACGGAAAGATATAGGTGTTCATTCTTTCCGCGCGCTATATGAGACTGGAATAATAGAGAATTGTGAAGATGGTTCGATGAACCCTCTGCCAGGCACTTAAATGTGATTTGCAGAGTATCCATGTAGATGTAGATGTAGAAACTGCATGTAGGAGTGAACATGTTTCCCAAGCATAGATGCGTACATGTACGGATCCACTGCGCCCTCCAGAATGACTAGATCATCCTGAGAATACTATGATGCTAACTCATCCAGCCTGGACCATTCCGACGATTGTTGCAGAGTGTTTGTTTTCAGACGTTTCATGCTGTACACACCAACGGCCATGTGTGCGATGGAGTGTAAAACGTGATTCATCGAAAAGGCCACGTATCATCATTGGACGTCCATTTGCGGTATTAGCGTGCGAATTCCAGCTTTCGCTGCCGATGAGCAGCAGTCAGCGTGGGTGCACGAACCAGGCGGCTGATACAGAGTACTAGAGCTGGGTGGTTCGCGAACTAAGGAACGGTTCATCAAAATGAACGGAACGAGTGATGAACGAATTCTAAGGAACGGTCTTTCATAGTTCACTTCGGTCGTGGCTTTCTACTTATAGTTCCCGGGAACGGTAAACGGTCGGTCTCGTTCCCGCAACGGCACGTCGGCCGGTCTCGTTCCAGCCTCGGTCCCGTCCCCATCTGTCTCGGTCTCGCTCGGCCGGACTCTTCCTTCTTCGCGTGGCCACTCGTTGCAGTTCCACTGCCGACTGCTCATAGTTTGTTCAGTATAGAGTTGTTCGCTTCGTTCGCTGTGCACGCCCATTCTAGATCTGTTCCATACCTTTTTTGAACTCTGAACTTCTAGTTCTTTTCGTATTCTATTCACCGTCCATGACCGGTAATTAATAAGTATTTTAAAATCACGTAAATTACATAAAATTACGTGGTATGTAATACATACATCTTTTCAGGTAACAAAACGGCATATCACACTTCACTATTTCGATAAATAGCAGAAGAAATACTTGTAAAAATGCAAGATTTTTTTTATTACATACGCAAAGGATGTCGGCACGGCACACACGAGTGGGCATTTTCCGTCTTTTTTTGAGCCATGTTAAAAGAGCATGTTCATTGTTATGGAAGGCAGACCAACTTACAACCGAATGAAGTCCGCGTTCCATAATCGAGTGTCCAGTGTCACATTTTGTAAAGAGAATATGATAACTTCTACAATATTATTCCAGTGGTACAGGGTGGTACACGAAAAATTGGCCCCGAGTACTGGACTGCTCATTGTCGCCTACCAATCGTCATCTGTTGTTTCGAAGTTGTTGTTTGCATTAGCTTATTTGTTATTTCTTCACTGCCTAATTATTGCGTGTTTATGTATTCTGGTCGTAGCGGTCAACAAATCCTGCGTAACTTGCGAGCAGTCTGCACTCGGTGCCGGTTTTGCGTACGCCAATTTATATTATTTCACTGCGATCAGCCATATAACGCTGCAGTTGGCTAAACGAGAGGTTTTGCAGAATCACGAAAATTACAGGTGTGTTAGAATTCTGTTATGAATAAAAATTCTGTACTCCAGGGCGGAGACAAGTTCCCCCTCTTGGCACCTTCCATCTTCAGACACCTATGATACTAATTTTCAATTTTTCATAAGAAACGTATACCAAGCACAAATGAACGGCGAACGAGTAAAAATGAACGGTTCCCAAAAAACAGCGATCACCAGTGAACTAGTTCTCAAGGATGAACGAGTCTGCCCCTCTCTACAGAGTACCAGACGCAGCAATGTTCACTGAACGGTCGTTGAGGAGAACTATGGTAGCCCATTCGTTCATCTGGGCGGTCAATTGCTCAACAGTTGCACGTCTATTCGTCCGTACACATGTCCACAGCAATCTTTCACGCCTGTTATCTATGGCCCGTGGTAAAACAGACTTGCCTCGGCGCCAGTTTTCCCATTTTTCCATACACTTTATACTGTTCGAGGTGCATTCAAGTTCTAAGGCCTCCGATTTTTTTTCTCCAGACTGGAAAGATATAGAAACATGCGCATTGTTTTAAAATGAGGCCGCGTTCATTGTCAATACGTCCCAGAGATGGCAGCACCGTACGGCAGATGGAAGTTTACCGCCAGCGGCGAGAATGAGAACTGTTTTAAATACTTAAAATGGCGACGTTTTCCTTACTTGAACAGCGTGCAATCACTCGTTTTCTGAATTTGCGTGGTGTGAAACCAATTGAAATTCATCGACAGTTGAAGGAGACATGTGGTGATGGAGTTATGGATCTGGCGAAAGTGCGTTCGTGGGTGCGACAGTTTAATGAAGGCAGAACATCGTGTGACAACAAACCGAAACAACCTCGGGCTCGCACAAGCCGGTCTGACGACATGATCGAGAAAGTGGAGAGAATTGTTTTGGGGGATCGCCGAATGACTGTTGAACAGATCGCCTCCAGAGTTGGCATTTCTGTGGGTTCTGTGCACACAGTCCTGCATGACGACCTGAAAATGCGAAAAGTGTCATCCAGGTGGGTGCCACGAATGCTGACGGACGACCACATGGCTGCCCGTGTGGCATGTTGCCAAGCAATGTTGACGCGCAACGACAGCATGAATGGGACTTTCTTTTCTTCGGTTGTGACAATGGATGAGACGTGGATGCCATTTTTCAATCCAGAAACAAAGCGCCAGTCAGCTCAATGGAAGCACACAGATTCACCGCCACCAAAAAAATTTCGGGTAACCGCCAGTGCTGAAAAAATGATGGTATCCATGTTCTGGGACAGCGAGGGCGTAATCCTTACCCATTGCGTTCCAAAGGGCACAACGGTAACAGGTGCATCCTACGAAAATGTTTTGAAGAACAAATTCCTTCCTGCACTGCAACAAAAACGTCCGGGAAGGGATGCGCGTGTGCTGTTTCACAAAGACAACGCAGCCGCACATCGAGCTAACGTTACGCAACAGTTTCTTCGTGATAACAACTTTGAAGTGATTCCTCATGCTCCCTACTCACCTGACCTGGCTCCTAATGACTTTTGGCTTTTTCAAACAATGAAAGACACTCTCCGTGGCCGCACATTCACCAGCCGTGCTGCTATTGTCTCAGCGATTTTCCAGTGGTCAAAACAGACTCCTAAAGAAGCCTTCGCCGCTGCCATGGAATCATGGCGTCAGCGTTGTGAAAAATGTGTACGTCTGCAGGGCGATTACGTCGAGAAGTAACGCCAGTTTCATCGATTTCGGATGAGTAGTTAATTAGAAAAAAAGTCGGAGGCCTTAGAACTTGAATGCACCTCGTAACTAAGACGACAAGCGAACGGTCTGCAAACGTAGCCGTTTCGAAAAAGGTTTCATGCTTGGCCAGTCAACGATCCCGCCATTTTGGACGTTAGATAAATCGTTCCGTTTCCTCATTACGACAACCACTGTATTTCCGCGTCCCAACACCCAGTCTGTGAGTGATTGCACGTTGACATCGAACAAGGGGTTCACATTAATGTGACTGGACCTTACAGATACTGAGTGCCATGGTGACTGCAGTGGCCGTTTTGCCTGTAATCAAAAAATGATACCATTCTTGCATGCAAGTAGTCACTTTCAGTAAGCAAAATGTCCCTATCTTTACGTCCAAGACATAAAAGAACTGAAAACTAGCGACCCACATGTCTTCAAGGATTTTTCAGATAGTTGTTTCAGTATAAATCGAACTGCTTCTCGTTGGGCAGAGGTTTAGTCAGACATGACCACAGAATAGATTCTAACGCACTCATTGCAACTCCAGTGGCCTGGCACGAGGGAGAGGCATAAATGATTCTGCACTAGCGAAGTGTGTTGGAGGGTCCCCTTGAGAAACCGCCATCTGCTCGTCACTAGAGGAGTTTACTGTAGTCTCACGTGGGGAGCAGCTTACTATCCAGGTATCACGGCAAAACAGGGATGGACAAGACCGAACAAATATTTATGAGTGGTTCAGTGCCCATCCTTCTTTTCCGAAAATGAATTCACTTACTTCTCTGTCGACAGGGATAACCAGAAACTCAAAAACAATCACCGAGCCCTAGAAACTGGTACCAAAACAATGCGAAGTTATACTGGTTGTAATTTTGGCGACATAAAACGGTTTAAGAAGAATGTGGTGTTGTCTTTCGCTAGTATGGACAGTGCCGCGAAAGTTAACGGTGAAACAATGACTGTAGGCCCTCTGACAATTTTCCAAAGAACAGTCATCGCAAAAAAAGTGATGAAGATGTTGCAAGGTTTATGGAATATTAATTTTTTTACTCCCTTTGGCTCTCTTTAAGGAAGGGGGAATGAGGAAATGAAAGGAAAGAAATCTTTGTCAATGCTCTTCTGGAGGGCAATTATGCACCTCATGATCTGAGAACGAGCACTAATGTAATAGATGGAGGCTTCCTCTTTCACCACATGAAATGGAAGATTTCCACACTTCGCAATCAATACATAGCCTGTGTGCTCAAATACGAGGGTAATCCCAAAAGTAACGTCTCCTATTTTTTTAAAAACTCATGGACCTGTTTATTTCTACAATGGTTTACATCAGTTTACAGTTTGAACATGTAGCTGTTTTTCGACATAATCACCATTTCTGTCGATGCATTTTTGTACGCCCATGTCATACCAGCTCGCCGCCAAGCTGTTCAGAAAGTTATGAACCTCTTCTCAGGTGTAAAGTGGTATGCCCAGGCTTCGTCACCCGTGACAATTGAGTCCAGACAGTTGTCCTGTTCGGCTGCGAGGCGGTGAAGAAATGCGCGAAAAGCATAAACTCGTTGCTGCATGTGGCCCTCAGTCAGCATGCGTGGCACCCATCTTGCGCACACCTTCCGGTAGTTCAATGTTTCCGTTAAAATTCTATGAGCGGTGCTTCGGGACACCTCAGGAACCAACGCGCAGGGATCATTCAGGGTGATCCGCCAATATTCACGCATGCTTTGCTCAATCTTGAACACTGTCTCCTCAGAAATTGACGGTGTCCCACTCCTTTGTTCGTCGTGAATTTCTCTCCGACCAGTTGCAAACTCTCTATACCACGTACGAACATTTTTGACATCCATGCACGACTCACCATACACTTCCGTCAATTGGCGATGGATTTCAATCGGCGCAGTGCCCTTTGCGTTCAAAAACCGAATAACTGCGCGCAATTCGCACTTGGCGGTAACATCCAACGGGAGCTCCATTTTCAACGGCTGCCAAGTCAAGACTGAGCGCCTCAGCGCGGAGTGCGCATGTTTACACAGCGCGTGAAGCACTCTTCATAACAGTGTGACGAACTGCCACACAAACAGAGTTGTGTACTTATAAAAAAATAGGAGACCTTGCTTTTGGGATTACCCACGTATTATAGACAATACCAGCACACCATGCGGCATAGAGGTTACGAGAGTATCGATAGACGCCTACAAGATTCGCTGGAAACACGCCGCCAATCCCTCTCAGCCGCCAGTATTTAGGATCGCCGCCGGACCGGAGGGCCAGTTAAGCCAGTTAGTTCCAGCCTGTTAGGCCAGTTAGTTCCAGCCTGTACGCCGTGGAGTCTCACCGACACGGAGCCGCAGACTTAGCCTCTAGCACAGAGACAGGCAGCACATGGCAACCTCATAGTGAACACAGCGGACTTCTACTTCAACAGCATTGAGGCTACGTGGGCTTGTACCACAGCACATGTGAACTTAAAGTTAAGTAGCTCTTTGTTTAAGAATAAAGAACCCAGTTATTATTTGCGTGCAGTTTGCGTTATAGAACGAGGATACCGGCTACCAACCAACATCCTTCTCCTAGCTTCCCAAGGTACAACGCTACAGAGGCAACGAGACGACATGAAAGCGGCTAACGAGAATACAACAATTGTGCTGTGGTTCTCGTTGGTTATGGCGACGAGCATCGAAGGATCCTCATAAAAACTTCAGTTGACATTAATTTTAATGAAAGCATGACTATCCCTGTTCAACAGGAGCATTTTTTCGCGAACGAAAGGAACAAAACCAGGCTTACAGAACACTTCAGTGGCAAAGTGACAGCAAGGGAAACAGAAATAGCAGTTATATACATGCGATGCTGATGGTACTGTAGTGAGATGTGGGTTAGAGAAAACTACCGTGTCATGATAATGGGGGAGGATGTCTACGTAATTGTTTTATTCACTGCTTTTTCGCATCTAGGCGCTAACAAGTTCTTCATGAAGACTGAAAGAGGCAAGGTTGAATCCGAATTGTTCTGAACAGACAGTATCTAACGACTTCCTTTAGTTGAAACCACCTCTTCTCCATACCTTTACCGGGTGTGACACGACCTCCGCCATAAAAAAAAGGAGGAATGGTTAAGTACCGGCAAATGAAGACAATGTACGACATCTTTGCTAACCCCTGTCCCCTCAGTACCAACAGGAAAGACCTGACAGGCTAGCGAGAAGATGTTTCTACAAGTATCATATACAAGGTGACTGAATATCAACAACACCTGAATAAACTCCGCTGCATCAGAGAAGCTAAAACCAGAACTCGCGTGGCTGGCACCAATCACAGAGGCTGTGCACTAGCATTCTTTTAGAGTTTACTTACAGGTATATTAATTTTATTAATTTTCTGTTTTAGGAGGAGGAGATTACTGGATAACGTCCCATCGACAGCGAGCCCATTAGAGACAGAGCACAAACTCGGATTAGGGAAGGATCGGAAAGCAAATCGGCCGTGCCCTTTCAAAGAACCATCTCGGCATTCGCTTGTAACGATTTAGGGAAAACACGGAATCAGGATGGCTGGACACGGGTTTGAAATGTCGTCCTCTCAAATGCGAGTCCGATGTGCTAACCACTGCGCCACCCCACTTGGTAATTTTCTGTTCTTGATAATGCTTTTTAGGCCACCACTTCTTCTTATTTGCAGGTGCTGGGTTACTTACTAACAGTTACGACAATGGCTCAACAGCCCTCTACTGCCAACCAAATGTGAATACCATCGGGGCGATGATGGACCGCTCAAGCCAGTGGCAATCAAAGATCCTGTAGCATCTGAAGCTATACTGAACATCATCTTTTGCCGCTGTTCTACTCTGGGGGGAGGGAGGGGGGCGGGTGACCTGGATGCCGAGAAACCGACATTCCGTGCTCCCTGGTTAGCAGCACGTGCCATGGTACAGACTGTGTGTCTTGTCTCCCCTTCCCCCCTCCCCTCCCCTCCCCTCCCCACCCCGCAAATGGGTGACACGAATGAGGCAGGACACTCCTTTCGAAAGCCGCCAGTGGCACTTCGTTTAGCGGCTGCTGCTGAGAGCTGTGACGTGGTCTGCTGGATCTTCGCCTGGGTACAAGCACAAGCAACCGCCAGCTTCAGAAAACGTGCAAGAGTGCGCCTACTGCTCCGTGGATCCCAACAGTCAGGAAGAATGTCCAGTAATGTGGAATGAAACGAAAACAGAAACATGATTTACTGCCAACTCCTAGGAGGCGGTGGATACGGAAGAATACATCCATATCTACATCGATAGTACGCAAACTATCTGCCAGTTTGTGGCGGAGAGCACTTCTGTTACACTAATTGATCCCCCCTTTCCTGTTCCGCTCGCGAATGGCGCGTGGGAAGAATGATTGTCGGTAAGACTCTGTATTAGCTCTAATTCCTCGTGGTCATTCCGCGAGATGTATATGGGAGGAATTTATATGCTGTCCGACTCTTTTTAAATTTCAATAGTGAATTTCTCCGTGATGCACAATGCCTGTCTTGTAGCGTTTGCCACTGGAATTTGTTGAGCATTGTTTAACGCTCTCCTGCGGACTAAACGATCCCGTGACTAACCGCGCAGCTCTTCGTTGGATCTTCTCTATCTCTTCTATCAATACTACCTGGCAAGAGTTGCACAATAATGAACAATACTCAGCAAATCGGTCGAACAAGCGCCTTGTAAGCCACTTCCTTCGTGGATGAGTTACGTTTCCTTAAGATTCTTCCTATGAATCTCATTCTGGCATCTGCTTTTCCTACTATTTGTTTTAAGTGGTCATTCGACTTAAGGTCGCTCTGGATCGTTACTCCTACATATTTTACGGCAGATACTATTTCCATAAATTTTTCATCAACAGTGTAGTTGTACAGCAGTGGATTTCTTTTCTTGTGCATGCGCAATATGTTACGTTTATTTACGTTGTGGATTAACTGCAAGAACCTCCACCCTACATCGATCCTATGTCGATCACCGAGCGAGGTGGTTAGCACACTGGACTCGCATTCGGGAGAACGACGGTTCGAATGCGCCCAGGCAAATGCCGGGGCGGTCCCTTTGAAACGGCACGGCCGACTTCTTTTCCCAACCTTCCGCAATGCGATGGGACCAATGACGTCGCTGTTTGGTCCCCTCCCCCAAATCAACCAACCAAGAAACTCTGTAGAGCATTCTGCAACTTGATACTGTCTTCTACCATTGCTACTTTCTTGTAGACAACCGCATAATTTGCGAACGGTCTTAAAGACCTTCTGACGACTTCTACTACAACATTTATACACATTGTTTTACTGTCTGCAGGCACGTTGTCACTATTTCCGTGTTTCCCATCTTCTGTGCTGTTGAAGCTGTTACTTTCAGGGTAATTACTCACCTTTATTTGCTCAAATTTCTTGGTATAATGAACGGCTGTTTTCGTGAATCGCAATTGATTGCACTATTTCGCTTGCCTCTATATTCCAGTTGTTGACTGATTTACAGTTATTTCGTGAAAACCAAGTTTTAAATTAACTGAGGACATGAATTGTTTCTTACCTTAGTAACTCATACACAATGAGCTTACAAGCAAAATATTCGGTTATCTGCTCACAGATATTGTCAATGAGGAACAAATGCCGTTTGTTTCTGAATGCGCTTACACTATTAATTTCCTCTATCCAATGGGAGATTAGCTTCTTATGGCTTCTGTACCAGAGCGTATAGAAGCCTTCTAGCCGGCCAAAGTGGCCGAGCGGTTCTAGGCGCTACAGTCTGGAACCGCGTGACCGCTACGGTCGCAGGTTCGAATCCTGCCTCGGGCATGGATGAGTGTGATGTCCTTAGGTTAGTTAGGTTTAAGTAGTTCTAAGTTCTAGGGGACTGATGACCTCAGATGTTAAGTCCCATAGTGCTCAGAGCCATTTTTTATCTGCTGTCATCAGCTGGCGAGATCACGTGACATGAGCTATGACTGGCGTACAAAAGCGCATCGCAATCTCGATTTCAATGCTTCAGAGACTAACGTGCTCTGTGTGGTTTAATTCGTTTTCACATTTTCGTAATACGAAAATATGCAGCGTACATGTTTCCGCACATCAAAGATCTTTCCAAAACTTTTTTTTTTCCGGGTTTCGTTTTCAAAAGTGCCAGAAAGTTATACGCCTGTGGATGAAACCTTAACCATTCAAAGGGTTCAAAAGTTTTACAGTCACGAAGGAAAGTATACTGTCACTTAACACGAAAAAAGTTTATTTCCCCTGGAAAAAATGTATTTATAACGTGGAAATCTGGGATTTTTTTCCTTGTCTGTGGATACACTGTATTGGTAAGTGGGCTCATCCTACCAATATCTTTGTAAATCTGACTAGATATTGTAATCACTGAAATATAACCACATATCCTCTCAACCCGTTATGTTTCCTCCCCGCCTCCCCTTTCTGAATGCTTCACTTTTTTGTCGGGCAGTGTTCATCACGTTCACATAGGCTTTTTCCCACATTGCAAGACTATACTACCTTTTATGTGGCTGTTTCCGCCAATGCATAGCAAGTAATATTGGTCATGGGATTCGTACCCCTTGACGGCACTTACCATGTGCTGTACCTGTGTTTAAAAGTGGCTGTTCGTCTCTTAACTTGAGGATAACGAGCGATGTGTGATGTCCTTCGGTTAGTTAGGTTTAAGTAGTCCTAAGTTCTAGGGGACTGATGATCTCAGATGTTAAGTCCCATAGCGCTCAGAGCCATTTGAACCAAGCCTTCTATTCTGAAAGTCGGAAAGCAGAAACTCTTGTTTGTTTTGTACCATGGTATACTGTACAAGTCTCTGGATGGAATACAGCGCCTTAGATACAATTATGTGCAGCACATTACTATTTGTTGCTATGATCACACTTGTATACTTGCTGAGCCAAAATGTTACGACCGAAAGTCACCTTCGGTTGATGGCGTTGTAGGCATGTGACACAGTAAGGGATGTATGCAGTGAGATCAGAAACAGATTGAAAAGCGTATAAGATTATTGCAGGGTAGGTTGTGCTGAGAAATAATGTTAAGAAAAAAGTCTCGATTCCGAGTTAATCAGCATTGAAAAGCCAATCGGCCATTACGCGCACAAAGTCAAGCGGCCCGCCAGAGATGGCGTCGCCAAACGTGTTCTTCGTTTGGCTTCTTAAGATCGAACAACAGAACGACATGAAACTTGTACAGGGGCCGGTAGCAAGGATCGAACACGAGCGAAAGGCTGAGCAGTCTCGTGTGCTATCATCTATGCTATGAGAGCAACTATCATTAATTGTATCTCGCGGGCATTTGTCAGCACAACCTATCCTGAAACACCTGCACAAGCTTTTCAGATTGTTTTTGATCGCCCTGTACAACCAGAGCAGAGACGAAAGGGGAATCATTCTAGCGACGATACGGATCGCTAATGGGGAAATTCATTTTGCACTTGGGAATGTTAGTGCAGACCATTTTTACTCCTTCCTGGCTGATGCCTTCCCCATCGGACATGCAATTTCCCACACGAATAACTGCTCACTCTATGAGACGAGGTCACAAACTTGCAGTAGTGGCGTGACGACGTACGGGGGCGTACTCAAAAGTAATGCACCGAATTTTTTATGTGAAAACTGTTGAAGTTTTTTAATAAAACGTTAGTACATCTTTATTCTTCAAGCCTTCGTATTTGTTTCTCAACATAGTCACCCTGGCGACGAGCACATTGCTCCCAACGAGAGACAAGTGCCGACCGAGAGTTTCTAGGCGCTACAGTCGGGAACCGCGCGATCGCTACGGTCGCAGGTTCGAATCCTGCCTCGGGGATGGATGTGTGTGATGTCCTTGGGTTAATTAGGTTTAAGTAGTTCTAAGTTCTAGGGGACTGATGACCTCAGCAGTTAAATCCCATAGTGCTCAGAGCCATTTGAACCATTTTGAGAGACAAGTTTGTTGATACCGACTCTGTAAAATGTTTCACTTTGTTGACGGAACCACAACCTCACATCCGCTTGCACCGCTTCATCACAGTCAAAGTCAAGTACTCGAAGGCGTTCTTTAAGTTTTGGAAACAGATGAAAAACGGATGGTGCCAAGTCGGGACTATATGGAGGATAATCGATGACGGTGAATCCAAGGCGTCGGATTGCTGCAGACGTCGCAGTGCTCTTGTGTGGACCGGCATTGTCATGCTGAAGGAGAGGATGCTCCTTGTGTGGAAGAATTCTTCGAATTCGGAACTCGATTACAGCGCGCTGTTTCTCACGCACCGACACAGCTACGTTACACACCGACACTTTGGACGCTACAATTCGGCGCCCTCGAGCGGCAGAGGGCTGCAAATACATAGAAATTGACGAATAAAGAAGTAGAAAGTTAGTAACATTTGTTTTATTTAAAAGGCTTTAATAGTTTTCGCATAAAAAAATCGGAGGCATTACTTTACAGTATGTTCTCGTAATAATTTATTGTGGTTGATGTCCTCAAATTAGGACACAGAATATCTACGCGCTCTCACGAGATCTGCGATACGACATGCATCTTAGCTATGGCAAACAACGATGCAGTCGAAATTGCAGAATTGGAGTAATTTTATGTAGCTAGATATTTCCTGACTCGGAAAATACAGTAAAGTAAGAACATAAGGAATTTGGAATACCATATGCGTCTTGGCTTTGCCAAACGACGGTGCAATCCAAGTTGCAGAATTGGCCTGCTATCTAGCTACATGTTTCCGGAATAAAAAAGTATAAAGGAAGGTAAGTAGACGGCCGCAGTAGCCGAGCGGTTCTAGGCGCTTCAGTCCGGATCAGCGCTGCTGCTACGGTCGCAGGTTCGAATCCTGCCTCAGGTATGCTTGTGTGTGATGTCCTTAGGTTAGTTATGATTAAGTAGTTCCAAGTCTAGTGGAATGATGACCTCAGATGTTAAGACCCAAAGTGCTCAGAGCCATTTGAAAGCAAGTACTTAAGAGATTTGAAGCACAAAATAAGTGGAATACGAGTTTGTTGTCACAACCGTCACAACCATACGCTCAGAATGATGGTCGTCTCATAACTTCTTTTCAAAACACTACTTATTAAGTTCAGTTGTGCTTTTTCCTTTGGCGCCTCTGCCAGTATTAAAATATCGTCTGCTATTAGGGAATTTAAAATATCATCTGCTATTAGGGAATTAGGTTAGGAAATGATACATTAAAAGTTGCAGATCATTCTTGCTATTTGGGCACTAAAATAAATAATGATGGCCGCAGCAGCGAGGCTGTAAAATGCAGACTGGTTAGGGCAAGAAAAACATTTATGAAAAAGAAGATTTTTTTAACATCTGACATTAATCTAGTATGTTGGCAGTCTTTTTTGCGAATAGTTACCTAGAACGTAGCTTTGTAAGGAAGTGAAACATGAATGATATTTCTGACAAGAAGAGAATAGAAGCTTTTGAAATTTGATGCTATAAAAGAATGATAAATGTTAATGCACGGGTCGAGTAACTGGTGAAGAGGTACTGAACCGAACTGGGGAAGAAAGGATTTTGAAGAACAACTGAACTTAATGATGTCTTGAAAATGAGTTATAAGATGAACACACTTTTTGAGTATAGTTCCGAAAACTAACGCACATTCCATTTATGGCACAATTTGACTAAAACAAGGGATTAGTTAGTAGGACACATCCTGAGGCATCAAGGAATCCTTAATTTGGTAATTGAGGGAAGTGATGGGGAAGAAGGAGGAGGGGGGTGGGGGTCGGAAATTGCAGAGAGATCTACGCATGACTGCGGTAACCAGCTTGAAACAGACGCAGGTTGCAGTAATTGTTCGGAGAGGAAGAGGCTTGTACTGAATAGACTAGCGTCTAGAGCTACATCAGACCAGTCGTCGTACTGAAAACAACAACTCAAAATCCAAGCACTTTTTTTAACGTAGAAAATCATTGTTCTCTAGGCAGAGAATTACTGATCGCGGTATCTACAGTGTCTGATGTGAAATCCATGATTTTGCAACATACTGGTATCAATGGGTAGTGAATTTTCAGTATCTGTTTGCACATTTTGTGGAGAGTTTTGGCCAAGTTTTCGCTTAATCCCTATAAATAATTTTCTGTTTGAGTGCAGCAGTTTTGAAAAAAAGACTGTGAATAAATACGCAGATGAATACGCATTTGTATACGTGTGTGTGTGTGTGTGTGTGTGTGTGTGTGTGTGTGTGTGTGTGTGTGTGTGTCCAGGCAGAAGGGGGTTGGACTCTCGCTCACTGTGCTATCTTGCTATTAACTATACAGGGTTATTACAAATGATTGAAGCGATTTCACAGCTCTACAATAACTTTATTATTTGAGATATTTTCACAATGCTTTGCACACACATACAAAAACTCAAAAAGTTTTTTTAGGCATTCACAAATGTTCGATATGTGCCCCTTTAGTGATTCGGCAGACATCAAGCCGATAATCAAGTTCCTCCCACACTCGGCGCAGCATGTCCCCATCAATGAGTTCGAAAGCATCGTTGATGCAAAGCACCGTTGATGCGAGCTCGCAGTTCTGGCACGTTTCTTGGTAGAGGAGGTTTAAACACTGAATCATTCACATAACCCCACAGAAACAAATCGCATGGGGTTAAGTCGGGAGAGCGTGGAGGCCATGACATGAATTGCTGATCATGATCTCCACCACGACCGATCCATCGGTTTTCCAATCTCCTGTTTAAGAAATGCCGAACATCATGATGGAAGTGCGGTGGAGCACCATCCTATTGAAAGATGAAGTCGGCGCTGTCGGTCTCCAGTTCTGGCACGAGCCAATTTTCCGCGGGCTACGCGTGAAACTTGCCCGCACGCGTTCAACCGTTTCTTCGCTAACTGCAGGCCGACCCGTTGATTTCCCCTTACAGAGGCATCCAGAAGCTTGAAATTCCGCATACCATCGCGGAATGGAGTTAGCAGTTGGTGGATCTTTGTTGAACTTCGTCCTGAAGTGTCGTTGCACTGTTATGACTGAATGATGTGAGTGCATACAAAGCACGACATACGCTTTCTCGGCTCCTGTCGCCATTTTGTCTCACTGCGCTCTCGAGCGCTCTGACAGCAGAAACCTGAAGTGCGGCTTCAGCCGAACAAAACTTTATGAGTTTTTCTACGTATCTGTAGTGTGTCGTCAATGTCAATGAATGGAGCTACAGTGAATTTATGAAATCGCTTCAATCATTTGTAATAGCCCTGTACATTCAGTGGCGCCGAGATGTCGTTTACGCGATCTACAATGAAGGGCCACTGCATGGCTGGAGACCGTTCAGACTTCGCTCGTTATCCTCAAGTTAAGAGACGAACAGCCACTTTTAAAAACAGATACAGCACATGGTAAGTGCCGTCAAGGGGTACGAATCCCATGACCGATATTACTTGCTATGCATTGGCGGGAACAGCCACCTAAAAAGTAGTATAATCTTGCAATGTGGGAAAAAGCCTATGTGAATGTGATGAACACTGTCCGACAATAAAGTGAAGCATCCAGAAAGGGGAGGCGGAAACTTCACGGGTTGAGAGGATATATGGTTATATTTCAGTGATTACAATATCTAGTCAGATTTACAAAGATATTGGTAGGATGAGCCCACTTACCAACACAGTGTATACGCGGACAAGGAAAAAAAATCCCAGATTTCCACGTTATAAATACATTTTTTCCAGGGGAATTAATTTTTTCGTGTTAAGTGACAGTATACTTTTCTCCGTGACTGTAAAACTTTTGAATCCTTTGAATGGTTAAGGTTTCATCCACAGGCGTATAACTTCCCAGCACTTTAGAAAACGAAACCCGGAAAAAAAAAAGTTTTGGAAAGATCTTTGATGTGCGGCAACATGTACGCTGCATATTTTCGTATTACGAAAATGTGAAAACAAATTAAACCACACAGAGCACGTTAGTCTCCGAAGCATTGAAATCGAGATTGCGATGTGCTTTTGTAGGCCAGTCATAGCTCATGTCACGTGATCTCGCCAGCTGATGACAGCAGATAAAAAATGGCTCTGAGCACTATGGGACTTAACATCTGAGGTCATCAGTCCCCTAGAACTTAGAACTACTTAAACCTAACTAACCTAAGGACATCACACACATCCATGCCCGAGGCAGGATTCGAACCTGCGACCGTAGCAGTCGTGCGGTTCCGGACTGCAGCGCCTAGAACCGCGTGGCCGCAGCGGTCGGCGACAGCAGATATTCAGAGCTTAGGACACGTGATGTAGTCAGCCAATAGTATCACTTAAGCAGCACGAACACACAAATAGAAAAAGTTAATGGTTTAAATTAATATACATAGAGTAGCTACAAGAAAAGCTTAACGTCCACATACAATATTTGTGGTTTTTTGCGCGTGTTACACTTAAAGATACATCACAAAAATGTGCCTGTAAAATTTTACAGAATGACATAAATGTCTGGTCTTCTGGACTCGAAATTCTTCTAAGCGGCTGGTCCTCATAGAGTTAAGTTTTAAATGAGAGTCAAACGCTCTGAGATTTAAGAAATTCAGCCGACATTCTCATATGTAGCATAATTCATCTTGCATAAAAGGTTAACTTACTTTGAAAGTAACGCTTTTCAAACCACCATTCGCAATATGTTCCCGCGACCTGTTAGAAATAGGTTCGTTTCAACAGTCGCCAGAGAGCGGCAGAGAACAGCCGTTACTGCGTGTGCAGATCTAAGATGACGTAGGAAGCCCTATGTTCGTACGTATAAAGCGTTAACTTACATTACGTCATGAAAGAAACAGGACATCGGAGGCTACTCAAAGAGCAGCAGAATTTGGTAAACCATGCTAAAAAGAATAATTCGGTTTAAAGTGCACATTCGTATGTCTAGATTCACAATGAAGTTGGCCCCAGCCTGATTCTTCAGTGTGTTTTTCGGGATGTAGATTTTCTTTGAGTACCAGTACTGTATTATCTCATGTCACGTTCTTTATTATGTCACAATGCCATACCTGCCACAAGATGAAAACGTGCACTTGAAATTCAGCGCACAGTTGAAACTAGTCAGTTGTGTGGAATGAAACACTTCGTTTCAAATAAATTGACTGCCTCAGCGGAACAGATTAATAAAAGCCAAATTTCTTTGCAAACCGGCAAAAGTAATTTCACTGTTCTGCAAGGCGCTTAATGCTTGACAGCCAAAACCGTCCAAATAAAATAAAATCAGAAAACTGAAACTAATAACATATTTTAGCCTTCCGCAATTATGTAAACGTATTTTAATTCAATTGATATCTCCCGTCCATAGAAAATCGTTTTGTTTTCATTTGACGTGAGTGCTTGAAACGAAACGGAAAACAGCAAAACCGCTAACAGTCACACTTCCAGTAGCCAGAAGCGGGAGCAGGTACTGCCCATACACGACTGAACTGCGCATGCGGTTTGTGGTGGTGGTGGTGGTGGTGGTGTTCCTATGGGACGAAACTGCTGAGGTCACCGGTCCCTTGGTTTACACAGTACTTAATCTAACTTAAACTAACTTACGCTAAGGACAACACACACACACACACACACACCCATGCCCGAGGGAGGGCTCGAACATCCGTCGGGGGGAGCCGCGCGGACCGTGGCAAGGCGTCCCAGACTGCGCCGCGCATGTGCTTCAGCCCGCTGGCAACTGCTCAAACGAATCAATGTACACAGTTGTGACGTCACGCTCATCGGAAGCAGTTTGTTGTTATGAACTATCGCATAGTCTCCATCCTTTGACATATTTTGCCGCTGGCAGACGCTTGTGTGTGTACTACGTTTTGTTGATGTAAATGGCGCATTTCCTTTGCAACTTAAGTTTTATTTATTTTTTTTCTCTCTCTCATTTATGTGTTATCGTTCCAGTATTATTCTGCAGTAGCGGGAAACAGTAATATTCTGTGTTAGAGTATCAGTTCTTACCAGTCAAAATTAAGGAAATTTAACCGAAAACTGAAACACTGACAATTCCCGGAATAGTAAAAAATTCCCGAGTTTTTCCCGGTTTTCTCCCGGACGAAAAAATTCCCGGGTTTTTCCGGGTTGCCCTGGGGCGTATACACACCCTGCAGTACGCCGCTGCGCCCTCTCTGGCCTGAACGCATGCACTGATTCCATTGGGAAGAGCATCATGAAGTCGCTGTATGTTCTCCCGAGATGAGATGGCACACAACTGTTGTAACTGGTGGAACGGATTTAGGACCGAGCTGCTCACACACAAGTTCCCTTGGAGACAGATCTGGGAATCTTGCTGGCACACTGGAGTACCTCAGCATCACGTAGACAGTTCGTAAACACACGTGTTGTATGTGGACGAGCAACGTCCTGTTTAATTATGGCATAACGATGCTGTGCAAATTAAAACATTACCTGACAATTATGACGAAACACATGGTAACCTATGCTGTTCAGCTAAGGCTTAAAGGTCCCTTCTAGCCCTCGTAATTCGGTTTAAGCTAAAAAAATGGTTCAAATGGCTCTAAGCACTATGGGACTTAACATCTGAGGTCATCAGTCCCCTAGACTTAGAACAACTTAAACCTAACTAACCTAAGGGCATCACACACACCATGCCCGAGGCAGGATTCGAAGCTGCGACCGTAGCAGGCGCGCGGTTCCGGACTGAAGCGCCTAGAACCGCTCGGCCACAGCGGCCTGGTCGGTTTAAGTCAGGTTAATTCATTATGCTGATCTCTTGGTCGTGGAGAATACTGTTACGAACAGTTTGTCAGGGGCCGTGTGCATCCTTGACTGATGTCTGGTATCGACACACACCTCATGATAGTTTATCAAAGCACCACTTCTGGGATTTTGTAGAATATTTCATTATCGCGTTCTTTGCTAGATTTCTGGAAGTCGATACGGTAAATGTGTTGTTACGTAGGCACTCCGTTCTCTGCAGAGCAACAGGAACTAACATTCTTATCGTCAGTGTACATAGCAGGGCCGGGTATCAGCTCGAAGTGGGAGTCCGACACTTCCGCCTTGGATACTTTTGAGCAAGGAGAGCGCCCGAAATTTTAACAACCTGCAGAAATATTTTATCCTGTCACTAGAGCTATTTACTACAACAAACCAAAGAGTACGGATGAGCAACCGGCGGCCCGAGGACCGGATGTGCCTTGCGATTGGTTTCAATGCGTCGCGTAGAAGAAACTAGTGAGAGGGAGGAGGGGAGAAAAGTGTGTGTGTGTGTGTGTGTGTGTGTGTGTGTGTGTGTGTGTGTGAGAGAGAGAGAGAGAGAGAGAGAGAGAGAGAGAGAGAGAGAGAGAGAGAGAGAGGGGGGGGGGGGGGAGATAGATAGATAAGGGGCCATAATACGTTCAATGTTATTGTCAATATAGTGCTGTTTGAGTGCAAGTATTATCGTACTCGCAATACTAGAATTAGTGATGATCAATATTGATGCCAACAAAAATATTACCAATATTATCAATAATACGTATTGAGTGAGTGAGGGTGAGTATTCCCAGTCTGACAGCTCGCCATTTTGTTGTTCGAAGTTTTTCATGTTGCCTTTTGTGTAATACATCCGGTATATGCTAAGTTCAAACCACTTTAAAATAAACAAAGATATAATGGCTTAATTTATTTAGTGTTACAGAAACAACCCACGCCGACGCTATCAGTCATCAAAAGAACTTTTTGGAACAATAGTTAAAACTGCTTGTTAATAGTGTTTGTGGATGATAACATGTGCAAATGACCTGCCTTTCCCATTGTTGCTTTTTGTTTTTCTATTGCTCCTCGTATTAAGATAAGCAAATAATTCTTGTGCGTTGTGGCTGTATTAGAACACAAACTACTGAAACTGAAGGCACTTTGTAATGAATTAGCTGTAACTACTTGCTTTCATAGGCTTTTTGCATTACAGCGTTTCAAAATTCCTGGCGTCCCATCTTCAGATGTTTACATTTTTTCATGTGTAGTGATCACTTTTTCTTCACTAATGACGTGAGAGAATTTTGAAAAGGAAGTTTTTAAGACAGCTATTGTCAAACGTTGTTCAGCATAGGAAGAGTTTTCACGAACGCATAAATAAATGTAAAGAGCTGAAGCTCAAAAACACACGTTTCGAGTCATACATAATTCGTTGGCGCGGCGTGTAGGAAAAGGTGTGCCAATCATATCGGTGCGTTAGCCTATGAACATTAACGTCACGTACGCTACAGCTTTGACTTTATGTTCTAGGAGCGCTGCTATCGTGTCACTTGACAATGCGGTCCGCGAACGCAAGTACGTGAATCAGGCCCGTGGGTCACCAAAGGTTGCCAATGCATGTCATAGAGGAACTGCAATGACTGAATATTGCAACTATAAAGAAACTTAACGAATGCCAACACAGAGATTTCTACGTAAGTTTTGTCGTTCAATAATTATTGTTACGTTGCGCTGTGTATTAATACAGAAGTTCGGTTTAATACATGTCTCTTCTTATTGTGGTGGTCCATTTGGGGGAAGCGACCAAACAGCGACGTCATCGGTCCCATCGCATCAGGGAAGGAAATAGGCGATGGCCCTTTCAAAGGAACCATCCTGGCATTTGCCAGAAGCGATTTAGGGAAACGACGGAAAACCTAAATCAGGATGGCCGGACGCGGGTTTGAAGCGACGTCCTCCCGAATGCGAGTCAAGTGCGCTAACCACTGCGCCACCTCGCTCGGTATTGTTATTAGCACCTTTATGTGGCTCCAGATAAAGCTATCAGCCATCACATAAGGAGGCTTTCATAAATAGGGTAAAGAAACTATAGTACAAACACCACAATTGTTGTGTTGTGAAGTACTGTTCTCAGTACACACAAGTGTTTGGTACGGTACATTATTCAGCGGCGGAAACATGCGCACGGGTAACTATACTGTCCAGTCACATTAATGTGACAACCTGTCAAAAGCCTGAATAGCCAGCTTTTGCAGTGGGGACCGCTGCGACACGTACAGAAAGACTCAATGAGGTTCTGGAGCATAACGAAGGTATGAGGAGCTAACACGGATGCATACTTGTGTGAATCTATTGTGCCTTCCAGAATGGCGAGATCACCCATGAAAAAATTCCCCAGACCATAACGCTTCCTAGTTATTTAGACGTTACAAGCCATACTCACCAACGGCCATCTGTCCGATGGAGCATAAAACGTGGTTCACCTGAAAAAGCTACCGGTCGCCATCCACTGGCAATCCAGTTGCGGTACTGGCGTGCAAACTCCAGTCTTCGTCACCGATGAACAGCAGTCAGCAGGGGCGCATGAACTAGGCGCCTGCTACAGAGGCCCACACGCAGCAATGTTCGCTGAATGGTCGTTGAGGAGACATTGTTGATTCATTTGGGCGGTCAGTTGGTGAACAGTTGCACGTCTATTCGCACGTATACATCTCCGCAACCGTCATTCACTCCTGTCGTCGAAGGCTCGTGATGCACCACAGTTTCCTTGGCGTCGGTTTTGGATAGCACAGTTTTGCCACGCACGGAATAGTTTAACCACGTGAACAGTTTACGAAGTTAGCTGTTTCGGAAATGCTTCCACCTTTCGTCCGAAAGTCAATGATCATCCCCTTTTTGACGCCAGATAGATCGCTCCGTTTCTGCATTAAATCGCTCCGTTTCTGCATTATGACAATGACAGCACTGTTTTCCAAGTCCCCTGTCATGCTTTATATGCCCTCTACTGCCAGTGTTGCAACTGTCGTCTGTGAGTGGTTATTGCTCGCTGACTTTGAACGTAGGTGACTGGACTGTGTACATTCTCTCACGAGTCCCGGTGCCTCGTCACGTTAATACGACTGGACCGAGCACATTCTCTCACGAATTGCCGTGCCTTCTGCATTTTGTTTCTTGGTTATCGATCAACATATAAGCTCACCTGACAAACTATTAGTAAACCTCGTAAACTAGTATGCTGATCACTTGGAAGTAGTGTGCGTATTGCAGAACTGGTACCAGGCGGTCATGCGATCCTCCACCCCTCGCAAGCCATGACAGTGAAGTGGTGTAGACATGCTCTGGCGCAGTTGTTAGATCGGTTGCTGCTGCTACAATGGCAGGTTGTCACGATTTAAGTGAGTTTGAACCTGGTGTTAGAGTCAGTGCACGAGCGATGGGACACAGCATCTCCGAGATAGCGATGACGTGGGGATTTTCCCGTACGACCGATGAAGTGGGGATTTTCCCGTACGACCATTTCACGGGTGTTCCGTGAGTATCAAGAATCCGGTAAAACATCAAATCTCCGACATCGCTGCGACCAGAAACAGATCGTGCAAGAATGGGAACAACGACGACTGAAGAGAATCGTTCAACGTGACACAAGCGGAACCCTTCCGCAAATTGCTGCAGATTTCAGTGCTGGGCCATCACTAAGTGTCAGCGCCCGAAACATTCAACGAAACATCATCGATGTGGGCTTTCGGAGCCGAAGACACACTCATGTACCCTTGATGACTGCACGGCACAAAGCTTTACGCCTCACGTGGGTCGTCAACACCGACGTTGGACTGTTGATGGCTGGAAACATGTTGCCTGGTGGGACGAGTCTCGTTTCAAATTGTTCCAGCGGATGGACGTGTACGGTTAAGGAGACACCCTCATGAAACCATGGTTCAAAATGGTTCAAATGGCTCTGAGCACTATGGGACTTAACATTTATGGTCATCAGTCCCCTAAAACTTAGAACTACTTAAACCTAACTAACCTAAGGACAGCACACAACACCCAGTCATCACGAGGCAGAGAAAATCCCTGACCCCGCCGGGAATCGAACCCGGGAACCCGGGCGTGGGAAGCGAGAACGCTACCGCACGACCACGAGCTGCGGACATGAAACCATGGACCCTGCATGTCAGCAGGGGACAGTTCAAGCTGGTGGAGGCTCTGTAATGGTGTGGGGCGTGTGCAGTTGGAGTCTAGATACGACTCTGACAGGTGACACGTACATAAGTATCCCACCTGATCACTTGCATCCATTCGTGTCCATTGTGCATTCCGACAGACTTTGGCAATTCCAGCAGAACACGTCCAGAATTGCTACAGAATGGCACCTGGAACACTCTTCTGAGTTTAAACACTTCCGCTGGCCACCAAACTCCCCAGACGTGAACACCACTGAGCATATCTGGGATGCAATTTTGTCGTCTGATGACATGGTTGGATACCGTGGCTGTTATTTGAAGACAAATGTAGATGGTGATGCGACAGCAACCAGCCACAAATTTACTTTCAGTTCCTTTTTTGAAAGGGTACCATTACCGGTTTCGAATCACTATGATTCATCTTCAGACGGTTTAGAAGAAAAGAGGATTACTGTCAAAAGGTGTTTTTTTTTCCACGATAACGCCCAACCTCGCAGGGCGAATGTGACCAAACAACTCTTACGGGAATTTCACTGAGACGCGTTAGTTCATTCTCCGTACAGCCCGGTCCTCGCTCCTAGCGACTTTCATCTCTTCTTACACCTAAAATCTGTCCTTGGTTGTCAACACTTCAACGATGACGACGAGCTGAAAGAACATGTTACCACATGGTTGAATACACAATCGGCAACCTTCTACGAAGAAGGCATACAAAAACTTGTGCCACGCTATGATTAAGTGCCTACAAAATTTCGGAAGCTATGTAGAAAAGTAGTTTAACAATTGTGGATTTTTGTACAATAAATATTTTTTCTGTATCTGTACACGTTTGTTTTATATAACCAAACGGAAATTACTTTGTGGACGACCCTCGTACAATGTATTTTATAGCGTCAGAGACGTGGAACAAATAGCTCTCGGGTTTTCAAACGTGCCAAGAAATTAAAATTACAAGAGCTTTCGGCCAAGCACTCCTTGGCCATTGTCAAGTGGTATGTCTGTCAGTGGGCTGTTGGTACGCCCATTATATAAACTACCTGCCGGCTGTGACGTCACCGGTGCCCGCGGCATCGCCCTATACGGACATAGAGACGTTCGACGCGCCCGCTTCGACGGCGCGATCGCTGGATCCCACGCCGTGCTCAGCTGCAGTCCGCCGTCTCTAGGGCGTCATTGGCGATTTTTATTTCAATCGCTTCACCGTCTCTATTTGGGGTGTCATACGTGATTTTCATTTCAATGGCTGGAGTGCTTGGATGAAAGTACTTGACGCGGTTGGAAACCCGAGACTTTTCTATTCAATGTTACCGCAGGGAGACTCTGTATTCTTACATTGTAACAACTCTTTTTGTCATACTGTCAACTTGTTATACCACACGGTGTATAAAAAATAATCACCCGATTTTTAAAAAATCGTAGCTATTATGTCGTGAGACCTTAACTTTTTCCGGCGAATTAAATGTTCAAATAACTTGTGTATGGAAGTGAAAAGTGGACGATAAATAGTTTAGATAAAAAGAGAATAGAAGCTTTCGAATTGTGGTGCTACAGAAGAATGCTGAAGATTAGATAGGTAAATCACATAACTAATGAGGAGGTACTGAATAGATCTGGGGAGAAGTTTGTGGGATAACTTGACAAGAAGAAGGGATCGGTTGGAAGCACATGTTCTGAGGCATCACGGGATCACCAATTTAGTATTGGAGGGCAGCGTGGAGCGGAAAAATCGTAGAGGGCGACCAAGATATGAATACACTAAGCAGATCCAGAAGGATGTAGGTTGCAGTAGGTGCTGGGAGATGAAGAAGCTTGCAGAGGATAGAGTAGCATGGAGAGCTGCATCAAACCAGTCTCAGGACTGAAGACCACAACAACAGCAACAACGGGTTTGCTGCCGGGTGACTTCGCCGACCACCGCCGATATTTCGATAGGGGCACACCCTGCCATTCTCAAGGTGAGATGAAGTCACATGGCAGCAAACCCGTAAGTTATTTGAACAACTATTATGTTATTTAAGATATGTGCGTGAACACTGTACTGTTGGAAAGAGCAAACTCTCGAGTTTTACAAAGTTCCTGCTAGGTAGCACCAGTGTGCACCCACTTCACTTCTAGTAAAAATGGTGTCGTGACAACAGAAAGCGTTTTGTGTTCTGCGGTTTGCGCAGTGCGGGTCAGCAATAACAGTTCAGAATGACTTTCGTACTAGGTATGGTGTGGATCCTCCTACAGCTCAGAGCATTAGACAATAGCATGAACAATTCCGAGAAACAGGTTGTTTCTGTAAAGGCAAATCGCCGGTCCGTCCCCGAGTGTCTCACACACACGTCGAGCGCATCCGCCATAGTTCCACAAGTTTCCGTTCGCCGGGCAGCTCGACAGTTCAACATGCCTCCACGTGTGTTGCGTCGACGTTTACTCATGAAACCATACAAAATTCAGCTATTGCAAGCTCTTCGTGAAGGTGATAAACAACAACGCGTGGAGTTCTTGACAAGATGGATGATGCCAGTTTTCTTCCACGCTTAGTGTTTAGCGACGAGGCAACATTCCATTTAAATGGAAATGTGGACCGTCATAATGTGAGAATATGGAGTACGGACCAACCACATGAAGTTGTACAAAATGAGAGGGACTTTTCAAAATTTAATGTTTTGGGCAGTTTCACGGGAAAAGGTGTATGGTCCATTTTTCCTTGCCGAGAACATTGTTACAGCAAGCGCATATCTCGATATGCTTAAGAACTTCCTTTTCCCACAGTTGGAGACTGATACGAATGATTTCATTTACCAACAGGATGATGAACTGCCACACTGGCATCTGGAAGTGGGGAATTTTTAAATCAAAGGATTACTCAAATTCAAATGGTTCAAATGGCTCTCAGCCCTTTGGGACTTAACGTCTGAGGTCATTAGTCCCCTAGAACGTAGAACTACGTGAACCTAACTAACCTAAGGACATCATACAAATCCATGCCCGAGGCAGGATTCGAACCTGCGACCGTAGTGGTCGCGCAGTTCCAGACTGAAGCGCCTAGAAAAGCTCGACCACACCGGCCGGCAAACGATTACTTAACAATGGATCAGTTGCACTGTACCAAATGATTCAGCCTTACATTATTGGTCTCCAAGGTCACCGGACCTGACTGGATGTGGTTATTTCTTGTGGGGTTTATAAAAGACTCTCTTTAAAAGCTGTGGAAGCTGCAACTCAGGACATTCTCGCTGCAGTGTGGGAACCACATTGACATACGCCATGCATCTCAAATGGGGCATATTGGACACCTATGAGAAAGTATCAAAAAAAATTTTTTAGTGTCCTATTCATCAAAAAACAAAATTCATTCTATATATTTTTTGGTTTCAGAAATACAGACGTGCCAAATCGGATGATTCTTTTTGATACATCCTACAAGTAGTTGGCCATGGCGGTTTGTGGTGCATTTTGTTAGTGCGTGTTTGCCTATATCAGGGGCAGGAATGCACTCACGGGCAAACCTGTTGTTCTCCTTTGATTGACAGGCACTTAGCCTATTGTTCCCCAGGCGCCCCCCCCCTCCCACCCCCTACCCCTCAGGAAACCTCCACCCCTCACTGCTACAGGTACACTTTCAGGCCTGGGTTATTTGAATAGCCCCTCTCACTCTTATCAATTTGATTGAGTACTTAATTAAATTGATCAATTAATTAACCTAACCATCTCCCATCCCCCAGAAAATAGCAGGAACTTCAAATTCCATCAGGACAATGCAACACACCATGGCTACCTCCACTAACCTAAGATAATGGTGGGAAAATAGGTCACCTGGGATACCTCCACTAACCTAAGTCATCCAACCGCCACCTCTTCCTAGGAACTGGCGGGAAAAGGACTCAGCCTGTGCTGGATAGGATGGATGTAAGTCTTTATTTTGAAGGCAATCTTTATTTAAACAATTTGAGGCAGTACTGCTATCCAGTGTGTCCAGCTGACCTAGTACACAGTACTGCCACCAGATAGCACTGTCGTCCCTCCCATGACATAATCCACCACCAGACAGCACTGTCGTCCCTCCCATGACATAATCCAAGCTGGCAGTCTGGAGGGGGAAAATGACTCAGCCTGTTGTGGGCTGCTGGGGAGAGGAAGAAGTACACTTTATTTATTTCGGAACAATTTATTTACAGACGGATTTGACATAGTATATTTATTACACTGATACAAAACACTCACCCTGATGAGCTTGAGGTCGCAGTAAATAGTCTACAGACCTGCAAATTACTTGTAAATAATGCAGTACACCGATGTGCAGAAACGCAAACAACTCTGGGACAAACATGTTGCATAACCCAATGTTCAGCACTGTACTCTGGGTATCTTAACCTAATGTTTGGCCCTTTGTCAGCAATTAGACTACTGTTAAGTGGTTTTCCATGTTACCCCCATTTCCTGAAACTATTGTACTGCCTTTGATACCAAATTACGTAATTAGTTATGTCCTCCCACTATTTTCTGGAACACTTTTCGAATTTCACATGCTTTTGAACGCCATTTCTGACGCATTCTTCAGTGTCACTCATCCCCTGAAACTATTCTACTGCGTTTTACATAAAAATTATGCAAATTAACCTAGTGTTCTGCACTTAACCCGCTGTTGTGTCCATGTCACCCACTCATATAGGTACGAAAAGGGGGCCACTACACTTTCAACTACCAAGTTTCAACTACTTTTCAAGGTCATCCAACCACCCACACCCACAACCAAAATACATGCACATAGATCGTTGTATATAGGATATGTCTTAGGATTTTCGGTAGCTTAGCAAATAATTCCTGCACAAAATATTTATTAACTTTTGCTTATACGTTTACAGAAAGAAAACAACTCTTTATTTATTTTTGTTGGGTGTAGTTTTAATAATCTCCAATTTAATTTTTAACTTATAACATAAATTCACATCTGAATCATCTATTTCTTTCTCCAACCAGTAATTTGACAAATACAGAGAAGGTATATTCTCGAATTCTAATACATATCTAATTTTCTTCCTGTAAAATACTTGTTTTATGGATTTAACTATTAGCTCAGTTCGTTCCTGCAGCTCTTCTAGGCGAGAGCATTCGGGGATTTTAATTTTTCCTCGTATCTCCTCCATGACGCTACTGTTAAAATGTTCCACGTCTTCCTGTGGGTATGTCAGCAACTCTTCGGCTCCACATTCTTGCGGGATTTCTGTATAGAACTTTAAGTTTACAACTTCTGTAATTAAATATAGTTATTCCTCAGTTTAAAACTCGTCAAATGGCTGTTTTGTTGCTCGGTGGACAACATCCAGCTCACCACACTTAGATAGAATATAACCGATCCAAATGGGAACAGGGCTTAATAAACATATTTTTCGTGTATCCCTTAATATAGTAAACGTTCTCGATTCCATTGATTTCGGCCAATACTCCAACACGTGACCAGTTTCCATTGCTGTTTACTGTAAATGCCAATATTTTGTATTCCCCTTCATAAACAGATTTTTCCATACACTGAGTTTAAAGCCGCATATAAACCTGGCCTGCACATCCGCAATAGCCTCTTCCTTTTCCATTTGCAGCTTATATTCTTCCTTTGTGGCAGCTGTCTTCTCTGCATACCCTAGTTTTCTTTTCTTTAGTTCGATTTTTTCCATTTCCAGTTTCCTTTTTCGTGCACATATAACATTAACTGTACTTAAAGGGATAATTTCTTTAATGGGAAATGGTTTCCAAGTCTGTGTGATACATTTATTCTTTTTCTTAGGACTTGTGGAATGATATTGTTCGTGTCAACCAATCCGAATTCTGCAATATTTATATCGGTCGGTACTGTGGAGAACAGTGTTCTAGACTGAGAAAAATAAGTTTCTCCTGCTTCTGTATAATACTTATATTGTCTTTATTGGAGTCAGAGTTAAGAATCTCCATTTAGTTCATAGGGTGGTAATTAAAACTGTATGCAGACAGAACATAGCTGATAAGCTTCTCACTGTCTGGAGTATCTGGAAGACTTACTTGTACACCTGTCAATTTTCGGGTATTCTTATTACCCCAGTACACAAACTGCAGAAAGTTATTAAACACAAGACAACAGTTATTCTGTACGTTATCCGTTAATTGACGCCACATGGAAGAAAGTGGCACAGAGTAAACTGGAGCACATTGTAAATGCTGTTTATTGGTGTCTTATACACGTAAACACTCGTGCACAGGCTCGAATACACTATCCATTCTGTAGTTGTATATTGTAGCCTCCAACCTGGTAATGCCATGTTGCGTAGGCAAGGAAGACCTAAAAGTTTCTCGTAGTCGCATGTCTAGACACTTTATAAAGTCTATAACGTGGTTACCAATATCTTTATTCACTCCTGGACTCGTGGACTGACATATAAATTTGTTATATATCTTTACAGTTGGAGCTTAACCACTTTAGACAGTCTATTCCAACTGCCTTATCGTTGTCCGCAATCACTCTGCTGTTTCCCTGCTTATCTCCTTCCATGCTGAAGTCCTGGGTTGATATTAAGTAGTCGCACATCTCCATTTTATTAAAAATTCCGCAAGTCTTGCGTTATGTCCAAATCCAAAAGGTAATAGTTGTCTACACGTAGCTGCTGCAGTATATCAGGCAGCTCTTCCATAGAACTTCCGTTTTAACATCAGATAATTCCACTTTATATAGTATAACCACAGGATTTTTATATTTTTTCGAAAGTTTCCAGTGCTTCCTTGCGATTTTTTCCCGTATCCCTCTTGCTGTCACACTATCGTTCCCGTGTAGGAGAAAAGGCAGCTTCGCCCTGACGCCACGTCTTGCAGTGACGAAATTGGAGAATTTACTACGTAGATATTAGTTAAATGAGCCACACATCTCCATCTTTAACATTACAGACCGTTCTATTTCTAATTTCTCTAGACAGTCCACTTGATCACAGATTTTAATCATCATAATGTTATCGCAAAACGCCTCTGAAATAGGTGTAAGCATATTTACATTCTTCTCGCTAAGCAGTTTACCATTTTCGGTGTAATTTATGTTGCCAATGTCAGTAGCAAGATTATCCAGGTTCTGCTGTAATAACCACAAACCGAAGTGTTCGTCCGTTGGTCTTGTCTTCCCCCCTAATAGCTGAAGGATGTTTAGCACTTTGAAGGAATCCATGTTGATACTGTCAACTACCGCGGAAGACTGATTAGTTGCGGCTGTCAAGCCTTCTTTTATACTCTACAAATCCGAGACGATTGCACTTCCGGTCACGTGATTTCCGGTCATACACTCTGCTTAGATCCTAGCCCAATTGCGGTATTTTGTGTGTACGGTGCCCGTGGTAGGGATAATGATGAATCCGGGGCTCTGAGTGCGTCCTCGCAGTTTGTCGTATCTCTAGATCGACTGCTTCCTTCTTGACGTTGTATTCAGTCATAGTCACCCATTCCTGCCGACAATGTCGAATGGTGGCATCGTACCTATTAAAATATCGAGCGATTCGCCGGTTACTCCAGCCGACTTCTTTAAGCCCAACTACACGTCCTCTCTCAAATATTGACATTTGCGTACATTGTTCACGCACCTGTCTGCGAGGCATAGTTACTGTCGAACTGAGTAAACGGAATAAAATTCGCGAAGACTATATGCCCTATAATCAGTTTTTCAAAATGGCAGTCACAATCGCATTATTTAATTTGGCGCCAACCGGTTTCAACCCGCGATGGGGTCATCTTCAGGGCAATTTACACTGTAAAGTTATAATATTAGTAAGTAATCATGTACGTAATATACAAGCAATTAGTCAAAGTTACTTTTTTTTTTCTTTATTGTATTTCAATTCCCCATCGGGGCGGGCTGGCGGCAGCATATGCGCCGCTCTTCAGCCGAAAGACATAGAACAAACAATAGAAGACATTTAAAAATAACAAAGGAGAGTATATGGTGAACATAGATATAAAAAAGGGGGAACATCATGGAAGGCAATAGACAAAAAAAGGGGCGACTGTAAAATGGAGATAATAAACTGTTTAAAAGTAGCGCACACAAAAAGCCACACACTGCGAGAATTAAAAGAACACAAGGCACAGTATGACTGGAGCATAAAAAGTATCGACAGATGGCGTAGCACATAACAAACACTGACGTTGAACCTCAAGGCAGTACACAATTAAAATCACACCTCTTGACGCACAGGAGAAACAGCACTAAACACAACACTGACATGGCACACTGACGATGATGAAAACGGAGGATCTGCCAGGCGCAAGGAGATGAGGGAGACCGAAAGAAGGGAGGGAGCGAGGGGAAGAGAGGGGGGAGATGAGCGGGGGGCGCGCTGAAGAGGGCCAGGTAGGGAGGGAGGTGGGAAGGAAAGAGGCAAGTATGGAGTGCAGGGTTTCAGGGGGGGGAGGAAAATCCGCTCTGGGAGAAGGAGGGGAGAGGAAAAAGGGGGTCCTGGGGAGGGGGGGGAACGAAGCCAGGTTATAGTTGGAAGGAAGGGTAGATGTCATGGCGGAGTTCGTCATCCGGGAGGGGGAGGTGCTGGAAATTGCCCTGATGAAGGAGATGGAGGCTGTGGAGGTGGAGAGAGGGAGGGATACAGCGATAGAGGCGCGGCAACGGGTGGGGGGTGGGAGGAAGGAGGAAACCAGAGGGTGGGGGGGATCAAGCCTGCGGACAATGTAAAGGATGCGGAGATGTTGGAGGAACAGGAGGAGGTGGGGGAAGGGGATCAGTTCATACAGGAGCCGTGTGGGGGAAGGAAGGCAGATACGGAAGGCAAGGCGGAGCACATGACATTCAAGGATTTGGAGGGCCTTGTAAAAGTGGGTGGGGGTGGAGATCCAGGCAATGCTGGCATAACGAAGGATAGGACGGATGAGGGATTTGTAGGTGTGGAGGATGGTAGAAGGGTGCAATCCCCATGTCCGGCCAGACAGGAGATTCAGAAGGTCCAGGTGAGGTGTCGGTTGAGGGTGAGGCCAAGGTATGTCAGGGTGGGGGTGAGTTGGATGGGACGACCATAAAGGGTGAGGTAGAAATCATGGAGGCGGAATCAAAGTTACATAAATAAACAGATTTTTATACCTCGATGGAGTCGTCAACCTGCCTGTGCACGGTTGGTAACCATGCATGGTTGGTTCTCTGCACGAGCTTAAATAATGGCCAACAACACGTGGGCAGACGGTTACGCCCTTCATGGTGATCAACGGTAGTTACATGCTTAAGCAAGAAATCGTAAATTTTAAAGTTTGTTCCAGTTGTAATATAAAACATAATAAATAGTATATAATAAATGTAACTAATTAAATCTCGAGAAATTCACAATTATTTAAAATTAAGGTAAGTGTTGTCCCATTCATTTTTCACATCATTTGTGGATAGAGTAGAGCCCTCTATCTTTTGTGGTAGGAACGCCGTTGCCATGGGCGATAGTATATATCAAGCGCCCCCTAGCCTGTGTGGTTGGGACGCTGTCGTCATGATAGCCGCTTCGTATAAGTCGTCTGCTGTAATAACAACTTCGCGCGGCGTTCGTTGTTAAGGTAACGGCGTACCATAACCATTCTTCTGCCATGTCGTTGTCAATCCATGTCGCCTTCTGCTGCGGCGTTATCTTTGCACAGCATGCGTTGTCGTGGTGTGTTCTGGCTGTTATCCATAAAAGTTGTTCCTAGTAATTAGTAAAAAAAACTTTAAAATCAGTGTATTCTCCGTTATAAAATTAACTTATTAGAAAAAGAAGGATATCAAGTGCTCCATAGCCTATTTGGCTAGGATTCCGTCGTCATAGTAGCCTCCTCGTACGTGTCGTCTGCTGTAGGACGGCATTCGATATCCTAGCATCGGTGTACCACAATCCTCCCTTCATCATGCTGCCGTCGATTCACATAAGTCGTTGTATTATGGATACTCATCCACAAAGTTATGAATTATATATTAATATTTTAGGACGTATATAAGGAAATCTTTAAACTTTGTAGGTCTAGAAGACCACATGGATTGACAACAACATGACGGAAGAATATTTATGGTACGCCGTTACCATAACAACGAACGCCGCGCAAAGACAACAGACGACTTATACGAAGCGGCTACCGTGACGACAGTGTCCCAACCACACAGGCTAGAGGGCGCTTGGTATACACTATCGCCCATGGCAACGGCGTCCCTACCACAAAAGATAGAGGGCTCTGCTCTATCCACAAATGATGTGAAAAATGAATGGGACAACACTTACCTTAATTTTAAATAATTGTAAATTATTGACGAAGTTCAAGACTACTTCTATGGTAAGGTGCTCGCCCACTACCACTCGGTTCATTGAGTTTGAAGAATATGTCACAGGCTAAGAATGCGGTTTGAAACTGAAATAATTTTCGCACTTATAGTCCACGGGAAGTAGCCCGGCAGTAACGCGAGAACCCTTGTTTCTTTTGTGTTGAGCTATTACATGTTCATTATACTCCGCTAGTCGCTGTACAGATCATTTGAGAGCGTACTATGTACCACCATGATCGATCCCCATTGTATTCCTTTCGTTGATATTAGGAAGAACTAATATCTGCACACACATTCCTTTTCGAAGTGCGACTTTTTAGGGTGGCTGGCTCAACTAATAATAATTTAGTCTTCATGATGCTGACTTTAATGTTAATGAAAACCACCTCGGCTGTAGTTTTTACACATTTATCGTGTTACGACCGGTTTCGTTACTTTGAACATTTTCAGGCTGCTCAGTTGTGTTGAACTAAGAACACAGATGGTCTGGTTATCGTATGTAATGTTGAAGGCAAGAACACTGATCGTTAACATTCCTCCGAGAGCGTGGCGGAAGTATGGCGAGCCGACACGGCATGCTGCGTATCGGCTCGCCATACTTCCGCCAAGCCCTCGGCAGAACATTTACGATCAGTGTTCTTGGATGTTGTCTATAACATTACATACGACAACTAGATCACTTATGTCCTGACTGGAGCCAAGCGTGATCTTGCAGCTCTAGACTACAAGTTATCCGTCGGTCGCTGTGGCCGAGCGGTTCTAGGCGCTTCAGTCCGGAACCGCGCTGCTGCTACAGTCGCAGGTTCGAATCCTGCCGCGAGCATGGATGTGTGATGTTCTTAGGTTAGTTAGGTTTAAGTAGTCCTAAGTCTAGGGGACTGATGACCTCAGATGTTAAGTCCCATAGTGCTTGGAGCCATTTTAACTTGAATTACAAGATATACAAAATAATCACACCCTGCCTGTCCCAAAAGACTGTTCACAGCACTTTGCTTGCTGATGGCTATGTCTTGAACTACTTCTTTGTTGGAAAATTCACGTGTCACCACTCCATGGACTATCTTCTATATTCCGTCTCGTAGTGATGATATCACGTGTTATCTCTGACAATGATGGTGTTCAGAAAATTGCCACTTTCAACCTAGTATTGGCCCAGCAGGGGCCGACAATTTCCATTCTATGTTTTTTTTGTTTTTTTTATTATTAATAATCCTTGGGACCCATGTCGGACACACATTGCGATAAGCAAGTTTGCATAAAATCTTATGTAAGGAATTACAGCTGAGATTCAGCTGTGTAAAAAATTACTTGGTGGTATACAGCGATCATCACGGATGAGTCGATGGAGACGCTGTCCATTGTGATGGGATGACTGCTAAGCAGACTCGACCGGAGCTTCGCTTGCCGTATTCAGCTTTTCACCATTATTGAGATGCAGCACCCACCGCCCCAAAATAATCGAACCTACTTCATTACCTAAACATACTTTTTGTAAACCAACGATGAGTTTGAACTGGTACGTTTCTTCAGCAGTGAGGCGTACAATTAAAATGCCTGTTCTATACACACCTCGATGTCCAACGCCATTTCTGAACACTTCCCTACTGCTGCCGTCTGTGACAGGATAACTGACTCAACAGGTCATTAGCGGGAAGATTCAAAAATTAGTATCACACCAACATAACCTGGCTCGAACATTGAAAGACAACACACAAAAATAGCAGTCGGTTTGGGAATAATCCTCGTAGTACAGGGGAAGTTCGGCTAAAATGGCGTACCATTTTGTTTTTAGGTCATTATTACTTCATAAGCCATGCTATTAAATAGAATTTGTATCAGGACCGTGCCTCATTCACTTTTAGGTTTCGCCGTCTTGGTGTCATATTAAATGAATATAAACCGTACTTTTTGACATTCTTGTAAAAAGTACATAATATGTCTTTTAGACCGATTTCAGGGTAACATGACATAGGAGGAAGAAAAAGTAAGAAATTCAGATAAACAATGATATTTGATATATTAATAGATTTGTATTTAACAAATAAAAGACTACTCCTGAAACAATTCTTCAGCAGTATCAATTAAGGTTTATCAGTTCAGTCGTACAAAAGGACTGAAAGTAGAATTACGAACGTGAATCCACGACACAGCAAAATTATTTCCGTTTTGGAAAAAGTAAGTCTCACCAATCCTATCTACTCGTATTTTGAAGACATCACAAATAAAGTTTTTTGTTCTGTGGCTTACTCCAGCACACTCATGGTGTGCCAATCAAGTACACTATTGACACCTAAACCAGTGTTCTCCGGGTTTTGAATGCGAGTATAGTTCCAAGCAGTTCAAACAGTGACTATCTTCGGAAGCATCACTGTTGTCGCCAAAAAGGTCCTTTTCGTACGATGTTTCATTCCCAAAACTAAGTTATCTCTTTGCTTTTTTCAGCTGTTTGGAATGCAAGTTGTCTCACCTCCTTCACAGTCATACCAAACATATGCGACTCCAATAGTTTCAGGTGTTGTAACAGTTCACGCTCCAAACGGTGTTGAAAGTTGGCTGGAATCCACCCAGTACTTTCTGAATACCATTGAAGATTTCGTTCGTATTCCTAGTTCGTCTTCTGTGCGTAGCCTGGGGATCTGCGAATGCTTTAGATGCCCGAAGCCATCTCATATCGCCTCTGGTAACAGCATCTGCCGCACCGCATCACGAGGCTGTCTTGGCGATTTCCTCACTTTATTGCCTGCCATCGGAAAGGGCAAATTCATGTTCTTACGTCTGGTCTATGTAAATTCGTTGCATTTATCACGGTACATTTATCAATTCATGTTTAATGCTTCGTTTAATTTATTTTATTACAGATTGACCTACTGCTTCTGTTGTTAAATTTAAACAGATACGTAAAACAAATAGTTTAATTAATATCAAAGATCACATAGAGCAGAACTAGAGTCCACATCGGGGTAAAATGACAAACTGTGTCACTTCACCCTGACACATGTTATGTCATTGTAGCCCGAAACGTTTGAGAAACGTTCAACTCAAAAAATGGTTCTAAGCATTATGGGGACTTAACATCTGAGGTCATCAGTCCCCTAGACTTAGAACTACTTAAACCTAACTAACCTAAGGACATCACACACATCCACGCCCGAGGCAGGATTCGAACCTGCGACCGTAGCAGCCACGTGGTTTCGGACTGAAGCGCCTAGAACCTTAGAGCCACCACGGCCGGCCAAAACGTTCAAGTACTGCGTGCTCTAGCAGGACCTTCCACCTCTCAAAACATAGCAAAAAGTATGCTGTACAAGGTAACTTACATTTTTCTCAAACATGTAATTACCAGCAATATTTAATGAATGAAGATATGTAAATAAAATAAAAACTTGGAGGCTTACCTATAAGTTTTTCGTTGACACGACGAAAGCTGGCAGCTCATCGCCATATACGAAGGAACAGGGTTGCCTGTCGATCTTTCTGAAGAGCTTAGTGTAGGTGGCACCACTCAACTGGTTTCGTCCATAGCCTTGCTATGTCATTTTTCCCGGGTATGTCATTATAGTCTGACTTCCCCTAGATATTTGAATTTTTACCACAGCGTCTGTTTTAAAACGGAAATAACCGCACTGTTGAGCAGCCACAACCAACTTCCGACATTATCAGCGTCAAAATAATCCCCTTGTTATCACTTGACCTTTAGAATGGAGGTATCAGAACTGCTTCATACCGAATACTGGTTGTCTTAGCTAACCAACATTTCCGTGAAGATCCTCGCATCTCTCCTTACTGCGCTCATGTACTCCCACAGAAAAACTCTCCGCTAAACAAGCCCATCGCGGGACGCAGAACGACTGTTTATCTCCCCCCTTCTGCCTTGGTGGCGTTCGCAGAAACTGACTGTTGTGACCGCTCGAGAACAGAGCTCCACGAGTGCTTTGTCAGCGGTCTCCTTTGCAGACGCGCATTTTCCTAGAACTTCCTACAACAGCAACGTAATCTGCTCGCTCTCCGTGCTACTGATTGCGAGTTCCGTCCACTTCACGCTTCGTGACTTCAGCGAAACTTGTGCCTTTCATTACCAAGACGTGGCCAAGGCATCGACGCAGAGCTCGTAAGATATATTTCTGTGTTCTAAGGAACTTCTCAGTATTTCTTTCTCTTCAATATATGTTGTGTGTGTGTGTGTGTGTGTGTGTGTGTGTGTGTGTGTGGGCGCGTGTTTAGTACTCCGCCGCAACTCACTAGGGAATTAATACACTACTGGCCATTAAAACTGCTACACCAAGAAGAAATGCAGCTGATAAACGGGAATTCATTGGACAAATATATTATACTAGAACTGACAAGTGATCACATTTTCACGCGATTTGGGTGCATTGATCCTGAGAAATCAGTACCCAGAACAACCACCTCTAGCCGTAATAACGGCCTTGATACGCCTGGGCTTTCAGTCCAACAGAGCTTGGATGGCGTGTACAGGTACAGATGCCCATGCAACTTCAACACGATACCACAGTTCATCAAGAGTAGTGACTGGCGTATTGTGACAAGCCAGTTGCTCGGCCACCATTGACCAGATGTTTTCAATTGTTGAGAGATCTGGAGAATGTGCTGGCCAGGGCAGCAGTCTAACATTTTCTTGTATCCAGAAAGGCACGCATAGGACCTGCAGCATGCGGACGTGCGTTATCCTGCTGAAATGTAAGGTTTCGCAGGCATCGAATGAAGGGTAGAGCCACGGGTCGTAACACATCTGAAATGTAACGTCCTCTGTTCAAAGTGCCGTCAATGCGAACAAGAGGTGACGGAGACGTGTAACCAATGGCACCCCATACCATCACGCCGGGTGATACGCCAGTATGGCGATGACGAATACAAATTCCAATGTGCGTTCACCGCAATGTCGCCAAACACGGATGCGACCATCATGATGCTGCAAACAGAACTTGGATTCATCCGAAAAAATGACGTTTTACCATTCGTGCGCCCAGCTTCGTCGTTGAGTGCACTATCGCAGGCGCTCCTGTCTGTGGATGCTCGTCAAGGGTAACCGCAGCCGTGGTCTCCGAGCTGATAGTCCATGCTGCTGCAAACGACGTCGAACTGTTCGTGCAGATGGCTGTTGTCTTGCAAACGTCCCCATCAGTTGACTCAGGGATCGAGACGCGGCTGCACGATCCGTTACAGCCATGCGGATAAGATGCCTGTCATCTCGACTGCTAGTGATACGAGCCCATTGGGATCCAGCACGGCGTTCCGTATTACCCTCCTGAACCCACCGATTCCATATTCTGCTAACAGTCATTGGATCTCGACCAACGCGAGCAGCAATGTCGCGATACGACCTTTATCAAAGTCGGAAACGTGATGGTACGCATTTCTGCTCCTTACACTAGGCATCACAGCAACGTTTCACTAGGCAACGCCGGTCAACTGCTGTTTGTGTATGAGAAATCGGTTGGATACTTTCCTCATGTCAGCACTTTGTAGGTGTCGCCATCGGCGCCAACCTTGTGTGAATGCTCTGAAGTTTCCATCTTCAATGGTAAAAAAAAAAGAGGGGGGAGCAAGAACGTAAATTATTGGTTTGTCTCACATGTTCGCAGCGTTTTCCCGTAAGCTCAAGAAACAGCAGAGACTTTAGCCATCATTAATAATATATTCTCCTTCACTATTTACAAGTCTGCCACCGATGAGGTAAATTTACGATTCTGCGACTGTAGAAATCACGTGATTTTGAGGCGAAAAACTTGTCGGGTCATGATCGAAGCGCATGTTCACCCGGAAAGTAAGTTCCGTGAAGACCGTTCGATAGAGATCGAAAAGTTGAAAATCTGAGGGTGCACAGTTAGGTGAATAAGGTGGGTGCGGAATGACTTCCCAACTCAACCTCTGTAAAGGGGTTTTCGTCAGTTTAGCAGAATGGACGGGCGTAATCGTGGAATAGCATCATTTGACGCAGTCTTCCTTGCCGTTCTTCTCGGACTGCGTCAGCAAGTCGTCTCAGCTGGATGGTTACGCGTAGGTGAAGAAATTCACGGTACACCACACCGTCGCTGTTCCATCAGATGCATAACACTATCTTTTGTGGATGCGAGCTGTTCTTTGTACTGGAGTTGCTGCTTTGTTTGGGGCTCAACTATTCCTTTCTTCCCTTATGTTAGCACAAAGACACAATTTCTCGTCACCAGTAACGATACAGGCTGGGAATGGACGGTATTGTTCGCGAGTCAATTGATGACGACCGAGCAGAGATGCACAATGGCCAACGGCTGATGTTTGTGATTTTGGCTTAGACCATATGGTACCCATACACCCGATTTTTTAACCTTCCCCATTGCATGAAAATGTCGCACGATGGTGGAATGATCACAGTTCATCACATCTGCCAGCTCTCGAGTACACTGACGTGGATCACTGTGGATTAATGCGTTTAAATGATGTTCATCCACCGTGCTCTGTCCAATGGCATTATCCCCAACACACGGCGTAAATGTTTCAGGCTGCCTCCGCTGCCGCCACCCCTCTAATGAACGCATACAGAAGAATATGTCGAAAATGTTTCAATTTCTCTACTTGGCATTCCATTTTCTAGCGTCCACAGCTCCACTCACTATCTCCAAACGACAAAATGTAAATTCAAATACCAACAGTGAACTCAAGTAAAAAGTGACGGTCGATATATAAACACACAGCATACGGAATATCGACATGCAAAACAAAAACGCTACGAACTTATGCAACAAGCTAATAGATTGCAGGGCCTCGTCAACGTCATTAGAGACGGAGTGCTGGATCAGTCGCAGAATATGTGAAGAAAGCGACCACTGCCTGCTTAACAAACCATCAAAGCACTCACCTACACTAAATTAAGGGAAGCCTAGTCTGGACGCCTGGAGGAAGGACGACTGGTGTGGTTTACCCGCTGCAACACCTCACACAGCCGATCACTCACCGAGGATTTCCTGACTCTAGACAATGGCACGAAACGTTTAGCACTGATCACGAGTGGCACGTTTTTGCAATGGGAATTGTAAGTACGAAACAAAAGAATCACACTCCAGTCGTTTTTGTTTGAATCATCGAGTCTAATTATTAATGCATTTCTTCATTCCTATCGTTTGACAGTTATTTTCTTAACTTCTGCATAGCTGCGGCATACCACATTATCGGACTGGCTTATATGCGCGCATTTAAGTATGGCCTGCTCGTCATACAACCTATATTGACGTAATTCAGAGGCGTGTTGGGAAATTTGTTGCTGGTAAGTTGGGTCAATAAAGGAGTGTTACGGAAATGCTCTGTAAACTTTGATGAGAATCCTTCGAAAGAACAAAGACGTTCTTTTGCGAAACACTATTGAAGCAGGCAAGGTTCGGAAAGGAGTGATGAAGGTCATGCTTCACCCCCCCCCCCCAAAAAAAAAAACACTGTGCTAACCACTGATGTAAATACGTCATTATGATTATATTCAAACATTTTATCGATATTATTAAAATCCTTGGCGTTTTTGCTACGTTAAATGTGACAAATTGTATTTTGGCGGGGTCGGAGGGGGACGCAGCGAAAAACTGTGATCCTCCATAACCGAACCCTGGATCAGTGCCTGTATTGAGAAACGCTAGAGAATCAGCGTTTGCGACGGACTGCAAATATATGCTGCTGGCCCCAATATATCATATCGCGTAATTACAAAATACGGGAGATTAGGGGCTCACATTGATACATATAGAAATGTTTTTTTCGTCAGTCCAATAGGAGGGAATCACCAGCAATGGTACAAAGTGCTCTCCACCATGTACTCTACAGTATCTTGTAGGATATGTATTAAGATGTATAACGTGATTTTTGCATTTTCGTTACGGACTGAAAAATTCAGCCGGTCGCTGTGGTCGAGCGGTTCTAGGCGCTTCAGTCTGGAACCACGCGACCGCTACGGTCGCAGGTTCGAATCCTGCCTCGGACATGGATGTGTGTGATGTCCTTAGGTTAGTTAGGTTTAAGTAGTTCTAAGTTCTAGGGGACTGATGACCTCAGATGTTAAGTCCCATACTGCTCAGAGCCATTTGAACCATTTTTTTGAAAAATTCACTGAGTCACTGACAATGGACTGCTTGTCCTAAGCTAGTTCAGTCTGATAATATTTGAAAAGAACTGAACAATGGATAGTAGCTGTGTAACACCAAATTTCATTTTGTTTTGCTGTAGATGGAGCTTTTCCATTCGCAAAACACCGACCATATCCTTGTAGACAATTAACTAATGAATAGCACATATTTTATTATGGCTTACTTAGTGGAAGAAGGTCTGTAGAATGTTATATTGGTACCTCAGTTTGCTGGATATTTCAATCAATTGCGACTTGAGTAACATATACCGAGAGCATGTAGTTAGTATATTCAATTTTTTTAACGGGTTTCGGCATGCTGTTCTTGAATTTACACCAAAAATGAGTCTCATAACACGCTTTTGTACTCTAGACGTTCTCTCGTTTTGTGGAGTTACCCAAAATATGATACTATATGACACAATATAGTAACAGTAAGCAAAACACGTCCTTTTTTTTACATTCATATCTCCATTGCCACTCATTTCACGACAATCGGACGAAGTTGTGCAGTTGAAATTTACTGCGACTAAATCTCTCTCAAAAACATGGTCAGACGTTGGTCATCTCCCTTATAACCATGATCAAACGTTTGTCGCGCTAATGCGTCATCTGTGCAGTGCAATTTATACTCCACATTTAAAATTCTCATGAAAAGCCAGAAAAGCAACAGCGATCTACAATGTTACGCAGTTGAGTAATCTACTCTGTACAGAATGTTAACTCATAGTTGGCCGATCCGTTCCCTAGTCCTGTATCCTTGAAGTCGGGAGGCATCTTTTGATAGCCATTTGTTTTCGGTTGCACCCAACATTGGCTAGCTGGCAGTAATGCGTGAGGAAGCCATTGTTGTCTACCGTCTATCTTTGTTGAACTTCACTGTATTTCGTATCATTTCCTATCCTTGCGATAAGTGTATGTCATTGCTGCAGTTAGGATCGTTATTAAATATTTCAATATGTAAGACGATTTAAGTTTCGTTTACAAATCACATTTAGCGATTTTTACTTCCGTGCGAGCTTCTTCCGCGGAAGCATGAAGCGCTGTTGACGCTGCCAGCACCGCTTGTTTTCATCTCTTGGCGGTCTACCGTGTGTGTATTGGGGGGGGGGGGGTGTTTCTCTGCTCCCCGCGCCCACATTTTGAACAAATTACAATTAATATACCGCAGTTTTTTTCTTAGTCCACCACAAAAAAACCACAGCACATTATCATGCCTACTGTTGTTGTTGTTGTTGTGGTCTTCAGTCCAGAGACTGGTTTGGTGCAGCTCTCCATGCTACTCTATCCTGGGCAAGCTTCTTCATCTCCTAGTATCTACTGCAACCTACATCCTTCTGAATCTGCTTAGTGTATTCATCTCTTGGTCTCCCTATACGATTTTTACCCTCCACGCTGCCCATGACAAATTTTATTTTCAATGATGATTATTTTAAACTTCAAAATAAATTCTGGAACGGTCTCAGAGTCGCCAGAGAGCTTTTCTCCGCATATATCTAGCTGACGCAGTCCATGCCTCTTCTTCCACTTCTAGAGTAATCCCAAATTAGTGGCGAAACTTCCTGCAGCTGGTTTCTAAAAAACAAGGTTTTATCCTGCAAGACTGGGCTAGAAATCGAAGCCCCTTCCGTTTTTGTTGCGTAAATCACATAAGCAACGTCTCACTTTTTCTTTCAAAATCCGATTTTTTAAATAGTTTTTCGGCTAAGAGATTTTTCAAGACATTTCTTTGAAGAAAACTGTTCCAATTTAAGTCGATTTCTTGTCCAGTCATCAATAGTAACTTAGCTGACACCATATTCGAGAACAAGTTTTGTTACTGATACTACTTTGTCGAGTCGTTTCAATGCTTCTATTATTCAAAGGCACAATTTTCCTTTTCTGTGTTGTAGCACCCATTTTGAGGTGTGCAACAAGAAACAGTCTACAAAGAAAACTAAAAGACATTTCACTGTACTGACCATGTTGTTGTTGTTGTTGTTGTGGTCTTCAGTCCAGAGACTGGTTTGATGCAGCTCTCCATGCTACTCTATCCTGTGCAAGCTTCTTCATCTCCCAGTACCTACTGCAACCGACATCATTCTGAATCTGCTTAGTGTGTTCATCTCTTGGTCTCCCTCTACGATTTTTACCCTCCACGCTGCCCTACTAAATTGGTGATCCCTTGATGCCTCAGAATATGTCCTACCAAGCGATCCCTTCTGCTAGTCAAGTTGTGCCACAAATTTCTCTTCTCCCCAATTCTATTCAATACCTCCTCATTAGTTGCCTAATACGGTGTATGAAACCCTTTGGCGTTCAAAACAGCTTCCAGTCGTCCTGGAAATAAACAGAGATACTTCATGGTTTTCAAGGGAAACTTACACAACTCTTCCTGCAAAATAGTGGTAAGTTCTGGTAACGATGATGGCGGTGGATAGCAATCACGCACCCTTCTCTACAAAATAGACCACAAAGGCTGATGTGTTGACTGTGTTGGACAGGGGAGATGGGGCAATTCACCCTTGTGCTCACAAACCCAGTCCCGGACGATGCGAGTTGTGGAACCGTCGGGGAACCAACATTGTACCATGGTATGAACCTAATCAGCCAAAATGGTCACATAACCCTTGGTAGTTATGCGATGTTGCGGAGTAGCATGGGGCCCATACAATAGCACGATATGGCTGTCCAAATAATCACCGAACACCCGCCATATTTTTACACTACTGGCCATTAAAATTGCTTCACCAAGAAGATGACGTGCTACAGACGCGAAATTTAACCGACAGGAAGAAGATGCTGTGATATGCAAATGATTAGCTTTTCAGAGCATTTACACAAGGTTGGCGACGGTGGCGACACCTACAACGTGCTGACATGAGGGAAGTTTCCAACCGATTTCTCATACACAAACAGCAGTTGACCGGCGTTGCCTGGTGAAACGTTGTTGCTATGCCTCGTGTAAGGAGGAGAAATGCGTACCATCACGTTTCCAACTTTGATAAAGGTCGGATTGTAGCCTATCGCGATTGCGGTTTATCGTATCGCGACATTGCTGCTCGCGTTGGTCGAGATCCAATGACTGTTAGCAGAATATGGAATCGGTGGGTTCAGGAGGGTAATACGGAACGCCGTGCTGGATCCCAACGGCCTAGTATCACTAGTAGTCCAGATGACAGGCATCTTATCCGCATGGCTGTAACGGATCGTGCAGCCACGTCTCGATCCCTGAGTCAACAGATGGGGACGTTTGCAAGACGACAACCATCTGCACGAACAGTTCGACGATGTTTGCAGCAGCATGGACTATCAGCTCGGCGACCACGTCTGCGGTTAACCTTGACGCTGCATCACTGACAGGAGCGCCTGCCATGGTGTACTCAACGACGTACATGGGTGGACGAATCGCAAAACGTAATTTTTTCGGATGAATCCAAGTTCTGTTTACAGCATCATGATGGTCGCATCCGTGTTTGGCGACATCGCGGTGAACGCACATTGGAAGCGTGTATTCGTCATCGCCACACTGGCGTATCACCCGGCGTGATGGTATGGGGTGCCATTGGTTGCACGTCTCGGTCACCTCTTGTTCGCATTGACTGCACTTTGAACAGTGGATGTTACATTTCAGATGTGTTACGACCCGTTGCTCTACCCTTTATTCGATCCCTGCGAAACCCTACATTTCAGCAGGATAATGCACGACCGCTTGTTGCAGGTCCTGTACGGGCCTTTCTGGATACACAAAATGTTCGACTGCTGTCCTGGCCGACACATTCTCCAGATCTCTCACCAATTGAAAACGTCTGGTCAATGGTGGCCGAGCAACTGGCTCGTCACAATACGCCAGTCACTACTCTTGATGAACTGTGGTATCGTGTTGAAGCTGCATGGGCAGCTGTACCTCTACACGCCATCCAAGCTCTGTTTGACTCAATGCCCAGGCGTATCAAGGCCGTCATTACGGCCAGAGGTGGTTGTTCTGGGTACTGATTTCTCAGGATCTATGCACCCAAATTGCGTGAAAAGTAATCACATGTCAGTTCCAGTATAATATAATTGTCCAATGAATACCCGTTTATCATCTGCATTTCTTCTTGGTGAAGCAATTTTAATGGCCAGTAGTGTACTTCTGGGGCGTAAACTCGTCCAGAAATTGGAAACAGCGTGAAACATGACTCATACACTTGACTTTCATGCATTTATCGCCGCGTTCCCATAGTTTGTACAACCACTGTATGTACATATATACCTAAAAGATGATTCTGTTTACTTCGATATCTTCATTCTCTTCCACAAACAAATTAGATCAATTTAAATTATTGTTTCTATGATACGTCAGTTGCAATACATCCCCACGCTTTATTTTGAGCATTACAATCGATACACTGAGCGCTGCTTCGATCTTAAATAATAGTATTTTTCCAATACGAGTACATCTAAAAAATTAATAATGAACTCAGAACCATTTCTAGTTTTTCTGGGTACAAAGACACTCGCACAATCAAAGCAGAGTCGTTTATAAACTATCACTAGCGTAGACATGGCGCGTGGCAACAGTAGAAGACGCTGCATTCGTCTGGCAATGGCGTGGCACGCCGTAACATGCAAGTGCGCATCGCGTCAGTCTGGATGCGCTGCCCATTAGACCGCATGGGTTCCATCAGAGGTTGCAAGCTGTAGTAGAGTCGGCGAAATATGATCCCTGACAGCTGGTTGCCTTGTGCCGCGGCACTTATCATGTCACTCCGATGGGCGCGGGCACAAACGGCGAACTTACTTGCGGACGTCTACTGCATTTACAATACATGGTATTTCTGCGCGCTATTTCGGGAGAACGCAGACAAGCTTTATAGGTAACGATATGGACAAGTCAAAACTGAGAACGTTACACAGGCGCATGCAATGTTTTCTACGGTTTCCGAGATACAGCCTTTAGAAAATTAATTCACGGGAACCGAGCAGTGGCAGTGTGTTGCTCAGATCGAGTGTAGTTGAGATGGCGATGCTGCCGTTTTGATTTTACCACTGATGTAATGTCAGTTTAAAAAAAAAATAATGGAGTTCTGATGGCGGACTTAAACCTATCGTACCCCAACATCAGGTTTAAAAATGACATTTTGACTGCGAATTATCGACGGCTAAGAATGGGCCACGACAATATTTTTTTTAAACATTGCATATTTCGAAATTATATTTATGTACCACATGAAAACCCTATTTCTCCATTGTGGTTAGATGTTTCAAGTTTTTTTGTGTTTGAAGACCTTAGTAACAAGAAAAGATGCACCCAAAACATTAATACTTTTACGGGAACCCCGATACTTTGACCTTTAGAATACGCGTGTTTATATGACGTCACAGTCGCTGTACCGTTTCAATTCATCAAACAAATAGTTACTGCAGTGTTTTGTCATTTTCAACGTCAGTTCTCAGTTAACACATGGTACATTTGACCTACCTATCTAGACGGATTAACATTTACACTTTCTTCTACAAGAGAGAGGTACGTCTCCGATATCGCCCATTAATTCCGTTTCCAGTCGCAACTAATTTCTAGTATCAAACGATTTTTAAAGTTTCGTATTTCCTCACATACCCCCATCCACGTGCAACCTCTGAGCCATTCGATGGTGGAGCGATTATTACGTCACTGTAACAGTATACTAAAAGCCCGACAATAGATAGGCAACAACTGAAAAGGGAAACACACGAGAAAATGTTTCTCTTTATTTCAAGCGTATCATAAAATATTATTCTGCGACTATTGATAACCGTCAGTAAGGACCGTTCACATACGTGGATACAGACAGAATGGATGAAAAGATACAGCTGTAATCAATAGTACGGTTGGTTTGAGCACCATAATGTTTTACTAGGTTTGGTCTCTTGCTTTCTTTCGATCTTTGAACTGGCTTAGCCAACCAGTTATAAAGGAACCCTTCAATTAAACGGACTGGAAACAATGGTTTAACTCGAAATGGGATACTGAACTAAATCCAAGAGTGAGCCACTGCTGGTTAGTGATAAAAAAACATGGGAAGTCAGCTAGGCACTATCGAAAACCTTGACTGTTTACGAAGTAAAATGGTATGAACAGTATGGCTAATCACAATAGTTTCATGATCACAGACTAGAAATAACGAAATTCCTACACCGGTATCTCTGCGATCACGACGCGACTTTTTCCTAACTTCTGAAGACGAGCCGTTATATACTTTTCTTGACATATGGTTCTGCCGCTATAACAAAGTTCTTTTTTATTTTTTTGCCCACTTCTAATAGAAGCTACAGCGCAAAACAGATGGCGACATCTTTGTGAACGTGTCTTTTTGTCCATGCCATGTACTGCCGCTAACATTCCCGAATCATCAAAATATTACGCTTCGGAAAACATCGAGAATGGAGCACCATTACATATTTGTACGTTGCTGTCCCCTCAGAATGGCCCATACCATACCGTGATCTCTTTACATATGCGTCTTCCTTGTGAAAAATCTTAGGAAACATCAAAATACTGAGCTAATCGTGCACAGTCAGTCGGGAGGCACGAGGTTCAACCCAATTATTGAAAAACAGTCTTAATGGCATTTATTATTATTATTATTATTATTATTATTATTATTATTATACCGCCAACCGGTTTCAACCCGACGTAGGGGTCAGTCATGTAGACAGGAGTGACACCACCAGCTGTCAACCAATGGTGTAAACACCCAGAAGATGACCCCTACGTCGGGTTGAAGCCGCTTGGCGGTATAATAATAATAAATGCGATTAAGACTGTTTTTGAATAATTGATTAATCATACTAATCGCTAATTCATCTCCACAACGATGTTGTCCATAAATCTATGAGGTTCAAATCCTCGTGAGACTGCCCTGATTTGGATTTTCCGCGGTCTCCCTAAAATGCCAGGGGCTAACACATATCTGGTTACTGTTAACAGCGCCACGGTCAATTTTTTCCACTAGTCTGTCCATTCTTCATCTCGACACGGTGGGAAGCGGCGACTGCAGGCTTACCCGGTGCGCGCGGCCGCAGCTGGTGCACGTTGGACAGGTGCTTGATCATGGTGGAGGTGTTGCGGCTGCGGTTCTTGAGCTGCTCGCGGCAGACGCGGCAGCGCACCATGTCGTCGGGCGCATCCTCGAAGTACTCCCACACCCAGGAGCGGCGCTTCATCACGGCTGCCGGCCCGCTACTGCGCCACGACACAGGCGGGCGGTCGACGCGAGCCGCCTCGAACCGGCGAGGCGAGGCGCGGACTGGCGCGACGTGCGGTCGATACTCGCCTAGCCTCGAGCCCGCCCGACCGTGCTTCGAGTCGGACGTTTCGAGGTCATTCTAGCGGACGTTCCTACCTACCAGAAACGGCCGGCCGTTCTCGGGATGATGTCACCCCGCCTCGTCCGAGCGCGAGACGTGGCTCGGGGCAATACGTTCCCGGTACAGAAGAAGTGGTAATTATTTCAGGAGGCGGCAGCATGGAAAATTTCGAGTTTAGCAAAACACTTGATACCACGCGATGTCTCATAAAACCATTACGCCTCATACCCGAGTTTCAACTAACAATAAACTAACTACAAAAGAATAGATAATAGTAACGCTAAAAAACATGTAGTTACCCGTTTATAAGAAAAAATGTTCAAATGTGTGTGAAATCTTATGGGACTTAACTGCTAAGGTCATTAGTCCCTAAGCTTACACACCTAAATTATCCTAAGGACAAACACACACACCCATGCCCAATGGAGGACTCGAACCTCTGCCGGGACCAACCGCACCATGACTGCAGCGCCTCAGACCGCTCGGCTAATCCCGCGCGGCCGTTTATAAGAAATGCTGTAAGTAGTGACAGTGGGCATCCAGGCATCGCTGACTTCATCTGATGACGTTACCAGCAATACGTTGTAATTTTGCAGGCGTGATGTTAATTTCTGTAGTTATTTTCCTTTTAAGCTCGTCTTTTGTGCGAGTATTGTCAGTATACACTTTGCTTTTTAGTGTGCCCCATACATAAAGATCACACGATGTTAAGTTCAAATGGCTCTGACAAGGGAACCTCCCCATCGCACCCCCCTCAGATTTAGATATAAGTTGGCACACTGGATAGCCCTTGAAAAACTGAACACAGATTAATCGAGAAAACAGGAAGAAGTCATGTGGAACTATGAAAAAATAAGCAAAATATACAAACTGAGTAGTCCACGCGTAAGATAGGCAACATCAAGGTTAACGTGAGCTCAGGAGCGTTGTGGTCCCGTGGTTAGCGTGAGCAGGTGGAATGAGAGGTCCTTGGTTCAAGTCTTCCCTCCAGTGAAAAGTTTAATTTTTTATTTTCCGTTTATGTGACAAACTCTTTTGTTTTCATCACTTTTTTGGTAGTGATTATCACATCCACAAGAAAACCGAAATCGGGTAAGGTAGAAGAATCTTTTTACCCATTCGCCAAGTGTACAAGTTAGGTGGGTCGACAACATATTCCTGTCATGTGACGCACATGCCGTCACCAGTGTCGTATAGAATATATCAGACGCGTTTTACTGTGGAGGAATCGGCTGATCTATGACTTTGCGATCAAATGTTTTCGGTTCCCATTGGAGAGGCACGTCCTTTTGTCTACTAATCGCACGGTTTACGGTGCGGTCGCAAAACACAGACACTAAACTTATTACAGTGAACAGAGACGTCAATGAACGAATGGACAGATCATAACTTTGCGAAAATAAAGAAATTAAACTTTTCACTGGAGGGAAGACTTGAGCCAAGGACCTCTCGTTCCGCAGCTGCTCACGCTAACCACAGGACCACGGCGCTCCTGAGCTCACGTTAACCTTGATGTTGCCTATCTTACGCATGGACTACTTAGTTTGTATATTTTGCTTATTTTTTCATAGTTCCACATAACTTCTTCCTGTTTTCTCGATTGATCTGTGTTCAGTTTTTCAAGGCCTATCCAGAGTGCCAACTTATATCTAAATCTGAGGGGGGTGCGATGGGGAGGTTCCCTTGTGAGCACCATGGGACTTAACTTCTGAGGTCATCAGTCGCCTAGAACTTAGAACTAATTAAGCCTAACTAACCTAAAGACATCACACACATCCATGCCCGAGGCAGGATTCGAACCTGCTACAGTAGCGGTCGCTCGGTTCCAGACTGTAGCACCTAGAACCGCACGGCCACTCCGGCCGGCCGATGTTAAGTCCTGGGACCTTGGGGGCCAGAAGCCTTTACTGAACGTCTGTCTTCAGGGAACACATTGGTGATATCGGCCGCGATTTGGTTGGATGTGCGGTTGCTCCATCTACACTCCTGGAAATGGGAAAAAGAACACATTGACACCGGTGTGTCAGACCCACCATACTTGCTCCGGACACTGCGAGAGGGCTGTACAAGCAATGATCACACGCACGGCACAGCGGACACACCAGGAACCGCGGTGTTGGCCGTCGAATGGCGCTAGCTGCGCAGCATTTGTGCACCGCCGCCGTCAGTGTCAGCCAGTTTGCCGTGGCATACGGAGCTCCATCGCAGTCTTTAACACTGGTAGCATGCCGCGACAGCGTGGACGTGAACCGTATGTGCAGTTGACGGACTTTGAGCGATGAGATGATGATGATGTTTGGTTTGTCGGGCGCTCAACTGCGTGGTTATCAGCGCCCGTACAATTTCCCAACCTTTGCTCAGTCCAATTTCGCCACTGTCCTGGATGATGATGAAATGATGAGGACAACACAAACACCCAGTCATCTCGAGGCAGGTGAAAATCCCTGACCCCGCCGGGAATCGAACCCGGGACCCCGTGCTCGGGAAGCGAGAACGCTACCGCGAGACCACGAGCGGCGGACAGGACTTTGAGCGAGGGCGTATAGTGGGCATGCGGGAGGCCGGGTGGACGTACCGCCGAATTGCTCAACACGTGGGGCGTGAGGTCTCCACAGTACATCGATGTTGTCGCCAGTGGTCGGCGGAAGGTGCACGTGCCCGTCGACCTGGGACCGGACCGCAGCGACGCACGGATGCACGCCAAGACCGTAGGATCCTACGCAGTGCCGTAGGGGACCGCACCGCCACTTCCCAGCAAATTAGGGACACTGTTGCTCCTGGGGTATCGGCGAGGACCATTCGCAACCGTCTCCATGAAGCTGGGCTACGGTCCCGCACACCGTTAGGCCGTCTTCCGCTCACGCCCCAACATCGTGCAGCCCGCCTCCAGTGGTGTCGCGACAGGCGTGAATGGAGGGACGAATGGAGACGTGTCGTCTTCAGCGATGAGAGTCGCTTCTGCCTTGGTGCCAATGATGGTCGTATGCGTGTTTGGCGCCGTGCAGGTGAGCGCCACAATCAGGACTGCATACGACCGAGGCACACAGGGCCAACACCCGGCATCATGGTGTGGGGAGCGATCTCCTACACTGGCCGTACACCACTGGTGATCGTCGAGGGGACACTGAATAGTGCACGGTACATCCAAACCGTCATCGAACCCATCGTTCTACCATTCCTAGACCGGCAAGGGAACTTGCTGTTCCAACAGGACAATGCACGTCCGCATGTATCCCGTGCCACCCAACGTGCTCTAGAAGGTGTAAGTCAACTACCCTGGCCAGCAAGATCTCCGGATCTGTCCCCCATTGAGCATGTTTGGGACTGGATGAAGCGTCGTCTCACGCGGTCTGCACGTCCAGCACGAACGCTGGTCCAACTGAGGCGCCAGGTGGAAATGGCATGGCAAGCCGTTCCACAGGACTACATCCAGCATCTCTACGATCGTCTCCATGGGAGAATAGCAGCCTGCATTGCTGCGAAAGGTGGATATACACTGTACTAGTGCCGACATTGTGCATGCTCTGTTGCCTGTGTTTATGTGCCTGTGGTTCTGTCAGTGTGATCATGTGATGTATCTGACCCCAGGAATGTGTCAATAAAGTTTCCCCTTCCTGGGACAATGAATTCACGGTGTTCTTATTTCAATTTCCAGGAGTGTAGTTGGAATACTGCATACAGCCTCTCTGCACCTGCTAATTATGCACAGAAAGAGTCAGAGATCTCTAACTGTCTATCAGGCACTGTTTAAGGTGTAACTGAAAAATATGGGGCCAATAATGCGCATGCCGAACAACGTGTACTAAGCACCTATGTTCCCTGAGTGGAGAGATTCCTTGTGCAGAATATGTGGATTGTCCTGCGACCAGTATATGCAATTGCGGGAGTTTACATAATCTGACAAATGAAATCAGACGTCATCTGACATGAGGTAAAGCAAGGGGTCCAAGTAACAGTTAGTGACCGACATTAACAGCCAGTTACAAATTTCAACTCTTGCACCACTCTCACACAACAGGCTTTTAATTTCACATCTTTTACTGTGCGATGACACGATGTACGAGATACACCAGCCTGCTGCAGTAAGATCCTTATCAACTTGCGAGACTTCTCACAATGTCCATGCGAATTCTGCCTACAACGGATGCTATAGCCTTCCACTCCTTTTACAGATCTTGAATAGAGCTGGTCGTGGGGAGCTTCCTACCAGAATATTTCGTTTGGAAAATTTATTTACATTCCTTTACGGAGTCTGCCTTTAAGTCACACTTTACAATATCAATTCGTTGTTCTAATGCAAACTGCCCATCTGTAACAACTCAACAATACAAGCTTCTCACAGCAACTGACGCACGAACACACAGTTGCACTCAACTTCCTGGTAAAATACAGAGTAGCCACATTCGAGACAGTGTCGAAACTTCACAAGCATTTCGACTAGACATCCTTAATGGGTACGTGAGGTGTACCCGTTTTATAAGGGACTCACTGCATTATACACGGCTATACATATATAACAATGGTACTAATGAAAAAAGATAAAACATAGACTGTAAATATCACACACATATGGTGTAATATTTTATGACATTAGACTTAATTTCTCAGTTCAGTCGACAATGTCCGGGGTTAGAGATAGGAAGTACTTTGCATTGCCTAGATGTAGTGTTGGATAGTCTGAAGTTTTCCGTCGAAATGAAACTGTCACCAAAATATTGGTGACACGGCCCCACTATTGGTTACAAAATCTCGTCCTCGTACTGTAGAGATTGCCCTCAGCAACCACAAGAGGTGTATCGTGACCCTTCGTAATGCCACCCTACAACCTCACTCCCCACAACCTTGTTGCACTTGTGGGACACAGTGTTGGAGGCGTTCCATATTATCAGACTGTCTCCAGACTTGTTGTCTGCGATTAAGAGTTCCGTCCATAAATAACCACCGCCCATCCCGGGGCGTCCATTTTGCATGATTTATTGCCCATATGTAACTGAATCCATTGGATTGTGATGTACGACGTGGCGCTCGCCATGGGCGTCGGGAATGTTGATTAGCATCATGCAATCGTCTATTAACAGTTTGCCGTGATACACAACGTCCTGTATTCTCTTCAAATGCCGAATTCGTTACACAGCACTCAGCCCACGGTTCCTTTGCCTCAAAAATCGTAGATTCTGTGTACGTGACGAACGTGGGTAGCATGTGCGGTGTAAGTCCTCAACATTATCTGTCAACTGGAACCGATTCCATGTCCATACCCCTCCGCACCACATTACTTGGACTCTGGTACATGCATCGAGCAACTTCTTGGCTGACAAGTCTTGTGCACGTAGCGTGATAGTGCAGACACGATCAGTGATCGCGATTGTCTTCCCTGGTTTCACGGATGTTCACTCTACTGTTCCACAGACGTCCCTAAATGCGTCGCTCCTGGTGCTTTACTTGACACTGAAATGCTGCAGTCCATTCGAGAGCGGCGTTCTATCCCTAGCTACCGATCACGGTAACCATATATAACCATATATACTGCATGTTTCCAAACAGGATCGGTACAGGAACAATCATACAGCAACACACGTACACGACATGTCGGGGTAATGCAACAGTTTTGCCGGTGTGTACCTGTATATGAGTCACAGACGTCTTATCACTTGCGACACCCATATTTAACTTGATATCCTTTAATTTGAATTGTAGTTTATGACGTTTCAAGAATTTTGTGGACATTAAAGTCGAAAAATAGAATTTCTGTAAAGGGGTCAAGGCGGTTGGTAGAGGTAGCACCTTTGCTTGGGGTTGACTCAGTACTGGTCCTCACCACCCCAGGGATGAGCTGAGGAGGTATGCAAGACCTTTGCCTCTGAGGAAGCTACGTCCAAGACCGTCCGTGCGTGGTGAAGAGCCACATCCTACACGAGGTGACCCTGTTAACGCAGAACACGGCGGATCTATAGGAGAAAACCTTGAAAAAAATCTCACATTCCAAATCCTCAATGCGTCTGTACTCGAGTCGAGCGGCAGCGAGGTCAGCGTCTGTCCATCTAGTAGGTGCGGCTGTATTATATGCTCCAGGAACTGACAATCCCCGGTTCTAAACACCCAGTGGAAACACTGGACCAAAACTTACAAGCTATCATGATTCGTGAGAGTAATGACAGAATTACCCCAGGTGGTAACCAATCCACTCGTCGACAGACGACAACTGGGTTTTCGGATTCTGGGGAACCCGGGCCATCACGATCAGAGTTCTCAAGCAAACTTCGTCCCAAGGTTCTCATGTACATTGGTACCTTTAACATTCAGACCCTAATTCAACCTGGAAAATTACACAACTTAGTAACAGAGCTAGACCAACAAAAAATTAAGATCTTAGCGTTACAAGAAACTAGATTCACGGATGAAAATACAATAGACTATGGAAACTATCGCATCTTCAAGAGCAAGACTGACAAACGAATTGCCAATGGTACGCCACTCCTGGGCATGGCATTTGCGGTGCACAGAAATATATTAGGCTCAATTAGAGAGGTCTCTTCCATAAATAATCGCCTCATGACCATGCGTATCCAGTGCGCCAACAAGAAATACACATTGATAAATGTTCATGCACCCACAAACATAGACAACAAAAAACGCCAACAACAAACTGAAAAATTCTGGACTAAACTTGAAGATGTCATGGCCAAAATTCCCCGGGATGATATCAAAATCTTAATGGGAGATTTCAATGCACAAATTGGCAGAGAGAAAGAACACCAAAAAACTGTAGGAAAATATCCAGCACACAGATTCACCAACAGAAACGGACTGAGATTTATTGAACTATGCCAACAAAATAATCTAAAAATAATGTCTACATCTTTGAGAAAAAAACCTATAAAACAAAAGACCGGGAGGTCCCCCATACAAGAGATCGGCGAATATCAGATTGACCACATTGCCATCTCCTATTTCGTACAGAAAGAGATCCATGATGTCCAAGTCCGCAGAGGGGCGAACATTGACTCAGACCACTACTTAACACGCATTAAAGTGAAATTCACCCCAAAAAAATTCTATCCGAAGAAAACACACATGATGAAATTTGACACACGAACAATCAAAGAAAGCAATCTGAAGGAGGAGTGGGAAAAGGAACCAGCTGACTCTTGGGATCGAACAAAAATTACAAAGAAGGCAAAAGAACTGATCCCATTGAAAAAGAACACAAAACACCCCTGGTGGGACTCTGGATGTGAAAAAGCGCTGGAAGAAAGAAAGAAAGCCTTTCTGAAGTATAACAGTAAAAAATCCCCAGAAAATCTAGATCACTTCCACAACACCAGAAGACAAGTGGCAAAAACAATCAGACAAGTCAAGAGGAAGTACCTCAAGGAACAGTGTGAGTCTATTGAAGAAAATTTCCGTAACTATAATGTACGAGACTTCTATAAGACCTTTGCTGGGAGAATCAATGGATACGGCTCACGAAATCTATGTTTCAGAAAACCAGATGGAAAACTAGCGCTCACAAATCGGGAAAACTGTGAGGAGCTGGCGAGATACTTTTCCGGACTCCTCAATTGCCCTGAACCTTCTTCAAGATTCCCTCAAGAAACTGCTGTCTACACAAATCCAGAATCCCCACCACCTACACTAGAGGAGATCCAAAGACATATTCATAGACTGAAAAACAACAAGGCATCCGGAGAAGATAATATCACTGCAGAACTACTTAAAAATCTTGTACCAAATTCCCTCAAAGAACTCACTCAAATCATCACAGACATTTGGCAGACAGAAAAACTACCAGAAGATTGGAAATGCGCCCTAATTCATCCACTGCATAAAAATGGAGACATGGCAGATATAAACAACTATCGAGAAATCTCCCTTCTCCAAGTCACTTATAAAATCCTCTCAGCTTGTCTTCTTCAACGAACACAAGAACAACTCGAACACAGTATTGGTGAATACCAAGCTGGCTTTCGCCCTCACCGATTCTGTGCAGAACAAATTTTCAATTTGAAGACAACACTAAAATACAAAGCAGTCAGAAACAGTCCGATCATTTGTTCCTTTGTTGATTTCGCAAAGGCTTATGATTCAATCGATAGGCAATCTCTCTTTATTATCCTTGAGGAGCTAGGACTCGATCCGAAAACCCTAAACCTTATCAAAGAAACGCTCACAAACACAACTTCTAAGATAAAATTCCTGGGTGAAATATCAGAGCCCTTCCTGATCAAAACCGGCGTCAGACAAGGTGACGGCTTGTCTCCACTCCTCTTCAACCTTGTCTTAGACAAAGTCATCCGAGAATGGGAAAAAGAACTGAAGAATCAAAATTACTGGAAGCCTATACAACTAGGAAGATCGAAAGATGGTATTAAAATTTCATGCTTGGCATTTGCAGATGACGTGGCCATTCTAGCAGAAAACGAGACCACAGCAATTAAACAGATAGACATTCTCAAAGAATGCGCCGAAAAAGTTGGGCTACAAATTTCCTTCCAAAAAACCAAATTCATCTGCTCAAAATTTGAAACTCAAAAACTGACTACAAAATATGGACAAATTGAGAGAGTTCCATTCTTTAAATACTTAGGCGAGGTCCTAGAACCCACAGGGGGAGAGAAAACTGCACAAAAAGTTCGACTGCAAAAACTGAAAAGAGCATACTGGGAAACCCACAACATCTACAATAAAAAGTGTCTCTCCATTCACTCAAAAATACGACACTACAATACAGTAATCAAGCCCGAAGCACTATATGCCAGCGAAACACTCACACTCCATAGAAAAGGCGACCTGGAAGGCATCCTGAAAGAGGAACGCAAAATTATCAGAAAGATTCTTGGCCCAAAAAGAACTGAAGATGGATACAGGTTACAGTCTCGGAAAACTACAGAAAAATTATCTAACCTCGCCGCAGACATCCGGAAAAGAAGACTAAAATTTTACGGTCATATCCACAGACTCCCAACACCCAGGCTCTCCCACAAAATTTTAATATACATTGAAAAATTGAAAAACATACCCTGGATAAAAGAAACCAAAACAGATCTAGCAAATGCACAAATAAATTCTTCAGAAGTTATAAACAGAAATGTATACAGGCAAAAAATCAATAGTTGGAAACTACAACCCGAGAATGAAGTTTGCAAGAGACAGGGGGCAAAATGGACAGAGGAAAGAAAGAGAATTCATGGGGAAAGAATGAGAGAAGTTTGGAGAATTAAAAAATTGAATCGGAAAAGCTTTGCGTGATCCGTATGGGTCCAATCGCACATAATAATAATAATAATTTCTGTAAATATTTTTAAAAAAAGAATGGCTAAGTACCTGTTTAATGTGAAATGTGTCTCAAAAAATTTAGAGTCTATGAAAGGCGTTTTATTGTAATAACTTAAAAAATGAATATTCCAATTTTTTTTTTTAATACTAAGCCTGAATTTGTTACACAACCGGACTGTAATACGAACTAGAGGCGTCACGTCTGTGTTCGCATCTTGGTGACTTACATACTAAGGACATTTGTGTTAGCACAATGTCCCACCTATATGGCGGTAAATCGAAGCCTGCTAGTTTGTAGTTCGGTGCGGATGTTTAGGCCGCTTTGTACCTCCATGCGGGCCTCTCGCAGGGATTCTGTTATTCTCTGTAGGCTCCGCATTGGTCACTCTTGGCTGACGCATGGTCATCTGCTGCGTCGAGAGGACCCCCTCATTGTCGCTGTGGTGCAACCATGACGGTGGCCCTTCTGTTGTTGGAATGTCCTCTTTTAACCGCTCTCAGGCGTGCATTTAATCTCCAGGGTGATTTATCATCTCTTTTAGGTGACAATGTCTCTCTGGCAGATCGGGTTTTAAGTTTTATTCGCGCAAGCGGCTTTTGTAGGTCCATTTAATTTTATTACATCACCCTCTTTTGTGGTGTATCTTTTACTTTGTGTTGTAATTCGACTCCATCCTAATCTTTTGGGCTGGACGTTTTCACGTGTTGCAGAGTGGCTGGCTCATCCTATTATTTTCGTGATCAGCCAGCCACAGTACTCTGCTGTGCAGTTTTAATTCCTTCTGCCTTTGTTCTCTATGTAGTTTTTGTTGCTGTGCTCCGTTTTCCGTGTTGTCTTGCCATTGACCATGGGGCTTTTCTTCCCCCGGAATTTTTATTTTAGTGCTTCGCCTGACTGGTGGATGGTTTCACTGTCCTCTGTGTTTTTATGAAGCAAGGGACCGATGACCTTTGCAGTTTGGTCCCTTTAATCTTTAAACCAACCACCCAACCTGTACCCTTGATGATGATTCTTGATTCCATATTTGTGGATCTTGTTTCCGAAAGGAACCAAATCCAATTCTTGAGTAGAAAAGAAAAATTCCCTGTAGCCACAACAGTTCTGGTATGCAAACCATAGTTGACATACAGTTTGTCTGGAACTCACTGGCAAGTCTTTCAGAAAAATTTAAGGTATTCCTCATTATTTTTCTACAGTTATTACGAATTTACTGTTGGATTTGGTATCTTTTGTCATAAAAATTCTTTTAAAAGTGTACAAATTATACTTCATAAACAAATAATACCCTCCTCGTAAAACAAATTCCACATCTTACGCATAGCTAATTCTGAGGCAAATATTTTCTTATTGGTGTCTTTTTTTTCTCCCCCAGTGCTGTTATCTGCATTTAAAACTTGTTATGTGAGCTATAATTTCAGCCTGTAGTCTCTTTATATCATCACCAAGACTTGCACCACCTCTTGTTACAGAAACTGCTGCCCCACTATTCACCTTCTCATCAGCTGCGTGCTCACCTTTCCTTCCTTCACCATAAAAAATACTTAGGAATGTAAATCTAAAAACGGGGACCATCCCCTGAAGAGCAGTTTGTAACCTGTAGCTTAAAGTTTTCGATTGAACCTTCTTTCTTACCTTGATCAGGCCTTCTTCTTTTAGGATAGTTCACGTCAATATACCCGCTTAAAAACTTTCTCTGACTTACAGTATCTGCGTTGTAGCAATATCCGTTATTTTCACGTATCAAGTCATCTTCTGATATGCGTAATGCTTTTCAGAAGTTAAAATTATGTTTATACATGAGGAGGTTTAGCACTTGCAGGAGCAATATGTTTTTCGTGTTTCAAAGCCCTCCGCTTTCATGTTTTTACAGATCTTTCACGTTTCTTTTGCTTTTCTGTAAATTTAGGTCATCGGGATATTCATCGGAAAAAATCGGAATTCATTTGTGTTCACCATAAACAAACACGACTGAAAACACAAGAATATTACATGAAATAACACAATAACAAACTGAAGTTAACTGGCTGCGTTTATGACGTCATGGCAATCAGCCAGATCAATGCGAGAGGATTTGGTACTTCTTATTACGAAAGTTCAGAGGGATTTGGTATGTTCTGGTGTAACACGCTTTATCTGACTACCTCTATACAAGAGATTTGACACTTTTCGCAAGAAAATTTTGACTTGTTAGATGCACAAAGCTTAGGTGTGGGCTGCCATCCCTAAATCCTCTTTTTTTATAATTTTTTGGGTTTGGTACCTCTTGGAAAATGGTTCCAAATTTGTTCCCATTTTAAGCATACGTCAGATCCTTCTTCAAGAAGTTCTGCAGCAGTTTCTATTCCTGTTTATATGGATTTTGCCTGGACAGGTGTTGCACTTGAGATAATAGCTACGGCTGAGAAGCTCGAGATTATCGAGTGTCTTCGTACACACATGTAACAAAGCTTAGTGCGACTGAATCCTGGTAGGGCAATAGGTCTTAGAGTTGGAAACCTGTAAATTCAGTAGTTTTAAACAGACATGTACACATTGCTGTATTAAATTGGGGTTAGAGCTTCTTAATGTGGTTGCTGTTTAGCTACGCAGGAGCACATCTTATACTGTGCTATATATTAGTCCCAATGGAGATCAGCGGAGGGTTTTGGTGGTACCACACAGAGGATAAGTTATTATTCCTCGTGAGAACTTTAGCTATAGTATTAGTCCACTGTGATCGACAGGTACCCGATATTTTCGGGTAAGGTTGTGTTTTAAGTGTTTTCCGTGGAAAAAAAATTTGTAGTTGACTGTTGGCGTTTCTGTTATTGACATGGAAGCAAGAGAATTTCGAGTTAATAAGTTCATACAAACATGTGCCCCACTGATCGTAGGTGTGGGTACACAGTTCTTTGAAGTGCTTGCGTATAATTTCAGATGTGTTGGTATGCGTGTTTAGGGTGATCAACTGGATGGTTGTTTGTGTCGTTGGCGTCCTTTTGAACACATCTAGTGTTATTAACTGTAACTTTCCAGGTACAGCAGGATTAAATGGTTCAGTCGAAGAAGCAAAAGCAATTAAGAAAGCAATTCCATATCATTTTTAGCAAATGGAAGTCGCACTAACAACCGTACCTGAAATTAGTATAATTACACAGAAGCGCCAAAGAAACTGGTGTAGGCATGCCGACCGCAGCGACGTATGCTGCCTGCTCACATATCTCTGTATTTGAATACGCATGTTTCTTTGGCGCAACGCCTATATTGTGTGAGATTATTCATTACGTTTTTCCAGAAGCATGTACAAGATATTCCTACACTACCAGGAATTCTGCACCACAGATATTTCATGTAAGGACCCTGAAGTGAAAACAGAAAGTATGCCTAGAGTCAAAGCATAAAGAGAGTCGTTTTGCCCCCTCAATTTGCGAGTGGAACAGGAAAGGAATGTCTGGTAGTAGTTGTAGTGGTACAAGGTATCCTCCACAATGCACCGCACGAAAGCTTGTGGAGTATGTATGTAGAAGTAGTTCTGTTCTACAATTTAGGAGTCAGATTACAATGTGATGATCAGAGAAAGTGATAGAGATGACGTAGTATCATAGCACATCAATTCCAGCTGTGGCAAAGATTCTACCATGTCTTGATGCTGCTACTGCCGAAATATACACTTAATAACAAGTCCCCAACCACATCTTGCATCGATTTCTTGCTTCACCTGATGCAGTGGGATTCCAAACGCTCAGCCAATACTTAAGTCATATAAAGGCTCTGCACGATGTCTCATTTATAGACGAGCTACACCTTACTGGAATTCTCTCAATAAAATGAACAGGACAATGTCATTTCCATAATCGACCTTACGTACTTGTGCCATTCCACGTTGCTTTGCAATAGGTGTGGACAGAATGTCTGTTGGTAAACCTATGTAATTTTTCATTACAGTCATTTCCACTAAGTAATCATTCTCATGAAAGAGCATATAAACCATATGAGTGATCTTGTCACAGGTGCTGGAAATGTGTTAATGTATACATACATTATTTTCTTGATGTTTATCTCGTTAACATCCAGTGCTAATAATCTTGGCGATTCAAACTTTACCCAATTTCACAGACCTGTAAGTCATGTCAGCCATACTGAAGAACTGACTGCGTGGGTGACTTGTCAGTTTTATGTGTGAAGACGCAATGCTGTCAGGATAAGATAATTTATAAGCGTGTCTCTGAACTGATGGATTAGTCAGCGAGAAAATTTTCTGTCAATGGAACACCTTGAGCAATAGGCAAATTTTTAGTCAGAGCCAGTGTGTGTTGATTCATTCATTTCTTTGAATAATATTTAAAAATCCTTGTACCATTCGCTATCATAGTACTTCCTAATTTTTCTACAGTTTTTTGGTGGAAACAATTTGGTAGTAGTTTCATGCGGAAATCTGAAACATTATAACACACTCCTTACGTCCCCAAAGCTCACACTCCTTACGTCCCCAAAGCTGGCATTATCAAAGTCTTTCTCTAAAACAGTGTTCAGTAGACCTAATGTTTACATCTGATGCTGTCACAAGATACCTGTGTCTTCCTTAAGGAATAAATTCCATCTAAGATACTTTTTTCTATATGTCTGTTCATATCCAACACCTGGGAATCTGGAGTTGATGCCAACTATAGTTGTCAATGCATCACTGCAAACAAACATGGTTTCCGGTCTTGGTTCAACTGGCTACATAGCAAGAATCCGACCACAATAAGTCAGCTGTTGAATAGATTACCACACAGCACAGCACTCCAACAAAAAGAAATGCTTGTGAAATACAATAATTCTACAGGTTTTCAAAAATCCTAAAGGGTGGTTGTCGGCAAGGCCAAATATTAGCTCTAACATCTCGAATTTTCCCATTGCAAAATATATGTGGGGGGAAGTAATATGCTGCCACTGCAGAGACTCTTTGCTTTTGACTATGGTCCAAATCTGGGCAGTCTATCACAGGTAAGTCAGCAACTAGCAATCCTTTAACCAAACTTACTCCACCAGCACTGAAATAAACCGCTCTAACAGAAATACCAACTGTCTGAATCCTATACACGTACAATACCTCTATGTATAAAACACAGTGATGCATCCAATACGTAGTTCTCTTCCAATACTTTTAATACACAAAGCACGTCAGAGGGTAGTAATATTCCCAAGCCCACCCAAAGTAATTTCCAGGTGCATTACAGTACTTTACCACGTGAAATGGGCTTTTGTGACTTTACCTACAGTTTAATAGGATCGTCCTCCATGATGAACGATCCCTAGATACGTATTCGACAGTGCTGTACAGAGTGAACATTAATAAATCCGAAAAACTGCAGGGACGAATTCCTGACCGGAAATTGAGGGAAAAAGATCTTATGAACACGTCCAGATATGGACGGTATGTGTACAATGACAAAAAATCGTCCTGGAACACAGTACAGAGCGCATCGCTTCCACATCACAACATATGTTCAAATTGGCCTCTGTGGGATGCAATGCACGTGTTGTCTGCAGGATATTCATAATCATACTTTGGCTTACGCAATATTGACAGACCACTTGCCTGGTGCTTGTACTAGGACTTGTCTGAATATCTTGTAGAACCTTATCCTCCAAATCTGGTGTATGCACAGTCTGCCGCCTACCTGCACGTCTAAAAGGACCCATGATCACACAAACGCCCAAAAATGGCTTGAAATGTTGTGTAATGTGGATGGTATCTTTGAGGGTACTTGTTTTGATATAACTATGCTACCTCTCTGCCATTTCCATCTGCTTGGGTCTACACAAACACCATCTTTGGCTTGTTCCTGACATGAATAACGGACCATTCTGCTGCTTTCAATGTGCTGCGTCAATCACGCAGCCTGTAACACGCAAGAAACGCATAGCACATGGTCAGAGGAACTTTCACTAGTAAGCGCCATCTACTGTGGTAACAATGCATTTCTAGACATGTTCATAAGACCTTTTTTTACTCCAGTTCTAATTAGGACTCCATCTGTGCAGTTTGTCGGTCAGATCTCATCACCCACCTCCTCGGAATTTACAGAAATTAGGTGATTTGTGTGTGCAGATGTTGTGCCAGCTCCCTCCAGTGATCTACCAAGGCCTCATAGCTTCCATGCCAAGACGTGTCGCCGATGTTATCTGTGCAGAAGGTGGACATACCAGCTATTAGGTAGGCAGTCATAATCTTCTGGCTGATCAGTGTGCACCTTATACTCTAAAGACTGTAGCATTTCCTGTCATGTGAGCTTGTTTCTTAGAGAAAGACACAGCCGATTTACACCTCCCACCCTTACCTAGCATAACTTATGCATTCTTTGTAGAAAACGTTATTCTATACAAGCGCACCAACGGTGTGAGTTTATGTAGTTGATGCCCACGTTAAATAATTGAAACTATAGACAGACAGATAATAGTTTACAACCTTGTCTCGGTCTTGGTTGTCAGGAAACTGTACCTCTACACCAATCAACTTTTGTTTGTTCTTATTGTCGCAGTAGACAAACTGCAGAACGACAACACGAGTTCTTTAATACAGAATGGTTTAAATCTGCTTGACACATTGGTTTCTTTGGTTTTATCCACCTCAGTATATCAAAGGACACACACACACACACACACACACACACACACACACACACACACACACACAGATATATATTAAAGGTCCAAAATGTATGTACATAACAAATGGACAATAATAACAATGTTTCAGGAACTTACTTTATTCTAAGGTAGACACACATAGCCCTATTACACTAGTTTCAGTGTGTCAGTTACTGCCCACCCCCCACCCTCCATCCCACAGCCTTGCCGTGGGACATAGTGGTGGTGGGTCCACCTCTGGATGCTAACACAGATGTAACATGTGTGGATCCATCTCTGGATGTTTGCTTTGACTTAGTGCTGTTGGATTTACCTCCATGCTGGTTGCATTGTTCAAATCCTTGACGTAGCACTGGTGAATTTACCCAAAACAATGTCTCAGACCTCACACTGGTGGATCCATTCCAACCAATATCCCAGACATAACGTTGGTGAATCCAGCTCCAGATGCTACCCCAGAACAAACATGGGTAGATCCACTTGTGAATCCTATACCAGACCTACCCAAAGTGATGGAACCTCTCTTGAGAAATGTTAAATAGTGACATCATTTCTGAATAATGTGTAATATTTATTATATTTTGTATGTTCTCTCTCTCCGACTGCTCTTACTGTCTAAAAGAGAAAGCAATCAGCAAATATTCCAGAGACACAATCACAACAATATTTAGGAGATATATTTATTGTAACAACTAATAGAAAAACTTTATTCACATTTTCACTACCAAAAGTCAATTGTTCAATCGTAAATTGAAATATTGCTGACGCATTGTGATGAACTGTTGCTGAAGCCAACAAACACGAAAGAAGATTATGCATGTTTTTCCTCCTCCTCATTCACATTTTATCACATTTATGCTGCAGCATATGACGTTTTGAACATAAAGGTAACATTATTGTATATATAAAATAATACCCATTCAAAACTAACTATGCATGGAGTAATTAATGGAATAATTATAAGTATTACAGTAACATGATAATTTTTTGTTGTGCATCTAGTGCATACTTTGTAAGCACAGTTGCTTATGTTTTGCAATTTTTCATTATGGTCATTATATCTCAAAGAACAATACATGAGTTGCAATCAGATTTTATTACCTTGGAACAGAAATATCAGTAGAGTGAGAGTAATGTACTGTGCAAGTCGCCAACATCAGACAAACTGATGTCTAATTCCAGTTATCATACCAGGAAGAGCCGCTTTATGTTTTTAAAATATTGGGATATAGCGTGAGAAGAGTTAAAAGCATATGGCTAATTTATGTTGTTGTATTGCCTCAAATTTATGAGACAAATGCCACATGAATTCGTTAGTTTTCGTCAGCATGTAAAATTTGCATAGAACAGTCTGGATTATATGTACTTCTGGATGTGATAAATCGCTCATTTTCTGCATGTCATGGCTCCAGATCTGACGTTTTTTCTGGAACGCTTTCACCTTTGCCATTCTAGGAAGACATTTCGTACTGCCACAATAGCATAATTTATTAAAACAGATATCTGACAATAGGCTCAAGAGCACTACAAAACCGAAAAATAGTGGCAACTATCACTTATTTTCCTATAGCAACAAAAAAATAACGATATCAGAACTAAAACTTATTGCAAATATGCGAAACGATTGCAACCATTGGATCTTCTATTAGTCGAGCCTGGTAAATGTCACATGCTGATTAATAATGCTCAAAAGTCAGCCTAACAAGTGTTTTGTAAGCCACTTCTTTTGTGAATGAATTACAGTGCCTTAATTAGGCATCCTACTTTAGGTCAATATGGATGTTTACTCCTACACATTATATGGTTGTTGCTGTTTCAACCAATAGTGCATTCCAACAGTAATGGACCTTTCACTTATTTATGCACAGTAGTTATGTTTATCTGCTTTCAGATCCCTGTAGCAATCATCCATCTGTTACGACCTTCTGGCAATGCCAACTTCTTATAGACAATCACATCATCTAAGAACTTGCAAAATAAAGCAGTACATACTGCAATATCCAATCTATATGCAACGTTTTGGATGACTGTGATCCCACACAGCACTCATTGACTGACTAGAAAAGTGTTCTGATGACTCCTAAGTGAATCCTACCCCTACCAAATCCATGCTTGCATTCCCTTATGATATCATGTTGCTCCTACGTATATTGCTGCCTACTCTTATTTGACAGCATGTGCCTACACAATTTATTCAACCCACACACTATATAATGTGATATATAACATGGAACGTTTTGTCATCCCTCTATTAAAGTAAAAATATGTGGTGTCATGTCTCTCTTATATGTAGTACTTGTATGAGATTTAAGCTCACCAGCTTCTGCCATAAATTCTGATTACTTTCTGCATATACTGTTTTTCTTAAAAATTATCTCTATATCACTGTAATAAGACATACGGGAATAGGCAACAAAATATGATTGATATGATAAGTGTGATAACTGAATTGAATAGTTACAGCATCGAGTCACTACTAGCTTAGTAGAGCGTAAAGATTCGTCTGGTATGCTATTCTCAACATTGCGAAACACACTTGTTAATGTCACGGTGTAATCGATTAACCGTTTACCTATTTCGATATTATTTGATCAATATAGAATGTTAATGTCTTTCACAAAAAACAGCTGCATCCTTTGGATGTTCTTATATATACAGCATTTTCTCACCATAGTACTTGTGTTTGTGTATTTCTGCTGCAGAATATCCAAAAGTCTACTTACTTTACTTTTCACCCCATCTCTGAATTGTACAAAATTAGTGTATCTTGCTATACGTCACAATAGTACCACATTCTATTAGCAGAACAGTTAGAATATGATGTTGGCCATGTAACTGCGGGTATGGTGGCGACATCTATTGGTAGAGAGACTGATGTGTGACCACCGTTTGGTGTTGCCACATACACAATGCTTACCACTGTATGCATACTGACAGCTATGAAAGCAGTAGTGGTAATATTTGTCCTATGTGTATTTATCTACTACTATAGAACAATTAAGTAGCAACAGTAGCACCACTACACATATGTTTTGAACTAGAAATCTTCAATAGCGGAGGTTTGTCTTTTCAACACATTCGTTATTTTTGTTAAGAATAACACTGTTTGTAGGAAACGATCCTAATTTGGTTATGTATATGCATTTGATTGTATTGTGATGAGCTGTGTTCTGCATTGACAAAAAAGTATGTTTCTCCTGCTTCAAAATAACTCTTCCACATCGAAAGCAGTTAGTACATTTAGACAGTCCTACAGCAGCCCTACAGAGGGTGAAACATGAACAATCCTTCCGTAGTTATAGATCGCAGCTTAAAGTATATTTCATTGATACGGTCTCCAACGCTCGATCACAGATTTCAGCTTCTACTGCAAGTTCCAATTACTTCCATAGTGTCATGCTTTTGTCTAGGTGTATCTACAACATCAGTATAATATTACTTAAATAACATGACATACTGGTATAGGCAACGAATTGTAACTGATATGTTAAGGATATTTGTGTGGAGAAGGACTCAAATGAAACCTGGTCAGTGCGTCTACCTTTGCGTTATATGTAAGGTGGCGCCACGTAACTGCGGATATGGTGGTGCCATCTATTGGTAGACAGACTGACGCGTGAGCTGACGCGTGCTGCATAGCGCCAGTGTGGTTTCAGCCGAAGAGAAGGTGGTCACGCAAGTTATCCTCCACTACCGGGGAGTTGGGGGCCGTGAAATGTATCGATGGATGAAGGCTGCGTACGGTGAATACAGTCTGAGTCGTTCGATTGTTGTCGAATGGCGCAAACGATTCCTTGACGGGCGCGAGTCACTGGAAGACGATGCTCGTCCTGGACAGGCTCAATGTGTCATCACACCGGAAGTGGTTGCGGAAGTGAATGCTTTAGTCTTGAACGACCACAGAGTCACCGTCGGTTACTGAGTATTAGCCATCGAGTCGAAACGCCGATGCATGACGTCCAATGGCGTTAGCCTTCTGCATGATAATGCCCGTCCACACACAGTCAATGCGGTGAAGACGACACTGCAGCAGTTTCGGTGGGAAACGCTGGAACATCCACCGTTCAGTCCCGACCTTACACCGTGTGACTTTCATGTGGTTGGACCTCTAAAACAAGCTATTCGCGGACATCAATTCGCAACGGACAACGTAGTGTGTGACTGGGTCCAGGCCTGGATCTGACAGCAGCCTACTAGCTTCTTCAAGGATGGAATCGACCGGCTAGTGACGATGGGATAAATGTACCAACAGTATTGGCGACTATTTTTGAGTATGTGTACTGTGTAGAACCACATTTTTGAAATACAAAATCGTTACCATTACGTTACACCAGGTTTAATTTGAATGCCCCTTATGTTTTTCCATGCATTACACCCTGATGCAGTCGCTATTAACTCAGTGGAGTGTACATGTTGCCTCTGGAGTGCTATGCCACATCAAAAAGCACTTTTTACCAGATGATAGGGAACTATGTAGTACAGGCCTTGACAGTCGTACTCTGAAGAGAATAAAATGATGTTTGTAACCCTAAAGCCGTCTACACACTTTTAAAAATGAAAAACTCAGAAAGTTGTCTCAAAAAGAAAAAAAAGTGAGTTCTGACCACCTTTTAACTGCAATACATGACACAAATGTTTCATAGCTGCATAGCGTCGAAGAATGGTGATGGAAGTCTACTTTACAACAATTTTTTATTTTTATTTAAATTCTATATTTTTTTGTCAAGTGGAATTATAATAAATAAAAATGTAATCACAATTTTCTAATGAAAATAATATTTATTGATTTTCAATTATGGGTCATACGAAACAAACTAAAATTTGATACAGACACTGGAGATGACTCATAAACATCAATAATTTTCACTCTTCTGCGGAGTGTCTGCTGAAATGAAACTTCCTCACAATTTAAAACCAGATTAATCTGCCATGAAGTTTCATCGATTGTACTGATGCATTTCATATGCTTGTTCCTCTGTGTAATGAAGAAAGAAGAAATTAGTGGGCGTTAGCAGTAAACAGAGGAGATATATAGTGAAATTAATTCTGAAGTCAAATTGCGATTTGTTTTGTATGGCCCAGAACTGAAAATAAAATGACATTCCTTCATTATAAAATTATGATTCAATATTTCTTTATTATAATTTTCTCTTGACAAAATACAGGGTTGAAATAAAAGTAAAAAAAAAAAAATGTTGTATAGGAGACTCAAACCAGAGACTTCAACATTACGCATTCAGCCACAGTCAACTACAAAACATTTGCGACATGCTTTGTAGTCAAAACCGATAGGAAATCATCACATTTTTAGATGCAACTTTTTTTAAATTGTGTCACCTGCTTTAGGAAACTGATGTCTGGGCAAAGACTTTCAAATCCTATATATACATGCAAAGAAAACGTCCCCTTGTCAGATAAAAGCTCATGTATAAGGGGCATTCAAAAAGAAATGAGCCGGAGGCATAATTACAGAAACCAGTACCTGTACATTAGAAGTATTGAACCAGGCTGTTGAGACACTTGTCCCACTGTGACACAAGGTGGTGAATGTCTGTCTTATAAAATTCCCTGGGCTGCGATGTTAACCAGTTCCGCACGTATAGCTGGATGTCGTCGTCCGAGGTGAATCGTTTGCCTCTCAGAGCCTCTTTAAGAGGACCAAAAATGGCATAATCACAAGGACTGTATAGAGGATGGCCAAGAACCTCCCATTTGAATTTCTGCCAGAGTTTCACGGTTGTGTCGGCCATATGAGGCTTCGCATTGTCGTGGAGCAGATTGAGCCCACGAGTGAGATTGCCTGGCCGTTTTGATTTGATCGCTTGGCGAAGGGTGGTCAAAGTTTGCGAGTAACGCTGGGCATTCACTGTTGTCCCGTGCTGCAGGAAGTGAATCAGAAGGGGGCCATCTTGGTCTACTTAAAAAGGCTCCAAGGGGCAAACGATTCACCTCGGACGACGACGTCCAGCTGTACGTGCGGAACTGGTTAATATCACAACTCCGGGAATTTCATGAGACAGCCATCCACCGCCTTGTGTCACAATGAGACAAGTGTCTTGCCAGATATAGGTCCTGGTTTCTGTAATTATGCCTTCGGCTCGTTTCTTTTTGAATGCCCCTTATATATGGTCACATCTGTAAAATTTATACAACCTACTTTCTGATCAGACTACAAACACATACACAGTGTGTAAAAAATCCAACAATAACTTAAATACATTGCAGCCATTTTCACACATCTGGAAAAGATTGATTCGCTTAGTGTTGCAGGGTTTCAAATAACTACGCACCCTCCGACTCAGAGTGGCAATATTAAAAATTTGACTGGTTTAGTTGTCTAGATGCTGGGATACGTAGTTGCCACATTACAGGCCAAATATTGCTGAGTCTATAGTATACGATAAGAATACACACATGCATCGAATGGTCGAAGGTTTCTATCACTCGGCAATTCCGAATTATGAAAGTAACATATAAATTTATAAATGAAAGATTGCAACTAAATAAAATCTGCAGGTACTATCTTAACCACTTTAACTGATGAGTACGATAGTAGAAGTACTTCCGAGAATTCGGTATATTTCTGCAAAACACTTATTGGTGTCGATGGTCCAGCTATTAAATAAAATATAAGTTGAGTAACAGGTAAACAATAGATTCCTACTTCACGTAATTAGTTATGAACAACAACATAGCTCGCGAGATATTCACTTCCAAACGCGTACTTCGTCTTCACTGCAGAAGCCAGGGAAATCTCACGAGCACAGAAGTAGGCACTCCAAAGTATCTGTATCTCCCGCGATCACGAGCAAACTGCTCCACTCCAAGTCTTTCCCGCGACTCCGCGTCCGTCGCGCCGTACTGTCCCGCACTTTCCGTCCTGTGCGACCATCCCTCGCGCCGCACAGTTCCGAACTCGGCGAGTCCTCTCCGGAAACTCGCTTCCATCCAGTCTCCCCATTCACGAGCGCTGTGATTGGCTAGAGCGCTCGCGCCATGTCTTCCATCCCAACGTAGTCACAAACATAATGAAACATATTTGAAATACTGGATTTTCATTTAAATACCTGAAATTAAATAAATATTCCTACGGCTGGACCATAAACACGCTCTAACACACATGATTCAATACATAAACAATTAAATAAACATATATCAAAAGAAAAGAAGCAAAAGGTAGGCCAGGAGCCTAATGTCTCCGTGCTTTCTAAAACACAGTAAATATTTAGCCATTTTCTTCATGAATAGTATATATTGGATATAAACAAATAGATGAATAAATATATTTATAAACTTGCTGCTGCCGTTTTTTCGTGTAACTGTGGAGTACTTATGGCCTGACGCGATGGATAGTAATCGGCCACTTTGACCTCCAATAACTCATGTACTATTCAAGTTACATACCTGTAATTCATACCAATTTAGGTTTATACTAATAGCTTTCTCAAGACACGTAGATCGACGAAATCGGATGAACCGTTTAGATTTTGGAAATTCGTTGCTGGGTGTTACTTGTGCAATTTAACCTTAGATACTAAACTTTAAACTAATAAAGATATTGAAACTCTGATTACACCATCAGAATCGTCGTGCAAATAATAGTAATGTACATGTTTCTTTTTAGGTATCATTATCATCTAGCTACTATTAATTTCTATACGAACCGTGAAATGTCTGCCATGATGGTTTCACAAAGTCCGCCATCTTTGGCACTCTCGGCATACAAGTCTCTTTCATCGACACAAAGCACCGTCCTCGTCACAGCGGATACTTGGTGGCCTGACATCACAAGCCGTGACCCCAGAAAGCTAAGGATTTAATGTCGAGTATACCATCGACATTTGCACTAATGTGCAGATATTATCAAGACACTTCTGATGCAACGGGCAAGAAATCAAACGAAATGTAATTACTCTGTAACGAGCCACCAGAAACCATGGGCCTCTTGCACCAAAATACTTGGAAAATATCCTTGAACAATCTCCGAACGTTTGTGGTGATGTTCTGGTTCACCCTGTATAAACTTGAAGTGATGTTAGGCGAAGTCGTGAAAAATTTGTATAACTTATTCATTGCAAGAAGAAAGTATATTCTACTGCTTTGAATAAATCTCAATTAATGGCATCTCTTTTACTATACAAAATGACAGCATTGCAATTCACGTAAGTATAATAGCTTCCTGAGTGAGGTATCTGTCAGAGCAATTAATTCTATGGTAGTGTCGATGCAACCTATAGGTAACATGGTAGTATCGGTACGTAACGAACCTCAGAGGTAGCTCTCAAGTCCTTTGGTAAACTGAACAGCGTTTACAAAATTAAGGTTGCAATTTGTTTGAAAGGGAATGTTTACAGTCAATATAAATTATGACTTTTGACTTGCAAAAAGACAGCGTCATCTAGGAATGAAAATAAATTAACACAGTGGCTCGATCCGCGTCAGGGACGTAGGACAGACGTCAAATGACATCTGCCGCCGCACGACCGCTACGGTCGCAGGTTCGAATCCTGCCTCGGGCATGGATGTGTGTGATGTCCTTAGGTTAGTTAGGTTTAAGTAGTTCTAAGTTCTAGGGGACTTCTGACCACAGCAGTTGAGTCCCATAGTGCTCAGAGCCATTTGAACCATTTTTGACATCTGCCGATGCGACGTAACGACCCCCCACCATGACTATCCTGTTGTATGCCTACCTAGCAAATATGTTTTCAAACGGTGCGAGGATTCCTGTTCCAAATTTTATGTATTCACTCTTCTCCACGAGTTCTAGCAGTTTGTAACGGGAATTTCGGAATACTATGTGAATACGGCCTGAAAATTGGAACATCCTGCCAGTTGCTGCCGTCTTACTACATGAACACTGGAAATGTAGTAGGCGATAAACTTTTTCGCTTTCACCATTTTTCGGCGGGCGTCATCAAGAAAAAGTTTCGGAAAGGTTCGGAATTATGTGTAAAGTTCCTTCGAAGTCGGTGAATGCTCACATACTCAAACGCTGGATACCATTTGCGCACCGTCGGTTACGTTTCCTCGAGAAAGTCAAACATTTTCTAACTACACTCATCAAAACAATTTAAGCACATTTACAAATTACCCACCAGTAGTTACTATGGACGTTCCTTTCGTGTTTATGTAGCAAGGTGGTTGCGTACATAATGCGAACTCTTTCGTCGTTGCGACTGTCTTATGAGGGGCCGTGCAATCACGGCTTGTCAACAAACCCAGTACACCGGAGCTGAGTTCTTGTGAATGCACAGTTGTTCGTGTGCCTCGTAGTGCAGCACAACGCTTCGGAACTGGTTCTCCGTGGCAGACCGTATCAAGATCATCTCATTGATAGGACAAAACATGAGACAAGTTGACGTTGCGAATATTGTGTATTTGTTGTCTCCAGACTGTGTAAAAAGTTCCAGAAAACGCGTTCAATAGCGGATCGACATCGTGAAGGCCGTCCACGCATAACTACAGCAACTCAGACCCGGTATGTAACAATATCTGCATGGAGAAACCCTAAGAAGACAGGCGACTACTCTGCACTATGAGCTTCGAGCAATCACTGTGATTAACGTTAAGTATCCAAACTGTGCGCAACAGGCTTCATGATGGAGAGTTACAGCCGAAGACCTCTCAAGACTCCACCACTCCGTCCACATCACAGGAGTGCTCGCGTAAGATGGGCTAGAGCACACGGGACCAATGGAACAAAGTGCTGTTCACAGACGAAGAGCGAATAGGCTTACACCCTGACAACAACTCCATTCGCATATGGAGGCGAACAAGAGAATGCAATCATCCCTCAGTGACTGTGGAACGTCACCAAAATCCAGTGGCTCAATCGTATTCTGGGTAGGTATCATGTATGGCCACCGCACACCACTCGTTGCAATTGAAGGCAACATGACTGTTGCAGTGTATGGAAACAACATTTTCCGACCAATAATCAGTAGTTTTCCAGAGACTGTTGGGGAAGGGTTCATTCTATAGGATGATAACGCCCGACCTCATCTTGCTCGCAGCGTGTGTCCGCATCTGACAGGGCGTGGGATCCGAAGAATGGATTGGCCAGCATGCTCATCGGATATGAACTGCATAGAGCATGCATGGAGCTTGACCAAAAGAGCGAGTTATCGTGGTGCCACTGAGTAGTGAGACAATATATCTCAAGAGGCCTACAACGAGTTGGTACTGATCACGTCTGGTCGCATTCAAGAGTGTCAGAGGAATTACACGTTACTGAACTGAACACACCATTTTATATTTTTTGATGTTGTGGGACATTGCAACTTTTTTTTCAAATAACGTTCCTTTTTCATTTCATAGTCGATTCAAAACAAAATATAGTGTAGTTTTCCTTTGCGCAATATTCCTTATCATAAAAAAATACATTATAAGACATCTTTCTCATTTCAAGATACGAGAACCAGTTATATGCTTAGCTTTTTTTGATAAGAGAATAATACTTCCCTTGCTGTGTTAACTTCCAACATAATATTATACCTCTTAATAAACACATTATGATAGCATTTTAAATTTTTAAATTATGCCAATAACTACGCGTAATATGGAAAATCATTTTTTTTTGTACTTGGAAATCGTTAGATAGACAAACTGCAAATGGCTCTGGGTCCATACCACGAATTCAGGGGTCGTCATTTACTAATACAGACAACAGCGCTGCAAACAACTGTTCCGCCGTTATGTGAAGACGTCCTGCAAGCTTCTGCCCAGCTGTACTATATGGAAGGAAATACAAAATGACAAGCTGTTCTTGCGTATGGCTGTCATAACAAATTCTGAAACTTTTCACCATGATCACTGATACATGCCCTAAAGCAGACGATACTACACTTTGAATTTTATCTGGACTAGGTGCAGCCTAAGCCAGTATTATATGGCATAGTATGTTTTCAAGAATTGCTGGTGTTTACTTGTAAGCTTCTTGCTTTAATTTTCCCCACAGATTAAACTACGGAGTTGCTAACACGTGACCGTGTGGGCCATTTTTCTGTTCTGTTAAGAAAATCTGTAACTATCTGAATGGTTGGGACATATGTATGAAACAAAGCATAGGGCTACAGACAGACAGATGTTGAATGAAACGCGTTTGGCAGTCAAGAGAGCAATGCGTGAAGCCTTCAGTGACTGTCGTAGCAGAATATTGTTGAAAGATCTTTTACAAAACCCAAAGAAATTCTTGTCGTTTGTAAAGGTTGTTAGTGGCAGCAAAGTTAGTGTCCAGTCACTCATGGACGAGACAGGAGGTGAAACTGTGAATAGCAAAGCATTTACTGCGTTTCCAGATTTGCTTTTACAAAGGAAACCCCAGGAGTACTGCCCGATTTAATTCTCGTACTAATGAAAATATGAGTTAAATAGATATTAGTGCCAGTGGATTGGAAAATAGATGAAACCATTACATTGAATAAAACCTCAGAGACCGATGGATTCCTATCAGATTCTATACGCAGTTCATCACGCCTAAGTTAGCTCTTGGGTTACCTATAATCTTCCCTTGAACAAAAAACAGTGCCCAGTGGCTGGAAGAAAGTACAGATCACACCGGTCTACAGAAAAGGAAGCGGAAGTGATCACAAAACTACCGTTCAATACCCTTGATATTCATTTGTTACAGAATTTTAGAACATATTCTGAGCTCAAACGTTATGTGGTATCTCGAGCAGAACGACCTCCTCCACGCCAACCAGCATGGATTTTGAAAACAGAGATCCTGTGGAACCCAACTGGCACTTTTCTCATATGACGTACTGAAAATCACGGATCAAGGCAGTAAGGTAGATGAAGTATTTTTCGATTTCCAAAAGGCATTTCACTTAGTACCACACCTACCCTTATTATCAAAAGTACGATCATATGGGGTATCAGACTATATATGTGACTGGACTGCGGATTCTTTGGTAGGGAGGACACATCATTTTGCTCTGGATGGAGAGGCATAAAGGAAGTAACTTCAGGTGTACCCCAAAAAAGTGTGCTTGGTTCGTTGTTGTTCATGTTGCATATTAATGATCTTGTGGACAATATTAATAGTAACCTCAGACGTTTCACAGATGATGGATTCACCTACAACGAAGTACAGTCTTAACAAATATGTAGTCAATCATTCACAAGATTTCAAATTGGTGCAATGATTGCCTACTTGCTTTAAACGTTCAGAAATGTAAAATGTTGTGCTTCACAAAACGAAAAAAGCATAGTACCCTATGAATATAATATCAGTGGGTCATCGTTGATATCTGTAAACTCGTACAATTACTTGGGTGTAACAGTACGGACTCGATGTGGAATGATCACATAGGTTCAGCCGTGGGTAAAACATGTAGCATACTTCGGTTTATTGGTAGAATAGTATGAAAATTTAATCAGTCTACAAACAAGATTGCTTACAAGTTAGTCGTGCGACTCATGCTCGAATGGTGGCCAAGTGTGTGGGACGCGTGCCGAATAGGACTAGCAGTATTTCTCGATTTCCAAAAGGCATTTCACTTAGTACTACACCTACGCATATTATCAAAAGTACGAGAGACGAGGTACTGGCAGAAGGAAAGCTGTGAGGACGGGGTGTGAGTCGTGCTTGGGTAGCTCAGTTGGTAGAGCACTTGCCCGCAAAAGGCAAAGATCCCGAATTCGAGTCTCGGTCCGGCACGCAGTTTTAATCTGCCAGGAAGTTTCAGGACTAGCAGGGGATACTGAAAGTGCACAGAGAAGGGCAGCACGAATGGTCACCGGTTTGTTTGACTGGCGGGAGTGTGTCGCTGAGATGTTGAAAGAACTGAACTGGCAGATTCTTGAAGATGGCCGGAAAATATTCCGAGAAAGTCTGCTACATATCATTTCCATAGGGATCGTGAGAATAAGATCAGATTAATTTCTCTCCACGCACAGAGGCATTTAAGCACTCATTTTGCCACGCTCCATACGTGAATGGAACTGGTAAGAAGCCTAATAACTGGTATAATGGGACGTACCCTCTGCCATGCACTTCACAGTCGTTCGCTGAATATAGATGTAGATGTAGACATCCGTCACGTTGGTACCCCAGGGATCTTCTTTAGCCCGTTGGGATGTCTTCCAGTAACTGCGGTAGCACACCTGTTAGAAGCAGTCGATGGTTGATGTGGGATCCCTCAATAAAACAGCAGACATTTATGCGGTTTTTGAAAAGACCGCACCAGGCGTTGAGAGATCAGGTTCGTTGGATTACCCACTTCTCTCCGATTGGATGGGTTTTCAGCTGACCAATAGTGCATATTGCGAATATTGATACGCCCAAAGGTTTGTAAACAATGTTTCATCCATAAACATAAATGAATCACTTGATGATTTCCTAGGCGCAATTCAGAGAACTACCCATTTCGAAAGTGATTATCACAAAGCTATTGAGAGAACGAAATGTGGAAGGGATGAAATACACTACCCATTTCGAAAGTGATTATCACAAAGCTATTGATAGAACGAAATGTGGAAGGGATGAAATACGAACTATCAGCTTTATAATGGAATAACGATAATGAAAATCTGTGCCGACTGGGACTCAAACCCTGATTTCCTGCTTTACGCGAGAGGTCGCCTTAACCGATTTTGATATCCGTGCACGATCCGCGTCTAGACCTAAACTTCCATATGCCGTCGTTTCTGCGGCACAACCTGTACTCGTACACTCATTATGCAATTCCCGTACAGGACATTTTAACTGAAAGTCGCTGCCTGGTCGCGGCGGATAAATACGATATTGCAGTGCCTGTGTTGTTAAGAGAAACGATGTAGCGTTCCTTCATTGGATGTCCAAAGAAACATTGCATCGTTCTTCTTAACGACACAGGCACTGCAATATCGTACTACTTTAAATGTGTACACACGATGCCTCTTTCCTCGCGCGCAATCGAAGACGCACGGCAACAAAAGCGGATGCACAAAAACTAGTGGAAAGAACGCACGTAGGCATGCATGCGCATTCTCGTGTCCACACGTTGCCTCATTGCGAAACAGAAGACGCAAAAGGCGACTGTGGATAAAAAAAAAAGTGTCTAAATACCTGAAGCACGAGAAATACAAATGGCCGTGGAGTTTTGTCTCTAAATTTCAGGAGTCAAAATATCGAGATTTTAGATTTTCTACTTGGAAAACTACATCGATAAGGCTTGCAACAAAATTTCGTTAGCTGGCAACCGGTGACTTATATAGCAGTTGGAACTATTTATTTCGCATTTCGAAACAAAGCACTACAGTGATTATTCCTGAAACTGAGAAACTTAACGGAGGGTCTTAGTCGTTATTTGAAGGTTAATTGGCTTTCAACACGTCCTTTGTATTTTATTTATAAAAATCAGTTTACACAATTTTAATTTTTTATTATTATATACAGTTGAACATCTCGGACTCCACAAATTTGCGAATGTCACAGACCCCAGAATCCATTAGAAAGGAGGTTGTATTTTCCAATTGTGGAATTTTTGGATCATCAATGTGCTTCATTTCCGTTTCTGGTAGTTTTTTGAAGAGCTACACAAACCCCATCTTTTCTTTTGTTCAGGTGTCACGTTCCTCAAATGATGTGCTTTTAAGTCGCCTTAGCATGACTATTCATCCACAGTTTTTGTAACTACATACTTTTCATAAATTTTGTAGGCTTTTTCTTCTTCTTCTTCTTTGTATTCCTATTTCGAGAATTATCTTATTCCTTACATTCATATGAACGGAGGTTTTCACCTAACACTTGACGTTCATCGGTTTGCTTCACAAAGTTTTATTCCATCAATCTTCATAAGACTTCTCTTTCTATGTAATAATCTACAAATTTCAACGTGCTTTCTTTGGAGTCAACAGACGTTATTGCACAATCACTTTAAAGCATTACCTCAGCATACTACACAACAAGACACACATGAGCCCACTTCCCTACTGTCTGCTAAACGGCGCAAAAGATTCTCACCTAACCCGGCAAGCAATGCACAATTACGCACAGCCTCCATTTCGAGGAAATTACGCGAGGAAAAATGCGGATGCCTAATTGCACTGTTGGAAATGAAAGCGCATTTGCAAAGTTGGAACAGAAAAAAAGGCATCGAGTGGGCGCACGTTCCACTCGCAGGTTCCGGCTGCCCCGTCGTCACGTGGGTTGCGTGTCACTGCTGCTAAAATGTTAGTTTCATTTCTCTCATCAACGGCTCTGTTTTTAGTTGGCGTATTTTTCTTCACGCTTCTGGTATTTGAAATTTTGTATAATGTTTGCTAAGAATGACTGTGAGGTATGGTGCAATCAAGTTACTCTAGCATACAACCGCATTGCTGCTCTAGCATATCAAGTTTTTCAACTGTCATATACATTCCAAAAGAGAAGTAGGTTCAAAAGCCAGTTGTCTGATCGCTACAACAAAGCACTGAATGATGGGCTTCAATTCAGATGTAAACACACGAGCCGTACTTGAGTTACGTGTTTGCTTTCATTTGGCTCTGCAGGACAGACGTTTATGCAATCTCTTCTCCTGTCGGCGGGACAGTGGTGTACAGCACTTTATTATTATTATTATTATTATACTATTTGATCGAGTTCCGCACATGGTATGTCTTTAATGGTCTTTTCGAAGATTACTCCTAATTCCGCAGAGAAAGGTACCGTACATACGAGTGACAGTCAATAATTAAAGAGATGGATTAATGTAAAAAGGAAATAGTTTGTACCATGAGTTTCGTACTTTTATGACTTTAGGATCGCATCACTGAGATTAGCTGAGGACAGCTGCGGATAAATTTTTTTTAATTTATAATCTCGGTATTGTCTTCAACGATGACGTGTCCGCTTGAAGTTTCGACATCAGTTGACAACCTTCAGTGGTCCGTTTTTTGCTTTTTGAAGGTTAAGAACTGATTAAAACCATTTCTCCAATGATTTTACAATATGATAACAGTTGTATGAACCGCATAAATTTTTGTTAAGTGGGTAGAACAGTTCAAAAGCGGGCGAACCTCAGTGACTGACGAGCATGTCCTTGGCGGGCAGTTAAAAGTGTCGACGCCATCGCTTGAAACCAGCATTGTCGACATTATTCGTGAAGTCGACGTGTTACAGTTGAACATAAAACAAAAACAGTTGCAGTAACTACTGCTGCAGTTCATAACGTCATCAGTAACAAGCTCAAGTACAGCAAAACACGTGCAAAGTGGTTCCGAAAGAGTTAACGCAACAACCCAAAGAAACGAGACTCAAAGTGTGTACAGACTTGAAAGAAAGCGATGAAATGGTATGTGACCATTCTCTAAGTAAGATTTTGACGCGTGGTGAAACTTAGGTTCACCATTTTGAACCAGAGCCCAAAAGACAAAGCACATAGTGGAAGCACACCTGCTCTCCTGTCGGTAAGAAATTCAGACCCCAAGCATTAGCGAAACCTTCATACTGATCGTCCAAGATGGCCTCTTTTGTGACTTGTTGGAAGACCAGCGTAAAATAAACAGTGGCCACTATTCAGACAAGATGCCCTCCTTTGTGATATCAGCGTAAAACAAACAGTGCCTACTACTCGCACGTGCTGATGAACATAATAAAACCAGCATCGAGAGAAAAAATATCGCTGATCTCAAAGAAAAGCAGTGATATTGTTAGGCGACAATGCCCGCTCTCACACACGTCCATCTGACCCGTTGGAAAAATGACCATTGGAGAAATGGGTTGGGAGGTATTACATCATCCATACTAATGTCCAGATTCGGCTCCCTCAGTTTTTTATTTGTTTGGACTACTTAAGGAGGCACTATGTAAGAAAAAAGTCCAGCGACAACGAGGAGATCAAAGAATTTGTGGGAAAGTGGCTCAAGCAACAAGACAAAGACTTCTTTGCATCAGGTATAAAAACACTAGTTCATCAATGAGACAGATGTATTAATATTGGTAGGGATTATGTTGAGAAGTAGTGAAAGTCTCTTTTCTAAAAATATTTTTTTCTATATCAGTTTGTGTCTTTAATTATTGAGTATGTCTCGTAGTTCCCTAAAAAAATGGTCGATGTCATAATTCGGTAGCTATAAACGTAGATTTTTTTTTCGTACGTACATATACAAACACAACACGTGTGGGGCTCATCTCTGAGAGTTGCTCGATTCGTCTGGAGCACAGAGAAAAAGGTCCCGGCTCAAATAAGGACAGAGTGATTACGGATGGGCGTATCCTATCCTTGCCAGTATCTTTAAAAATTACTCGGTAAACTACAGTGTGAGATGCTATGGCCGTCTCTCGCTCCAGAGAAGAATTTTGCTCAGTCGGCGCTCTGGGCACAACAAAAATTGCTTCCTCAACCTCCTCCCTCCAAAAAGCTGAGAAAGTAAGAGTACATGTTACCATATCTCACTGAAAATATTTCATGTTATTTATGTTTTATCTTCAATAACATTTGAACATCTGTATATAATTTCTTGTTCACCTCAGTATCTGTCCCATTTATGAGCAGGACCCTCTAGCGTCCATCTTGTGTGATCTGAGAGCCCATTCCCATTGTTGACATGCCGTTCTGTAGTCTGTGAAGCCACTGCTTCTTAACCAGTGCAGTTTATGGCTGCATAATAATGATTACAGCCAACGGCCTTGCCGCAGTGGCTAGCACTTGGTTGGGTGACCATCCGGTCTGCCGAGCGCTGATGACAAGCGGGGTGCACTCAGCCCTTGTGAGGCAAACCGAGGAGCTACTTGATTGAGAAGTGGCGGCTCCGGTCATGTGAACTGACAAAACGGCAGGGAGAACGCTGTGCTGACCACATGCCCCTCCATATCCGCATCCAGTGACACCTATGGGCTGAGGATGACACGGCAGCCGGTCGGTACCACCCTTGGGCCTTCGTGACCTGTTCGGCGAAATTTAGTTTTTGTAATAATAATCACAAAGTTCTAAAGTAATAGCTTGAGATCTTAACTTACACGTACTTTCATGTTGTACAAAAGTCAGGTGAAGATTTCAAAATCCTCCCAATCCTATATAATCTAATTACTCACGCTTATGTTACTGGAATTGGAACACTTGTCAAACACTACATTATGAAGGGAATGTCCATTCAATTGGTCTCAGTTTGCTGTGTTTTCTTTAGAGTTGTTGGCAATGCTGTTTCCGGCTATTTTCCGTCAGTTTTCTCACGCGTACGTTTCAGTAGAACGCATTAGAAGGATTCCTGCAGTGCACATAAGTTTCTAGTATGAAAACGCAAACCTACTGGAAATCTGGCAGAAAAAGAAAGACCAGAGAGCCTTTAGAATGGTGAAAAGATATACCTAAAATGCGATTAACTATATTTTGCTTTTACATAGTCTTTCTACAGCGTCATACCTAATCGAGACAAAAGAAAAGACTTCCTAATACTTTTATCTACATTTGACGTTAACAAATTTCTCTTCTTCAGAAACTCTTTTCTTACCATTTCCACTCTGCATTTTATATCTCCTCTCTACTTCAGCCATCATCAGTTATTTTACTGCCCAAATAGCAATACTGATCTCCTTCTTTTGGTGTCTCGTTTCCTACTCTAATCCCCTCAGCATCGCCTGATTTAATTCGACTCCATTCAATTACCCTTATTTTACTTTTGTTGATGTTCATCTTGTAACTTATTTTGAAGGCATTATCCGTTTCGTTTAACTGATCTTCCAAGTCCTTTGTTGCCTCCGCCAGGAATACAATGTCTTCGCAAATCTCAAAGTTTTAATTGTTTCTCCCTAAACTTTCATTTCTACTCCAATTTTTTCTTTGGTTTCATTTACTGCTTGCTCAATATAAAAATGTGCGATAGCCTACATCCTTGTCTCTCACTCCCTTTTAACCACTGCTTCCGTTTCATGACCCTCAACTCATAACTGCCACCTGGTTTCTGATCGATATTTCAGTATAGTGGTGTAAAATGTCCGGGCATTTAGAAGTTGGGACGAATGTCCAGGATAAATGCCTAGGCCCTAGAGACAAATGCCCAAAATTCATAAATGTCCATACATTTACGCATTTTCCAGATTAATAAGTGGTGTGTATAAAAAAAAATTAAACTGATATTTTGTATTGGAAAAGATGTTTTGCAAACTGCTTCTTCAGTGGTTGTGCAAATAAGTTGAAAACGCTGCTTGAGAGTTATGGGAGGGTTATTAGGAGAAATAAATTGGACTTAAACATAACTTTTTACATAATTAATGAGGTCAATTCTTGGGGTAGCACAGAATAAAAAAAAAGATTACGACACTCAAGTCTGAAGGAATTTTTGAAATAAAATAGCTAGCCTGTAGATATTATTTTTACTTATACTGTACAACTGCAAGAAAAAAAAAAAAAATAAAAAAAAATAAAAAATTTAAAAAATTAAAAAGTTGTTGACAGTCACTGTATCTAACTCAAGCACGCTTTTCAAACTCTGAAGGCGCTTGAAACACTCTTTGATATGCTTTTCCATTTTGTTGGAATGTGACTGTTTGTATCCCTTAAAACAATATTTACAAGATATTCCTTTCCCTTTTAAATTGAAAAATCTCCAAACAGGGCCTTCTTTCTTAACCATCTTGCAACTGCTCAATAGCCTGTTATCTATAACGTCGTAAATAACACACACACAAGGTTATATTGCTTCTCACTCACCTACATAGACTTGAATAACTGTCAGACGATCAGACTAGTGTTGCCCAATTCCAGTTAACTAAATAACCCACAGAATTGCATGAACTACCTGAAATTACCCACTCAAAATTTCATCTACTACCTATCTGTAAAAAAAGCAATAACACAATATTTTCTCAGAATACCTGGAATTAAAGTGAAAAAAGTTCATCCATAACGATTTTTAGTTAGGTATGTGTCACGTACTGTACCGATTCAACAATTCCAAGACTCGCGGATTCTCTGGGAATCGACTAGAATCGAAATCGAACGATATCAGCGTCATTCTTTGATATTAAATCTTTTTTTTTGTGACAGTGTTTTCAGTTTATCTCCACGGCCATGCAGGCAGACGAAAGTAGATAAAGAAAGGAGAGACCAGCAAACAATTGTCTGTCTCAAATATCGGTGCATATGACAATAAATTTTTTTTGTTTTTTCACTGAAAATTGTTTAGCATTTAAGAATACATTTATTATCAAGAAACACATTCCAACTGTTTAATACATTCAGTAATAATTCGGTTATCCATAATAATTCTTCAATAATATTCAAAGATCTGACATGGATTATAAAGTTTCTTACATTACAAAAGTGACGACCTAAGGGCAATGTTTTTTATACTGGCTTGTCACTACACAGCTGTTCAACACGGTGTGTGTGTGTGTGTGTGTGTGTGTGTGTGTGTGTGTGTGTGTGTGTGTGTGTGCGCGCGCACTTGCACTACGGAAAAAATATTTCTTTCCTTCCGTTCTTAGTAATAAAGGAAAGTGTAAACTTTACTAACTTTTAATATCAGGAATATCGCCCTTTTCCCTTCTTTTAATTGGTATATTATACATTGTAACAGTAGAAACTTTAAAAAGTACTTTTCTTATAAATGTTCAGATTTTGGGCATTTAAAACTGCTCTGGGCAAATTCCCGGGCAAATACCCATCTACAATTGTCCTGTCCACTGGGCATTTGCCGGCCCACATCACTATTTCTGTGCAGAATTCGTATTATTATTTTGCAACCGTGACTTATTTAACTCACAGTTTGGTAACATTCGCATGTGTCGGGATTGGAATTATTACATTCTTTTTGAAGTCTGTCTCATACATCTTGCACAACATGTGGAATAGTTTTTTCATGGATCTCAAGGATATCATTAGTTCTCATAGAATGTCGTGTACTTCAGGTGCCTTGCTTCGAGGTCACCGAGAAATGTGGCGCAGTCGTATTCGGGAGGACAGTTCTTCAAACCTGCATCCGGCCATCCTGTTGTAGATTTTCCGTGATTCCCGTAAATCGCTTCAGGCAAATGCCGGGATGGTTCCTTTGAAAGGTTACGACCTATTTCCTCCCCCATCCTTCCCTAATTCTGGAACCGCGCGACCGCTACGGTCTTTCAGTGCTCTGTCAAATTCTTGTTGCAGTATCATATTTTCCATCTCATCTTCATTTACATCCTCTTAACTTTCTATAATGTTGCCTTCAAGTTCCTTTCCATTGTATAGCCGCTCTCCTATCTTTCAGCTCTCCCTTCTTCCCTTAGTATTGGTTTTCCATCCGAGGTCTTGATATTGATACAGCTCCTTCTCCTTTCTCCAAAAGCCACTTTAATTTTCCTATAGGCGGTATTTATCTTTACTCCAGTGATAGATGCTGCTATACTCTTACATATGCCTTCTAGCCATTTTGGACTTACAGCCAATATCATTTTTAAACGTTTGTACTTCCTATCGCTTGCTCCATTTGTTACATTTTTTGTATTTTCTTCTGTCATCAATTAAATTCAGTATCTCCTGTGATATCCAAGAACATCTACTACGCCTTATCTTTATTCTCTGCTGCCCTCACTATTTCATTTCTCAAAGTAACACATTCGTCTTCCACTGCATTCCTTCTCTCTGTTTCAATCAATCGTTGCTAATGCTCGCTTTGGAACTCTTGACGACCTCTGGTTCTTTCAGCTTATCCAGGTTCCATCTCCTTTTAGTTTCCCACCATTTTGCAAATTCTTCAGTTTTAATCTACAGTTAATAACCAATAAATTATGGTCCGAGTCACTTCCACCACATGAAATGCGTTACAGTGTAAAATCTGGTTCAAAATCTCTCTTCTCCCATTATACAATCAATCGGAAACATTCCCGTATCTCCAGGTCTCTTCCACATATACAACCTTCTTTCATGATTCTTAGACAAAGTGTCAGCGATGATTAAATTATATTCTGTGCAGAACACTATCAGGCAGATTCCTCTTTCATTCCTTCCCTGCAGTCCATATTCACCCACTATTTTTCTTTCTCTTCCTTTTCCTACTAGCGAATTCCAGTCCCCCATCACAATTATACGCTGACGGAAAAAAATCGCAAGACTAAAAAAATTAATGAAGAGTTATGAAACTTCGGAAATACATTTGTCTAGGTAACATATTTAAGTGATTAACATTGCAAGATCACATGTTAATGTAACCGTCGGATAAGCCACTGCAAATTATGTGACATGCCGGTACGAGGTGTGTTTTTTTAAGTAAGTACCGTTTTGAAATCTAAAAAAAGACGTGCTAAGATATCACAATAATTTTATTTTTACATGAAAGCCTGTACCTTAATCTACTTTTCTACATAATTTCCGTCAATATTGAGGCACTTGTAATAGCGTTGTACCAGTTTTTGAATACCCTCCTCATAGAAGTCTGCCGCCTGACTCGTTAACCACTGCATCACCACTGTTTTGACTTTGTCATCGTCTTGAAGACGCCGACCGCCCAGATATTTCTTCAGGTGCAGGATCAGATGGTAGTCACTGGGCGCAAGATCGGGGCTGTACGGAGGATGATCTAGAGTTTCCCATCGAAAAGATGTGATGAGTCTGTGGTCTGATTCGCCACATGCGGACGGGCATTGTCTTGCAGCAAAACGGTGCCCTTGCTCAACTTCCATGGACTGTTGCTTTGATTCTGGTGTGACGTAGGCCACCCATGTTTCATCGCCCGTAGCAAAAAAATGGTTCAAATGGCTCTAAGCACTATGTGACTTAACATCTGAGGTTATCAGTCCCCTAGACTTAAGAACTACTTAAACCTAACTAACCGAAGGACATCGGACACACCCATGCCCGAGGCAGGATTCGAACCTGCGACCGTAGCAGCAGCGCGGTTCCGGACTGGAGTGCCTAGAACCGCTCGGCCATACCGGCCGGCGTCCGTAACAATTTGGCTTCAGAAATCATCACCGTCGTTGTGGTACCGCTCAAGGAAAGTCAATCCACTGTCTAAACGTTTGGTTTTTGCACATCCGTCAACATTTTCGGTACCCAATGTGCGCTCAATTTTCGGTAATTCAAGTGCTCGGTCACAATGCCATACAAAACACTACGAGAAAAATTAGGAAAGTCATCCCGCGAGGAGGAAATCGTAAAGCGTCTGTTTTCTCTCGCCTTATTGTCCACTTCCTGCACCAAACTTTCATTAACGACCGAAGGACGCCCACTCCGTTGTTCATCATGCACATTTGTGCGGCCATCTTTAAATGTTCTTACCCACTTTCTTACCATTCCATCACTCATAATGTTTTCTCCGTAAACTGCACATATCTCACGATGAATATCGATCGCTTTTAGGCCTTTAGCACTAAGAAATCTTATAACAGCCCGTACTTCACAGTCGGCGGGACTCACGATTATCGGAGGCATCTTAAACATTCAGTACACAACGTAAACAAGGAAGAATCAGACTGTAATGGCATCAGTGCGTAGATTAAGGTGCAGGCTTTCATGTAAAAACAAAATTATTAAGATATCTTAGCACGTCTTTTTTTAAATTTCAAAACAGTACTTACTTAAAAAACACGCCTCGTACATTAATAACCGGTGTAACCGCTAGAATGTTGAATACAACCATGTAAACGCATGCATTGTGTTGTACAAGCGCCGAATGTCAGTTTGTGGGATGGAGTTCCATGGCTGTTGCACTTCGTCGGTCAGTAAAGCAACGGTTAATGCTGGTTGTGGATGAAGCTAGAGTTGTCGTCCGATGATGTCCCATACGTGCTCGATTTGAGACGGATGTGGTGATCTACCAGCCCAAGACGACATATCGACATTTTGTACAGCATGCTGGATTACAACAGCGGTATGTGGACGAGCGTTATGCTCTTGAAAAACACCTCCTGGAACGCTATTCATGAATGGCAGCACAAAAGGTCGAATCACCACACTGACATACAATTTTGCAGTCACGGGGCGTGGGATAACAACGAGAGTGTTCCTGCTGCTCTACGAAACCGCAACCCAGACCATAACTCCAGGTGTAGGTCCAACGTGTCTAGCTTGCTGACAGGTTGGTTGCAGGTCCTCAACTGTCCCCTTTCTATCCAACACTCGGTTATCACTGGCACTGTGGCAGGACCAGCACAACAGACCGCCACCTTGACCTCCAATGAGCTCTCGCTTGACACCACTGAAGTCGCAAATGACCGTTGTTTGCGGTCAGTGGAACGCACGCTACGGGGCATCTGGATTGCAACTGCCTCTGATGTAACCGATTTGTAACAGTTAGTTGTGTCATTGCGGCGCAAACTGATTCTCTAATGGCTGCTGCAGAAGCAGTATGATGAGTCACAGTCATACGCCGAAGATGGTCTTTCCTATCCCACGTGGCCGTCTAGAGCCCGTTCTTCTTGCGAATGGGCAGTCTCGTGACCAACGGCGCCAGCAAACGCGTACAGTGGGTACATTCCTGCCAAGCCTATCTGCAACATCGCAGAAGAAATATCCACCTCCTCATAGCCCTATTACACGACCATGTCAAACTCAGTGATGTGTTGATAATGACGTCTTTGTCGCCTTAATGGCCTTCTTGACTAACATCAACTCACGATGCCCAATCTCAAAGATAACTAACGCTCTTATGCGGCTGGCGCAAAATTTGAATAGACCTTATCTTTCAGATGTAGCAACACGCCTACCAACTTCCGTTGGGTCGCACAATTCCTTCTTGGTGCTGTGATTTTTTTGCACCAAAAGTATATTTCCTCTCCCTTAACTATCTGAATAATTTCTTTTATCTCATCATACAGTCTATTAATTTATTCATCATCTGTGGAGTTAAGTAGCATATAAACCTGCACTATTGTGGTGGGCGTTGGCTTCGTGTCTATCTTGGCTATGATAATGCTTTCAGTATCTGTTCGTAGTAGCTTACCCGCATTCCTAGTTTCTTATTCTCTTTCAGACCTACTCCTGCATCACCTCCATTGGATTTTGTATTTATAACCCTTTAGTCCACTACCCAGAAGTCCTATTCATCCTGCTACCGAAGTTCACTAATCCTCACTGTCCAATCTATTTATTTCCCTTTTAAAATTTTCTAACCTACCTCACCGAGGAAGAAATATGACATTCCACACTCGGAAACGTAGATTGGTTTTGTTATTCCTCATGACGACATCTTTTTGTGTAGTATTGCCCAGAGACCCGACTGAGGGGCTATTTTACCTAAGAGAAAAGTAACGACTGTCACTTTCCCTTGTGTTCAGCCCTTCGCAGTACCAGCACGGAGAGGCCACGTTTGCTGATGTTACAAGGCAAGATCAGTCGATCATCTGCAACTAATGAAAAGGCTGTTGCCCTCTTCAGGAATCACACGTCTAGCTGGCCTCTCAACAGATACGTCACCGCTCTAAAACTTCCTGGCAGATTAAAACTTGTGCCGGAACGATACTCGAACTTGCGACTTTGCCTTTCTCGGGCGAGTAAAGTTGTGGTGACGGATCGCGAGTCGTGCTTGGTTAGCTTAGTTGGTAGAGCACTTGCCCGCCAAAGGCAAAGGTCCTAAGTTTTTGTGTCTCTGGCACACAGTGTTAATCTGGCAGGAAGTTCCATGTCTGCGCACACTCCGCTGCAGAGTGAATATTCTGGAAATCCCTCCGTTGTGGTTGCACCTTCGGTGCGGCTCTCAGTACCTTAGAAGCACGTAAGTCATTCCATCACAACAGTAAGGTCCACAGTTAATATGGGGGAGGGGAGCGGAGGGCGGGGGTGAGTGAGGGCTGGTGAGCGAGTGGCTGGTCACTGTAAAAGGAGTTAAATCCAGCTTGACTGTAGGGTAGCGTCGATACCACCACTGGATTAGAGACGCCATTATTTTCCATGAACTGCGTGTCAAAGACATTGCACATACGAAAGTAAACGTAATTTCAAAAAGAGTGGAAAGTTCAGGTTTGCGCGGCTTCCGAGTTGGGACACCGGGCGCATCCTCCTCTCCTCTTCCTCTCCCCCCCCCCCCCCCCCCAAAAAAAAACCGTGAAACTACCTTCCTGCAGTTTTTCTACATAGATTTAGCAAGTCTGATGATTTCATGTGTAGGTTTAATAAAATACGTATTATTAAAAATTTTACCTTAATGGACATTAGCGAAAAATATTGCACACGAAAAAATCCATATCTTATTATGTGAGCTATTGTGCATTGGTTGTAGTATGATGTATGATAAAGACAGGTTTTGTTTGCTGAACTTAATTATTAACAATGCATGAGTTAATAATTAGAAATAATTAGGACTTGATAGAATATCCTTTTCCCTTTGCATTTACCTGCTTTGAGAGAAGAAAACTCATTATCTCATTTACGACACGTTTAGCATCTGTGTCGTATTCTGTCAACAAGACAGCTACATTTCATACTCTTCTTTCAACCATATTCGATCTTAAGCAGTATTTTATGAATTTAATTTGTGTTCACAAAATGTGGCTGTTACTGGCATAATTCTAAATGTCTACAGGGGTATCTCGATATTTCGATACGCATCTTTTAACCCTAACTATGAAAAAAATTTCAAAATATTTTAATAGCAAGCCACATCAACGCTCTTAATCAGTTCTTTCATCCGGAACTTGAAAGCATCTACTCCATTAATTATTTCCACTAGGTTAGCATTTCTGCTATATTTGGCTCCAATATCAACTGCATAGTTTTCACGATAAAGTATGTCCGCCTCGGTAGCTGAGTGGTCAGCGTGACGGAATGTAATGACAAGGGGCCCGGATTCGATTCCCGGGTGGGTCGGAAATTTTCTCCGCTCAGGAACTGGGTGTTGTGTTGTCTTAATTATCATCTCCTCCCCATCAACACCCAAGTCGCCGAAGAGACTTCCGCCAGGCGACTGGTCTACCCGACGGGAGGCTCTAGCCACACGACATTTCATTTCACGGTGAGATATAAGCCATTTCCAGACCGGAAATTAAAGCCAGATGAGATGGTGTCACGTATATCACATAGGTTTTCCATTTCCCTCATTATTCTATCAAATATTTCGACTCTCTAGCTCTAATCGAAATCCTTCGGTCAAATAGCATATTTGTTTCAGCACCTGCTCGCCAACCTTTAAGATCCTTCAATACCGTGGCGAAATAGCAGCAAGAACTTTGTTGTTGAACATCAGCCTGCTGTGAAGTCCGGCAGCTGTGTCAAACGAAAGTACCGTTGCCAAATATACCACGGTAGCGATGGACGTTTGTTGGGTAATAGTTTTTTCTTTATAATGCTGCTTGGCCAGGATGATACTGCAGAAACGACAGTGACAACAGCGTGTGTTGGTGCAGTCTCCAAAGGAAAGGCTCCTTTTCGTAGGCAGAATATAGCAACATCAGGGATAGGAGACTATACATACCTCTCTCGGTTAATTCTTAAAGATCGTCTTTAATTCATATTTATTCCGTCAGTTTTTGCGTCTTGTCTGTGCCTCTGACAGTGGCGGGAGCCTATGTATATTCATGTCGCCGACTCGCTGCCCCCTCTGATTCCCCCTGCCAATGCTACAAAATGTAGCTGTTTGCGCCAAGTCCATTCATGCAGTGGTGAGATGTGACAAATAACGCTATTTAGACGGCTACAGAAAGAGATCTTTCTTTGTTATTGTTGTAAACTTTACACGGTGTTGTCACGTCGCATCCAATGCTAAAGATTGTATGACTAAACAAAATACCATCCAGTAATCGCTAGTAAGTGAGGGAGCGCAACAGAAAGATTAGTAAGTAAAATCCAGCCCAGCATTTGTTTCCAAGTTGTAACATTTTTTTCTGCCTCTGCTACTTAAAATGCAAAAAAAAGGACAGTGCAAGTTTATGACTTAGATAACACAGCAGCATCACCTCCGTAATTTATTAATACTTAAAATACATAGCTTTGTTATAAAGATTCATTAGCGGGTTGCCTAAACCGTTAGTGTAGCATATCTTTCCTGTATAAGGAAATGGTTTCTAACTTTCTATGATAGTCGTTTGTCAGCTGACGCAGCTAGAGGATCGACGTGCTACTAAACAGTTAGGATATGAGGTACAATAAATTTGAAAATTTGTAGAAAAACATCGAATCTCATTAACAAACAGCGATAGCAACGTAGCACTGCATATATACATACGGTGTATACATTATAACTGAAGCAGTTAAATATGATCGGAAGAATGCGTTCATTAGCAAGATGAATAAAGAAAACAAAAATTCCTGCGTACTACTGCCAGTTACAGACAACAATCTCAAGTGCACGCAAACGTCGACGCCGTTTTCAAGAGTGGTTAACAATAAATAACATTATAAAACATAAATCACTTACCTAAAGTGGCACTTTCGATGTGGCTTATCAGTCCTCTTTGCGCTCGCTCCACTAAAATATCGAGTCTTTCAAAAATAGGTTCCACGCTTTTTGAGAGATGGTGTCGGCTGTTTGTCTTTTTTGTCATTACGTATTCGTGCTTCATATGTTTCCATCGTATACGGACCTGTTCTTTGGTTCGGTGTATACCAAACCGAGTGCTCAGTTCTGAACTAAGTCGTCTAAATGTATCACGATTGCAGCGATGGAAAAATAACGAAGGTATCATGTCGAATTCTTCGATGAGGGAAAGCAGAGTCTCAGTTTCTTCCGTCGACCACTTGCAACGCGATTGCCTATCCATGATTTCGGCAAATGTTATTGTATCGGCACTCATATACCACTCCCCTAAATCAGAGATTCTACATATAAAAAGTAGCGTGAAATGAACTTGTCAGCCAGACACAGGATTGGTTAAATTGCTGACGGAATTCGATTTTTTAATTTTTTTAGAATTTGCTGTTTATTTAATATACATATAGTGGTTTGCAGTGTGTTGCTGTTTGATGTGCCGTATGAGTATAATCGGTGTTTCGTCACGAAATAGTGAAAATGTCATATTGACACCGTAAGCTCTAAGTATTAATGTACTTTTCGTTGCATAAGTAGGCATCGTTGTTGAATCACATACTTCACTGTCTTGAAAGGCATACATCTAGTATCACTCCACATCTTTAAAGTGCGAACAACATCTAGGCATTACGTCTGTAGTGGCTCAAGCCTTCGGGTTCAATAAATAAGCAACTATTTTTCCAGAAATTGTGATATAAATTACATCCAATAACTTCGAAGTGTTTACTTATAGTGTTGGTTTTCGTATTTTACCGTTAGTTTTAACTTGATTGCTATTGATTTGTATATTGGAAGCGACAACGAGGAATTACGCTGTTAGTGTTGGTCCTGGGCCTCACAATTTTTTTTCATTTTAAACGGATTCGGAGCTACGACAGAAATACAGGGTAAGAACCGTAATCAGTTGTATATGCACATTAACGAGATAAGTGCGTAGCGATGCATCTATAAGTTACTGTAAGTTTACGATGATGTGTGGATATAGGGAAAGTCGTGACTCTGCGACATCCGTACTACACTTCTAGCTTCCTGTTTCTATAATACCTTGGCGTTGAAGTGTAACATAATCGACAAACAAATGTTTAATCTATGGTTACCATCAGCTTTCACTCCTGTCATTCCGATTGGTCACAGAGTTCAGTATCTCCTGTGATTTCCAAGGGTTTCTACTAGGCTTTGTCCTTTCCCCTATGTGAACCTCCACAGTCGTTACTATTTCATCTCAGAGCAACCCATTCGTTTTCCAATATATTCCTTTCTTCCTGTTTCTATCAGTTGTTGCCTAATATCCCCTTTGAAACTCTCATCAACCTCTGGTTTTTAGAACTTATGCAGGTGCCATATGTTAATTTTCTACTGTTTTCGCAAATTGTTCAGTTTACTTCTTCAAATTAAGGCATATGTCCAATACCATTAGATTTCTTTTCGTCAGGGGTGCTCTCTTGGCCTCTGCTAGCCTTCCGTATGTCTTCTTTGCTTTGTTCGTGATATGTTATTTTGCTTCAAAGCTATCAGGATTCCTTCACTTTGTCTACTTTGTGACCATCAATTGTGATGTTTAAGTTTAATGCTAATCTCATTTCTGCCACTCCTTATTGCCTTAGTCTTTCTTCAGTTTACTTTCAATCTGTGTTTGTACTCATTAGACTGGGCCCATTAATTCTCTTTCACTGAGGAAGACTGTGTCGTCAGTGAATCTTACGATTGATAACTTTTCACTCTGAATTTTAATACTACCCTTGAAACTTTATTCTATTTCTATTATCTTATTCAATATGTAGATTGAACAAAAGAGCTAAAGAATTGCATTACTATTGTACACCATTTTAATTCTAGCACTTTGTTGTTTGCCTTACACTCTTAT